>NC_052149.1:192848013-193509923 GCF_902713615.1 Scyliorhinus canicula | reverse complement strand
GCAGTGTGTGGGTGGGTGCAGTGTGTGGGTGGGTGCAGTGTGTGGGTGGGTGCAGTGTGTGGGTGGGGGCAGTCTGAGGGTGGGTGCAGTGTGACGGTGGGTGCAGTGAGGGTGGTTGCAGTGTGTGGGTGGGTGCAGTGTGTGGGTGGGTGCAGTGTGTGGGTGGGTGCAGAGTGTGGGTGGGTGCAGTGTGAGGGTGGGTGCAGTGTGTGGGTGGGTGCAGTGTGAGGGTGGGTGCAGTGTGTGGGTGGGTGCAGTGTGTGGGTGAGTGCAGTGTGTGGGTGGGTGCAGTGGGTGGGTGGGTGCTGTGTGTGGGTGGGTGCAGTGTGAGGGTTGGTGCAGTGTGTGGGTGGGTGCAGTGTGAGGGTGAGTGCAGTGTGAGGGTGGGTGCAGTGTGACGGTAGGTGCAGTGAGGGTGGGTGCAGTGTGTGGGTGGGTGCAGTGTGTGGGTGGGTGCAGAGTGTGGGTGGGTGCAGTGTGAGGGTGGGTGCAGTGTGTGGGTGGGTGCAGTGTGAGGGTGGGTGCAGTGTGTGGGTGGGTGCAGTGTGTGGGTGAGTGCAGTGTGTGGGTGGGTGCAGTGGGTGGGTGGGTGCTGTGTGTGGGGTGGGTGCAGTGTGAGGGTGGGTGCAGTGTGAGGGTGAGTGCAGTGTGAGGGTGGGTGCAGTGTGACGGTGGGTGCAGTGAGGGTGGGTGCAGTGTGTGGGTGGGTGCAGTGTGTGGGTGGGTGCAGTGTGTGGGTGGGTGCAGTGTGAGGGTAGGTGCAGTGTGAGGGTGAGTGCAGTGTGAGGGAGGGTGCAGTGTGCGGGTGGGTGCAGTGTGCGGGTGGGTGCAGTGTGCGGGTGAGTGCAGTTTGCGGGTGGGTGCAGTGTGAGGGTGGGTGCAGTGTGGGTGGGTGCAGTGTGCGGGTGAGTGCAGTTTGCGGGTGAGTGCTGTGTGGGTGGGTGCAGTGTGCGGGTGGGTGCAGTGTGTGGGTAGGTGCAGTGTGAGGGTGAGTGCAGTGTGTGGTGGGTGCAGTGTGTGGGTAGGTGCAGGGTGAGGGTGGGTGCAGTGTGAGGGTGAGTGCAGTTTGCGGGTGAGTGCTGTGGGTGGGTGCAGTGTGCGGGTGAGAGCAGTTTGTGGGTGGGTGCAGTGTGTGGTTGGATGCAGTGTGGGTGGGTTCAGTGTGTGGGTGGGTGCAGTGTGTGGGTAGGTGCAGTGTGAGGGTGAGTGCAGTGTGTGGGTGGGTGCAGTGTGTGGGTAGGTGCAGGGTGAGGGTGGGTGCAGTGTGTGGGTGGGTGCAGTGTGTGGGTGAGTGCAGTGTGTGGGTGGGTGCAGTGTGTGTGTGGGTGCAGTGTGCGGGTGGGTGCAGTGTGCGGGTGGGTGCAGTGTGCGGGTGGGTGCAGTGTGAGGGTGGGTGCAGTGTGAGGGTGAGTGCAGTGTGTGTGTGGGTGCAGAGCGTGGCTGGGTTCAGTGTGCGGGTGGGTGCAGTGTGCGGGTGGGTGCAGTGTGCGGGTGGGTGCAGTGTGTGGGTGAGTGCAGTGTGCGGGTGAGTGCAGTGTGCGGGGGGGTGCAGTGTGCGGGTGGGTGCAGTGTGCGGGTGGGTGCAGTGTGCGGGTGGGTGCAGTGTGCGGGTGGGTGCAGTGTGCGGGTGAGTGCAGTGTGCGGGTGTGTGCAGTGTCCGATTGAGTGCAGTGTGTGGGTGGGTGCAGTGTGCGGGTGGGTGCAGTGTGCGGGTGGGTGCAGTGTGCGGGTGGGTGCAGTGTGCGGGTGGGTGCAGTGTGCGGGTGAGTGCAGTGTGCGGGTGTGTGCAGTGTCCGATTGAGTGCAGTGTGTGGGTGGGTGCGGTGTGCGGGTGGGTGCAGTGTGCGGGTGGGTGCAGTGTGTGTGAGTGCAGTGGGTGGGTGCAGTGTGCGGGTGGGTGCAGTGTGCGGGTGGGTGCAGTGTGTGTGAGTGCAGTGTGCGGGTGTGTGCAGTGTGCGGGTGAGTGCAGTGTGCGGGTGAGTGCAGTGTGCGGGTGAGTGCAGTGTGCGGGTGTGTGCAGTGTCCGATTGAGTGCAGTGTGTGGGTGGGTGCAGTGTGTGGGTGGGTGCAGTGTGTGGCTGGGTGCAGAGCGTGGCTGGGTGCAGTGTGTGGGTGGGTGCAGTGTGCGGGTGGGTGCAGTGTGTGTGAGTGCAGTGTGCGGGTGTGTGCAGTGTGCGGGTGGGTGCAGTGTGCGGGTGGGTGCAGTGTGTGTGAGTGCAGTGTGTGGGTGGGTGCAGTGTGCGGGTGGGTGCAGTGTGCGGGTGTGTGCAGTGTCCGATTGAGTGCAGTGTGTGGGTGGTGCCATGTGTTAATTTTTATTAGTGTCACAAATAGGCTTACATTACACTGCAAAGAAGTTACTGTGAAAATGTCCTCGTCGACACACTCTGGCCTCTGTTCTGGTACACCGAGGGAGAATTCAGAATGTCCAATCCACCTAACCTGCACGTCTTTCGGGACTTGTGGTAAGAAACCAGAGCACCCGGAGGAAACCCACGCAGACACGGGGAGAACGTGCAGACTCCGCACAGACAGCGACCCAGTGGGGAATCGAACCTGGGACTGTGAAGCAACAGTGCTAACGGCTGAGCTACCGTCAGCAACACTCACGGTCTGAGATGCCTCACTGCTGTAGTTTTATCTTTTTTGAAGGCTGAGTTAAAACATTTCTTATTGTAGCCTCCATGTTGACTGCCAACTGAACTGGCACTGCTCCCTCTGGCAGGTTAAACACACAGGATAATGGTGCCAGTCAAATCAGGTGCTGTGCCAGACGCTGCTTTATTGCGGAAGAGTAGGAGTGTTGAATCTCCATTCTCTCAGCACACTTACGTTAAACTCTTAACTATGACAAGATTCCTCCTCTCAGAAGTGTTACCAATCCAAGCAACAATAATACCAAACTTAATATATAATTCTTTAATACTGGATTTTACATTTCCAAAATTTAATGCAGAGAAATGTGAAGTGATACATTTAGGTGGAAAAATAGGAAGTAATATAAACTAAATGGCACAATTTTAAAAAGGGGTGCCAGGGACATAGAGGCTTGACGTGGACAAGTCTTTGAAATTAGTAAAGCAGATTGAGATGACAGGTTCGAAGGCAGAGAGCATCCCTGGCTTTAAAAGGGTTGTCATGAGTACAAAAGGAAAGCAGTTAGGCTAGAGCTTCATTAAAATATTGGCTCAGCTCCAGTTGGAATTTTGTGACCAATTCTGGACGCCAAGGGTATCAATGCCTTGGAGAAGGTGCAAAGGAAATTAGCTCGAATAGTTTCAGGGATGAAAGGTATCAGTTATGTGGAAAAACTGCAGGTTGTTCTCAGTGTGGAGAATGTTAAATGCAGATTTGATTGAGCTGCACCAAGAGTTTTGATAGAGTACACAAGGTGAGACTGTTTCAGAAGGATTGGTAACCAAAGGCTTGATCTGACTGGTTTAAAAAACCAGAAGGAAAACAAAAAGCAAATCGAGTTATGATCTGAAATGCAGTGCCTGAAAGGGTAATTGAAGCAGATTCAATCATGACTTTCAAAGAGAATTGGATAAATAGTTGGGCGGGTGGGAAAGAAGATTTGCCAAGCTACAAGGAAAGAACAGGGAGCGAGACCAATTTAGCTTGTTCTTTCGATGGAGCGGTATAGGCATGATGGGATGAGTGGCCTCCTTCTATGCTGTATCATTCTTTGATTCAAAATACCTGTGTTTGTTTAAATGATGTAACACTCTCTCTTTCCTTTGTTTTTTGCTTACCTACACAGGAAGTTGAGGTTTGTACATTTATTGAACTTTAAATCTATTTGGTTTTTTTTAATAGTTACCATGGTATATGATTGATTATCTTGTTATTTCTCAATAATTGAACATTGCTGCAAAATTTTGGATAATTTTACTCCCCATTTCAGTTGTGCTGTTTGTATCTATCCTGCTGCTTAAATTGGTGCTGCAATGCTGCTTATATTTCAGTTAAGCGCCATTTAGCTTAAAAGTAGTGCATGTATTGAGTGACAGTTGTATACCTGCTCCCACTATTCTTGGGTGGGAAAGAAGGAACGCGGAACTTAACGCATGTGTGCTAAAGTGCTCCCATAAAGCTCTTCTCATCAACGGCTGATTTCCTATGAGCTTTTGAAAGATATGGGAAATATTACTGGCCTGTCGATCATTTAGACTCTTCAGTTCTGAGGGCAGAATTTTATCACCCCCATCGTGGTGAGGGCAGGGCTGTAAAATACACCGAGCCATTAAAAAGTCCATTGACTTCAGCCAGACCTGAAAATCCTGGAGGGGGGGGGGGGGGGGGGGGGGGGAGCAGGAGGTGGGGTGTGGGCAATGGTGCACCTTGCTATGCTGCAGATTAGAGTGATCATTTATACCTGATGACAACTCCACTAATTAACACTACTTGCTTCATTCCACGGAATTAGCTATCAAGTGAGTGGAGCAGTTTCACTTGTCCGACAAATGAGGGCTAGGCTGACATCCCGAGCAGTTCAGGAAAGCAGACTGTTCAGCTAAGGGAATTGATGGCACAGTCCATCACAGGTTTGATGAGCAGGACTTTTGATTTTGGAATCAAACATTCCCAGGTTATAGAATAGAACATCTTTTGCTGACTGTTTGAGCTTGTGTTGCTCTGAAAGCTGGGAAAGGGCTCCTCCAAAAGGGTGGGATCACAAAATTGAGGTCAGAACATTTGCAACCTGCAGCCTCGCATGTTGCGACTTGACTAAGCTCAAATGGCATCTTTGGCCCACTCCTTCCCTCCCAAACCGTGCTAATGATCATATTTCTCCTCTGTGTACATTTAATTTTGTATATTGTTTGATGCTGTCGCATTGTGATGGCTTTGTGCTCTCCCCTTTGGCAATTACGGACAATCCCTAAGAGCATTGCAATTCTTACGGTCCTTACTCTGATAACAAATCAATGTTATGGAAAGAAATAACTTTCAGAACAAAGGTACACTTCTGACTGGTTGATACCTGTTTTCTCTGCACTATCCATTGTGACGTCCGGGATGCTTGCTATTCTTTGGATGGTACCAGTTAACTGTTCTTCATATTCTTCATGGCTCTCGGGGCAATAGTGAAATTTTTTTTACAGAAGAGTAATTATTCTGTTGTACAATCTGGAAGCGTCTTACTTGTTTCACACAAAGCGATCAGGGGACCATATGTTTTAGCTAGTTATACTGCTGGAGAGTTGGTAACTTAATTTTTTTATGTAAGAGGAATTTTGCAGGAAGTTTATTCTCCTCTTTTAGTTGACAATTATCCCTTGATTTGAGGATGTCTACTCAGGGTCGCAGGGTCACAAGTTTTTGTCATGGGTCTTGTTAGCATACGGGACCAGACCCCGGGCGGGATTCTCCGACCCCCTGGGGGTTTGGCGAATTGCCCGGGGCCAGCGTCAATCCCACCTTCGCCGTGTACCGAATTCTCCGCCACCCGAGAATCGGCGGGGGCGGGAATCGTGCTGCGCCAGTCAGCGGGCCCCCTGCAGCGATTCTCCGGCCCACAATGGGCCAAAGACCCGCCGCTGACAGGCCTCTCCCGTCGGCATAGTTTAAACCACTTACCTGACCGGCGGGATTGCCGGCATGGGCGGGCTCTGGGATCCTGACGGGGGGGCGTGGGGAGGTCTGACCCCAGGGGGTGCCCCCACAGTGGCCTGGCCCACGATCGGGGCCCACCGATCGGCCGGCGAGCCTGTGCCGTGGGGGCACTCTTTTTCTTCCGCCCCGCCATGGCCTTCACTATGGCGGAGGCGTAAGAGACTAACTCCCCTGCGCATGCGCCGTCATGACGTCAGCAGTCACTGACGCTCCGGCGCATGCGCGGACTTATGCCGGCCCATGAAGTCCTTTCGGCCTCACCTGGCGTGGCGCTAAAGGCCGTTCACGCCAGCTGGTGGAGTGGGAACCACTCCGGCGTGGGCCTAGCCCCTAAAGGTGCGGAGAATTCCGGGACCCCCCGCCCCGCCGGTTCGGGGACAATCCCGCCCCAGACCAGACCCCAACTTTTGTTTGGACATAGGACGAGAAGCCAAAACAATTTTTCTATTTGTAAAACAGGAGAGGATACTTTATCCCAGGAATGATGAGTCAGACAATCGGTATCTTTTATGTTGAAACAAACTTTAACTTAAACACAGAATTAACCACATTATCAAATAGGTAGCTTTACAATTAACAGCTAAACTGTTCTTAAATAAAAGGAGAAACTTGATCTTACTATCTGCACCTGTTATTAATTGCAATTAAGCATCCCAATACAGTTTAAATGCCCATGTTTAAAATTAACAGAACAGGTTACTTGCTTATCTGTGTTGATACTTTGCGAGAGACCCTTTCAAGAGCAGACACAATAGGCACGATTCTCCCAACGGGAGACTGAGTGCCGACGCCGGAGTGAAACCCCGGAGTGTTTCACTCCGGCGTCGGAGGCCGCTCCTCGCCCCCTATTTCCCCCACCGGGGGGCTAGGAGCGGCGGCGCGTGAATCCCGAGCGTCCGGCCTTGACGTTTGCGTCAAAGCGCCAGTGCCGGGAATGATGTGTCCGGCGGCGCCGAAGTGACGTCAGCCGTGCATGCGCAGGTTGGCCGGCTCCAACGCGCGCATGCGCGGTTGCTGTCTTCCCCTCCGCTGCCCCGCAAGACATGGCGGCTTGATGTTGTGGGGCGGCGGAGGGAAAAGAGTGCGTCGTTTACAGACGCCGGCCCGATGATCGGTGGGCACTGATCGTGGGCCAGACACCTCCTCAGCACGCCCGTGGTGCTCGATCCTCCCTCCGCCCCCCACAGGCCCCACACTCACCTGTCGCACGCTGGCAGCGACCAGGTGTGGTTGGCGTGGCGTGAACCGGTAGGGTTCGGCAGGCCGCTCGGCCCATCCGGGCCGGAGAATCGCCAGTCGCTGTGAGAAACGGCGAGCGCCGATTCTCCAAGCGGCCTGTTGCAAAATGCCCACCCGGCGTGGGGTGCGGAGAATCGCGGCCAGTACATTTCTTTCTTGTCAGACTCAAATCCTATGGGAAAAACTGCTATTCAACTAAAATCCTGTATCAGACTGTAAAACTACAGACCGACTTGACTGCTCCCATGAATTACATCATTTATATCCCACTCATTTCCATGACATGTTTCGCTAGGGCTAAATACAATCCTTCATAAGTTCTCTACACTCCAGGAAATTCCCAGCAATCACTACACTTTCTTAAGGAAAGTCCAGAGTGACTCGCCAATGTTTTTACGCTGGAGTGGGGACATAGCCCCATTACTGGAGAATCCCACCCTAGGACATTGTTAACTTGCAGAGGTCTTTAATGTCAAACTTTGAAGGCTGAGCTGTTGCAGCTGATCTAGTGTGAATGGTAGGCTGTTGAGAAAAGTTGCCAATCTCAAATAAATGCTTAACATATTCCAGAGTGTCTCTTACAAGATATTTGGGAGGTGGCATATGTGGTTGACCAGCTATGGATTGGTATACAAGTTTTGTTTTCGCAACATTCAGAAGTAGGCAGAATTTTTTGTATGCAGAATTGAAGAGATTGAGAGTAGCTTGCAAACCTGGTGCAGTGAGCAATGACAGTGTAGTTATCTGACAACTGTAGATTATACACAACTGTGCTGGTCAGTTTAGTTTTGGCACAGAGGTGACTGATATTGAAGAGTTTTCCATCGAGATGGTATTTAATGCTGACACCAATGACCAATTGATCTTTGATGAGGTGAATAGCCACTGTCAGGTGGATTGTAAATAGAATGAGGACAATCACACAGCCTTGCTTAGCATTGGATTATGAAGGCATCTGTCTCAGATCTCCCACTGAAGATAAATTTCAGCCACTTCACCATGAACATTGCGATTGTGATGAAGTTTCTTGGACATCCAAATCACTAGAGTACCTAGAGCCTCGCGATTTACTGAATCAAATACTTGGGTCAGGTCTGTGATTGTAATGAAGAATTGCCAGTGTTGTTCTCGAATTGGATTTTTCTGGAAACAAAGGTCCATGTCAGAGGTTCCTCTTGACTGTCTAAAGTCACACTCTGTCTTTGGGAGGATATCCTCAGCTACAGGAAGTGGGTGATTCAGGAGAATGTGGGTCAGGATTTATTTTCTTCCCCCAAATCCATAGGGTGTGTGCATGGAATCTTAGTGTGAGCAAATGTGCATCAGCTTTGAAGACCTCAGATGGGATACCATCAAGGCCACAGGGTTTGATGTTATTCATCCATATAAGACCTTGCTACAGCTCTTGTCGATAGTGGTTAACCCATAGATTCTGCCACGGGATATTGGAAGGGTATCAGCTGCCATTGTGGATTCACGGTTAAGGAGATGTTGAAAATGTTCTTTCCAATGTTTATGAATGGCATTACCATCCTTACAAAGAGAAACACCTTTGTGTGAGTGAAGAAGATTTTGTCCATTTGATCTCAATCCATAGCAGTGTTTTTCAAACATTTTTTCCCCAAGACCCTCGAATAACAACCGGCCGACCTTCGCGACCTCTGCTGGCCGGCCTTCGTGACACACCATTTTCACTTACCTTTAATGCATTGCTTGGCCCTCATGCTCTCACTTGCTTTGTCATTCAATGTTACATTTCTGCGAAGGACTTGAGCTGATGATTTAAGTTCTCGCTGCGTCCTTTGAAAAAAATCAAGAGGCTTGTCCTCAAACTTGCCATGCTTACTCTTCAAATATCTTTGAAATTTCAAGGGTTTTAGACCTTCATTTGCCAGGACGTCCCTGCATATAACACACATGGGCTTTGCATCCTGATTTGCATTGGCACAATTAATAAAGTCTTACCTCAAGAAATTATCTTCATACTGCTTTGTTCTCGATTTCAGGTTCTTCTTAATGGGTTGTTCACCAGAGGCCCTGGAGCTCTGTACCTAGCTAACATGAGCACTGCTTTTTCCTCCCATGGATTCTCCTGAGCAGCTTTCACCGACAGGTTCAATTGTGAGATCCTGGCCTGTTTGTGTCTCTGGCCCTCTCTTCCTTCTTACAAAATAATCCGTCTTCAGTTCTTCACATAGTCCTGTTGCTTGCTTGCTGGCAGCTACAAAATGGAGGAATCTCTCCACCAATGATTTTGCTCCCAAAGCACGGACGTATAGGGCGCATGATGTCAGTGTTCATGCTGGGCCGCGTGAGATCTCTGCTGCCGCTTCTGGCGGAAAGACTCTACTGTTCGTATTTAAAGGCCAGTCATGGCCTCCATTCTTTTTTTGATTTTGAAACTTTATTTCAAATACCTGATTTTGTACTACTGAAAATGAAAGCAATTCATTTACACACATTTACACATTGTTTTAAATATATTCCCATTTCTTTAGAAATTTAAACAAGTGGAGAAAAAAGTGCAATCTTGCTTTTACTTTACAAACTATGACTTTAGATGAGATGAAGTAACTTGTCAAACACACAATGTCACAATATGTCTTAGTGGTTCCATTGCATTACACTATCCAAACAGCCAACTCATCTCCTTTTCCATTCTCACCAAAACCACTTATTTCCTGGTTTCCAGAGAGTGGGAACACAAAGTGATGGTTGGGTAGGTTTCTTCTAGTGTTGACATGTGTCAGCCGTATTAACTCGTGATCGTCATTCCTTGCTGACGAACCTGGCCTGGCTTCTCTCTCACTGTCCAGTAGCTGTTCCTGTTGTCACATACAGACTGTTGACCACTTCCTGACCAGTACTTCACATCATGGGAGTGGAAGCGGGCACTGTGCCGGCCTTTGAGCAGCTTGACCATGGAGCCACAGGTTACGTACTACCGATCGGTAATGGGGGACGGGTCAAGCAGTGTGCAGAGGGCGAGCATCAGAGCGGAGCTCTAAGCTGGGGCCACCATCATTAGCATCACGTGCCCACCTGACCGCCTGTCAGCCCCTGCCCCCATCCCCGCGCACGGTGGCCAGCACACACCTCAGCCTCGTGCCACCCCATTGAAGGCCGTAACCAATTGGGGACTGGGCCATTGGGCACTTCCTTCCGTGATCGGGATCGTCTTGAACGATCACGCTGCGACCTTCCCGACACCCACCTACGACCCACCCACAGGTCGCGACCCTGAGTTTGAAAAACACTGATCTATAGTCAGCATGTTGATGGATCACACAGATTTTTTTTCCACCAGATGTTCTTTTGTCTTCCAGATTCGTCTTTGGGTGTCAGTCTTGAGCTGTTGCAATTCTGCCTTTTTTACTTACAACGTTGGGTTATTCTTGGACTTTTGAGCCTTTGTGACGTCTTGATGCTAGGTACTTGATCATCACCAATTGACCAAGTTGATGATCTGCCCAGCTGACATCAGCCCTTTACATGGATTGACTGATAGTTTTTAAAAAATCTTTGACACAAGCAGTGACATAATCCAGAAGGTGTAAATGTCTGGATTTCGGTTGCCTCCATGTGGTTTTATGTTTATCCTGCTGTCAGAAGAGTTTGTTATAATTTTTGAGTATGAGACCAAGAATATAAGGGCCGGGGGGGGGGGCGCATGAACCGCACCATGCCGCCCCTACGCCGGCCCGTCGATACTCCGGTGCTGATTCTTACGCACCTGTGGGATCGCCACCGCGCCGGTCGGGGGCCGTTGAAAGCGCCCCCGCCTGGCAATTCTCCGGGCCTTGACGGCACAAGTGCCCACCGAGTTCAGCTGAGTCCAGCCGGCATGGGTTACATATGGTCTCACCCGGCGGGGCCCTGGAGTTCTGGCTGCGGGGGTCGTCCTGGTGGAGGGGGGGGGGGGGGGGAGATCCGGCCCAGAGGGGGGCCTCTACAGGGGCCTTTCTGAGCTGAAAGATGGTTCCCCAGTAAGGGGGAAGTGAGATAGCCTATTTTTAGGGGACCTTGTTTTAATCCTCACCCCCTGCTCACCCCAAATAGGGAATCCTGAAGAGGATAATTCGGCCACAGATCTGCTGTCTGAAGACACCTCTTTCCTCTCAACGGTGTCCAGTGACCTTGATGCATCTGTCTTCTGTGTGGATGTTTGACTGGGGACTAGCATCTTTGGTCTGTGCGCATTCAGGACCCTGACCTTCCTGTTGCTTGTCATTTTAACAAAAGACCCTGCTCCCATGCCCAGATGTCTGTTCTTGGCCTGCTGCAATGTTCCAGTGAAGCTCAATGCAAACTGGAGGAACAACATCTCATCTTCCGGTTAGGCACACTTCAGCACGCTTCAGCCTTCCGGCCTCAACCTCAAATTCGACCTCTTCAGATGATCAGCTCTACCCTACCTCGACCCATTTGTTTTCATTTGATTTTAACTGTCTTTTACCATTTCTTTCTTTCTTAATATATATTTAATTCCCCCCCCCCACCTTATCCACCTTTCCATCACCTTTCTCCTCTTTGCTTCCCCCTTCCCCGCCCCCCCCCCTCCCCCACCCCCATCTACAGTTCACCCTCTGATAGTTTCTGTGCTATTTGACCTTTCACATCTTTTGTCCTCTCTGGGGACTGCCATTAACACTCTTTCCCCTTGGTTTCTGTGGCCATTAGCACCCGGTTTCCCTGGGTTTCTGTGGCTATGCTTATCTTTCATTGTCACTCCACAGTATAATTATTTCCCACTTTCTCTTGACAAAGAGGCATCGGACTCGAAATGTTAGCTCTTTTCTCTCCCTACAGATGCTGCCAGACCTACTGAGAATTTCCAGCATTTTCTCTTTCCTTTCAGATTCCAGTATCCGCAGTAATTTGCTTTTATTATTTGACTAGTGACTCGCAGGTTTACGGCCCTGCCCTGTCGCCAGTTCTCCATCGCCACAGGACGTGTGGCAAATGAACGCTGGTAGAAGCTTGTGCATGACTTAGCTTAACATGGGGACCTTGGAGCACTGTCAATGTGATAGGTACCATCTTGATGGATTGGTGGTCAGATTTTGGTGACGTCTCGAAACACGATGGCTGAGACCACCTTATCACTGCAGTCTTCAAAGCTGGTTAAACGCACAGCCTTCCTTTGCCAGTTCAGTCATTGTTGACCTTTAGGACCACACTTTGGCACTCTTTCTCTGCACCCCCCTCCCCCCACCCCCTCCGACCCCCAACCCTACTACTATAGGTGGTTCAACCAGTAGCAAGCTCCTGACGGCATCACTCCAGGGATTGTTAGAGCATATAAACCTTCCACAGAGGCGACATCTCTCCTGGTTTATAATAATCTTTATTATCACAAGTAGGCTTATATTAACACTGCAATGAAGTTGCTGTGAAAAACCCCATGTTGCCACATTCCGGCATCTGCTTGGATACAGGGAGAGCGAATTCACAATGTCAAAATTACCTAACAGCACATCTTTCGGGACTTGTGGAAGGAACCCGGAGGAAACCCACGCAGACACAGGGAGAACGTGCAGACTCTGCACAGACAGTGACACAAGCCGGGAATCGAACCTGGGACCCTGGTGCTGTGAAGCAACAGTGCTAACCACTGTGCTACCATGCCGGTTTAGTAGGCTACAGTTCAAGTGCAATCCACCGATACTTTTAACTTATCTTTGCCAGAACATCTTTCACTGATTTGTACTTTTTTATTTATCTGAAGAGAATTTAGTGACAGCGAAGTATTAGGAATTATTCATTTTATAATTTCTCTTTGTTCTTTTAGGATGATTATTTCAGAAGCTGGAATCCAAACAAACCATTTGATCAAGGTATGAACTTTGACTCTCAACTTATTTGTAGATCTTATCCACAGATGTGTAGCACTGTTAAGCGACATTTGGAATGATTATTACAAATGGAACTGGAGATGAAGCAGGTATCATCATTGCTTTAAAAAAACAATTATGCATACTTACCTGAGAAACATGAGAGAACTTATATACTGATTTTCAAAAAATACTTTTTTTCATATGAAATAACATTAAAGCTTTTAATTTTATCTGTTCAAACATAATTCGAACCGTTTAGATTTTCAGCTGGGTCAAAGCTAAGGCAGATGTGAACTTTTTAATATCTTTTTTCTAATCTAAGTAACTGTATCAATTGTTGTGCCAGCCTGGATATTCAACTATCCCTTGCATTGTGTATGAAGAATCGCAAGCAAAATTTAATTTTGTAAAATCCACAAGCATTCTGCGCCCATGGCAGTGTGTGCAATGGTCTGAATCTGTGCCATAAACCTGTTTGTAGGTCACATGTCATTCACAGGGACACATAATTGTTGTTAAGATGGGCCAATAATAGTGCTTGTAATATGCTTTCTTAAAATTTGGGATTTGCAATGTGGTGTATCAGCATACACAGGAAGATGGCGGTGAAATTACTGATGTGATGGGTAAAATTACATGCAAATAGATTTTTAAATTCACTTTACTTCAATAACTATGTTTTAGGCACTGTCACCTTTATGGTACTAGCAGCTGTAAAATCTTAAAAGACTAAGAAGACATCTGTTTTATCTTTTTTAAGTAAAGAATTACAAAGGAATGCTCCAGTTTAGGTGGAGGTGTTCTAGTGGACAGCTGGGTCTGGATTTTGTTCTATTGTCCTGGCGCCGGTCGGCTGGCCCAGAATAAATTGAGGATCTGACGCAGGTGTGTGGCGGTCTGTCGAACGCAATTACATGGCGGCAAGTTCATGAATGCCAGGGTTTTGCCACTGGAGCATGGGGTAGCTCTGATGTCGGCACACCCATATCACCTGATGGCAGTGCAGGAGCTGGTGCCATATTCAAAGGGCAGCCAACTCTGTGCCCAACCCTGTGTTAGAGTTGGAATTCATCTTTTAGGATTTTAAAGAAAGTCCCATGGTTTGAATCGTCAGCATCTGAATATCTGTCACTCCAGCACAAAAAGACATTCCACATTCCAAGGAGAAGATTCCCCCCCCCCCCCCCCCCCCCCCAGCCCCATTGCATAAGATCATTAGGCATCATGAATGGGTTCAAATGAGATCTGAGATGTCACTGTCCACCCAGGACATCCCCTCTCCAGCGCTCGAGGATGAAGGAGGACAAGGTGGGTGATTCCCACAATGCCACTACCTCTCCCTTTCCTTGCAGACCGTTTCCTAAGTGACCTACCTCGAAGGACTCGGCTCTGTGATGCCATTGTGAGGAACGGCCCCTAAGCATCTCAGGTGAGTCTGTCCTTTTAAAATTGTACCCAGTGCTTCCAGGTTCTGAATTTCCTGTCTGACGCTCTGCACCATGAAAGTGTCAGCTCAGCACATTTTCACACAGGGCAGGAATCTCCAAAATCAATTTGGTACCCTGTGACTCAGCCCCTTGGAAGACCAATGGGCTATAATTCATCAGCTTTCAATGGGTGAGTTACTGCAAGCACGAGAGACACGTGTGAGTTTTACTGAATCGGAGAAGCAGTATTAACTCGTGTGGATTTGCATTTAAATAAGACGCAAGTGATAAATTAATCATATCAATGAGCTTCCTGTTGCTAAAGGGTGGGTTTCCTGCTTTACTTTGTCGCCATTGAATTTAATTGTTTTTAGCTTTCCCGCCGCCGGGAATCTGACGTGTGACCTCCCGCGCAATTCCCCTTGCCTGCCTGCCACCTTGTTGGCTGCAGCAGGCTTGGCAAGCCCCAGTCCTTCATTTAATTCTGCTTTCATAATTTGATGTATTTTCTTTAAGGCGTCATGGCGTTCAATTTGAAATGGATAAATCCTGACCAAATCCAAGCTCATTAACACTTTCAGTTGTTATCTACAAAAGTAATTGCTTTGGTGCTGATCCAAACATTTCATTTTTTTCAGTTTAGTTTGTGTCTTGGATGCAACAGCAACATCCTTTTTTAGTGCTACTATTTTGGAAACAAAAATGATTCCACTTCAGTTGGGTGTTGCAGATGATGAAGTAAACTTCGGTCTTCATATTGGGAAGTAATCTGGTTGGAGAAAGCCACCTGACCATTTCAGAACGTGTCTGGTTTATTATTCCATATTGCAACCCAAGAAACCAACAGACGTTCCAAAGCAGATTGTTTTTACCAAATTATCTCCTCCGGAGGTCCCCAGCATCACAAATGTCAGTCTTCAGCCAATACGATTCACTCCACGAGATATCAAGAAACGGCTGAAGGTACTGGATACTACAAAGGCTATGGGCCCTGACAATATCCCGGCAATAGTACTGAAGACTTGTGCTCCAGTACTTGCCGCATCACTAGCCAAGCTGTTCCAGTACAGCTATAACACCTGACATCTACCCAGCAATGTGGAAAATTGCTTAGGTGTGTCCTGTGCACAAGAAATAGAACAAATCCAACCCAGCCAAATACCACCCTGTCAGTCTGCTTTCCATCATCAGCAAAGTGATGGAAGGAATCATCAACAGCTAATCAATCAAGGAAGCTATCAAGCAGCACTTACTCAGCAATAACCTGCTCATGGCCGCTCAGTTTGGGTTCCGCCAGGTCACTCAGCTCCTGACCTCATTACAGCCTTGGTTCAAACATGGACAAAAGAGCTGAATGCCAGGAGAGGTGAGAGTGACTGCTCTTGACATCAAGGCAGCATTTGACTGAGTATGGCATCAAGGAGCCCTGGCTAAATGGGAATCAGTTGGAAAACTCTCCACTGGTTGGAGTCATACCTGGCATGGTTGGAGGTCAATCATCTCAGCTCCAGGATATCACTGCAGGAGTTCCTCAGGGTAGTGTCCTAAGCCCAAGCATCTTCAGCTGCTTCATCAATAACCTCCCTTCCATCATAAGGTAGGAAGTGCGGATGTTTACAGATGACTGTACAATGGTCAGCACCATTCGCGACTCCTCAAATAATGAAGCAGTCCACTTCTAAATGCGGCAAAACGTGGACAGTATCCAGACTTGGGCTGACCGGGTGCTTCGGTTTCCTCCCACAAGTCCCAAAAGACATGCTTGTTCGGTGAATTGGACATTCTGAATTCTTCCTCAGTGTACCTGAACAGGCACTAGAGTGCGGCGACAAGGGGCTTTTCACAGTAACTTCATTGCAGTTTTAATGTAAGCCTACTTGTTACAATAATAAAGATTATTATCATATTATTATTATTATTATTATTATTATTAGTGGCAAGTTACAATCGCGCCATACAAGTTCCAGGCACTTACCATCTCCTACAAAAGAGGATCTAACCACCGCCCCTTGACATTCAATGGCATTACCATCACTGAATCACCACAATCAACATCCTGGGGGTTACCATTGATCAGAAACTGAACTGGATTAGCCATATTAATACTGTGGCTATCAGGGCAGGTCAAAGACTAGGAATCCTATGGCAAGTAAGTCATCTCCTGATGTTCGTCTTCATCGATGACGTGTTGAAGGCTGCGAAGAAGATGTCGTAGGAACACTTCAGAAGTCAAGGGCATTCAGCCTTTGATCTTTGGGTAAGCTTTCTCCAAGGTAGCCTTCAGAACGCACGACAATGCAGAATCGCCGAGCAGAAACTTAGAGCCACGTTCCGCACACATGAGTATGGCCTCAACTGGGACCTTGGATTCATGTCGCTTTACATTCCCCCCCCCAATCTGGCCTGGGTTTACAAAATCCTACCAACTGACTTGGTTGAGACAATTCACACCTCTTTAACCTGGGATCTGTAAAGACTTAATTTCCTGCAAATGCTCGCATTCAAAGTATCGTCTTGCAGTTTTGAATTTGTCTATATATATGTTTCTGGAACCTACCTCTTAATTCACCTGAGGAAGGAGCAGTGCTCCGAAGGCTAGTTATTTGAAACAAACCTGTTGGACTTTAATCTGGTGCTGTAAGACATCTTACTGTGCTCACCCCAGTCCAATGCCAGCATCTCCACATCATAAGCAATATGATGTAGCTGATGAGATGAACCAGGGGCTGAAGCAGAAGTTCCATTTTAGATTACGATGTGACCAGACAAGCAGCTGCTCTCCATGAGGTTAGATATGTCTGTCGACAGACGAGCAGTTTCTTTCCAACAGTTCCGTGAAAGATGTGACTGGGGACAGACCAGAAGCAGCTGATATCAAGACAGTGAGTTAGAGATTTTCCGGTGAACAGGATAGGAGCTATTTCAAAGGCTGGCAGTTTAAACAGTAAGTTCACACAGACAAGAATCTGCAGCTGGCTCCTGAAGGATCTCTCTTTCTCAAAGTGGTTTATGCATGACAGTGATTATTCCTGAGTCTGTGTTTAAAAGTGGATTGTGGTCCGAGATGTTTTTTTTTTGAGTGTTTCATGTTATTGTTAAGCATTGTTTAATGGGTGCTTTAAGCTATTTTCTTTTATGATGTTAAAGATACATTTTAATCTTGTGGTAGTAATAAAGTTTGTTTTGCTATATGATATTCCTATTTGTGTGTGGAATCACTCCAGGAGCTAGGTATCCTTTCCTCACAGTCTTACAAAATTAAATTAAATATCGGGGGTTCTGTCCAGTATCCTCGCAACTGTTGGGGTCTTGTCCAAGATTGTAATAATAGCTGTCAATGTATTCGTAAAACATGAGTCTGTGGGCAATATCTGTGCTCTAGTATGCAGTACACAGAGAACATAAGAAGTGAAAGTTGTAAATGGACACCAGTGAGGTAGCATAAACCTGGAATGGAGCAATGTCTATCATTTGATCCAGTCAGTGGCAGTCAGGTTAGGGGCACGCAGTACAGCCTTTAAGTGTTTCTTTACAATGCAGAGATAGTTGCCAACGTATGGTGGCATTGCAGGCATAGCGGAGTTCAGACAACGCACAATGCTAACAGTCCCACCATTAATACAATTCACAGTGCTAACATTTCCACCATTTATCCAATGCACAGTGCTCACACTTGTCCATAGTCCTGACTACTCACAATGTGAACACTCCTCACCATTCAGACAACACAGCCACTAGCACACTCCATGCTCAAACACAGCACACAGCACAGCTCCCGAGTTCAGACTTAAATTGCTTGCCTGTGTGACTGGTTTCTGCTGGGCAGGCAGGTTTAAAATTGCTTCTAAACCTTTCACAGCAACTGCTATTTGAATTTGTTTTACTACTTTCCAAATTTCAATACTGAACAACAGCATTTCATTTTCCTTTCAGAAAGGATGCGCAAACCAGTCTGGCTTTGTAAAAGCACGCCACTTATACTATTCGTACTTTCAACTTTGATACCTGGGGGAAAGCATTGAGAAGCAATCACCCGATCAGCAACCCCTCCTTACTCTTCAGAGAATCTTCTATTAATTTCAATGAAATGAAAATTGGGCAGTGACCCACTGTACCAGATTGCTGCACAGTGGTTGAAAATAATGGCATTGGGAGAAATTCACTCAGTAATGGAAAGTTCAAGGATGGCAGTGAATAGCATCAGTTTGGATGTGAAAGATAGCTAAGCATCAAAATCCTCCTGTTAAAAGTTTACTATTCTGCTGTGCTGCAATTGCAACAGACACTTGCAGTATAGTATAACAAAATTTACAAAGGAATGCAATCCCTTTAAAATGGCAGTGTGGTGTTACCAATCATTATTTCATAACATCTTCCATGCTCTAATTTCATTTAACTGCCATTTTAATAATACTGCTAAGATTTATCTACTTGAAATGTGGAAATGAAAATTCTTCCATAATCGTCTTGCTGAGCAAAGGATCAATTTCTTCACATTGAAATGTTCTCTGTAGAAACAGATCGATAGTAGTTTACTTCAAGCTGGATCCTCAATTTCAATAGCTGCTTTGACTCAGGTACCAATGTTAATGGATCAAAAAATGGAAGAATTTCACATGCCACAAAGGCAGTCCGCTTCAGAAACAAATAATTGCGTAAAGCAAGAAAGAGTTTGCCTTGGTTAGTTTGAACTAGCTTTCCATCTTCTACCTCTCAAGTATTGTGAGTATGTGTAGAAAATACAGGAATTTTGTTCCCCAGCCTAAAATATAAAAGTCAAATTTAAATTCCTAATGAATATTTTTGCGTGAGACTTGTTCTGTTTGTTATCCGAGGATGCGTGTACCTGAGCAGTTGGTTGGCTGGATTGTATGCGCTCTTCCCCCCCCCCCCCCCCCCCCCCCAACACCACCCAGCCAGGGGATTTGAAGGAAAAGGTTATAGGGGGAGGCCCATACAGTGCAGTGAGACTGTCTCAGCCGGTCTGGCAGCATCTGTAATTTTGCGAGCCCAGATGACCCTTTGTCAAAGCTTTGATGGGCTTTGACAAAGGGTCATCTGGACTCGAAACATTAGCTCTTTTCTCTCCCGACAGATGCTACCAGACCTGCTGAGATTTTCCAGCATTTTCATTTTGGTTTCAGATTCCAACATCCGCAGTAATTTGCTTTTATCCAGCTATAGCTGGAATGCTTGGAGAAATTGGAGCTGCCATGAAAATTGTATGACTGGAAAGAATTCAACTATCGGTATAGATTGACTAGGCTGTGGCTCTTCTCCCTGGGGGAAAAGACTAAGATCCTATCTGCTGGACGCATTTAAAATTCTGAAGCAGTTCAGTGGACATGGAGGCTCTCTCTGCATTTATGGGCAAACTCAGAACAGGGAGGCATAAATATAAGATGACGACTAACAATTAAAAAGATTTTAAGACAATTATCTGACACAAGAGTGACAAAATTGTATAATCTGCTGTCCCATGGTGTTAAAGCAAAGGAGCGTTGATGCATTTAATGAGAGGCATTATGCATACACTAGAAGGGAATCGATGGTTATTGGGGTAAGAGATAATGAAAGTGGATGGTAGCTCAGGTCAAATATAAACACCAGCATTTAAGAGTTTGGCCAAATAGCCTTTCTTTTGGACTATAAATTCTATGTAACCCCCCAGCATAGGTATAATCCGGCATGTAACCCTGCCCTCTTGCTATAGCTTTTCTAGCAATAGGTAGAGCAGATATTCTCTTACATAGGAAGGAGTGGACTGCCAAAAACCATTTGGTGGCCATTATCTTTGGGCGTGCACTGTTGCTTTCCCAACATTTCCAGTTAAATCTGGAAATCGATGGAATCCTTGAAGATTTTTGAGGGCCCAAGGGTCAGAGAAACACCAAGGGCAGAATTTTCCCAGATACCGGCAAAGGTCAACAGTGGGCAGGAAAAGTGGTATTGAAGCCATCGGCAGCAACGGCAGCTTTCTCCACTGTATCATTCGGGACTTTGGCTCAAAATCCTTAAGGGGCAGGTCTTACACTGGCCGAGGGAGCGGACAATTATGTGCTAATGTACATAAATGATATTGCTGGTGTTGAATATCTGGGATTTGGGCATCTTTTGAGATTTTCAGCTCTTGTCGTTCAAACTCACCCGAAAAAAAAGTAGGGTAAAATCCTGGCCCAAGTTAGCTAAAAAACTGCATCCAAACAAATGTTTTGCCAGTACATCTGTATATGCTTTGGGGGCAAATAAGATACAGTTAAATATTCAATGTTCCAAGTTCCAATAAATTGAGTTAAATATTGAGTAGTGCTGTATTTAGGAATGTTTATTCGCATTAGCATTTCTCTTTTCTATCTTGCATTAATGTGGAAAGTGGGCTAGTAGTCAGACTTGATGGGGACGGAAAATATTTTAAATGTTAAGGTAGATTTTTTTTAATGGATTTATGCAACTAAAAGATCATTTGAGATTGGATTGGATTTGTTTATTGTCACGTGTACTGAGGTACAGTGAAAAGTATTTTTCTGCAAGCAGCTCAACAGATCATTCAGTACATGGGAAGAAAATAGAAGAAAAGAAAATACATAATAGGGCAACACAAGATATACAATATAACTACATAAGCACCGGCATCGGATGAAGCATCCAGGGTGTAGTGTTAATGAGGTCAGTCCATAAGAGGGTCATTTTGGAGTATGGTGACAGTGAGGAAGAAGCTGTTTTTGAGTCTGTTCGGGCGTGTTCTCAGACGCTGTTTTTGAGTCTGTTCGGGCGTGTTCTCAGAAGCTGTTTTTGAGTCTGTTCGTGCGTGTTATCAGAAGCTGTTTTTGAGTCTGTTCGTGCATGTTCTCAGATTTGTATTTTCACACAATAGAATTCCATAGAACATGATTTATGTAACAAAAGGATAATTTGAATTTGTATTTTATATTTGGAGCAGCACTATTACAAACACGATTAGTAAACCTTTCATTAAAAGAAAGTTTTTCCCTCCAATGCAGAGAAAAGGGCCACAGTGTTAATGAGATTATTTCTTAAACAGCACTTTTGCCAATTGACATTCTGTTAACAATGAATATGAACTCAGTATAACGTATCACATTTTATTTTTAAAATGTTGTTATGAAGCAACTGTACATGAACTTTTCCAATCTCATTTATTTATATAATGAGAAACCATTATATATATATGTTGACTTATCTTGTCAGCGAAAAAGTTTTTAACTGGTTACAAATTTTCCTTAAAGAATGCACTCAAAATCGCACTAATACATTGGCCTACATTTTTGTCTGTGAGGCAGATTGTTGGCTGTAGATTAACAGACACTTCGACCAATTTATGATTAAAATGTTTTACCCAGTGCCCTCATTTGCGAGATGAGCAAAGGACAAACACAGGTTCACGATTCAACCCAAATTTATTCACAAACACAATAAAACAGTTATTCTCCCAAATTATTCCAGATGTAATCTGCCCAAGATGCTAACACTACCCATGCTGATAAATTGGATCGAACTTGAGGTCCAAATGTCTGAGACTCAAGTGTCTCAGGGCCTTCATCTATGAAGGTAATAATAATAACAATCTTTATTATTGTCACAAGTAGGCTTACATTAACACTGCAATGAAGTTATTGTGAAAAGTCCCTAGTCGCCACACTCTGGCTTCTGTTCGGGTACACAGAGGGAGAATTCAGAATGTTCAATTCACCGAACAGCACATCTTTTGGGGCTTGTGGGAGGAAACCGGAGCACCCGGAGGAAACCCACGCAGACACGGAATGAACGTGCAGCTCCGCACAGGCAGTGATCCAAGCAGGGATCAAAACTGGGACCCTGGCGCTGTGAAGCAACAGTGCTAACCACTGTGCTACTTTGCAGGTGGGTCTCACATGCCTCTTCTGTAGGTTCTCTGGCCCATCATCTAGTCTTCTCTGTTGCCTCTGTGTTAAGTCTTTACTGGCTCTCACCCCCACAACCCAACGATGTGCAGGGGAGGTGGATTGGCCATGTTAAATTGCCCCATAATCGGAAGAAAAAAATAATTGGGTACTCTAAATTTATCTTAAAAAAATATTTTCTGGGGAAGGCCTCTGTGTGGCGTGCTTGAAAAAGTTTCTCTACCCCTCAGCCAATTAGGTTGCTGGGTAGGGGCTGCAACAGCCAATAGAGTCACCGATTGCAACTCTGCAGGACACCAGGAACTCCAGGGGTGCATCCTTATGCGCATTGTCCGCACGTAAACCTATCCTATATAAGGTAACGGCGGGAAATCTAGGTGCCAGAAAATCTGGCTTCATCTGGGCAATCCACAACAATTGATCGATTATCTTCTGATATCCTGTTTATAGGACAGACCCAGACTTGCCCCAGCTGTCTGTCTCCTGCTAGTGTATTTGAGGTTGGCTATTTCACGTCCCATCAGTCTGTGTTTCTAACTGTAGTTTTAATTTAAAATGTCCAATTCTGTATCAGACCTAAGATTCAGCCCATTGGTTATTTTACCACAGGGTTCACAGAGTCAGGAGAATCCCCCACTCTGCAAACCCAACTTTTCAAAATGGCTACCTCATCATCAGAATTCTGGTCCAAGGTGGGGGGAGGGGGGACAAGTTATATTTGAAGTGGGAGATGGTAACCTTGGAAGTAGTGAGGATGCCAGTTATGGAAGCAGCCTCGGCTGAAGGCTTACCCAGTGGTTCTAGCACTATGTCCAAAAAGAAAGAGTAAAATATAAAACATCGCTCCGTTCCTCACCCCTGGCCCCTCATACTCTGTGTGCCAACCTATGCCCTGATAATCACCCCTTATTGCCCTTAATAGCTGCTATTCTAGCTTAGTACCAATGTATGCAATTCAGGAACCCCCACTCACCACCCTTTGTTCTTATACCTACCATGCTGACTCACCCCAGCTTAGGAAGATCTCAGGACCCATGCAGAGATGAGACAGAAATAATGTTCTCAGTGCATATTGCAGACTTCACTATTATTGAAAAAAACACTTTCATTCAGAAAAATCCATGTATTACACTAGCATTCTTTCAACTACATAAAGCCTTACAATAACAAAAATTTAATGAACATGCAAAATTCCTCGAAACAACAATTATTAGAATTCACAGTCCCATTGAGTCTGTCACCACTTGTAGCTGTCAATCCAACTGCAAAATGACAGGCACCCGACTGTGATAATGGAGGGTTGTGAAATCAGGCCTGCAGCAACAATCCAGTAATGGAAGCCGACCAGTTTATGTCAACAGACAAAATGATTTCTTAACACTTCACATTAATTTTTTGAAGATTTTAAAGGCATGACTTTAAATGCCTTGACAGCTCCCTTTTTGACAGGTCTCCATGGCAGTTGTTTTTGATAGTTTTGTCAGATGGGTTTGACAGGCCTGTTGACCGCTCCAGTGAGCTTGACAGTAAATGAGTTTATGCACTTTTACACCCATTTATGCCTACTTTTAACACTTCCAAAGGGCAGCTGACACCCCCAGGTATCCCATGACCAGATCCAAATGGATATCTTAACCTCTCCAAAAGGTTACATGCCATGGCTATCCAAAGAAATGCAAAGTCTTCAGGCTTGCTGTTACCGGGTCTATTTTGTATGCTTCATATTTCACAAGCAGTTGATGAGTTAAAAGGCCAGCTGTGTTAGTGAAGTACGCATGCGTGAAACATGAAATGTCCCCATTTTTGCCCCTGTGGAAGCGCCCTATTGGTGGGTGGGACTTGGGATTTTTGGGCACGTCAGCCATTTTCCCCATGAAGGAGAGACTCTCCCAACATGGTGAAAATCGGGGCCAGTGTATCTTACCAGGTAGATGGTGCAAAGATGAGATCATAGACTAAACTAACAATAGTACAATAATTTTGCCTTTTTGTCATGCGCATGAATGGTGTCATGCTTTATCATTTTGATATCGATTAGCTTTCATTTGGGAAATTCAATTTTCTTTGTCTTGCCTCCAAGAGAAAATTTTACGCAGTTCCAAGATATGAGAAACATCTATTAAGATCATTTTCTGTAGCTGGTAGTGCTATCAATAAATACATTAGCGAAAGTGTAATGTGGCTTCTGTTCAATATACCTTTTATCTGAGGCTGCAAACTGATTTTTTTCCTGATGTTAGAAATAATGTATTACCATCATTGTTTCCATCCTCCCAAATAATCACTTCTAATCCCAGAGCATTTCACAACTGGCTTGTCTTCATTTTACCACCTATTGCATTGTCAAGTTGTTGTGACACCATTTCCTACATTAAAAGTTTCTCATTAACATGAAAAATTGGTTCACGTTGATTAGGAACTGTCCGTCACATTTACAAAACATTTTTTGGAAACGTCTCCACCTAAAATCACTCCCTTAGTTCAATCACCTTCTCCAACAAGCACCTCCTCTTTAAATTCCCCTTTTTGTTTAAGGTCCTTAAACCTGTCACTTCTCAGCTCTGTGTTCACCTCTCCCACATCATTGTGTTACAGTCCGTTCGGTCCAATTTCTGGCTTGGTCGATATCACCAAGAATATCTCTTGTAGCCACAGCATTTAATTTCATTTCTCCGCCAATGTGTTCAGCAATGTTCTGTCATGGTTCAGCCATATTTGACTTTTCAAATGGAGCCAGTATTTCTCCAATGATGTTTCTTCCAGATTTTGCGTGCTTACCTCAAGAGCTTGGCAAATATTCTTCTTTGGTTGCCTCCTCCTCCTCTTCTTCAGCATACTTCTCTCCGTAACATGGGTTTTCAGCTTCCATATTGGTATAATCCCCTTGAGGATCATGCGATAACAATTAATGATCTTCCAATGGGACTTATTGAATATGAGCGCCCCAGGTAGGAAGTAGAGACCTACCACCTGGGGCTCATTAGACTAGAGGATAAAAGCCAGGGCCTGGTCAGATCTAACGTCCCATTAGGGTCTACACAGGGAGTGAGATGCAAGAATAACTTGTAACTTGTATATATGTAAATAAATAAATAAATCAATGTTAGGGGTTAGGGTTCGGGTTCATGAAAGTTTCCTTTGGAGTTATAACATTGGCGATAAGGATTTATGGAAGAACCAGACATGTCCGTTGTTTTGCATTGGCTGCCAGAAGTTCATATTGACTGCGGTATGTCAATTCGTAAAATTGTCATTGTTCAGAAATTGGATGCATTAGATGCGGGTCTGGAGGTTTGGAATCAGCATGCAGTTGCGAATGGTGCTGAATATTGTGCAGTCATCCGCAAACATCCCCACTTCTGACCTTATGATAGAATGGAGGTCATTGATGAAACAGCTGAAGATGGTTGGGCCTAGGACACTACCCTGTGGAACTCCTGTAGTGATGTCCTGGAGCTGAGATGATTGACATCCAACCACAACAACCATCTTCCTTTTTGCCAGACATGACTCCCACCAGTGGAGAGTCTTCCCCTGATTCCCATTGACTCCAGTTTAACTAGGGCTCCTTGATGACATAATCGATCAAATGCTGCCTTGATGTCAAGGGCAGTTATCATAGAATTTACAGTGCAGAAGGAGGCCATTCGGCCCATCGAGTCTGCACCGGCTCCTGGAAAGAGCACCCTACCCAAGGTCAACACCTCCATCCTATCCCAATAACCCAGTAACCCCACCCAACACTAAGGGCAATTTTGGACACTAAGGGCAATTTATCATGGCCAATCCACCTAACCTGCACATCTTTGGACTGCAGGGAGGAAACCGGAGCACCCGGAGGAAACCCACGCACACACGGGGAGGATGTGCAGACTCCGCACAGACAGTGACCCAAGCCGGAATCGAACCTGGGACCCTGGAGCTGTGAAGCCATTGTGCTATCCATGGCTGGGTCATCGGGTGTTCATCTATGCACTGATTTTGCTGAATCATTCATGGGCTCCATGTTTCTTGTACTGGTCCACTCCAAATGGATGGAAGTTTGCAAGATGTCTACCACAACATCTAGGGCCACCATTGAGAAGCTCCGGGTTGTTTTTAGTATTCATGGACTGTCGGAGGTGCTGGTCACAGATAATGGCACTCCTTTTACCAGCGGGGAGTTTGCCGTTTGTATGTGACAAAGGGACATTCGCCACATCCACACCGTGCCTTATCATCCTTCATCTAACGGGTTGGCTGAGTAGGTGATCCAAACCAAGGTTGAGTGGAGTCTCAGTACGCCGGGCCGAATGTTCCACGACGGGGATACCGTGGACACCGCCTTTCTCCAAAACTTTGGAGATGTAGCAATGGGGCATCAGTTTGTAATGCTGGGCCAGACATGACCAGTCTCATACAGGGTCTGGGTCCAGGGAAAGAAGTTTAGAAAGCCGTCAACCACTTGACCAGTGGTTGCCTGTCGGGAAGTTCCGCCGGTGACAGTACCACCAGCACCTCAACATGAGCCACCCTTGGCTTTGCGGGCCCAACCTGCTGTGTTGTCCCGAGCGACATCGCGTGATTACTACGATTCCAGCTCCAAGATTGACACGGAGATTTCTGCACCGACAGATGATTCTGGTTCCAAGGTCCCTGAGGTTCCTCTTTGGCGGTCTGCCCGGAAGAGGCATGTAACTTCCCGTTATACCCCATCTGATCCAGAACCAACCCAAGTGAAGACACAGCCGTGGGTTAAGTGGCGCAGAAGACCTCCGCCAGTTGTGGCTGGTGGGGATTTTCAGACACTTAGAGGGGAGGGGATGCTATAACCCCCCCCCCCCCCCCCCCCCCCCCACCTTGAGGATCACTAAACACCAATTACTGATCTTCCAATGGGGTTTATTGAATATGAGCTCTCCAGGTAGAGGGTGATCCACCATTTGGGGCTCAACAGACTAGAAGATAAAAGCAGGCCTCAGTCAGGGCCTGGTCAGATGTATCCTCCCAGTAGGGTCTACACTGGGAGTTAGATACAAGAATAACTTGTGCATATATGTAAATAAATCCAGTTACATTGATGATGGTTTCTTTTGGAGTTATTACATATTTGTATTCATACTCCTACCTTTCTCTCAGGTCCACAACTGTCCCGATGGCGTGAAATTACACTTCTGATATTCTGAGTCCATAGAACATAGAACAGTACAGCACAGAACAGGCCCTTCGGCCCTCGATGTTGTGCCGAGCCATGATCACCCTACCTAAACCCACGTAACCCGTATACCCGTAACCCAACAATCCCCCCATTAACCTTACACTACGGGCAATTTAGCATGGCCAATCCACCTAACCTGCACATCTTTGGACTGTGGGAGGAAACCGGAGCACCCGGAGGAAACCCACGCACACACGGGGAGAACGTGCAGACTCCACACAGACAGTGACCCAGCCGGGAATCGAACCTGGGACCCTGGAGCTGTGAAGCATTGATGCTAACCACCATGCTACCGTGAGGCCCCAGTTATGTCACTGTCTACATCCTCACCTTCGATCCTCATTAAAGCTGAACTAGGCAATATGCAGTTTCAACTCTCTGTCCGAGCTTTTAATCCTCATAACCTATTAATGAGCACGATCACTTAACTTTCATATCTGTGGTTTTGCCAGATAATGCCACCTTACTCTCTGTAATATTAAGACTCATATCTATGGCCTCCTTTCCTCTGAGCTTGACATCTCCAATGTCCTGGCTGCCAATCTCCCAACTAGCTCTTCCATACTCACCTTCACTGGTCTATTCACCAAAGAAATTAATTTAAAAAGTTAATCATCTATAAATCCCTCGGGGTCTGACCTCGTCCCTGCGTCTGTGACCTTTTCCTGTGTGCTCATCCTCTGCACCTGACCTTGTGTGCAACTCCTTCTTCTACCTTTAGTTGTCAAATCTTCAGCTATTCAGAAACATTGGGCGTGATTCTCCATCCCAGGGATGCCCAGAATATGCTCCTCGATGGGACCGAGAGTCGCCGACCCGAACTCCATGCTCCGACCTCTTGGTGCTATTGTGAATGAGTTCCACACAAGCAGGTGCATAGGAATAAATGCAAATAGGTCATAATGCTCCATTTGATTCTATTTATTGGGTCTAGTGTCCAATGCTCCGCCCTCGCGTGATTCTCCGTTCCCCCGTGCCCAGAAACCACGTGGACGAGGTGACCTTGTGGTCTCTACAATCTTGAGCCTGACGTGGTGGACATTGCAGTGGCCAAGGAGCAACAGTAGCCCAGTTTGTTCACCACGAGGTGCACCATGCCAGGGAGAGACCATCCCCTTGTAGTGCAAATCAGCACCTCCGCCCCCCCCCCCCCCCTCACCCTGCGCACAGTAGCCCCCAAACCCCAGATTGCCTGGGTGTTCCCCCCACCCCACATCCAAGTATGGGGGTGACCTGATCCCCCCCCCCCCCCCCCCCGACCCCCGGACTCTGTTAAAGGGAGACTCCCCACGGGGAAACATCCGACAGAAACCCCTGTGATAGGGATCAAGCTACCTGGCTCAAATTTCAAATGATGCTTGGTAGTTAACCATCAACTGGTGTGTTTTCCATGGCAACGCCTCTGCCAATCAGTACACACTTCCCAACCAATCAACAGTCTCCTCTCATACTGAATAAATTGTTGTTTTCCCCTTATACTGATATTCTTGCGAATTGTTCTGATGAGTACAAGATGAAAAGTTTTGACATTTTTTTCAGCAATACCCAAGTTTTATACTATCCGACGACTAATCATTTACCAGTGGAGCCATACACTTTTTGACATATGAAGATTAGGGTAGTTCCATGCAAAATGGCAACTCCACATTTGATCTTTTTCGCAAGAATTGATGTAGAAAGTACACTGTGTGCATGAATAGAGCAAAGAACATAGAACAGTACAGCACAGGACCAGGGGGTTGGATTCTCTGACTTTGCGGCTATGTCCCCACACTGCTGTGGGAATGGCGGCATTTTATGACAGAACAAATGGCGTAAAATGGCCACCGATCCTCCATTTGGCTGGGGGTCAGCACCAAGGGAGCGTAGAGCACCCGGCTCGATCTGCCAATACGGCCTGGAGAATTGCCAGGTCCGTGGCCACGTGTGGGCACAGCGACGGCTGCAGCGGCGGCGCCATGCTACATGGTGGAGGCCTCTCGCGGACCCGGCCT
This sequence comes from Scyliorhinus canicula, assembly GCF_902713615.1. Classification (NCBI taxonomy): domain Eukaryota; kingdom Metazoa; phylum Chordata; class Chondrichthyes; order Carcharhiniformes; family Scyliorhinidae; genus Scyliorhinus; species Scyliorhinus canicula. Next base: position 193,480,709 of record NC_052149.1, on the reverse strand, counting down.
GCAAAATAGTGCCCCTCCTTTGGCCGGCTCGCACGCCCCCCCGGACCTACCCCCCACAGTGCCCCCAGCACCTGGCAAAGGCCCCCTGCCCGCAGATCAGCCCTCTCCCGACAGTGGCAGCACTGGACTGAGTCCAAAACTGCCACGCCGAGTTCCCGATGGATGAGACCATGAGACCGTCGGGAACTTGGCCGGTAGGGTCCGGAGCACTGGAGGGCGGGCCTCAAGCAATCACCTGAGGCTGCCGATGCAGCGCGCGGCGTACGCTGCTTTGGAGGGGGCGGAGCATCATGAAAGCGGCGCCACCCACGATTTGGTCGGAAACATTGATTCTCCGGCCTATCGCCGAACGGGATTTCGGCGTCGGCGACCGGAGAATCCCGCCAGGGTCTTCGACAGGCCTCACCTGTACCAGTCATGATACCACCCTTGGCGCAAACCCTCAGAACCTCCTTGTGCCCTCTCCCTCTATACCCATCCTATCCATATGTATTTGTCGAGGAGCCTTTTGAACGTTGTTAATGTATCTTAAAATAATAAAAGTATGAGCCACATTATTCAATGAGAATACTCAGGAACTACCAGACAGTGATTAGCTGCATAGGTTGAGAAATAAGGGAACACTGATGATAGTAGAGATATTGATTTTTAACATAATTCTGAGTTATACTCTTAAATTTTCCAACCTATTCAGTCTATTATGCCTGTGGGATCTGAGAAGCAATAAATTATTTATTTCTTAACAACTTTTTACAGAGATTCGAAAAGCAAACAACCTAGTTTGTTGGCCTGTGATATAGAATTATAGCTGCATTTTCCAGCTGTCTGCAGATATCAAAGTACAAACATATTGGGCGCGATTCTCCGCCCCCCACGACAGGGTCGGAGAATAGCGGGAGGGCCTTCCCGACATTTTTCCCACCCTCCCGCTATTCTCCCCCCCCTCCCCGCCCAACTCCCGACACGAATCGCTGCCGCCGTTTTTTTACGGCCGGCAGCGATTCACAGCTGATAGATGGGCCGAAGTCCCAGCCCTTTACGCTGTTTTTACGAACGGCAAACACACCTGGTCTGGCCGTTCGTAAAAACGGCGGGAACAACTCCTTTTTATAACCATGGCACCGATTGGCACGGCAGTACCACGGCTGTGCCAAGGGTGCCATGGGCCCGCGATCGGTGCCCACCGATCGCGGGCAGCGGGCCCGATGCCCGCGCACTATTTCTCCTTCCGCCGCCCCGCAGTATCCATTCGCGGGGCGGCTGAGGGGCATCCCGGCCCGCGCATGCGCGGGTTTCGCGCAAATACGCGATGACGTCATCCGCGCATGCGCGGGTTGGAGTCTTCCAATCCGCGCATGCGCGGCTGACGTCATATGACGTGTCAGCCGGCGCTAACTCCGGCAAGCGGGCTTAACGAAATTCGTTAAGCCCCTGATGCCGGAGCTTATGCCGTCGGGCTGCTAGCCCCGACCGGGCACCAGAATCGGTTCCCGGTCAGGAAGGGGCGCGCTGGCGTCAAACCCGCCCGGGTTTGACGCCAGCCTTACGATTTCTCCCGTTTTGGGAGAATCGCGCCCATTTTCTCTCGAGCTTATACTACAGCAAAATTTCCAGTTGTGAAAAGCACTAATAGATCACATTCATTTTGTGTTGTTTTAGACATCAGTGCTGTGAAGTGTCAACAAATGACAACTGAATGAATTGCTGTTTCAGTTGTAATTATGGCAATTTGTCTTTGTTTGACATCATTACAGTTGTGAAACTGATAGCCATTTCTGTGCAAATGAACATGGAAATCCAATAGTTGCTCTCTGTAATTCCCTGCTTCTCCACAAGGTGTGCAGTTTAAGGCCTACGGCTAGAAATCTAAAATTTAAACTTTATCTGACGAGGGGCGGGATCTCCGCCGGGTCGGAGAATCGCCCGGGGCCGGCGTCAATCCCGTCCCCGCTTTGTCCCGAATTCTCCGCCACCTGAGATTCGGCGGGGGTGGGAATCATGCCCCACCCCCGCGGCGATTCCACGGCCCGCGATGGGCCGAAGTCCCGCCGCTGAAAAGCCTCTCCCGCCGGCGGGAATCAAAACACCTACCTGACCGGCGGGATTGGCGGCGTGGGCGGACGCCGGGTTCCTGGGGGGGGGGGGGGGGCGCGTGGCGATCTGACCCCGGGGGGTGCCCCACGGTGGCCTGGCCCGCGATCGGGGCCCAGCGATCGGCGGGCAGGCCAGTGCCGTGGGGGGCACTCTTTTTCTTCTGTCTTCACCATGGTCTTCACCATGGCGGAGGCAGAAGAGACCCCCTCCCCTGCGCATGCGCCGGGATGACGTCAGCAGCCGCTGACACTCTGCCGACGACATCCTTTTGGCCCCGGCTGGCATGGAGCCAAAGGCCGTTCACACCAGCTGGCGGAGTGGGAACCACTCTGGCGTGGGCCTAGCTCCTCAATGTGAGGGCTTGTGAGAGACTTCCGCACCTTTGGGGGGGCCCGACGCCGGAGTAGTTCACGCCACTCCAACACGCCGGGACCCCCAGCCCCGCCGGGTAGGGGAGAATCCCGGCCAAGATTTTCCATTTTCTGCAATATTAATCTTGCTGTAAAACTCCTTGGAAAAGCTGAGCCTTGTTGAATGAGAAGCAACTAGATTTCAAATGCTGTACTAAATCAATAGGTGAACAACCTTATCGGGACCTGAAAGACTAATTTTCTATTTGTGGAATGTCAAAATTCTTCAGTTTGATAAAATTCAATGTATTTTTTTTAAGTTTACGATATTGCTGTTTCTCTCCCAAACACATATGTGTGTCCCAATCTTTGTTTTGCTATTGGTAAAATAATTAAAAAGTGATGGGTCATTGTTGCTTTTTGCTTCTTGGCTTTCTGTCTGTGAGAATTCTTCAATAAGGTTGGCTGTTGGCCTGCTTAATGTCATGGCTGTTGATGGATGCTGGAGATTACCTCCAGTTGGTATCGGAGCAAAATTAACATTGGGAAATTTGAAAGCCATGCTCCAAAAAGAACTAGATCATTGTGGACAGTTTTCTCCCAGGTCAGAGGCAAGAACAGAGATGTCGCCACAGACTACAAAATCTAGGCCAATATGGCTACCTTATTGGGCATTGTTACAATAAATTAGCCTGACATCAGTGTTTAAGATGGCATGGGTTATTTTCAGTTGCAATATACTGAACTGTAAGTATTAAAATAAATGAGCAGATCATTCAGACCTACTATAACTATCTTGGTTGAGCACAGTAAGAAGTCTTACAACACCAGGTTAAAGTCCAACAGGTTTGTTTCAAACACAAGCTTTCGGAGCACGGCTCCTTCTTCAGGTGAATGGAAAGGCTTGTTCCAGAAATGTTTATATAGACACAGTCAGAGATGCCCGGAATGCGAGCACCTGCAGGCAATCAAATCATCAAAGATGCAGAGAGAGAGGTAACTCCAGGTTAAAGAGGTGTGAATTGTCCCAAGCCAGTTCAGTCGGTAGGCCTCTGCAAGTCCAGGCTTGTTGGTGGGGGCCGAATGTAATGCGACATGAATCCCAGATCCCGGTTGAGTCCGCATTCATGCGTGCGGAACTTAGCTATAAGTTTTTGCTCAGCAATTTTGCGTTGTCGCGTCTCCTGAAGGCCTCCTTGTAGAATGCTGACCCGGAGATCAGAGGCTGAATGTCCTTGACTGCTGAAGTGTTCCCCAACTGGAAGGGAACAGTCCTGCCTGTTGATAGTCGCACGATGCCCGTTTATTCGTTGTCGCAGTGTCTGCATGGTCTCGCCAATGTACCACGCTTCGGGACATCCTTTCCTGCAGCGTATGAGGTAGACTACATTGGTCGAGTCGCACGAGTATGCGCCGCGTACCTGGTGGGTGGTGTTTCCACGTGTAATGGTGGTGTCCATGTCGATGATCTGGCATGTCTTGCAGAGATTACCCTGGCAGGGTTTTGTGGTGTTGTGGTTGCTGTTCTGAAGGCTGGGTAATTTGCTGCAAACAATGGTTTGTTTGAGGTTGCGCGGGTTGTTTGAAGGCCAGTAGTGGGGGTGTGGGGATGACCTTGGCAAGATGTCCATCCTCGCTGATGATGTGTTGGAGGCTGCGAAGAAGATGTCGTAGTTTCTCCGCCCCAGGAAAGTACTGGACGACGAAGGGTACTCTGTCAGTGGTGTCCCGTGTTTGTCTTCTGAGGAGGTCGGTGCGGTTTTTTGCTGTGGCGCGGTGGAACTGTCGATCAATGAGTCGAGCGCCATATCCCGTTCGTACGAGGGCATCTTTCAGCATCTGTAGGTGTCTGTTGCGCTCCTCCTTGTCTGAGCAGATCCTGTGTATACGGAGGGCTTGTCCATAGGGGATGGCTTCTTTAATGTGTTTCGGGTGAAAGCTGGAGAAGTGGAGCATCGTGAGATTATCTGTGGGCTTGCGGTAAAGCGAGGTGCTGAGGTGACCGTCCTTGATGGAGACGAGTGTGTCCAAGAATGGAACTGAATTTGGAGAATAGTCCATGGTGAGTTTGATGGTGGGATGGAACTTATTGATGTCATCGTGTAGTCGTTTCAGTGATGTCTCGCCGTGGGTCCAAAGGAAAAAAATGTCATCGATGTATCTGGTGTATAGCATCGGTTGAAAGTCCTGTGTGGTGAGGAAGTCCTGTTCAAACTTGTGCATGAAGATGTTGGCATATTGAGGTGCAAATTTGGTCCCCATGGCTGTTCCGTGCGTCTGGATGAAGAATTTGTTGTCGAAGGTGAAGACGTTGTGGTCTAGAATGAAACGGATGAGTTGCAGAATTGCGTCTGGAGATTGGCAGTTGTCGGTGTTGAGGACTGAGGCTGTTGCAGCAATGCCGTCGTCATGGGGGATGCTGGTGTAGAGTGCCGAGACATCCATTGTGACGAGGAATGTTCCTGGTTCAACTGGTCCATGGGTGCTGAGTTTCTGTAGGAAGTCCGTCGTGTCGCGACAGAAGCTGGGTGTACCTTGTACGATGGGTTTCAAGATGCCCTCGATGTGGCCAGAGAGGTTCTCACACAGGGTCCCATTGCCTGAAACGATAGGACGGCCTGGTGTGTTGGCCTTGTGTATTTTCGGGAGGCAGTAGAGATCTCCAATGCGGGGATTACGTGGGATGAGAGCACGTAGGGTGTTCTGAAGGTCTGGATCTAAGGTCTTGATCAGTCTGCTGAGTTGGCGGATGTGTTCCTTGGTTGGATCTGCGGGTAACTGCCTGTAGTGTTCCTGGTTGTCGAGTTGTCGGTATACTTCTTTGCAGTAGTCTGTTCTGTTCAGTATGACGGTGGCCCCTCCTTTGTCTGCTGGTTTGATGACGATGTTGCGGTTGGTCTTGAGAGTGCGGATGAGAGTCCGCACTCTCAAGACCAACCGCAACATCGTCATCAAACCAGCAGACAAAGGAGGGGCCACCGTCATACTGAACAGAACAGACTACTGCAAAGAAGTATACCGACAACTCGACAACCAGGAACACTACAGGCAGTTACCCGCAGATCCAACCAAGGAACACATCCGCCAACTCAGCAGACTGATCAAGACCTTAGATCCAGACCTTCAGAACACCCTACGTGCTCTCATCCCACGTAATCCCCGCATTGGAGATCTCTACTGCCTCCCGAAAATACACAAGGCCAACACACCAGGCCGTCCTATCGTTTCAGGCAATGGGACCCTGTGTGAGAACCTCTCTGGCCACATCGAGGGCATCTTGAAACCCATCGTACAAGGTACACCCAGCTTCTGTCGCGACACGACGGACTTCCTACAGAAACTCAGCACCCATGGACCAGTTGAACCAGGAACATTCCTCGTCACAATGGATGTCTCGGCACTCTACACCAGCATCCCCCATGACGACGGCATTGCTGCAACAGCCTCAGTCCTCAACACCGACAACTGCCAATCTCCAGACGCAATTCTGCAACTCATCCGTTTCATTCTAGACCACAAGGTCTTCACCTTCGACAACAAATTCTTCATCCAGACACACGGAACAGCCATGGGGACCAAATTTGCACCTCAATATGCCAACATCTTCATGCACAAGTTTGAACAGGACTTCCTCACCACACAGGACTTTCAACCGATGCTATACACCAGATACATCGATGACATTTTTTTCCTTTGGACCCACGGCGAGACATCACTGAAACGACTACACGATGACATCAATAAGTTCCATCCCACCATCAAACTCACCATGGACTATTCTCCAAATTCAGTTCCATTCTTGGACACACTCGTCTCCATCAAGGACGGTCACCTCAGCACCTCGCTTTACCGCAAGCCCACAGATAATCTCACGATGCTCCACTTCTCCAGCTTTCACCCGAAACACATTAAAGAAGCCATCCCCTATGGACAAGCCCTCCGTATACACAGGATCTGCTCAGACAAGGAGGAGCGCAACAGACACCTACAGATGCTGAAAGATGCCCTCGTACGAACGGGATATGGCGCTCGACTCATTGATCGACAGTTCCACCGCGCCACAGCAAAAAACCGCACCGACCTCCTCAGAAGACAAACACGGGACACCACTGACAGAGTACCCTTCGTCGTCCAGTACTTTCCTGGGTCGGAGAAACTACGACATCTTCTTCGCAGCCTCCAACACATCATCAGCGAGGATGGACATCTTGCCAAGGTCATCCCCACACCCCCACTACTGGCCTTCAAACAACCGCGCAACCTCAAACAAACCATTGTTTGCAGCAAATTACCCAGCCTTCAGAACAGCAACCACAACACCACAAAACCCTGCCAGGGTAATCTCTGCAAGACATGCCAGATCATCGACATGGACACCACCATTACACGTGGAAACACCACCCACCAGGTACGCGGCGCATACTCGTGCGACTCGACCAATGTAGTCTACCTCATACGCTGCAGGAAAGGATGTCCCGAAGCGTGGTACATTGGCGAGACCATGCAGACACTGCGACAACGAATAAACGGGCATCGTGCGACTATCAACAGCAGGACTGTTCCCTTCCAGTTGGGGAACACTTCAGCAGTCAAGGACATTCAGCCTCTGATCTCCGGGTCAGCATTCTACAAGGAGGCCTTCAGGAGACGCGACAACGCAAAATTGCTGAGCAAAAACTTATAGCTAAGTTCCGCACGCATGAATGCGGACTCAACCGGGATCTGGGATTCATGTCGCATTACATTCGGCCCCCACCAACAAGCCTGGACTTGCAGAGGCCTACCGACTGAACTGGCTTGGGACAATTCACACCTCTTTAACCTGGAGTTACCTCTCTCTCTGCATCTTTGATGATTTGATTGCCTGCAGGTGCTCGCATTCCGGGCATCTCTGACTGTGTCTATATAAACATTTCTGGAACAAGCCTTTCCATTCACCTGAAGAAGGAGCCGTGCTCCGAAAGCTTGTGTTTGAAACAAACCTGTTGGACTTTAACCTGGTGTTGTAAGACTTCTTACTGTGCTCACCCCAGTCCAACGCCGGCATCTCCACATCATATCTTGGTTGAGAGATTGGGTATTAATTTTCCAGGTTTTGGCAGTGAGGTCAGTTGGAAACTGTTATGCCACTGTTTATTAATCACCTTCTCCACTTTATTTATTTTAAAATAGACCTTAATCTGATTAAACAAATCTGTCCTGCCTTAAATTCTAATCTTTCTCCTTTAGTCCTGCATTAAACATCATCATTTCAAATCCTAACAAATGTAATGATAATTTTAAAAAAGAGAAATCATACAAAATGTTAACTATATCTGTTGGGGCAGCACATTGGGTTCGATCCTGGCCCCGGGTCACTGTCCATGTGGAGTTTGCACATTCTCCCCATGTCCATGTGGGTCTCACCCTCAGAACTGAAAAAGATGATGTGGCGATGCCGGCGTTGGACTGGGGTGAGCACAGTAAGAAGTCTTACGATACCAGGTTAAAGTCCAACATGTTTGTTTCAAACACTAGGGGCGCGATTCTCCGCTGCCCACGACGGGTAGGAGAATAGCTGGAGGGCCTTCCCGTCAATTTTAACGGCCTCCCGCTATTCTCCCCCCCCCCCCCCCCCCGCCCCGGCCGCCCCCCGACACGAATCGCTGCTCGCCGATTTTTTACGACGAACAGCGATTCTCCGCAGGCCGATGGGCTGAATACCGCGGAGTTTACGGCCGTTTTCACGGCTGCGATCACACCTGCTTTCAGCGTTCGTGAAAACGGCCGCAAAGTGCCCGTCCCGGAGGGGCATGACGGCCCGCGCATGCGCAGGTTTGACGCGTCTGCGTGATGACGTCATCCGCACATGCGCGGGGTGGAGCAGCCCAACCCGCGCATGCGCGGCTGACGTCATCATGCGCGTCAGCAGTCGTGACGCTTGGCGCATGAACTTAGCGACATTCGCTAAGGCCGCGATCCCGTGCTTCACGGGGCCCCGCTGCTATCCCTGCCCGGGGTGGAGAATTGGGTCCCAGGAGGGGGCGCGGAGGCTGCCGTGAAACACGGCCAGTTTCACGGCAGCCTTTACGACTCGCCGCATTTACGGAGAATCGCGCCCTAGCTTTTGGAGCACTGCTCCGTCATGTTGGACTTTAACCTGGTGTTGTCAGACTTCTTACTGAAAAAGATGTGCAGGGTGGGTGAATTGGCCACACTAAATTGCCCCTTCACTGGGAAAAAAAGAATTGGTACTCTAAATTTATTTTTTAAAACTATAACTGTAAATTGTTAGTTGCAGTCAACGTTTTGGAGCGACCGTGTAATCTGATTGGATCGGGTGGTGCAATAGACTGTCTTTTTGTCTTTTTGTGACTGATAAACACAGCAGCAGTCACTGCCATGTTGTCAGATTCCGACGTTAAGTCCGGTAGATATTCAGAGATGACTTTCGTTTGTACCCAAGTTTGTTGAATCTTACTGGGACACGCTGAGCACTGACATTAGGACACAGAAATGTGAATAAAAGATGGTCCGGTTTGCAGCACTGAAAACAAAAGAAATAAAAATCACCAGAAACACTGAGCCAAATACTATCATTCTAGAGCTGTACCATTTGTTTCCAGTAGTTTAATTAGTCCCACAGTCAGACTGGAAGATGTGCCTCTGCTTCTGGTAAAGTCTCGTCTCCAGTGGCTATTCCTTTTTCAATCATCTATGGAAAATATTTGTCCCATGATCTCGGGACATTCAATAAATGTTCTGTTTATTTCCCGGGAGGACTTCTGTTTTATGATCTTATGATATGCTTATTCATGGCAAGCGAGTCATTTTGAGTGGAAAAAAAAGACCAGTGAGAAACACTTTCTCTCCCATTACTAACAATCTCTTTAGCCTGTGCTGTGTATTTAGTACATTTAGATTGCAAATATTCTACAAAACAAAGTCAGTTTTGTGAAAGAGAGAAATTGGTTTAAAGCTGTCCTGTCTCATTCCCAATGATAATTGTGATTACATGTTTGGTTTCAGCTGCAGTGCTTGTATGAATAATTATTTCCGCTGTTTGATTAATGAGAAAGAGTCAACTTGTAAAGTACGTCAAACAGAATTACATATGGGATATAGAAAAAAAAATCAAAGCACAAAGGCTGCTCGTTTCAACTGCTCTGTCTCTCAGCAGAATATTTCTCGATCACACCCCTGATTGATGCATGGGCGCCGTTGTAACGGGTCTCCACGTCGGTCTGGGATAGGCGTCATCAGCCGTGACCGCAGAGGAAAAGCTCTGTTGCCCAGTTGCCAACCCCTTACCCAGAGGTGCGCCTCGAAGGTGGCAGGGATCATCGAGTGTGCCAAGATGTGCATCATGTGCAGCTCATGACCATACATCACTAGTCGAAACAGAATATCCTTCTTTACCCTGTCGAAATTGTTCATGATTTTGAATACCTCATTAAGGTCACCTTTTAACCTTGTCTGCTCTAAGGAGAACAAGCCCAATTTCTCTAATCTTTCCTTGTATCTAAAATTCCTCATTCTCGGTATGATTATTGTAATCTCCTCTGCACTCTCTCTAGGACTTTAACATCCTTCCTTAAATAAAGTGCTTTGAACTATTCCAAATGTGGTCAGATCAATGATTTGTAGAGGTGTATCATCACTTCCTTGTTTTTATACCCCATGCTTCTGTTTAGAAATTCAAGGGTCCTAACTGTTTCAATTTGCCTGGCAGCCTCAGAGAACTATGCACTGGAACCCTGAGGTCCTTCTGCTCCTGTACTCCACTCAAAGTTGTACCATTGAGCCTCTATTGTCTCCCCATGTTTCTTCTCCCAAAATGCGTTACCGCACATTTCTCTGCATTGAAATTCATCTGCCAGGTGTCTGCCCATTTGGCCAGTGTCCCTCTGAAGTCGCGCGCCGTCATCCTCACAGTCCATTATTCCTCCTAGCTTAGTATCATTTGCAAATTTAGAGATTTTGACCTCAACACCCATCTCTAAATCATTTATATAAATCAGAAAAAACAAAGATCCCAACAATGGGCCCTGGGGAACCCCACTTTCAACTCATTTCCAGTCTGAGAAATACTCATATCCTAGCCTCTGTTTCCTATCTCTTAGCCAACTTCGAATTCATGCTGCCAAGAACCCATCAATCCCAAACATTTCTAATTTGCTAACCAACCTGCCATGTGGCATGACCTGTCCTTGACAAAGCCATGTTGATTGTCCAGAGGGGCTGGTTTAGCACAGTGGGCTAAACAGCTGGCTTTTCACAGTAGCTTCATTGAAGCTTACTTGTGACAATAAGCGATTATTATTATTATTATAGGATTAACCTATTTTTCTCTGAGTGCAAATTTATCTTATCCCGTGTTATGGTCTGCATCAGTTCTCCCAATATTGATGTCAAGCTGACAGGTCTGTAGTTTCTTGTGTTATCCTTTGCCCCTTTCTTAAACATCGGCGTCACATTTGCAATCCTCCAGTCCTCCGGGACTAATCCTGCATTCTGAGAGGCCTGGAAAATTTCTGTGAACGGCTCTGCAATTTGCTCCCTTATCTCCCTCAGCAATCTAGGATGCATCCCATCCAGGCCTGGTGACTTCTCTACTGGAATGCTGCCAGCCTTTTTAGCACCTCTTTATCTATCCCAAATCTGCTCAGTTGCTTAACACCCATATTTTCAACTGGGCAATTGTTACCATCTTCTATTTCGGTAAAGACAGAACAAAGTGCTAATTTAGTGCCTTTGCCGTACCCTATGCTTCAGTGACCAGCTTACCTTGCTTGTCCATTATGGGCCCCACTCTATCCTTCATTAATCTTTTGCTAATAATGTGTATGAAGAACATGTTACTATTTGTTTTATCGCAGCCTGCCAACCTTTCCTCATGCTTCCTCTTAGCCTTCCTTATTTCAGCCTGAACCTCTCTCCTGCCTTTGAGATATTTTTCCTGATTTCTATTGCAATTATTATTCCGGCATGTATCATATGCCTCTTTTTTCTTCCTTATTTTCTCCTCAATCTTGAATTGCAGCATGCATCCAAAATTCTACACAAACTCAGGTACTCAGTCCCAAATAGAATATTATTGCATCAAAAACTAGGAATAAGGATGCCAAACCTTACAATTGCTTCAGATACATGGCTTGTCTGTAGCTAACCTCTTCAGCTCTTTTCCCAGATCTGGCTTTGACTCCCACGAACAGTATATTGTTCTCAAGACAGTTTTTCTTTGTTCCTTTTTCCTTCAATATTCCTGGAGCTTCTTTTCCATTCCCTGGTTTGTAGAACCAACTGTCTTTTAGTGTGCCTGCTTTCGTGCACTTCGCTCCATTGTATGGCTTTTCTGCTTCTAACAGAGCTGAGAGTAGATCACCTTTCCTGTCCTAACCCCAACTGCTATATATCCAGATAAGGCAAAACTCAAAAAGCATTTCTACCCCTAAAGTAGGGCAGCACGGTGGTGCAGTCGGTTAGCCCTGCTGCCTCATGGCGCTGAAGTCCCAGGTTCGATCACGGCTCTGGGTCACTGTCCGTGTGGAGTTTGCACATTCTCCCCGTGTTTGCGTGGGTTTCGCCCCCACAACCCAAAGATCTGCAAGGTAGGTGGATTGGCCACGCTAAATTGCCCCTTAATTGGAAAAATGAATTGGATACTCTAAATTTAAAAAAACAAATTCCTACCCAAAAGGTGCCCCTGATGACTAAGCAATGACTTTACACTTCACCCAGCTTGTTTACTTTTCACACTGTAACTCCCTCTCAGCACAATGGTAGCACAATTTGAACTGACCAAACTCCCCCACACATACACAGAGCACCTTGGTCTAGTTTGAATCTAATAATAATAATTGTTTATTGTCACAAGTGGGCCTCAATGAAGTTACTGTGAAAAGCCCCTAGTCGCCACATTCCGGCACCTGTTTGGGGAGGCTGGTACGGGAATTGAACCCGCGCTGCTGGCCTTGTTGTGCATTACAAGCCAGCTGTTTAGCCCACTGTGCTAAACCAGCCCCTAAACTGTAGATATGCCCTTCCTTACACAGAAACATTAAATTAAATCCACATAAAAACAATATCTTATTTCTGATATTCGACAATACCAGTATAGGTCACTTAAACCTACCTTTGTTCAATGCGGGCCATTCAGAGAAGGTTTACTAGGTTGATTCCTGGATTGTAGTGGTTCTCTTACGAGGAAAGGTTTAGCGGTTTAGACCCATTGTAGTTTTGAAGAATGAGAGGTGATCTGATTGAAACATACAAGATCTTGAGGGGAGTTGACAGGGTAGATGATAAGAAGATGTTTCCTCTCACGGGAATCTAGAACTAAGGGAAAAGTTCTAAAAACAAGTTTTCTCCTATTTAAGATGTAGATGGGGGACAATTTCTTATGTCAGAGGGAGGTTAATCTAAGGAATTCTCTATTCCAGAGAGCAGTGGAGGCTGGGCCATTAAAAACATTCAAAGCTGATTTAGATGAACTTTTGATCAACAAGGGAGTCAGTGGTTATTGGTTCAGGCAGAATGTAATGTAATGTAATCATGCATAATCTTTATTGGCACAAGTGGAGTTAAGGCTACAATCAAATCAACTATGATCTCATATTGAATGGCAGAAGAGGCTCGAGGAACCAAATGGCCTATTGCTGCTCCTATTTCTTGTGTTCTTTTGTACTTGAATATGATGTGACACAATACCATTTTTTCACAGCTTCTGGAGGGACAGTACATCTCAGACAGCAACTTCTAGATTTTCGTATTTGTTTCCTTGCTTACCTGAAGTTTCTGTCCAATTTGTGCACAAAGAACAGTGCATGCCATTAGCCTCACCTCTTATTTTTACAGTAAATGTTGGCCCAATTTTCTTTTTACAGGGAGGATAAACATAAATCACAATATGTTTTCAATTACCAGCAATTTCTATAGAAGAAAACACCCAATTATTCATGAATAGATACTCAACTCTCAGGAGCAGCCTCATTATTGTCATACATATTCCCCATATGATCAAGTCTAAAATGAGCATGCAATGTTTGTGCCCATAAATGGACAAAATCTCCCCGGCCATTGAGTGTTGGACTGTGATGGACGGAGCAGGAAGGCTTCCGCTAATCACTGATGTGAAATATATTTTTGGATTGTGGCTTTAGATACTCTGGGGAAATTGCAAACAAAAGAAATACTTGCACAACAGTTTTCATAAAACTAATTCAAAGCTTTTGAATCCCACACGACTGGTCAATCTCTTGCAGATTTATCGGTGCCGCCAAAGTCAATGGACTTTGGTTGGCTCGCTGCATCTGCCCAGACGGGGCCGGAAAAGCCCACCCTCTGTTTATTTTGGAAGTGGAAGCAACAGCAGAGAATTGACCTTGTATGAAGTTGAAGGAAAATTTAGAGTTATGACACTTCTCGGACATGAACTCAGACAATTTACGTAAGCAGTGTGAAACCAAGCACCATTAGCTTAATGGACTCCTCTATATCCTGTAAAAGGGTTGAGGGTCTCACTGGTGCTTCAGCATCTGTAGAAGACCAAAAAGAGCTTGATTGCCTTAATACATGTTTTTTTTTAGCTTGGGCATTTGGAATAATTGGAACATTTGTGAGACAGATGTCTTTTTGCATTTAATGATTTTTCTGTTGTTTTTGTTACTCCTAGTTTACTGTATGGCTGACTGTCTACTAGTCCAGTTTATTATATCAGTTCTGCCAGGTCCTTTTCAGTCAGCTGTGCTTTTCGCAGCTTCTCAAACCATTATCTTTATTTTTTTAAATTGGTTACTCTTTAGCGAGACACTTTAACCGGTTTGATGGCCTTTTAGGGAAACAGTAAACAATCAATCATTACACGTTTTATGATCAAATTTTACATTTTGTTACCAATAATTAAATTGCATTGTTTTAAAACCCTGCAATCCTGTGATTTTGCTGGTGAATATAGATTATAATAAACAAATGACAGGTTTTCTGGGTCTTCGAGTGAAATGGTGCAGGAGAGAGGCAAAATCCTTTTGTGGCTTGTAGTGTTAGCTAACCTGGTCTAAACTAGTGGTAGCAATGCTGCACAGCCCTGCATAAACATCTATGCCATCTGCATACCTCCAGTCATGGCACAGCCAACTTGCATATGATTCCTGTACATATGTGTAACGATCCGTACCTCCCAGTAGTGCCCTCTGGCTTATCTTTATCCATTCTCAGTGGGGTACTGAATTGAACACCAACAAGAAATGAGTGGAACAGCTGGGAACTTCAAATAGATCATTTAGACGGCGAACACAAATGGATGTAGAATCGTAGCGACTGCCATTCATTCCAGTATTTCACACTTGAAAAATCGCTTGTTACAGAGTAGGGGACTCTGGTTGGAATATTTTCCATAACTCTGCATTATTGAGAGGATTGATATAAAGCCACATTTTCTGAATGCTGACTTAAATATTTTGCTTCTGATTTCCCACTAAATGGAAACCAGGGATTTAGTCCCATTCAGAGGTTGTCACATATCGGCGTTGGTCCATGGTGGTCAGCTGAACCCGATAATAAGGCCACTAGTTCATGAATGCGGGTGATGCATGGGTGCCACCGAATTATCTGGCGTGTGCCAAGTGTGAAGTTGGGAAGCCCACATCGCCTGACGTAGTGCAGTGCTGGCAGCCAGTCCTGTGTTAGAGTAGGGAACCACCTTGCAGCTTTTTTTAAAAAGCTCCCAGTTTACAAGTCGCTTCAGCACAAGAAGACTCCAAAGTCCAGGGAGAGGATTCTTCTGCCCCAATACAAAAGATCATTTGGTGGCATCAAAGGGTTCAACTGAAGTCTAATATATGGTCCAGCCTCAACACCCCCTCCAGTGCTCCTGAAGGAGGATGGGGTGGATGATTTCCATGCTGACAGTACTTCTCCCTTTCCTTGCAGTCAACCTCCTAATTTTCCCCCCAGGTTTTTTCACATTGCTTGATTTTTCTTTCGTTATTTTGGTCGCTTTTTAATCTTCCAGTCATTCTCATGAATTGTTTATGTGTTAAAGTCAGAGTGAGCAATAGTTTCTTTTTGTTCTGTCACGGGATGTGGGTGTTGCTGGCAAGGCCATTATTTGCATACCCATTGAACTCGGTGGCTTGTGAGGCCGTATCAGAGAGCATTTAAGGGCCAGCCACAATGCTGCGGATCTGGAGTCACATGTAGGCCAGACTTGGTAAGAATGGCAGATTTCCTTCCCTGAAGGATATTAGTGAATCAGATAGGGTTTGTAGAACAATTGATGATAGTTTTGCCATTACTGAGATCAATTTTCAACTCCGATTTGAACCTAGAGCCGTGGTTTACCCACCCTGTTGCGCCTGGTGCAGGTCCCGTTGCGCCAAGAGCAGAACGGGACGGGCCCAAAACGGGCTTCATATGTGCGCCGAACCGTGTGAGAATTACCCAACTAGATCTGTATCACACCCTCGCTGGGGTTGATCGAGGCAATCATATTTAAATGATGCATTAGGCTTATCTAAATATGCAAGGCTGGTTTGGGGCCGCAGTCTCCTGGCTCCTGGGAGTTACCGGTCGTACCAGTGAGGGCTCACCCGAGCGCCAATTAGTACTGGTCTCCACAAGCGGAGACCAGGCATGAGACCACACCGGAGGTCTCCGTCGCCATTAGAGCCCCCTGCGCCTGGCACCTGGGCACCGCCAACCTTGCATCATGAAGGGGAAGGGAAATGAAAAGGGCGCCTTAAAGGAGGAGGGGGGAAACTGAAGGGGAGGAACTCGGGGGAGGGAAACCCCATAGTGGGGTATGTTCCCTGGTGCCCACAAAGATGGATGACTGTGGGCAGGGTCACAATCATGCCTGGGTGGTAGGGGAGACTTTTATTGATGGGGGGTGGACGTTCCCTTGGGGTTGAGGGTTGGGGGTGCTGCCCATGTCTGTGGTGGACCCAGGGTGGTGGATGTGGGGACCCTCGAGCTTACTTTGAATTGGGTGCCCGATCTTTGAGGAGCCGGTGTGACCGGTGAGTTTAGTTCCCCGCTGCAAAGCTGCACCCTAGGCCCCTGGATTACTGGTCAAGCGACTCACCACTATGTCACCATCTGCCCCAGTAATAACTTCCAAAGTAAAGATAGTTAGCTAGATACTCCCAGGAGAAAATGACTGATTATAATTTCTAATTGACCATTTGATTGATGCAAGTAACCTAGTATTATGCTGATGAGTGCAATCATCAGTGCACTCTTAAGAGTCTAGATGCCATGATGAGTTCATATGATTTTTAAGGTGGAAAGTAGTTGTATTTTAATTTTCTTTGTGATTTCAAAGTGCAAGCCTCCAATTTTTCTTTATGACATTTAGTTGTACCCGTTGAGTTCCTTAGCAATCAGTCTTGGTTCAGTGGTCGAATTTCACCTCAACCAAAGGTTATGGGATGAATTTTAACCCTGAAAAAGGAGTGCTTTGAGATTGGGTGAGATGTTTAAACTCTCTTCCAATCCACTCACTTCCTGGTTTAATGCAGGGGGTGGGCAAGGGGCAGCCAATCAACTCCCAGGAGCTGGGTTGGCAATTTAAATATGTTAATCTGACATTTCAGATTTAACCTGCTTTGCATGAACCTTCACCAACCAAACTATCATCCTGGTCATGCCACCCTACTGTACCCCACTGCATCTATGACATATGTCTGGCTGTTCCCTCCTTTGCCCAGTACCCCATGTCCAACACTCAGGACACCACCATTAACGCCACTGTCTGCGCCCCACAAGATACTCCCCTTCCCCAAACAGTCCCCCTCCCCCCTTCCCCGAACACTCCCCCTCCCCTTCCCCGAACACTCCCCCTCCCCCCTTCCCCGAACACACCCCCCTTCCCCAAACACTCCCCCTTCCCCGAACACTCCCCCTCACCCCCTTCCCCGAACACACCCCCCTTCCCCAAACACTCCCCCTTCCCCGAACACTCCCCCTCCCCTTCCCCGAACACTCCCCCTCCCCCCTTCCCCGAACACACCCCCCCTTCCCCAAACACTCCCCCTCCCCCCTTCCCCGAACACTCCCCCTCCCCCCTTCCCCGAACACTGCCCTCCCCCCTTCCCTGAACACTCCCTCCCCCCCTTCCCCAAACAGTCCCCCTCCCTCCTTCCCTGAACACACCCTCCCCCTTCCCCGAACACTCCCCTCCCCCCTTCCCCGAACACTCCCCCTCCCCTTCCCCGAACACTCCCCCTCCCCCCTTCCCCGAACACACCCCCTTCCCCAAACACTCCCCCTTCCCCGAACACTCCCCCTCACCCCCTTCCCCGAACACACCCCCCTTCCCAAACACTCCCCCTTCCCCGAACACTCCCCCTCTCCTTCCCCGAACACTCCCCCTCCCCCCTTCCCCGAACACACCCCCCCTTCCCCAAACACTCCCCCTCCCCCCTTCCCCGAACACTCCCCCTCCCCCCTTCCCCGAACACTGCCCCTCCCCCCTTCCCTGAACACTCCCTCCCCCCCTTCCCCAAACAGTCCCCCTCCCCCCTTCCCTGAACACACCCTCCCCCTTCCCCGAACACTCCCCTCCCCCCTTCCCCGAACACTCTCCCTCCCCCCTTCCCCGAACACTGCCCCTCCCCCTCCCCGAACACTCCCTTCCCCTTTCCCGAACACACCCTCCCCCCTTCCCCGTACACTCCCCCTCCCCCCCTCCCCGAACACTCCCCCTCCCCCCTTCCCTAAACACCCCCCGTCCACGAACACACCCTTCCCCCCTTTCCCGAACACTCCCCCTCCCCCCTTCCCCGAACACTCCCCCTCCCCCCTTCCCCAAACAGTCCCCCACCCCCCTTCCCTGAACACACCCTCCCCCCCTTTCCCGAACACTCCCCCTCCCCCCCTTCCCCGAACACTCCCCCTCCCCCTTCCCCAAACAGTCCCCCTCCCCCCTTTCCTGAACACACACTCCCCCCCTTTCCCAAACAGTCCCCCACCACCCCTTCCCTGAACACACCCTCCCGCCCTTTCCCGAACACTCCCCCTCCCCCCCGTCCCCGAACACTCCCCCTCCCCCTTCCCCAAACAGTCCCCCTCCCCCCTTTCCTGAACACACCCTCCCCCCCTTTCCCAAACACTCCCCCTCCCCCCTTTCCCGAACACACCCTCCCCCTTTCCCCGAACACTCTCCCTCCCCCCTTCCCCGAACACTGCCCCTCCCCCCTCCCCGAACACTCCCTCCCACTTTCCCGAACACACCCTCCCCCCTTCCCCGTACACTCCCCCTCCCCCCCTCCCCGAACACTCCCCCTCCCCCTTCCCTGAACACCCCCCCCGTCCCCGAACACACCCTCCCCCCCTTTCCCGAACACTCCCCCCCCCCTTCCCCGAACACTCCCCCTCCCCCCTTCCCCAAACAGTCCCCCACTCCCTTCCCTGAACACACCCTCCCCCCCTTTCCCGAACACTCCCCCTCCCCCCCTTCCCCGAACACTCCCCCTCCCCTTCCCCAAACAGTCCCCCCTCCCCCCTTCCCTGAACACACCCTCCCTCCTTCCCCGAACACTCCCCCCTTCCCCGAAAACTCCCCCTTCCCCGAACACTCCCTCCCCACTTCCCCGAACACTCCCCCTCCCCCTTCCCAGAACACTCCCTCCCCCCTTCCCCAAACACTCCCCCTCCCCCCTTCCCCGATTACTCCCCCTCCCCCCCTTCCCCGAACACTCCCTCCCCCCTTCCCTGAAAACACCCTCCCCCCTTTGCCGAACACTCCCCCTCCCCCCTTCCCCGAACACTCCCTCCCCCCTTCCCCGAACACACCCCCTCCCCCCCTTCCCAGAACACTCCCCTCCCCCTTCCCCGAACACTCCCTCCCCCCTTCCCCGAACACTCCCTCCCCCCTTCCCCGAACACTCCCCCTCCCCCTTCCCAGAACACTCCCTCCCCCCTTCCCCGAACACTCCCCCTCCCTCCCTTCCCCGAAGCCCTCCCCCTCCCTCCCTTCCCCGATCACTCCCCCCCTTCCCCGATCACTCCCCCTCCCCCCCTTCCCCGAACACTCCCTCCCCCCTTCCCCGAACACTCCCCCTCCCCCCTTCCCAGAACACTCCCCTCCCCCTTCTCCGAACACTCCACTCCCCTACCCCGAACACTCCCTCCCCCGAACACTCCCCCTTCCCCGAACACTCCCCCCTTCCCCGAACACTCTTCCTCTCCCCCTTCCCCGAACACTTCCCCTCCCCCCTCCCCGAACACTCCCCCTCCCCCTTGCCCGAACACTTCCCCTCCCCCCTTCCCCGAACACTCTCCCTCCCCCTTGCCCGAACACTCCCCCTCCCCCCTTCCCCAAACACACCCCCTCTCCCCTTCCCCGAACGCTCCCCTCCCCCCTTCCCCGAACACTCCCTCCCCCTTCCCCGAACACCCCCTCCCCCTTTCCCCGAACACTCCCCCTCCCCCTTCCCCGAACACTCCCCCTCCCCCTCCCCGAACACTCCCCCTTCCCCGAACACTGCCCCTCCCCCCTTCCCCGAACACTCCCCCTCCCCACTTCCCCGATCACTCTCCCTCCCCCCCTTGCCCGAACACTTCCCCTCCCCGAACACTCCCCCTCCCCCTTCCCCAAACACACCCCCTCTCCCCTTCCCCGAACACTCCCCTCCCCTTCCCCGAACATTCCTCCTCCCCGAACACTCCCTCCCCCCTTCCCCGAACACCCCCTCCCCCCTTCCCCGAACACCCCCTCCCCCTTTCCCCGAACACTCCCCCTCCCACTTCTCCGAACACTCCCCCTCCCCCTTCCCCGAACACTTCCCCCCTTCCCCGAACACTCCCCCTTCCCCGAACACTCCCTCCCCCCTTCCACGTACACTCCCCTTCCCCGAACACTCCCCCTCCCCCCTACCCCGAACACTCCCCCTCCCCCTTCCCCGAACACTCCCTCCCCCCCTTCCCCGAACACTCCCTCCCCCCTTCCCCGTACACTCCCCCTCCCCCTTCCCGAACACGCCCTCCCCCCCTTGCCCGAACACTCCCCCTCCCCCCCTTCCCCGAACACTCCCCTCCCCCCCTACCCCGAACACTCCCCCTCCCCCTTCCCCGAACACTCCCTCCCCCCCTTCCCCGAACACTCCCTCCCCCCTTCCCCGTACACTCCCCCTACCGCCTCCCTGAACACTCCCTCCCCCCTTCCCCGAACACTCCCCCTCCCCCTTCCCGAACACGCCCTCCCCCCTTGCCCGAACACTCCCCCTCCCCCCCTTCCCCGAACACTCCCTCCCCTTTCCCCGAACACTCCCTCCCCCCCTTCCCCGAACACTCCCTCCCCCCCTTCCCCGAACACTCCCCTCCCCTTTCCCCGAACACTCCCTCCCCCCTTACCCGAACACTCCCCTTCCCCCGAACACTCTCCTCCCCCCTTCCCCGAACATTCCCCCTCCCCCTTCCCCAAACACTACCTCCCCCCCTTCCCCGAACACTCCCTCCCCCCTCCACGAACACTCCCCCTCCCCCCTTCCCCGAACACTCCCTCCCCCCTCCACGAACACTCCCCCTCCCCCCTTCCCCGAACACTCCCTCCCCCCTTCCCCGAACACTGCCCCCCCCCTTCCCCGAACACTCCCTCCCCCCTTCCCTGAACACTCCCCCCCCACTTCCCCGAACACTCCCCCGTTCCCCGAACACTCCCTCCCCCCTTCCCCGAACACTCCCCCCCTTCCCCGAACACTCCCTCCCCCCTCCACGAACACTCCCCCTCCCCCCTTCCCCGAACACTCCCTCCCCCCTTCCCCGAACACTCCCTCCCCCTTCCCCGAACACTCCCCTTCCCCCCTTCCCTGAACACTCCCTCCCCCACTTCCCCGAACACTCCCCCGTTCCCCGAACACTCCCTCCCCCCTTCCCCGAACACTCCCCCCCTTCCCCGAACACTCCCCCTCCCCCCCTTCCCTGAACACTCCCTCCCCCCTTCCCCGAACACTCCCCCCCTTCCCCGAACACTCCCCCTCCCCCCGTTCCCTGAACACTCCCCCCCTTCCCCGAACACTCTCCCTCCCCCCCTTGCCCGAACACTTCCCCTCCCCGAACACTCCCCCTCCCCCTTCCCCAAACACACCCCCTCTCCCCTTCCCCGAACACTCCCCTCCCCTTCCCCGAACATTCCTCCTCCCCGAACACTCCCCCTCCCACTTCTCCGAACACTCCCCCTCCCCCTTCCCCGAACACTTCCCCCCTTCCCCGAACACTCCCCCTTCCCCGAACACTCCCTCCCCCCTTCCCCGAACACTCCCTCCCCCCTTCCACGTACACTCCCCTTCCCCGAACACTCCCCCTCCCCCCTACCCCGAACACTCCCCCTCCCCCTTCCCCGAACACTCCCTCCCCCCCTTCCCCGAACACTCCCCCTCCCCCCTTCCCCGTACACTCCCCCTACCCGCCTCCCTGAACACTCCCTCCCCCCTTCCCCGAACACTCCCCCTCCCCCTTCCCGAACACGCCCTCCCCCCTTGCCCGAACACTCCCCCTCCCCCCCTTCCCCGAACACTCCCTCCCCTTTCCCCGAACACTCCCTCCCCCCTTACCCGAACACTCCCCTTCCCCCGAACACTCTCCTCCCCCCTTCCCCGAACATTCCCCCTCCCCCTTCCCCAAACACTACCTCCCCCCCTTCCCCGAACACTCCCTCCCCCCTCCACGAACACTCCCCCTCCCCCCTTCCCCGAACACCCCCCTCCCCCCTTCCCCGAACACTGCCCCTCCCCCTTCCCCGAACACTCCCTCCCCCCTTCCCCGAACACTCCCTCCCCCTTCCCCGAACACTCCCCTTCCCCCCTTCCCTGAACACTCCCTCCCCCACTTCCCCGAACACTCCCCCGTTCCCCGAACACTCCCTCCCCCCTTCCCCGAACACTCCCTCCCCCCTCCACGAACACTCCCCCTCCCCCCTTCCCCGAACACTCCCTCCCCCCTTCCCCGAACACTCCCCTCCCCCTTCCCCGAACACTCCCTCCCCCCTTCCCCGAACACTCCCTCCCCCTTCCCCGAACACTCCCCTTCCCCCCTTCCCTGAACACTCCCTCCCCCACTTCCCCGAACACTCCCCCGTTCCCCGAACACTCCCTCCCCCCTTCCCCGAACACTCCCCCCCTTCCCCGAACACTCCCCCTCCCCCCCTTCCCCGAACACTCCCCCCTTCCCCGAACACTCCCCCCTTCCCCGAACACTCCCCCTCCCCCCTTACCCGAACACTCCCTCCCCCCTTCCCCGAACACTCCCTCCCCCCTTCCCCGAACACTCCCCTTCCCCCCCTTCCCTGAACACTCCCTCCCCCCCTTCCCCGAACACTCCCTCCCTCCCTTCCCCGAACACTCCCCCGTTCCCTGAACACTCCCTCCCCCCTTCCCCGAACACTCCCCCCCCTTCCCCGAACACTCCCCCTCCCCCCCTTCCCCGAACACTCCCCCCCCTTCCCCGAACACTCCCCCTCCCCCCCTTCCCCGAACACTCCCCAGCCCCCCCCCCCCCCCCCCTTCTCCCTTTCTCTGAATGCTCACTCTCACCCCCTTTCCATGTCACTCTTTTCCACCGCCATTGGCCCGGCCGGACATCTCTCTGTCTCTTCATCCCGCCGTCCTTCCCTGGAATTCTCTATCGCCTCCCACATTTTCCCTGGATCTCTATACCCCCCGACCTTCCCCAGTGAACCCCCTTCTCTAGATGTTTCATTCCAACTTCCTCTATTCTTGAGGCACCTCTACCCCCCCACCCACAGATGTCTCTGCCCCCTTTCCCCAGACATCCCTTTTCTTCCCCATTCCCCAGACACACCACTGATGATGCACAACAGGTGGAGGCTGGGACCCCCAGGTGAGGCAGTAGTTGGAGGTCTGCTGGATCCCAGGACCCAGCTGGGTCCCAGCCTGATGCTAAGCCAGTGGTATAGAAGTACCTGGAGCAATTGGAGATGATAGGGACCAACCTGGGTCTTCAGATGGAGATGTCATCGTCGCTCCAGCAGAGACATAGCCACTTGGCGAAGTACCAGAGGCTAAGGGCACAGGAAATGGCGCCAGCAATGAGTGGCACCAAGGCCAACACTGCTAGGTTGGCGACCACAGTGGAAAGCCTGGTTCACGATGTCGGCACCATGAGTAAAGGTTTCCAAGGCGTTGTGCAGTCGATGACGGCCATGGCTGAGGGTCTTGACAGAATGTTCGACACGCTGGGGGATGTAACCCAGTACCAGGTCGCCTTTGATGAGGTTCTGCAGGCCATGTCCCCCTCTCAGATGGGCATGGCTGAGGCCCTGCAGAGCATAGGCCCAGTCACTGAGGAACATCGCTGAAGGCATTGACGCTATGGTGCAGACCATGGGGAACCGCCAGGGCTGGCAGAGCCAGATGATGCAGGGGCAGCTGGGGCTCGAAGGGGGTGAGAGCAGGGCCCTATGGGTGCATTGGGAGGAGGGGGCATGGAGTGCTAATCCGGACCCATCTAGTGAACTGGGAATGGTGGCCACCAGCTCCCCCAATTTCCAGCCCTCTGATGAGGCCGCGTCTCACCGCGTCACATCTCACATGTGCCGCCAGCAAGTGAGCCGGGGCCCTCTGGCCCCAGAGAACGCCCGCCAGGGGCATCGAAGGCCACGAGACGCGGTTGACAGCTGGCTGCCTCCACCTCAGATGTGCATCCTGGGGAAACACCAAGACGTAGTGGTAGATCTGAGAGGGCAAAGCACATTGAGGGTCACTGAGGGCACCATGTGAGGGGTCAAGGGGTTGCGGGGCAGGGGTTTGGGGTGGTGGGGTGGTGGCACCATCGGGTGTGGGGTTTGTACAACACATTAAACGCCCTTTTCCAAAACCATTATGATGCCTCTGTCACTTCCTTCTGCAATGTGGGCTGACCCCCGGGCCTTTGTCCATCTCTCCAGGCATCCCCTGCCCTCCCCATGGCATCCACCCACTCTCCAGCCATGGACATGTCCCCGGAGCTGTGTCCCATCCCCCGAGTCTTCGGATGTTGCTTGTGCGGTGTTGCCTCTTGCAGTGTTCAAGCACAGTGCCCAGGCATCAAGGTATGATTGGGATGTTCGGCAATGAGCTCCACATGCGACATGGCCCGTGCACCCATGGTAGTCCACTTTACATGTGTGAAGTGCTCACTTATCCATGATTGCCAATTCCCTATTAGTGATAACCTTCAGCCGTGCAGCCAGTGGCCTCGGAAGTCGGTGGGGGTTATGGGTGGCCTTTGGCAGACGTCCAGGGACAGGGGCTGTCCCTGGAAAGGGTAAATGATCCAGGGGTTGACATGATAGTGCCGCAAGCGGTAGCCTCCCAGTTCCCCTTCAGCACACCCCCCATGGCTACTAACATCCACATCTCCCGACAGAAGCCCTTCCACCAAGTTCTCGTTTTTCGAAGGGAGTACTAATCAGCGCCAGAGTGAGCACTTGCTGGGGAGGCCGCTGAATGACAAGAGGCCATTGTATATGGGTCGTTCTTGTTAATTGTATGGAAATCGGGCTTAGGTAGTGATAATTGTTTTCACGCCACACTACTGTGAGATCCCAATTTTGCCTGTGGGAGCGGGCCGATTGCATCGCCAACTGTTTGGCGCCTGGCACAGATCTCGCCTTTGGCCTCTCCTGCTATTCACTGGCCTCGCAATGCTTAGGCTGGAGCGCAACGAGGCGGGAGAATCGCACCCCATGTTTCCTCTTGTGGGGGAGAGCGTAGCCAGAGGCCATCAACGTATGATGCTTGTTGTGTTATGCTTCTTCATGTAGCATAAGCTGCTTCCTTGATGTATGCTCTGACAAAGGAAGGTTCAGACTTGGAGATAGGACACATTTATTGAACAGTTAACAATTCTCCTACTTGATTTTGAGTCTCCTGCTGATCTTACTGTAGTAACTCAATCTAACTAACCAGTCTGCTCTAATCCACGTATCGGTGTGATGCCTCCGACCTGCCCATGTGTCGACTGTGGAAAGAGAAAGAGCATGTGTGCCCTGTCCTTTTATGTGGGTAGCCCCCTTGTGGTAGCATTACCTCTGGGTGTGTTGACTGCCCATTGGTCCTGTCCTATCTTACTGACCTATTGGTTGAATGCCTGTGTGTCATGATGTCTCTGGTGCTCCCTCTAGTGTTTATTTAGTTCTAGTGTATTTACATTAACCCCTTGTGTATTTACAGTGATGTATATCACCACAATGGTCACCAACAAATCCAAATATGAAGTCACAAGAAACATCTTTACCCGAAGCGTGGTGAGAATGTGGAACTTTCTCCCATAGGGTGTGATTGAAACAAATACTATAGATACATTTTGGGGGAAGTGAGACACCATTTGAGGAAGGGGGGAATGGAGAGTTAAGATGATAGATTTAGAGGAGGAGCGATGTAAGGAGGCTCAATTGGAGCAGAAATGTTGGCATGGTTTGGCCTAATAGCCATTTCTATTATGGACATCCTATGTAATCCATTTAAAATAGTTGAAAAATTTTGAGAGGTCTTATTTTCCTCTTCTGAAATTATTTTAACGAAAATGACCATCGGTAAAAATAAGAATGTGTACAGTTGTGTGTTGAAGAAAGGGGAGAAAATTAGCAAGGAAAATAATGTGCATTAGCTTTAACTTGTACCATAATATTGGTTCTATACATATTTATTTTGTTGTGTGTTTTGCATATATTTTTGAACCATACTGTATTTGCATTTTTTGTGCTTAATTTTCAAGCACATTTCCCATATACACTGTAATCAAAATATTCATTGCCCTTTCTCTTCACAAAGTGCCGTGCTCTTCATAGCCTATGTTCAGTTGCTCCATTTTATTCAACACATGCTTAATACAAGACAGTAACTGTCACTTTTGATAAATCACCATTAAGAAGGTCTTGTGGCTCCGGGTACAAGTCCCACTCTAGGACTTGATAGTCAGGGAAGGTGTGTTCATCATGTGACCAAATAGAATCATAGGATCCCTACAGCAAAGAAGGAAGTCATTTGGCTCATCGAGTTAACACCGACCCTCTGAAAGAGCATCAGTGTGAGTACTTGCCCAGATGGCATTGCCAAGCTAGCAGAAGCACTTCCTGGGTGCCAAGGTGGCAGTGCAAGGGTGCCCAAGTGTCAGGGTGGCACTGCCAAGGGTCAGGGGGCGAGGGAGGGCCATGCCCATGAATTGAGGGTGGAGATGGGATTTGAAGGGTGGGGGAGTGCAGGGCAGGTAAGTAGGGGCCCCTGGGAGGTTGGAGTAATGGGTTGAGGCCCCAGAAGAGAGAGGGTGCTGTAAGGAGGCTTGGGGGGGGGGGGGGGGGGGGGATGAAGAAGGGGAACCCCCAGGACCCAATAGTAGGGTGTCCTCACTTGGGGGTGTGGAGTCGTGTCCATGTGTGTAGGGAATGATATTGCCCATGTGGGGGTGTGGGGGACCCACAAGCTCACTTAGAGATGGGGGCACCTTTTCAAAATGTTCAGCTCCCCAGTGCTAAAACAAATTCTCAGTGTGAACTAAACTGGTGAGAATCTCCCCAGCGCCCGAAAAAGTGACTAAGTGTTATTGAATAGCGGTGGGAAAGTTGCCAGCGGGAAGCTCCCTAAAATAGCCGCCACAAATTAACTTAGACAATTTTTAAGCGAACCGGCCCCATAACGCCACCTGATTGTTGGACATTAAGGGTCAATTTAGAATGGCCAATGCACCTAACCTGCACAGCTTTCGATTGTGGGAGGAAACCGGAGCACCCGAAGGAAACCCACGTAGACACGGGGAGAATGTGCGAACTCCACACAATTGCCCGAGGTTGGAATTAAACCCTGGTCCTTGATGCTGAGAGGTAGTAGTGTAAAGCCTTCCAATTGGCCTATGGCAGGTGCTAAGAGCTGGAAACTCTCCTGGTCAGCCAGAACCATGTGGTAGCTGCAGTGCAAAAGCCTCCGCATGTTAAACGTTCCAAGCGCAGATTCATGGGGCCTCCTTACTTTGAGGGACTACTAGAGAAAAGTGATCGCCGGAGAAAAAGAATCGTTACACATTTATAATAGTAGTTTAAATTTTGTGATCTTTTATATTTGTGTGTTTTTATTTTAGCATTTTAATGATGGAAAAATACCATGGGGCTGGATTCTCCGTAGCCCGACGCCGAAATTTTCACGCCGAAATCAAGGCCAGCTTGATACCGGTCCCCAATGCCCCTCCCCCTCCAAACTGGCATCATCAGGACCCACGCCGCGCACCGTTTCAATGGCGTTGGCCCGTCATCGGCTGGCCCACTCGTGATGCTCCTCCCCCGATGGGCTGAGTTTCCGATTGCGCGGGATACGTGTGGTCCCAACTGTGCGGGAGTCCAACGTGATCGCTGTGGACTGTGTCCAGCGTTGCCACACTCGGCCGGGATCCGTGCCTCTGGCTGGAGGGGCTTCTGCAAGGACTGGGGGGACTAGTGGGGGGTGGCCAAGGATCGCAGTTTTTGGGTTAGGTTACATGTCGGTACCATGTTGTACTGTGCGACCGCTACAGGTCATCAGCCACGGGTATGCGTGGCCCGGGACCCAGCCATTATCCAACCGTTTTCTGCACGATCCGCAGGCGTATCACGTGGCGCCGGTGCTAGCTCCTCACTGGTACTGGAATCGGTTCCCACCAATTTGACGGTCTTGAAACAGTCTGGGTTCCACGCCGGCGTCAGCACTTAGCCGCAGGAATGGAGAACCCAGCTCCATATTTGAAAAAGAAATATCTGTTTTTCTTCAGGAGATAAATCACAAATTTTGCATTCAATATGATTCAGTTACCTTGTCCATTGCAGTGTTTGTGCAAAATATAAAAGTGGGATATTTGTTGGATGATGTAAAAGGAGAGAAGGTAGCGTGTTATTAAAAATCTATCAGCAGGTGTTTCCAGTCAAGTGATGGGGTGCAGGAGGCGCCTTTTAAACCGCAGTCTAACTTTCCTAAAGAAGTGCAGCTATTCACAGGATTAATTGTATGTGACTGAGCCATTGGTAGAGGGAGTTTCTTTGGTTTAGGTTTGATCATTGTGTGATACTGAAAATCATAAAATATTCAGAATATCTAAATGATTGTTTGGTGGGCCAGAACCTGAGTATTGCTGAAAAAAGACAAAAAGGTGAAGCTTTTCATCTTCCACTCATCAGAACAATCACAAGAATACCAGTGTTAGGGGAAGCAACAACTTTATACACATACAGTATTACATGTTAAAAGAAAGGAAGCAGTAGTAGTCTGTCTGTATGCTTCATTTGAAGGAAAATTTATGTCCTCTGTTCCACGGGCACCTTCAATTTACAAGTAGCACGTCAGGATTTCCTGAAATATCATGGTGTAATTTACTGATCAAAATGCTTCCACTGTACTCAACATTCTGAGACATACAGATTGACAACACATGAACTGAGTTTATGCTCTCTTGCCATTGTTGTAATTCACAGATGTTCTGGTTAATAGGGTAAACCCTATTGAGTACTTTACAAAATCTGTCAGCGCTATTTTGGTGATTCCAGTTCTGTTTTCAAAATCTAACCAGTTTTTCAACTGGCAATGTGTGCTTGCCTTTCACAGCTTTTTTTTTTAAGGTTCACTTTCTCGGCAGCAACAGCAGCAGCAGCAGGTCTGACACAACAATCTTTGATTTTATGTGGAATGACTGCAGAATCGCGTTGGAACTTGTCAATTTTGTTCATCAATCACTTCCTGCATATGCACAGGAGTTTTGCCAATTTTAAATGAGCGTTACTGCACCATTTGGGAAAAGCACCTGTATCACCAAAAGACAGATCCAAGCATTGGACAGGGCTTCCTCAGCTGACAGCACTGAGCGAGTCTTGGTGTGGCTGTCAGGTGGAACAAGCCAGGAAGTTGGCACCTACACAAACCTCTTCCTTTTGTTAGCATTAGAGGGATGGAGTGTCAAGAGAAACTCTTCAGAAATTGGAGGTGGATTCAGATGAAAACAGCGACACTCCATGTAATGTATTGCAAGGTGGCATCTGTGGTATGTTTATAAATATTTTTATTTGCTTTTTCAAAATTTTTAACATAATTTACAGTACACATATTTAACTAACATTAACAGCCCCTCCCTCAACCCGAAAACAATTCATCAACACACCAAACTCCCCTCCTGTTAGCTGCTGACTGAGGCTAATTTCTTAAAGTGAGATATGAATGGACCCCATCTCTTATGAAACCCCTCCTCATTCCCTCTTAAGCTACATTTAGCCTTCTCCAGGCTCAGAAACACCATTAAGTCTCTCAGCCATACTGAGGCACAGGTTGGAGCAACTGACCTCCACCCCAATAGGATTCGCCTCCTCGCCACCAGTGAGACGAAGGCTAAGACATCTGCCCTCGCCCCTGTCCAGAGCTCCGGAAAGTCTGGCACGCTGAATCTGGGGACTGGGTTCTACGTCCAACTATAACACTGTCGATATGGTGCTGAAGAAGGTGCCCCACAACCTCCTCAGTTTTAGGCACGACCAAAATATGTGCACGTGATTGACCGGCCCCCTACCGCACCTTTCACAAATATCCTCAACCCCTTTGAGCAGGCGACTCATTCTTGACTTTGTCAAATGGGTTCTGTTGACTACCTTCAATTGTATCAGTGCCAACCTCACGCATGAGGTCGATGCATTTATCATCTGTAAAATTTCACACCACAGCCCTTCCTCCAACGTCTCCCTCAATTCCTCCTCCCATTTGGCCTTCACCCCTTCCAGAGATCCTGATCCTGCTTCCATAATTTTCCCATAAATAGCCGAGGTAACTTCCTCTCTCTATCCCGAACGGCATCAACACTTCTTCCAGCAAAGAAGAAGGGGGTAACAATGGGAACGGAGGGAAGGTCTTCTTTACAAAAGCCCGTACCTGTATATATCTAAAGGCCCCCCTCCTCGGCAGCTCATATTTCTCTCTCAATTCTTCAAATGTTGCAAAACGTGCTTCCAGGAACAGGTCTTTCAATGTGATCACACCTTTTTCATCACAGTCTTGGAACCCAGTATCTATTTTTAACAGTTCAAACAGATAGTTTTCTCAGACTGGCATCAGTTTCGACCCTGCCCCTAATGTAAAGTATTTGCGAAACTGCATATCTTCATTCCATATCTTCAGAACCGGGCTCTTCCAATACTTACGCGAAGCCAACGGACATGGCGTTGTAGCCAGCGCACATACATGCCCTTTCCTCCATCCGCCCCCACACCGTATACCATTCCTACCCCAGCACCAAACTTTCTTGGAGTTCACCACCCAGTAATAGTGCATAAGACTCAGCAGGGCTAAACCGCCCAATTAGCACCTCCTCTGAAGCAACGATTTACAAATCCTAGGGACATTCCCAGCCCATATAAACAAAGAGATATGTTGTTACATAAAGAAACCATTTCATTATGGATAGTATATTTTTATTTGTGAAACATTTTGTTGAAAGTCGCTGTCATAAATGCATTGGGTCAATTGTCCTGGGATTAAATGAGATTGGAGGCAGTTAGTAAAAAGCCAATCACCAACACTAATGGAGGTGCACAGTGCCTGTGAGGGGTAGGTCATTTTGTCTGACGTCGGCCATGATATGTGGTCCAGGTGCATTTAGGCACAGCTCCATTTATGGTCTACATCAACAATGCTATATATCAATGTTGTTCAAACTCTTTTGCCCGGGACCCAACCGGCCGCCTTTTGCGATTCACACCTGCCATACTTTGCGACCCACCATTTTCATTTACCTTTAATGTGATAGGTAAACATTAAACCTGGTTTTTAAACACCTTCAAACGCATGGAGTGAGATTTTCCAACGTTTCCCGGTAGCGGGATCTTCTGGCCCCGTGAATGCGAACCCCTCCGGCCTCTTTCTCCCCCCCCCCCCCCCCCCCCCCCACCCACCCCCAATCCTGGGGTGAGGGCGGGATGGGAGAACTCTGCAAAACCCCATAGACGTTGGCAGGAATGGATGATCCCACCGGCTGTCAATGGCGAGCCGCCTTCTACACCAGAAAACACCACGGGGGGCAGGGAGAGAGGGAACATTTCCCCCCCCCCACCCCAATAAATACTTCAAATCACATGTGTAATGAATTGCAGGCCTCTCAATTACTTTGCCCTGATGATTCTGTTTCTGCCTCATGCTTGTTTTTGAAATATGTGATCAATGATCTATGCTGCTGAAGCAGATTGGTCCAAGTAATCGCACTCGGACAATGGCAGTGATTTCGTCATGCTGACATGGCATATCTTATCTCCAGCCTCTCAGTGCTTTGAAACACAATATGTAAGACTCCTGTATTCAGCCTATACGGAACTGACACCTAGAACTATTTCTGGCCCGTCAGCTTTTGCCCCTATATCTATTCTGCTTCCTACTTCAGCCCCAGGAATTTGGGCAGCTCCCTGCTGTGAAGAAAGGATTATATCCACCACTGGGGAGATCGATAGTTGACTGCTCTTGGTTACACCATCTGGCTTCATCAGTTTGCTAGACATTGAGATCACAATCAAGTTAAACTGAAAGAAACTTCAGGTGGACAGATTGACTCTTATCTCACGTATTCAGACACTCAGCCTTATAAGTAAAATGGCCTCTGAAATGAACAGAATATTTAGTAACTTTCATGCAGAAACACTCCATCACGCTCTGTTTATTTTATAGATTGTTCCACTGTTACAAATGAGATCTTGCTCTCGGTAGTTCTTGGGTTTAATGATTGCTCCTGAGCATCTTGGTTTTCCGAGAATCAACTCACATGATAACATAATGCACAACAATAGTATTCCCTTGGCGTCTGGACAAGGCGTACAAGTCTTTGGTACAAAAGCAACTATCGCATTGAAGGTGGAACAAACAAACACTCGGTGAAATGAAACCTGATATAAATAACAAAGCTGCTTCATTGTAAAGGAAGGTAGCTGTTGTATTGAAGGAACTGACTGCAGGCAAGGCCTTCATTAATATTTAAATGTCACATCCTGTGATACAATTAAAACTCTTGTGCAATTTTTAATCTGGATTATGAGAGGCACATATAGTGCTGGATCGCCAGAGGAACCGAGCAACAAGCAGATACTGATTCAGAATTGATCCAAAAAGATTCTTTTTTTTTAAAGTGTTCAATGTTGGTTGAATAAATCATTTCCTGTCGGAACTCCAAAATGAAGACCCTGGAGTTCTTCTAACTACCTTTCTCCTCTGATCAAATTCATTAATTTTGGATCATAAATACCAGACCTGGCTGACCCCAAAACCCAAAGTCCACCACCATTAGTTTATGCTACAACATTCCTGACTTGCAAAATTTCATTCCTGCCTGGCAGGGGAGGGAGTTCAGAGGAGTGAAGATGTCTAGGAAGAGAGGGGACGGATGCAGATGTGGAAGAATATGTTATGGGGTAGGAGAATTGAGGGAAGGAGTTGAGAGGGGTGCAGGAGTGAGGACGGAGGTAGGTGTCATGGGGGAAGGAGGAATTGGGAAGAGAATCTGGAGGGTGAAAGGTGTCTGGGAGGGGAAATGGGTATTGGAGAATGACGGAGTTGAGGAAGGGGTTTGGAGGTGTGAAGGGGTTCAGAGTAATGAAAGTCTATGGGGGAAGAAAGAGCAAGGAGACCTGAGAGAGGGTGGATGCAGGAGTAAAGGGAGAGAACGGATTGACGGAGGGAGAAGGAGTAGGGGGGAAGGGAACATCCAAATGAATATGCAAGGCAGGGGCTTGTGGAGTGAGTATATACCTCCTGGGGAGCCAACGGAGTGTAGGTGTGGAAGGAAGGGATGGTGAGTTTGAGAGGGGACAGAGGGAGGTAAGGTGAAAGGGTTAGGGTGTGTAGGTCGCAGTAAAAGGGGGCATTAAGAGGGGGCAGTGAGAGTGGTGGGTGGTGACTCAGAGGCAGACAAGGACCCTCTGAATGGGAAGGAGGAGGTTGGGGAGGCCAATGTGGGTGGGGTGATTGGGGAGGTAGGCAACATGCATATTCACCTGGACATTGTTAAAAGAGAAAGGTTGGGCTGGAGGGATACAGGTCAAAAGTGATGGTGGGGTGGTAATGGTGGTGGTGGTGGTGGGGGGGGGGGGGGGGGGGGGGGCAGCGGGGGATTGATCAGAAATCTCAGTACCACCATTTTCACTAAAGTAAAAGTAATGACGACCACGTGTTGAATGGTCACAGGTGCTGCATATAAGTGGGTGAGCAGAGACATGGGTGTGGAGAATCCGATGCCCAGTCCGTTAATAGGATGCAAATGGGTCAATTTGACCTATCTGCATCCTCCCACTGTCGCAAGGCACAAACTTTGATGCTGCCGCCAGAGAGCATTGGACCGCTGCCGGCTAACACTGGCTTCTCGGCCACATCAGGAACTCTGCTATTGGTGTCAGACAGCGGAAAATCCAGCCCTTTGTCATGTAACATTGGCTGTCCTCTGCCCTATTACCGTTCTTGATATTTGTTTTTCCTCAGCCCCTCCACACCTGTCAAAATGCATTACATTTCTGACTTTTCCCATCTAATGAAAGGTCATTAATCTGAAATGTTCTCTTTCTCTCTCCCTCGATGTTTCAAGACCTGTTGAATATTTCCAGCATTTTCTGTTTTTATCTCAAAACTGTCACACTGATTGTGTGAAGACTTATGTAAGCACTCACTAATCAAAGCTCAGAGACTGGTTATGTATGGATGACGGTGCACATGAATAATTGGGAGTAATGATAACAAGTCAGTAAGCGCAGTAGCTTTGTGTTTGTGTGACTCTTTCTTGCTTTGCCTTCCAGACTCTCTCTCCCTCATCTTACAAAAGAAGCTGTAGGTCTTGTATTACATATTCAACAATCACCTCACCAATCCAAACTCTCATATTTCACAAGTGTGAGGAAAACACAGCCCCTGACACAAGTATCATGGGCAGTCCACTTGAATGGCCTTAGGAAGATTATCTTGTGTTTCTAAATCACAGTTAGTGCACTGTTAAATTCCTTTCCTATCGCCATACTCAGTTCAAGACGCAACAGCAGTGGGTGCCCGCTGCTACTAGATAAACTGGGTTACTGCACCTTGACTTACTGGATACTTTGGTGTGTAAGGAGTAGAATTGGCCAGTGTCTGCCTGGGGCACAGTTTTTACTGGCAAAATGATTGTAGGCACCAAGATTTGCCATGTTGGGCGGCCAAGATCAACAGCCACATGGGACACCTGCAAGCTCTGATTTTCGGATAACTAGATGACACACTGAAAGAAATTGTAAAGATTTAACAGACTGGGGCATTTTTCATTAGGAAAAAGACTGAGGAATGATCTGATAAAATAATGAAAGAGTTTGACAGCGGAGATTTGCGGCCGAGATTAGCACTCGGGGCATGTGTGGAAGTCACTAATCAATCCAATAATTCACAAGGAACTTCTTTACCAGAGAATAGTTAGAATATGGAACTCAGTACCATAGGGGGTGGTTTCAATGAATAGCATTGGTGCATTTAAGAGGAGTCAAGATAAGCATACAAAGTGGAAAGAAATGGAAGGAAGAAGGAAGAAGAGGTTAATTTGAACTTAAATTTGTGCTTTGCTCTGTTGTGCCACATGGTCTGTTTCTGTGCTGTAAATACTTTGTAATGCATGTGAATGAAAAGTGGATGATATAGGAGGATTGTGCATTGCTGCTTTATAGATGCATGCCACCTGGATGATTTGGGGTTCAGTCTCCAAGCTCTCAGTTGGATTGGTGGTTAAGGTGTGGCATTTGATAGCTTCACCAGCCCAGGTTACAATAAGGAAAATTGGTTCAGATTCCTGCCCTGGTTGTTGTTGAAGAATCCTTGCGATATGTGCATGCATTTATGCATGGACACTGAGAAAGGACATGACTGAGCTCAGCTGTGAGGTTCTCCACAGTCAAACAGCTTACTAGTATTCACTGTCAAAGCTTACATTTGAAAAATGAACATTTGGATGAGGTACAGGAGAGCAACCACCATCTGTAAAACCATAAGGTCCCTACAGGTGGAGAGAAAATGTACCAAACGTGCAGCATTCTAAAAATAACAAAGTCTGTACGCCTGTGGAATAAACAGAATCTCTTTACCAATGACAGTGAGTTACTGGAGCTGCTTTCAAAATGTTTGCTGCATTATTCATGAGCGCTGTTGGCACTGGTGAATTATAATGGTATTTCACGAGTAGTATATTAAATAAACATTTACATTTTTATTTGTTCTAACACTTAATGAAAGTGAATGATTTTTTTGAAAATAATGTTGGACTATTTTTATGTTGTACGTTTGTTTGTAAAATATA
This sequence comes from Scyliorhinus canicula, assembly GCF_902713615.1. Taxonomy (NCBI): domain Eukaryota; kingdom Metazoa; phylum Chordata; class Chondrichthyes; order Carcharhiniformes; family Scyliorhinidae; genus Scyliorhinus; species Scyliorhinus canicula. The sequence continues at coordinate 193,445,007 of NC_052149.1, read as the reverse complement.
AAACCCTGATTGTATTGCTTCACACTGTAATTTTTTAACTGATAATATGCCAATCTTTCTAAAGGTGCAATTCCTCATGAACAGACTTCAGAAAATAAAGTCTCGGTTCTAATAATTTACGGTGGGGGGTGGGAATCACCAGATCCTCAAAATGGGAAAAAGTTACTAAGCTATTTGGAAATCTTCTACACTAACCTTTCTTTAAGGAAGTAAATTCCAGTCTCAACTCACATTCAAGTATAGTTTCCACAATAAGTATTCAATTTATTAAGTGTTGAAACAAAATAAAATGTAAAGGTTTATATCGTATATTAAATAGGTCGCTCATGAAATAGTCTGTCAGTTTACTCTTGTTGACATTACTCATGAATAACGCAGTTAATATTTTGGAGACATCATCTGGAACACACTGTCATTGATATGAGATTTTGTTTATAAGTGCCATATTTTGAAGATTGTGTTATGACACAGACAAACGTCTGTGTCCCTAAAGTTGAAAGAACATTATATGGTAAGCATGAGACACAGTGGCTGACTTCAAATAATTAAAAACAAATGCGACTTATACAAAAATGTGTTCATAGATTACAAGCAGATAATCCTCAGGAAAACAAAGAACAAACCCTCTGTATAATCAATTGAAACAATAGCTGCTATTCGTCCAGGGATGTGCAGGTTAGCTTATGGGGTTACAGGGATAAGGGGGAGTGAGCAAGGATAGAGTGTTCATTCGAAGGGTCGGTGCAGACTCGATGGACCGAATGGCCTCCTTCTGTACTATAGGGATTCTATGATTCTACGGTAGAGATATTTAATGACTACTTTGCATCAAACTATACTTTTGAAATCAATGCTCAGCTTAATCGCAATTAGTTGTGCTGTTAGCTGTAAATTGTTAATGCAGAAATAGATGAATGTATTGGCTTAGAACAAGAACAAAATAAATACGAGCATCAGCGGTAGGACCATTCAATAAAATCATGGCTAAACTCCACTTCCCTTCCTGTTGCCTTGATTTCCTGACAGTTCAAAGATTGATTGATTAGCCTGGAAATGACTGCGTGTAAACAGCCCTCTGTGACTGAGAAATTTTCAAGATCCACAATCTTCTAAGTGGAGAAATTTCTTCTCACCTCAGCCCAAAAAGACCATTCATTTCCTTATCCTGGGACGAGGTCACCATGTTCTAGATTCTCTAGTTAGGGGAAATGGCCTCTCAGCATCTACCTGTCAAGCCCTTTTAGCATCTTATATGCTTCAAGGAAGCCACCTTTTATTTTTCTAACCTCCACAGAGTATAGGACCAGTCTACTCAGTTATTCTGTACAGGACAGCCCTGTCATCACAGGCAGCAATCTGGTGAACCTTTGTTGCACTTGCTTTAAGGCAAGTACCTTCCTTAGGTACAGAGACCAAAACTGTAAACAGTGTATTAAAGGCCAACATAGGATGGGATTTACCGACCAACCCACTGCGTATTTTTCGGCGGTGGAGCCAGCCCACCAGCGGGATTTATTGGCCCCATCGTTGTCAACGGGATTTCCCAGTGACTGTACTTCTCATCGGCGGGAAAACCGGCGTCGGATCGGAATATCCCCTCTGCATGAACAGCCGGTAGATTTCACCCATAGTATTTGGCTTCCCAATTGCTTGCTGTACCTACATGTTAATTTTTTATGTTTTTATACAAAGCCACCAAACCTAAACACCAGCTCTCACAATCTGGTTTTATATGTCTGGCTAGTTTGTTCTCGTACTCTATTTCTCCTTCTTTATCAGTTTCTGAGTCACATTTTGCTGGTATCTAAAACTCCCCCAATGGTCAAGCTTACTACTCTACTTGACAATATTATAAACCATAAAAAAAATCTAATCTCATCCTTAATGTCTTTAATTAGCTATAGATGTATCATTATTTCCATATTGATTTTAATTCTCAATGGAAGGTATGTTTTATGAGAATTTTTTTAATGTATCTTTAAACGTTTGCCTTTGCTCATCTACTTGCATATCTTTCAATCTAATTTCACAGTCTACTTTAGCCAACTTGCCTCTCATAGCTACGAAATTTGCTTTAAATAGATTAGGACATACATATGTCACTTTCACACTCAAAGTTAAATTTTTAATCATATGATCAATGTTCCCAAAGGATGTCTTACAATGAGTTTATTAATTAACTCTGTCTCAATGACAAAGCATTATCTAAAATAATTGGTTGGTTCTATGGTGTGTTGCTGCAGAAAACTGCTGCAAAAGCATTGTGCAAAATCATCTTCCATATAACCTTTACCAACTTTGTCCAGTCTATATGAAGATTAAGCTGCCACAGGGTTATTGCATTGTCTTTATGACAAGCTCTCCTTATTTTGTGATGAATGCCCTGTCCAACATCAGAGCTATTGTTAAAAACTATAAATTAGTTCCACCAGTATCTTCTGACCCTTATTATTCATTGTCTCCATCTAACTGATTATATCTCTTGATCTTCTGAGTCGAGACCCTTCCTCACTACCGTCCTTCTGTCCACCTTTACTACTCCTCCTCATTTTCAATCTTATCTGTCTTTTCGTAATGGCAAGTACTCCAGAATATTTAATCACCGTTCAAAAGTGCCTCCATAGTGTCAAATAAGGACCTTTAATTTAGCTTTTTACCATTGTCCCTGATTTGACCTTTTTCACTATATTATTAACATTAAACGTTTTGTCCTTTACTGTTACACTCCGTTTGACTTTACTCAAATCATTGCATTGCTATATGACCATTATGTTTTCTCTTTAGGCTTATAAATGTCCTCTCACCCAAATGCTGACCTTATCGGTTGAAAGTCCTATCTGAAGCTGTTCTGTCACAAGGGATGGTCTCCCCTTGCACCAAATATGATTGCAACGACTTGGTGGTCAGTTCCCAGATTAAATTTCCTACTGTACAGATAATTATGGAACATTATAACATCCAATGACAATCTTTTGTACTGGTACAATCCTTTGTGTTCATGGGTGGTGAGCAATTCTTGGTCTTGTCAGTTAATTCTAATTCCCAATATGCAATTGACAGGTCGATGTTACTGAACATCTTTCCATTTGCTAAATTAGAAAACAAATCTTCACTGGTTGGCACGGAGTAAGTATTATTCTCAGTCACCTTATTTACTCTTTGCTTATAAGTTCCAAAAATCCGAACAAACCCATCTGCTTTTTGAATTACCGCTATGGGCGCGGCATATTCCCTGTTCTTCACCTTGTTAATTGCCCTGTTCTTTCTACTCCATCCAGCTCTTTACTTACTGCATCAAGCTGTATACAAGGCACTGGCCTCGCTTTTCAATGTTGGCTAGACATTATCCCTTATCTTGACATCGGCCTTGTGATGCCTCGGGTGAAGTTGAAGGAAATTGATATAAATAAGAAGGCTGTATTGAAGAAATTAATGGAAATCAAAGTTGATAAGTCCTTAGGACCTGATATTATGCCTCCCAGGTTATTGAAAGAGGTTGGTGTAGACATTGTGGGTGCATTGGTGATCGTCTTCCAAAATTCGATGGATTTTGCAATGGTTCCTGAAGATTGGAAAATAGCAAATATCACCCCACTATGTAAGAAGGAGGGAGTGGGAAAACAGGGAACTATGGACCTGCTTGCCTCATTCAGTAGTAGGATAATGCTAGAATCTCTTTTAAAGGATGTGATAAATGGACATTTGGATAAACATGAAGTAATTGGGCATAGTCAGCATGGGTTTATGAATGGTGAACTTGTTGGAGTTTTTTGAGGACGTTACTAACAAAATTGACAAAGTAGAGTTAATGGACGTAGTCTATTTGGATTTCCAGAAGGCTTTTGGTAAAGTCCCCTACAGGAGGTTGATTAGCAACATAAAAGTAAATGAGATAGGAGGCAATTTACTGGCATGGATTCAGGATTTTAGCAGGCCGAAAATAGTATGAATAAATGGGCCATTCTTGCATTGCTAGGTTGTGGCTCGAATGGTATGGAAAGAATCAGTACTTGGGGCCCCAGCTGTTCACAGTATAGAATAATTTGGGAGAGTAACACTTCAGAGAATCCTTACGGTACAGAAGGAGGCCATTTGGCCATCAAGTCTGCACCAACCCTCTGAAAGAGCACCCCATCTAGGCCCATTCTACTGCCCTATTCCCGTAATCCCATCTAACCTTTGGACACCAAGAGGCAATTTAGCATTACTATTCCACCTAACCTGCACATCTTTGGATTATGGGTGGAAACAGGAGCACCAGGTAGAAACCCACGCAGACACAGAAGAATGTGCAAACTCCACACTGACAGACACCCGAGGTCAGAATCGAACCTGAGACCTTGAAGCTGTAAGACAGCAGTGTTAGCCACCTTGCCGCCCCAATATATATATATCAATGATTTGCATGTGGGGACCAAAAGTAGTATTTCCAAGTTCGCAGATGATACAAAGCTAGGCGGGAATGTGTGTTGTGAGGAAAATGGAAAGCGGCCACAGGAGGATTTGGACAGATTTAGTAAGTAGGCAAGAATACAATGTGGAAAAATGTGAGGTAATCAACTTTGGTAGAAGGAACAGGTGTGCAGTGTATTTCCTAAATGGTAAGAAATTAGGAAGTGTAGATGTACAAAGGGACTTGGGTGTCCTTGTCCATAAGTCACTGAAGGCTAACATGCAGGTGCAACGAGCTATTAGGGAGACTAATGGAATGTTTGTCTTTATCGCTAGAGGATTTGAATACGGGATTCGTGAGGTTTTGCTTCAATTGTATAGATGTTTGGTTAGACCACACCTGGAGTACTGGGTGCAATTTTGCTCCGCTTACCACAGAAAGGATATTATTACCATCGAGGGAATAAAACAAAGATTCATCAAACTTGCTCCGGGATGGCAGGACTGTCTTATGAAGAGAGATTGGGGAATCTGGGCCTGTATTCATAGAATCTCTACAGTGCAGAATGTGGCCATTTGGCCCATCTGGTCTGCGCAGACCCTTGGAAAGAGTACCCTATCTAGACCCATGCCCTGACTCTATCCCCGTGATCCAGTAACCACACCAAACCTTTTGGACACCAGGGAGAAATTTAGCATGGCTAATCCACCTACCCTTCACATCCTTGGACATCTCGAGAGTGTCAAAGAATGAGAGGTGATCTCATTGAAACCTACAAAATATTTAAAGGAATAGACAGGTATTGAGATGTTTCTCCTGGTTGGGGAGTCTAGAATCAGGCGTCATAATTTCAAAATAAGAGGGAAGCCACCTAGGACTGAGATGAGGAGAAATATCTTTACTCAGAGGGTTAAGAATCTTTGGAATTCTCTACTCCAGAAGACTTTGAAAGCTCCATCATGGAATATGTTTAAGGTAGAGATTGATAGCTTTAGGATTAACAATAATGTAAAGGGTTATAGGGATGGTGGTAAAAGGCATTATAGTGTCTGATCATCCACAGTCACATTAAATGGCGGAGCAGGCTCAACGAGCTGATTGGCCTATTCCTGTTCCTATGTTCCTTATCATTGATCCACCTGGTTAAAAGACCACTTTATGTGTTCTCTTTGTGCCTCCTCAATGTCAAATATTAACCTTCCCAATCCCTATTGTAAATAACTTGGCACCGTTTAACTGTGTCTTCTTAAGTCAATTCATTCTCATCAGCCATAATTTGTTTCCTCCAACTGCTGTGATAGGGGCCGAGATTCTCTGAAAACGCAGCTAAGCGTTGACGCCTGCGTAAACACCGTAGTGTTTCATTCTGGCATAAATGGGGTGCTCTGCACTGCTCCTGCTGCCGTACGCGACCCTGCACTGCCGACCGCGGTCAGCGTGGAAAAAGGTAGAGCCCCCTCCCCCAGATCTCACGCGCCAGCCGATCGGTGGCCCCTGATCGTGAGCCTGCCCATCATGGAGGCCCCCCCCGGAGTCTGATCCCCCCCCCCCCCCCCCCCCACCCCTCCACAACCAGGACGGCCACCGCAGCCGTGGGTCCGAGCTCCAGCCGGATGGAACCATATTAGAACCACGGCAGCGGAAACACGCCGGAGAATTGCGTCCCGCCGTCGGACCAGCGTCATGGGCCGTCTCGGCATCATCTTCGATTCTCTGAGCCGGCGTGGGCTCGGAGAATCCCGGCCAGGATGTAACATCGTAATCTATCCAAATACTAACCTGGCCTAACACTGGAATACTGGGCTGGATTCTCCGCCCGCCGTACCACATTTCTGTCCCGACCCGCCGGCGGGATTCTCTGTTATGCTGGCCGGTCAATGGGGTTTCCCATTGTGGGGCACCCCCATGTCATTGGCAAAATGGAAAATTCCGCCAGCGGAGTTTCCCGCCGACTGTTATGGGAATAACTGGTCAGTTTAAAGTCAGTTTTGCATTGACTTCGGTATTTTGTGTTTTCTCCTTCCGAGGGGTGGCACGATGGCACAGTGGTTAGCACTGCTGCCTCAGATACCAGAGATCCAGGTTCAATTCCGGCCTTCGGTGACTGTGCGGAATTTGCATGTTCTCCCCGTGTCTGCGTGGGTTTCCTTTGGGTGCTCTGGTTTCCTCCAACAGTCCAAAGATGTGAATTGACCATGTTAAATTGTCCTTCGCGTCCAAAGATTTGCCGGTTATGTGGGGCTATGGGGTTACGGGAATAGGGCGCGGGAGGGGCTAGGTGGGGTGCTCTTTCAAAGAGTCGGTGCAGGCTCCATGGGCCGAATGGCCTGCTTCTGCACTGTAGGAATTCTATGGTTCTATAACAGACAGTGCTGTAGCTGTATCGATGATGAAAATGAGTTATGAATCTCTAACATTCATTTTCATTGTGTGTGCTGGACTTATATCCTCAGCCCCATTACTCTCATCTCCCACATACTGTTTTTCTTGTTCTCTGACAGAGTACAACTTTTAATCTTCCCGTTTGATAGGTCGATACTGCAAAGTCTATGGGCCCATACCATATTCTGGCAATAGTACCGGAGACTTGTGCTCCAGAACTTTCAGCGCTCCAAGCCAAGCTGTTCCGGTACAGCTACAAAACTGGCAATGTGGAAAATTTCCCAGGCATGGCCTATCTGTAAAAAGCAAATCCAACCTGGCAAAGTATAGCCCCATCAGTCGACTCTTGATCAGCAAACTGATGGAAAACTATTGTTGACAGTGCTGTATTGTGGCATTTACTCAGCAACAACCTGCTCACTGAAGTTCAGTTTGGGTTCCACCAGAGCCACTCCACTCCTGACCTCATTACAGCCTTGGTCCACACATAGACAAAAGCTGAATGAGGGGGCAGTGGTGTAGTGGTATTGTCACTTGTGCTAATAATCCAAAGACCCAGGGTTTTGCTTTAGGGACCCAGGATCATATCCCACCATGGCAGGTGGTTGAATTTGAATTCAGTAAACAAATCCGGAATAAAAGTCTAATGCTGTAATTGTTGTTAAAAACCTACCTGGTTCACTGATGTCTTTCTGGGAAGAAAATGTGCCGTCCTTACCTGGTTTGGGCTACATGTGGCCCCAGACCCATAGCAATGTGGCTGACTCTTAAATGCCCTCTCCAAGCAGTTACCAAGCCTACAAAAAGGAATTAAACCAAAAGGACCACCCGGCATCGAACTAGGTACCAGAAACCCAACCCTGCAAAGTCCTTCTTACTAACATATGGGGGCTTGCGCCAACATTGGGAGAGCTGTCTCACAGATTAGTCAAGCAACAACCTTACATTACAGACTCATACCTGAGAGACAATGTCCCACACGCCACCATCAGGACAGACCCAGCAGATGTGGCGACACAGTCGTATACAGTTGGAAGGGAGTCCTCAACATCAACTCTGGACCCCATGAAGTTTCATGTCATCAGGTCAAATACTAAAAGTTGGTGAACTATCAGACACTACGACCAGTTTATTATTAAAACGTTTACCCAGGTCCCCTTAATTATGAAACGAACTAAGGATAAACATGGGTTTGTGGGTTAACCCAATTTTATTCATAATTCTCCAATTCTTTTACTGTGACTCTACTTTATTTGGATATTACAATCTTCAACATTACTCACACAGTATATGACTCAAACTAATGGTTGAGCTCTAGGTATTACCTGTGCATCGTGAATGAGGCTGGCTAGGCTCCGATCATCAATGTGGATGCCTTCTACTCTGAGCCTCGAGCTCAGGGCCTCTTCTTCTTGTGATAGGTGAGCTGAGGAACACCCAGGTTGTCACTGATGATCTGTTCCGATGTTCCTTATTTTATACTGGTTCTGCTAATACTGAGTCATAGGTCTACAACTGGCCTCGGTTCTGTTGTCCCAACCAGACTTAAACTTATTAATGGAAATAAACAGCATACTCCTGTTCAGCCAGGGTGATTCAATCAAGATCCATTGTCCTCTGAAACACTCTCATCTGACCAACGATGAGCCCACTATGGAGTGTGATGGACTCTTTGTTTATCATTCGACCTGCTGCAAATTGATCACTTGTGTCTGGAAGTTACTTACATATTCATAGCATGGTCATAGATGTTTACTGCATGGAAACAGGCCCTTAGGCCTAGTTTGTCCATGCCGCCCAGTTTCTAAGCTAGTCCCACTTGCCCGCATTTGGCTCATATCCCTCTATACCCACTCTGCCCATGTAACTGTCTAACTGCATTTCAAAAGACAAAATCGTACCTACCTTTACCTCTGCCTCTGGCAGCTCGTTGCAGATGCTCACCACCCTCTGTATGAAGAAATTTCCCCTCTGGTCTCTTTTGTATCTCTCCCCTCTCACCTAAACCCTATGCCCTCTAGTTCTAGACTCCTCTACCTTTGGGAAAAGATGTTGACTATCTACTTTATCTGTGCTCCTCATGATTTTATAGACCTCTATAAGATCACCCCTAAGCCTCCTACATTCCAGGGACAAAAGTCCCAGCCTATCAGGCCTCTCCTTATAATTCAGACCATCAAGTCCTGGTGGCATCCTCGTAAATCTCGTCTGCGCGCTTTTTATCTTAACAATATCCTTCCGTCTCACGGCGCCAAGGTCCCAGATTCGATCCCAGCTCTGGATCACCATCCATGTGGAGTTTCCACATTCTCCCCGTGTTTGCGTAGGTTTCACCCCCACAACCCAACGATGTGCAGGTTAGGTGGATTGGCTGCACTAAATTGCCCCTTAATTGGAAAAAATGAATTGGGCACTGTAAATTTATTTTTAAAATCAATACCGTTCCTATAATAGGGTGACCAGAACTGAACACATAGTGTTTCGTCCTTTTGTGTAAAAGTGTTAACTGTGAATGGGTAATAACAAAGTCCATATATCGATTGTGAGTTTCTGTGTTGGCTTGAGTGCGCTTGCAGATGGCCAGTATCGATTTCAGCCAGGACCTTATTTGGCAGTTTTTGTTTCTGTTTGAAGTGTGTTTTTCCCCATTGTCAACCTGTTCCAAGTACCACAGCAAGGAAGCTGACTACCACCTATTGAGCCGCCTCCCCCCCAGTTGATGAATCAGTACTCCTCTATGTTGAACATGACTTGATGGTGGCAAGGGCATAGAATGGCACAGAATGTAACCTGGGTAGGAGAATTCAATGTCCATCGCCACAACAAACTGAGCTGGCTCACTCCCAAAGGACATAACTTCTAGACTGGGGCTGTAGCAGCTGGTGAGGGAACCAACAACCAACCAGCCTGCCGCCCATACACCTGTCCATGACAAGAGTGACCACCGCACATTTCTTATGGAGACAAAGTCCCGTCTTCACATTGAGGATATCTTCCATTGTGCTGTGTGGCACAGCCACCATGTTAAATGGAATAGATGTTGAACAGATCCAGCAATTCAAAACTGGGCATCCAAGAGGCAGTGTGGACAGCAATAGAAATGTACTCAACCACAATCTCTAACATCATGGTCACTCGACCATTATCTCCAAGTCAGAGGATCAATCCTCGTTCAATGAACTATGGAGCAACACTAGGCAAACCTAAAAATGAGGTGAAGCTACAACACATTCCTATTTGTGAGCCAAAGCAGCACATGATAGACAGAGCTAAGCAATCTGACAACCAAAGGATCAGATCTAAGCTCTGCAATCCTGCCACATCATACACACAGCATGAATAGTGATGGACAGTTAAACAACTCACTGGATGAGGAGGCTCCATAATTATCCCCATCCTCAATGATGGAGGAGCCCAACACATCATTGCAAAAGATAAGGCTGCAGTGATCGCAAAAATCTTCAGCCAGAAGTGCTGAGTGGATGACCCATCTCTTTTTTTAAAATTCGGCGTTGGTTAGGTCAGTATTTATTGCCCATCCCTGTTGCCCTTCAGAAGGTGGTGGTGAGTTGCCATCTTGATCCGCTGCAGTCCTTGAGGTGTAGGTACATCCACTGTGCTATTAGGGACGGAGTTCCAGGATGTTGCCCCAGTGACACTGAAGGAGCGGCGATATATTTCCAAGTCAAGAAATATATCAGGTGGTGGGATTCCCAGGTATCTGTTGCTTTTGTCCTTCTAGATGGTAGTGGTTGTGAGTTTGGAAGGTGTTGTCTATGGAACCTTGGTGAGTTACTGCAATGCATCTTGTAGATGGTACACATGGCTGCCACTGTGGTGGAGGGACTGAATGTTTGTGGAGGGGATAGCAATCAATTGGGCTGCTTTGTCCTGTATAGTGTTGAGCTTCTTGAGTGTTGTTGGCGCTGCACTCATCCAGGCAAGTGGAGAATATTCCATTACACATCTGACTTGTGCCTTGTAGATGGTCGACAGGCTTTGTGGGGTCAAGAAGTGAGTTACTCACCATAGGATTCCTAGCCTTTGAGCTGCTTTGGTAGCCACAGTATTAATATGGCTAGTCCAGCTCAGTTTTTGATCAATGGTAACCCCCAGAACATTGATTGTGGGGGATTCAGCGATGATAATGCCATTGAATGTCAAGGGGCGGTGGTTAGATCCTCTCTTGTAGGATATGGTCATTGCCTGGCATTTGTGTGACGCAAATGTAACTTGCCACGTGTCAGCCCAAGCTTTGATATTGTCCAGGTCTTGCTGCATGGACTACTTCATTATCTGAGGAGTCACGAATGGTGCTGAACATTGTGCAGTCATCCACAAACATCCCCACTTCTGACCTTATTACGGAAAAGAGGTCAATGATAAAGCAGCTGAAGATGGTTGGTCCTAGGACACTACCCTGAGGAACTCCTGCAGTGATGTCCTGGAGTTGAGATGATTGACCTCCAACCACCACAACCATCTTCCTTTGTGCCAGGTATGACTCCAACCAGCGAATAATTTCCCCCCTGTTTCTCATTGACTTCAGTTTAGCTAAGGCTCCTTGATGCCACACTCGATCAAATGCTGCCTTGATGTCAAGGGCAGTCACTCTCACCTCACCTGCCTCCTCTGGAGGTCCCCAGCATCACAGATGTCAGTCTTCAGCCAATTTGATTCGCTTTACAAGATATCAAGAAACAGCTGAAGGCACTGTGCACTGAAATATTCTGGCAAGAGTATTAAAGACCTGTGCTCCAGAAATAGTCATGCTCATAACCAAGCTGTTCCAGTACACCAACATTTACCCAGCAATATGGGAAATTGCCCAAGTACTGTAGACAAGAAACAGGACAAATCCAACCTTGCCAATTACTGCTCCATCAGCCCACTCTCGATCATCAGTAAAGTGCAGGAAGGTGTCATGTTCAGTGCTATGAAGCAATATTTGCTCAGCAATTACCTGCTCACCAGAAGTGGCTCCTGAATGCCCACCATGTGGCTCCCAATCCAGCTTATAAACGTCCTGTCCAAGAGGCACATTTCAATGGAATTACCTGCATTGGGTTGCTCCTCCAATCAGTGGTCTGTTCTCTCCTGCATTTGCTTCTGATAAGCTCATTGCTCAGCAACAAACGAAGGAGAGAAACAGTCTCTGAAGGAGCAACGATTACCGGCATTGGACAATGTGCTCCTGGCCAACAGAAGCAAAGGCATGGTGGGGCTGGAGGCCAGGGAGCCAGCTTAGTCAGGCCCGCGGAGAGAAAAGCTTTGGCGCTTTCGCGGAGGATGAAGTTTTGTCGGGCAGGCAGAGGACAAGTTCATCTTGGATCTAGGACGGGCCAAGTATTGGCGGGCCCGGGCAAATATGGTGCTGTGGTGAGTCTGTGGGATGAATGTGTGTGGGAGCAAGAGTGTAGTGAGTAAATGTAAGGGAGTGCGAGAGACTGTGTGAATGTGTTGGGGTGAAAGAGAATCCATCTTAAGCCCAGTGTCAGGTTTCTCATTCACACTCTCACCATCACACATCAAGCCAATCACATGCACCCTTTCACATTCCCACCCACATGCATAGACTTTCTCACAATTTGGTTATTTTTTTTCTTTTCTATCTTTTAACTGAACAATTTATTCCTATGACTTTTCTGTACCTTTGCTCAACAATTGTCTCTTTTCTTAAAACCTAAGCTCTTTTAAAAATTCAATTTATGGTTGTTACTTACTACCTTTACAAAATTTGCTCATCAGCCCTTGGGTAAGATAAATATGTAAATTTGGCTCCCCCAAGTGAAAGATGTGGGCCAGCCTGCTCTATATTATGCAGGACAAAACACACTTGATTGGCACCCAACCCACCACAATAAACATTCACTCCCTCCACCACCAGTGCACAGTGGCAGCAGTGTGTACCATCTATAAAATGCACTGCAGCAACAAAGTTTCCTTCGACGGCACCTTCCAAACTCACACCCTCTGCCGTCTTGAAGGACATGGACACAGCAGATACTTAGGATCGCCACCAGCAGTAGTCTTCCCCTCCAAGACACAAATCATCCTGACTTGAAAATATCTTGTTATTCGTTCACTGTCACTTTGCCAAAATGCCTGGAATTCTTTTCCTAACAGCATTGTGGATGTACCTACACCATATGAACTGCAGCGATTGAAAAAGGAGACTCAACATAATTTTTCCAAGAGCAATTAGGGATGGGCAATAAATGCTGGTCTAGCCACCGATGCCAATATCCGATGAACAAATACATTTTAAAAAAAAATAACATCACTTCCATTTCCATATCTATCATGCACATTTGAGGTCTTCCAGGCTCCTCATCTAGCTTTAGATCTATCACGACCATGACCTGGTGTATTACTGCGACCTGATGCTTGACTGAAACCTGGAGCTTGAACTTGATCTGAACCATTACTGTTTTCTTCTGTCATGTTTGCTATCCGGATGTTACCTGGTTCTCCACAGGCATGACACTTGTACTGGAACTGCAACATTACAATGGCTGGTGGTTACCTTGGCAACAGGAGCATCTCGATTTCTGACTCTGAGACTGTGAGCACGGCTGCCAGGACCTGAATTTCACTAAAATCCAGTGTACCTTCCCTGCCGGCTCAGGGAAGTCTGCAATGTGCAACTCTCTCTGCCATTTCCCTGGGCATGGCCTCATCACACGCCTCCTTCTGTGTCAGCTTATTGCTTTGGCTCAAAAGCTTGGCCTGCATTCCATCATTCTTTAGGTCTCCTACAAAAGTGTCTGGAAGGTTTATTTCTAAGTTCATGCTAAACCCACCGTGGTGAGTGTTTCTTGTGATCCAGTCCAGTCTAACTTGGCAACTGTTTCCATTAACGAATGTAACTCTCACTGCAAACTCATTCTTAGTCATGCCACAATAGGAGACCAAAAATCTCATTAACTGAAGAATAGTCCATCGTATTCGAGTCTCTCAGACAACAGCTTGTTAGAAACTACATCAAAAGCACCTGCTCCACCAAGGTGAGGAATGTTTGCATTATCCTTATCTCCTATTTTATTTGCTTTCAGCCAAATGTGAAACCTTCATAGTTACTTTGTCCTCTTTGTTTGGTTTGAATCCCTCCATTGTCCCCAAATGTGTCATTTTTTTTCCATTCAATTACGTACCATGCTGACTCAATGAGCTGTTCATAAACAGATTGTGTGCAGCTCGGGTAAAAGAGCTGGAGGTCACTTCCATTCTGAGGTGCTTTATTTCCAACTTTTACACATTTTACATTTAAGGATGGAATCAGCAGCCAGGCACCATTGCAGAGGGAGCCTGGAGTCTGTCTGGAAAATTCCTGCCAACCTCTAAATAAACCTTAATTGGCCTTTATATACCCTCAATTGGCTACCCGCCGCTTGCAGGTGTTTAGCCCTGCACCTACCCTGGCACCTCCCCATCTTCGGAAAATAACCCAAGGAAGGGATGGTGTCGTCCTTCTGGCTGGCAGTGCCAATACTTTGGACACACACCCGCCCATAATACTTGCTTCTCATCGGGAGCTCAAGTGCCGCCCTAGTGCTAGATGAACTGATAATAAAAGATAATAACGTGTGCAGTTTAATCTAATTGTGTATAAAACTCTGCAAAAACATTTATGAAGTGGGAATAACACTTGTAGAATTTCTCTGACGATGCTTACAATAGTCAAAGAATACAGTGTTACCTCATAGGGGCGAATTCAAAAGAATTTTTTTCTAAATAAAAGCTCACCACCAATCCAACTCCAGATATAGTGGGGAGAATTTCAATTTACACAGTCCAGTGCGAAAGAAGTAATGCACCCTTAAGAGTGGAGCTTTTGTTCTTAGTCAAGCCTTCCAGCTGCAGTACTGTGCCCTCAGCAGGAAAACAGTGGTTTACTTGCCAAGTGAGGGCAGCCCTCTGGAGAATTGAAAGGCCCTCCACGGTAAGTTGAAACCTCACCTCTTAGGTCCTGGAGCAGTACTTTTTGCTCCTCCTCGCATCAGAAAGGAATGACACACCTGACCCTACCCTGAACTCCCCCACCCCAACTCCCAGAGATCCACTTCCTTGTGACATTCCCTCATCAGTGAGCCAACCTCTAGTGCCAGCTATCTGGCCGTGGGAACCTCTGCTTCCATCCACCAGCTAGCTAGGGCTTTCCAGCCTGATGGACTGCTAGGTTAGTAAACCTGAGGTATAAAGTCTGGGCTGGCAAGTGCAGTTTTCACACACCCCACCCGCTGAAATAATGCATAGAATCCAAAGAGTCCCTATAGTGCAGAAGGAAGCCATTGAGTCTGCACCAACCCTCTGAAAGAGCACTCGACCCAGATCCATTTGCCCGCTCAACCCATCCTATCCATGTAACGCCGAGCATCCATGGACCTTACCATCTTTGGACTGTAGAAAGAAACCAAAGCACCGGGAGGAAACCCACTGCATACACGGGGAGAACAGGCAAATGCACAGACAGTCATCGTAGGCCTGAATTGAACCTGGGTCCTAGGCACTGTGATGCAGCCATGCTAACCACTGTGCCACCATGCAGCCCTAATGCGTGAATTAAAATTAACGCACATATTTCACACTCTGGCCATTCAGAAATGGAGCAAAGGAAATTCTCAACAAAAAAAGACTTAATATACAGAACACATCCATCGTATTTCAAAAACATCTATTCTTGAAGAAAATAAATGTTCACGTAACATCAAATCATGCAAATGCTTTGGAAAGTTTCTTTGAGAAAAGTAAAAGGAAAGTTGCATTTTAGCACTTTGTTTGTCCTCCATTCCCTTATTAAAATTTGAAGTTACTTTTGTTTGCTATCCTCGTCTCGTGCAAAGTGAGTTATATGTTAGAATTCTGTCGTAAAAATTAAATTCAGGTGATTTGAATTAAGCAATTCTGAATTGAGGGAATTGGACAGGATCTGATTAAATAAAAAAGTAATACATGAATCACAGTAGATAAATGAGAAAGACATTCGGGGAAATTGAATGTAGCACATAATGAAATGTAAGATTTAAATGAGAATTCATTCTTGGTAAAGAATTAAAAGGGACTTTATAAGTGATCAGGAAGAGTATATTGGATAGGATAGGATCCTTGGATAGGATGGACGTAGGGAAGTTGTTTCCATTAGCAGGGGAGACTAGGACGCGGGGGCACAGCCTTAGAATAAAAGGGAGTCACTTTAGAACAGAGATGAGGAGAAATTTCTTCAGCCAGAGAGTGGTAGGTCTGTGGAATTCATTGCCACAGAGGGCGGTGGAGGCCGGGACATTGAGTGTCTTTAAGACAGAAATTGATAAATTCTTGATTTCGCGAGGAATTAAGGGCTATGGGGAGAGAGCGGGTAAATGGAGTTGAAATCAACCATGATTGAATGGTGGAGTGGACTCGATGGGCCGAATGGCCTTACTTCCGCTCCTATGTCTTATGGTCTTATAGTATATGGATAATTTTGGGAATTATTTAACTGTCCTTTCTTTCGCTATCTGTCCCATATTTCAGGAGGAAGTGGGAGGACTAGTAAGCTAACTGAAAACCAATTTAGTGTTGTTGACAGATAGTCGGACTTGGGTTATATCTGCCAGATCCATTGAGACCGCAGTCCCCATATGTTTGAAGTCCAGGATAAGTGATTCACGTGGAGAGAAATATCAGCAGAGATCCTGATGTGATGAAAGATCTGTTTCTATTCTGTAACATGTACAAAGGTTATTGAATTAATACATTTATTTTACTAATGATCTTCTATAATGATGTGTGTTTGGAATCAATATTGACTGTTAAAGCTGGTTCAGATTGAGGGGGGAATTGCAAGGGCTGGAGTAGGAAGAGGTGCTATTAAAATGATTCTGTGCCTTAACTCTTCTCTCTTAATCTATCCACTCAACATTGTGTATTCTCCTCCCCTTGTCCATTCCCTCTCCCTCATCCCACTACCCCTCTCTTCAATTATCCTTTCTAAATTCACTTAAATCCACTTCAAATAGAAGGCTCTGGTGAAAATGCTGGCTGGGAGGTGGGGGATTGAATCGAAATTTCCCCCATTGCGGTGAAAACTTTAATTAGAAATTCACCTCAGACAGAATCGGCATGTAATGCCACCCATCTTCTTGTGGTCAAGGAATTGGGGAATGGATGGTAATGCCTGGCTCTGTTTATCAAGCTGTGGCAAAGCCTGTTGAAGCTGTCACTGGGCTCTCGACTCGCTGATGGCCCCACCATTTCGGCAACAACAATCAGTTGAAAATTCCACTCTTTTTGACCAAAATACACCTCCCTGCGAAGCTCCTTGTGTGTTTTCTACATTGCTAATGGTTCCCTCCATTAAAGGCACTATATACTTGCAAGTTATGGCTGCAAATGTGGATACACAAAGCATAAAATGTTCCATACCATGTTTAAATAAACCAAACAATTTTTATGCAGAACAGAATGTGGGCCAGAGTGCTTTGGTCAGGTCAGATATTTCTAGGTCAGGGGCTCCTGAATATGAGGGGCAGCCAATGGTTTGACTCGTGGGCTGGGGCAGGTTTGTTAATTAATAATTGTTATTTTCACAGCCCAATTCTTTATATCATTTGCCAGGCAGTTAAGCCAATTTGATTTCCTACAGTCACTGATTTTATGGCTGAGGCCAATGAAGATGAAAGGAGTCGGCAGACTCTTTTTTGGGGAATAGGAAAAATAGTTTTTACTTTTAGATTCCACTGTGTGTAGAGAAGCTTGAGGTCAGAAAGATGTTTCCAATGAAGAAAATACAATAAATTGCAATTCAGTCAATTAAATAATGCACATTTTAAACTATAACTTGAAGAGGAACATTTTCTAAAGATAAAAGATGACAGGAGCCAATGCTCTAGAAAAGGGAAGGGGCCTGTGAAGATGTTCACAGACTGGACTGAATGCTAACCGTGTGTTAGTACAGTATGACAGCTTCACATGGTAAAATGCATCACAAATGGAGACAGCAATTTATAACCATATGCTGTAACGTTCTTCTATTTCACATAAATGTACCAATCATTTGACAAAGGATTGGTTAGACAATAATGTGGACTCATTATTTGCAGATAAAATTTTATGCACAGGGTGTTATCTGGGAGGTGACGTATAAAATTCTGACTTCTGCAATTACCTCTAGTTTCGGAGTGCAAGGTCATGGGGTTACACATCATATTCTGTCGAGAGGTGAGTAATGATTGACGGCAGTTGAAGATATGCCTCATTAAAGGTACATGTACATCACATCACAACATCCCCATTTTTTTTTATAAACCAGAGGTTTACCTTCAAAGAATTAAACAGTTTACATGACAACAAAAGAAAAGAACATTGTGTCTATTTATATCATTATATAAAACAATAAATTTACAAGTTTCTCTAATGTTTCAGCGGTTTGCTTATCCATCTAGATTTAGTTGCAGTGATCTTGGCTGATGGCTGCTGTATATTTTCAGAAAGCTGGTTCGGAATGCTGCATTTGTGTTGCATCCTGGACTGTGTTCTATTCACAATAGGGTTACATATTGTTCATGGTGGTGGTATTGTTCTAATTTGGTGTCAGTTTCATCACACTGTCGTGCCATTTGGCATTTGTACTTAATGTGTTCTTGGCTCTGGGGATATGCTGATGCTTTCTGTTGGATTTCATATAATTAGTTGGATATTCTCCCCAACCCGCCGGGCTGGATTCTCCCATACCCGCTGGGGTGAGCCGTACCAGCGTCGAGGAGTGGCGTGAACCACTCCAGCGTCGGGCTGCCAACTGGCGGCAAAGGGCCTCCGCTGGCCGGCGCGAGTTGGCGCATGCGCGGGAACGCCAGCGTGTGCTGCCGTTATCCCAGCGCATGAGTGTTCTTCTCCGCGCCAGCCATGGCGGAGGTTGACAGTAGCCGGCGCAGAGGGAAAGAGTGCCCCCACGGCACAGGTCCGTCCGCCGATCGGTGAGCCCCGATCGCGGGCCAGGCCACCGTGTGGGCACCCCCTGGGGCCAGATCCCCCCACGCCTCCCCCGAGGACTCTGCAGGCTGGCCGAAAACAGGTGGCCGCTTGGGGGGTCGGAGAATCCCCCCCCCCCGCATGTCTTTGGTCCTTGGCTACCTAATAACTACAGTCACCAGGTTTGTAAATCGAAGCACAGTTAATTTTATTAATAACAAGAACTATAATTACATATAATGCAATACAACAGGTTAACTATCATCCAGTTCCTAACCTCCCCCCACTTATACACACACAAAAAACGTACAAACACAGAGGGAAGAAGAGGGACAAAAGAATGATCCATAAAAGGGATAAATATCTTTGTTTCAGACGGTTGTCTTATACCACACCTTCTTCCTCTTCAATCTAGGCTTTCAGTTCGAGGTTTTCTGTTTTCAGTCTGTAATGGTTTCCAATGTAGATTTATTCAGATCTCGGCAGTTTCAGAGATACAGCAGCTTTTCTGGAGAGAGGGAGTGAGAGAGAGAGAAAGAAGGAGCTGGCTCTTTCCTCTGAGCGTCCAGGATTCTGACTGCTTCCCCTGGCTCTCTGAAAAGTATCCCACTCAGTCAGGACCCAATCATTGCATGTTATCAGGCAGAATACGGCCTTTTCGTCAATTCATTCACCAATAGCCAACGAATCAAACCGAATCCCACCGATCTCTTGGGTGCCAAAAAGTCTGAGTTCTGCTGCTCAACCCAAGCACAATATTCTCTTTTGTAACTTTTGAATTCCTCACTTCCCCTGCTCGACTTAAAGATATATGTCCATTACGGATCCTTGGATCAAAATGATAACAGCAAAAGTAGCACAGTGGTCAGCACTGCTGCTTCACAGCACCAGGGTCCCAGGTTCAATAGCCGCTTGGGTCACTGTCTATGCTGAGTCTGCACATTCCCCCCTTGTCTGCGTGGGTTTTCTCCGGGTGCTCAGGTTTCCTCCCACAAGTCCCGAAAGACGTGCTGTTAGGTGAATTGGACATTCTGACTTTTCCCTCATGTACCCGAACAGGCACCGGAGTGTGGCGACTAGGGGATTCTCACAGTAACTTCATTGCAGTGTTAATGTAAGCCGACTTGTAACAATAATAAAGATTATTATGATTATGATTAAATAAAGAAATGGGAACTAAGGGAACAAACAGGAGAGACCCTTACAATATACATGTCAGTATGGAAAGTAGGACATTACCTGCACCAGTATCCAGCTTTGGAGATAATTTGTGCTGTCCCTACAGTTGTGGGCATGTATTCTTGATTGTGGCAAAGATGTCTCTTGTTACCACTGTGCCAGTACATTTTTTGCTGTTTATCATGTGGAATGTTGGCTGATTCTTTTGGAATGATAATCTGGTTATCCCAATCATCTGACCATATAGCTTAGCTAGACATTTTGTGGATCTCATTTTGACAATGTCTGGTCGATTGGAGTGCTGTATGTGCCTGGCTTCTGTTTGTGGCTCCTCGGAGCCTCAGAGAATTTGTTGCAGCTCTCGTTTTCTGCATTGGGGCTTCTAATTTCCTCTGCTGCCACGTGCCTTGCCCGTATTGTTAAAAGGTGAGAATATTCTGTGTGTATGTATAAAGCCTCATCACCATACTGCTTACTAGGCTTGCCTACATTGCCAATCATGTCAGCCATGCCAATGGTGGACTCCGTCTATCCAATTGTATGCCTTCATAATTGCATCAGTTTTGCAATAGTGCTTCCACTCTATAATCTTTGGGTTGGTACAAGTGATGTGTTTGGAACTCATTTGGGGGGTAGATACAATCATGAGCTTGATTTTTCTGTCGGCTAGCTCTGACACTACAAAGTTGCAATCACGTCCATCGCCTCTGCATCTATTTCTGATTTGGTCTGTTGAGTATTGCATGAAGGACAGGTATTCCAGAGGGGGTATTCAGAAGTTGAGCTTCGCTTGTTGACTGTATTACAATTTGGATTTTTGAGATCTTCGTCCAACAGTTTGGTCAATTACATGAAAGTTTCCACCCCGCGTGCATCACATTCAGTCAGCTTCAGGGGAGAATGAAACCGAAGCAGAAGTAATTACTGCAGAATGCTGTGATTTCAATGAGGACCTTTACAAGGACGATGGTGAGTCAGAACTGATGGCCAACCTGAATCTAGGTCTCTTCCCCTTAAAGCCGAGGGACAGCAACGCGTTCATCAGATGGGCCGGATGATATACTGGCAGAATTACTTAATGTGGGAGGAGAATCGGTAGTAGACAGGATGGTCAGAATATGTGTGGTATTATGGGAGATTGGCAATTGGCCGGAGGACTGGACTTACTCTACCTTAATTCCGTTGCCAAAGTAAGGTCACCGGAAACTGCCCACATGATAGAATAATTGCTTTCATCTCTCACCTTAGTAAATCTTGCTCTGGATTATCCGAAAATAGATCTGAAAAAAGACAGAGATTGAGATTGTTGATGAGCAAGCTGGATTTTGACTTTGAAGAGGAACTAGAGATCCTGGGCGAGATTGAAACACCGTGTTGCATCCGGCACGAATCCAGGCACTCTGGGTGAAAAGCGGGAAAGGTCAAAATCGTGATTCGTGGCGGAAGTTAACCATTTTGCGATTCACCCGACCTGCTCACAATGCCTAGTTCTGGATCTCTCCCAGAAATGCCGTGAATATCGTTAACTCTCATTTGTATTCATTTTAATCTTATTAACGAGATTGAAGTGGAATGCAGCAGCCTCCCGGGAATTACCCTTCTGGCCAGCGGGAAGTCTCGCAGGTGTTGTTTCGTATTTCTTTTCAAAAACTGGCGCAATGGCCACTGAGAGGAAGTCAAAAGTTGAGGAGCCATTTCCATTTTCCTGCATGCAGCTCAATAGCACCTAGTGCTCTGAGGGGGTGAGGGACCCCTCAGGGAGGTTGGGCTTGGTTTGGTGTTGCCCCTGGGCTGGTGGAGGGGGCTTTGCATCTGTCAGGCCTTAAAGCCATCTTTAAATATAGTTTGGACCCATAACAGGGGAAACCACAGCTGCAGTCTCTCTGTCCTACCAAACTCTTCCAGGACAGATTCCTGCTGCGGTTTCTATAGTGAAATTCATTTTCACTCCCTTTGACTGTGAGCAGCCTCTAGCTTCACAGCTGAAGGCTATTTAAATTGAGGAATAAAGCCTTGTTGGTTGTGATAACACTACTCTCTCCTCGATGGCACATGTGCCATGTCTCAGAAGATGATTAGTGCATAGCATGTCCAGCGAACTTTGATGCCAGAGTGCCTGACCTGTAAGAGTATCAGTACCACTGAGGTAGCTGCCAAAAATCAAACACTAAAGAGCAGGGCTTCAACACTATGGGTCCTCTCGTGACCAAAGGCTGAGTGTGTGGATCAGCGGAGGGCAGCTGAGCACGGTCTCCCTAATGTCCCTGGCAGAAGTCTGGGGTGTAGGGGCTCCTGATGTGGCTAGGGGTGAGCATGCAGGGCAAAGTTTTCCAGCACAACTGTCTCACTGTTTGGCACTCTGATCGAAGGTGGGACACGTAAGGGTGGGGGAGGCCTGGGGGGGGGGGTTTGAGGTTCCGGGGGTGAAAGACCTAACTGATTGCCAGTCTCTCTACTCCGATTCCTTACTGTGTCTGGTGGAATCAATCCCTCTGAGGCTGCCCTTACATTGCTGGTGGCAGCTGAGGTGGGTAGACACCAGAGACGGCAGCAAGGC
Source organism: Scyliorhinus canicula (assembly GCF_902713615.1). Taxonomy (NCBI): domain Eukaryota; kingdom Metazoa; phylum Chordata; class Chondrichthyes; order Carcharhiniformes; family Scyliorhinidae; genus Scyliorhinus; species Scyliorhinus canicula. Next base: position 193,422,547 of record NC_052149.1, on the reverse strand, counting down.
CAACAAGAGGCTGGAGCCATGTTCGGGGGGGGGGGCGCCACACACCCTGAAGAACCTGCCACCTATCAGGCTGAGGAGTAACTCAGAATGGAAGGTCAGTGACAACCCAAGGTGGACAGTCGTCGATGTTCATTTAATGAGCTGACGAGCACCATGTGCTGCAGAAGACACCGTCTCAGCAGTGGGACTGGATGGCACCTGTGTCACATCCTCGTGAAATTGGCACCCCGTGGAGGAGGAGAACACTGCTCCTGGTGGCAGTGAAGCTCACTGCGGCCCTGAACGTTTATGCCACCGGGTCATTCCAGGGCTCAGGTAGGGACCTGTGTGGCATAAGACAATCTACAGCCCACAGGTACATCTGGGAGGTTACGGATGCTATAACTATATCCACTTCCAGCTGGACCAGGCCGTATAAAAGGTGCCAGGGCTGCAGGATTTGCTACCATTGCCAAGATGCCACAGGTCCATGGGTCAATCGATGGCACGCATGTTGCCCTGCGAGGGTATCAGGGAGTGGTCTATATTAACACAAAGGGGAACACTCCATGAATGTTCAGAACGGGTGCGACCACCACCTCCGAATAATGCACGTGTATGCCCGCTACCCATGGAGCTTGCATGTTAGCTACATTTGGGGCACTCGGAAATCCCCATTGTTTTAGAGGACCACCCCAATGATGATGGTTTGGCACATGGGGGACAAAGGATACCCGCTGAGGACATGGCTGATGACACCGGTGCGGAGGCCTGAGGTGGAGACCCGTTTTAATGAGGCCCATTTTTCCACCTGTGCTGTCATTGAGTGGTGCATTGGCCTGCTGAATATGTGGTTCCGATGCCGGACCCATCCTGGTGGTGCCCAACAGAACTCCCCTCAGAGGTCTCCCATTTTGCAGTAGTGTGCTGTGCCCTCCACAGTCTGGCATAACAGTGGGGCGATATGCTGGAGGAGCAGGAGGAGGCGAGACATGCAGCCTCGTCTGATGAGGTTGTGGTCCTGGAGGCGTTGGAGGACGAGCCCGAGGAGGATGGAGGACAGGCGGTGGCAAGGATCCAACATGCAAGGAGGACCAGGGAGGCCCTCATCATCCCCGGATTCTCCTAGGACAAGGTGATGTCCATCAGCTCAGCACGTCCCATTTCCCTCCCTCTCTCTGATTTCCCTCCCTCCCCCCCATTCCCCCTCCCCCCTCCAATTTCCCTCCTTCTCCACAGTCCCTCCCCTCTATCATACTGCCTCCTTGTCAACCATTCTGTTCCCTCTTCCAGGGTTTGTGTAACATCACTCCAGGGTGGTGGGGCCTGTATTGACACAATCCACGGATGATTTTCAAACTCTTTTAATTATGGTCATGCCATTGTATGCAATGCACAACCATACTTACGATAGGTATTACTAGCAAGAAAACCACCGCCTCGCCCCCGGGAAGCATACCCAAAAGATAGCTTCCAAAGAGTTGATGCCTACAGGGAGGCAAAGTGTCGTTCACAAAAAAGTCTAAATTATTTCACCATTTAAAAAAAAAGGCTTTTGAATTATAATACAGGAGTCTCGGTAACTTTGTTAGACAAAAGGTGAAGTGGACAATTACGTTTCTTTCTCTAAAGATTATAAGATTATGATTGAGCCGGCAATAGTGAGTTGTGATTTCCAGGTCAGTATTTCAGATATTAATCTTGTAAATTCAAACCATAACCTAGTCATTCCATGAAGGATGTCACATACTTTTGGAAATGAACTGAAACCAATTAAGCCTTATAAAGCAACTAAAGACAACTAACTGCAGAAAAATAATTAGTTGGCAGCAGGAACGGTGTGCACCAGGAGAAAATCCTGATTTATTTTATTACTGTTACTGAAAGTGTTTTTTATTAGATTTGTATTTGTTTCAATGCTGTGTCCCTGCCAGTATATAGCTCTACAGCTATGTAGCTATAGAGTAGGATTTATGGATCCTGCCAGATTTCCTGTTTCATATATTTGTCTGCTTTCATTCACAGCCTTTCCTGTTTTGGGGTGTTGAGAGGGCTGGAAGTTAGAATTGTTCCTTCTTTTCTGGTCCTCCAGGGAGAGAAATCAAAGGAATGTTATTATGAGGCTGATGTATCCCTGGGAAGTGGAAGGGCTCCGAATAATGTAATAATGTTGTGGTTTTCATGATGCTTTTTTCCCCAGAATTCCTTGTTCTCTATGCAGAAATTACCCACAGGGGTTCACAATGGGAGGGGTGCAAGTGTAGCCCTTGTGTAATGCAGCAGATTGGTGTACTGATAAATGTGGCGTTTGAACCAAATACCTCTCGCCAATGGTTTACTGAGCAACATAGCTGAAAATTATACAACAGAACTCCATTCACAAACAGATAAAATTCGCAAATGAAAGCTTCAGAAACACTGGGAGCGATTTTCTCACCGCGTTGCACCACGACGCCAAACCTGTTCCGCTGGGGGCATAGCAGGAAAGGCCAAAAACGGGTTTCATGCCCGGCACCGAGTAATACCCCCGACCTGCTAAGCCCAAAGCAATCTGGGTCATGCCCTCGTTGGACGTTATCCAGATAAGCATAATTAAATAAGTCATTATGCTCATTTAAACATACGCAGCCCATTCAAGGCCATAGTCTCCGGCTCCCTAATTTCACCGGCCTGAGTACTAGTCTCCAGAAATGGAAACCAATTTTGATGGTTATGCCGTGAGGCTCAGAGGCCATTGGAGCCCCTGGGTGGTTGGGGACATGGCAGGGTAATGCCCCTTGCACCTGGGCATGACCAACCTGGCGTGCTGGCAAACATTTAGTGATGGGGAGAAGTTGCCCCTCCAGGTTTGAGGTTTGGGGGTGTTGCCCATGTCTAAGGGGGCGGGGGGGGGGGGGGGGGGGGGAGATTTGCGGTGTCCATTAGTGAGTGGTGTGGGGACCCTCAAACTCGCTTTAAGATCTGGGCACCCTTTAAAAATGGCGCCCTAATCTCTGAGGAGCCAATCTTGTCGGCATCTTTAGTTCCCCACAACAGAACAGCTTCTGTGTGGGATTTTCCACTGCGAAGCTCCCCAAGCTCCAAACATATGACTGTGGGTGAGATTCAGTGGCCTCGTTGTGCTTGAGCGAGAGGGTGATAAGGCCAGTGATTAGCAAGAGAGGCCAAAAACGAGAGCCGTGCCAGGCGCCAACTGTTCACGATTCAACTGGCCTGCTTCCGTTGATGAAATTAGGATCTTGCTGTAGCATGGCAAGAAACCAATAATCACCACTTCAGACCGATTTCTTTAAAATTAACAGGGGTCACCCCATATCTAATGGCCTCCCATGATCCAACCGCCACGCTGGCACCGATTAGTACTCCTTTTGAAAAACGTGAACCTGGCGGAATGGCTGCTGCGGGGACATGAGGAGATGAAGAGCCATCATCTTTGCTCACAGGCAAAGAGCACCGGGGTTTGCTGGGCTCGCTGCCTCTGTGTTTGGAGGGGGGGGGGGGTTGAGGGGGCATCCAGGGGACCAGCCTTGTTTGGGGTGGGAGGTGGACCAGCATGGGGGATGGGGGCTATGGGTATCAGAGCTGGGGGGGGCCTCTCTGCTGCGTGGCGTGGGGGGGGGGGGGCACCCATGCTTGGATCCTCCATGTTCCTGAGGCAAATTTAGTCCCTGACTGTCTGCCCCACTGACAATCCATAACTCCCACTGATCGGCAAGGCCTCTGGCCGTGCGGCTGAAGGCTATTGCTAAGTGGGAATTAGCAATCGTAGTTAAGTGAGCACTTCACACATTCCAAGTGGATTCCTGTGGGTGGGTGTGCCATGTAGCATGTGGGGTGTAATGCCTAGCATCCCAATCAGACCAAGATACCTGGATACTGTGCTTCAACACTGCAGGAAACAACACTACTGACGCAGCAGCCAACATCCGAACACGCAGCACGGTAGCACAAGTGGATAGCACTGTGGCTTCACAGCACCAGGGCCACAGGTTTGATTCCCTGCTGGGTCTCTGTCTGTGCGGAGTCTGCATGTTCTCCCAGTGTCTGCGTGGGTTTCCTCCGGGTGCTCCGGTTTCCTCCCACAGTCCAAAGACGGGCAGGTTAGGTGGAGAGGCCATGATAAATTGCCCTCAGTGACCAAAAAGGTTGGGAGGGGTTATTGGGTTACGGGGATAGGGTGGAAGTGGGTCGGTGCAGATGGAATTCTGCACTGTATGTTCTATATTCTAACCCAGGGCACGTACGCAGCCAGGGAATTGCAACTTTATGTTCTGGTGTCTGGGATGCAGGATGTGGGGTCAAGTGAGCAGCCCCCCCCCCCCCCCCCCCACCCCCGCTGCTGCCGTGTATACGTGGGCAGAGAGTGCCCGGGTGGGGGTGGTGCCGGGGGAGGCCATGTCGGGGGGGGGGGGGGGGGGGGGGCATGGGATTGGTGGTCGGCCCGCATCGCGGAACAAAGATCCAGAGGCATCATACTGGCTGTGGTGAGGGTTTATAAATTTGTCGCTTACAAGTACACCACTGTCTAACTCTCCTGACAGTGCCTCCCGTTCTCCCCGCCTTTTCCACCCCCTCCCCTCCCTGACACTCACTCCACTCCTTAACCCTGACGCACTGCCTTCCCTCCCCCGACCACCTCATGTCCTCTCAGTGATCCCTACCTTGCTCTACCGCTGCGTCTACATGTTCCCCCAAGATGCACATCAGAGCTGGAGGCAGCCTGTGTCTACAGTGTCCATGGCTTTTGATGCCACTGGTGGGCATCCTCTGGCAGCTCTGGGGCTGGAGGGCCCTGGCGCACTTGCCAGCAGTACGTGCACAGCTGTGCCACCCTGTTCCGGGTGCTGGCTCCGATATACGGCCTCCTCAGATGAGTGGAACTCAAGGGAGCTAGTGGCCACTGTCGCCATTCTGTGGGGTGGGTTCGGGTTGGCACCCACGGTCTCTCCTCCTCTTCGGTGCCCATACGGCCCTAGGGCTCACCTTGGAACAGAGGGCCAGCTGGATTGAGCCCCAGCTGTCCCTGGCTCTGCCAGCCCTGGCAGCTCCTCAATGTCGGCACCATGGTGTCGACACCCTTGGCAATGCTCCTCAGTGCTTGGGCCATGCTCGACAGTGCTTCAGCAATGCCCACCTTCAACTGGGATAAGCTCCGTAGCACCTCGGCTATTCCCATGTGAGAATGGAGCATGACGCGCAGCACCTCATCAAGCTCCGCCTGATAGTAGCAGAAGGTCACATCCCCCATCAGGTCATACAGTCTACTGAGGCCCTCAGCCATGGCCGTCACAGACTGTGTGACGTCTTGGACACCTCCAACAATGCTGCTGACGTTGTGCACCAGGCTGTGCACCAGTGCAAGTACCACGTTCGATTGGCCAGCGCCTTCAGTTGGAGATCCTGTGGGAAAATGATCACGTGGACAGTGGGAGGAATACGTCAGTCTGCATGGCATTAACAACTCAGGTTTGACAGGTCATCTGTATGGTGTCAATGAATCCTCACCTCTGAGGCGGCGTGCGAGATCTCCATGTTGGTGACTGCTCTGCCCCTGGCCACCCCGTAACCTCCAGGGCCCATTCCTTGAAGGTGGTGAGGATTCTGATGTATGGCTTGCCGCCACCAGTCTGGACCCTCTCTCGACGGTTGTGGGAGACCTTCTCCTCCGGAGACAAAGAGAGGACATTGATAGCCGCATGTGTGGTTCACCATGATGCGGCGGTGGGGGTGGGGGGCAGAAAGGAAGGAAGGATTAAGGGAAGTTTGGGGGGGGGAGTTGGTTCGCATTTGGGAGCGCTTCAGGACCTCGGAGAGTCAGACGCCATTTTAAAATCTTTTCTACACTGGGGCGTTCCGGTGCGCAGAGTTCCTCAGAGTACAAAACGGGATTATGTGCAGCCTCGGCCACATGTGCCCCGCTGAGACCCTTTATACAATGCAGGTCGGGTTGAATACCCATGTGTTTCTCGGCGCTGTGAGCGCTGGGAAACATGTGGCTAAACACACTGGCTATGGGACAAGTTAGTTGAATCGAGCCCTTCGTCAATTTTTGGGAAAATTGCTACCATTGTTAACTTTCAGAAATCCTCTTCAAATACACTACAAATAATATTTCATAATATAAAATATATTCACTGAGAAGATTACATTGTAAAATCCTTGGAAAATAAAACTGTAACAGTTGTTTCTGCAAAGAACCTAACAAACAGAATACCTACTGACAAGAAATTTGCACTTTCTATGCTAGCCTGCATTTGCAGGACTGAGTGTTGGTGTGTAAAGTGCAAAAGATTATGTTACCTACTGCTATCTCTTGATTCTACTAATGACTTCAAATAAGGTACTGGCTGCCTGCCATGACTATTCATTAAAATTACTGCATAACTAACCAAAGCTTGGAAAAATGCCAATAGAAATGATTTGTAAAGGCTCAAAATGATCTTTAAGTTGACTTACATGGTGCCTACATATGGTTGATCAGTTTTAATGGTGTGTTTCCATGTTAAATGGAAATCAAATTATTCTAAACATTTTTATTTGCATATGCCGAGTAGGAGCAAAAAGCTTGTGGTGCATTGTCAAATGAAGCTATTTAAATGATGCGTTTAATTTTTTGTTTCTAAATGGCTAAATTTGTTCCAGTCAAACTGTGGAGTTTATTTACAATGCCACTTTTTTAAAGAAACAATATCTGGATTTGGTACACAGTAATTGATTAGAATGTTGCCTCTCATCTTTGGGGTTTCCTTTTAAATGCTGTCTACAACAATGGACTGTCAACAAGCATGTCAGCAGGATTTTTAATTGGGTATGTTGCTTTGCACACAAATGTGTCAGCTTGGCTTGGCAGTAGTATTCTTGTCTTGAGTCAGAGGTTTAAGGATTCGACAGCCAGTTAAGGACTTAAGCGGTTAATTTACTTTAGTGTTCCACTGACGATATCTTTGACACAAACAGATGTTTGTTTACACAGATGTAAACAATAGCATGGAACTACAAGAGGAAAAACAAGAGAGTTCACCCAATGCCAACATTTATCCCTGAATGAACATTGGCAAAACAAATTAACTATTCCATTGTGGGATCTTGTTGTATGCAGATTGATTGCAATGGAAAAGATATTTGGTTGGGTGTAACGGATGGTTAGTTTGCTATGGCCCACTTTTTTCTCAATGGGACAAGTTAAAATTGAGCCCCGCTGACATTTATATCCAAAATGATTTAAATTGGATAAAAATTGATCAACCATCTGAAATGAACCAATTTGGATTCTGAATACAATTCCACTTCACCCGATCATTGACTCTGGTTTTATATTATTTTCATTAAATACTTCTGATGTACCAAGAACAAAATACAGCATTACCCTTGTGCAATGATACTGGGACAAAAATTCTGTTCACAGCTTTGATTGCACTGGATGTATTATTGCAAAGTCATTCGGTGAATGCTAATTAACTATATAAATTCAGTAACTTTTTCCCAGTCAGCCTTCTGATCCTGACGAGCTATCAAATGTGCAGGTTTCTCTTTACTAGGCTATTTGCCATCCCCAAATATGGGCGTGTCCATTTTATTTTTCCTGCCCTTGTTCTTTATCTTGTTCCTGCTCAAGTAACTATTTCATTTCCATAAAGAGAGAAGGTATTAATTCAAATACTTTCAGCATGCATTAAATACCCACTAACTAGGGGTGGTCATAAATGCATCCCAAGAATTAAAATGTATATTAAGAACACACCAGCCCTCACCTGAATGGTGAGTGAAGCATAAAACCCCCAACCTCAGTTTCCATCAAACACCCGCCCCCTCCCACCCAACCCAAGAAGGGTACTGGGACTTAACCAATCGGTCACTATCCCTACTGTCTCCAGGTGGTTGCTGGTCTTTCCTCATGCTCTGCCATCTGCTTCCAGATGTGTCCTTTGTCCCTACATACTGCTTTTATAACTACTTACCTTTTTCAAACATTGTGCTGCTTCTGATGGTTTCCATATCACCACCCACTTTCCAGCGACCTGCCCATACCGCATGCACACAATGGGGCTGTAGCAATTTGAGACTGAGTGCTGCCAAATTTCATTGGGGAAAACAAGCATTAGCCATGCCTACACATGGGTGAACTCTTTTCTTGTGGACCTCCAGTGGGCTGTGGATCTCTGGTCGAGAAACCCTGCTCTATGCTAGTAAAAAAGTGTCAGGAATGAATTAGTGGACGGGTTTGCCTATGGATGTAATGAAATAGGGAATGCATATCTAATGAATTAATTTACAAATTGAGATTCAGATAAACATTGGACTAGGGCATTACCAGTGTATGAAGCATTTTCTACTGCATCAAACATCACATTTTGTACCAGCACTGTAGACCTAGAAACCTATGCTTTGCAATCCCGATTATGCAAGAAATGCATTGCATATAATCTTTAATTTATATTTTTTTCATTTCTGTGTGACAGTAAATCCATTGTTATGAATGGAAAATGTATATTCATTATCCTAAAACCTGCTTATGAAGAAATAACTAGTATTTCTTCAGAAGAATTTAATAGTTTCATCATTATAAATTATTTTAACACAGCATAGCCACGAAAGGCCACATTGACATTTAAATCTGAAATTAAACTCATTGTGTCAAGGATATAATTCTAAGAGGTTGATGCTTGTGCAGCAAAGGCTCATAAATGGTAACTGTTAAATATACCGTTATTTATTCAAGAAAACATGTTGCATTTTATTTTTAATTGTAGTGCGACTGGGGTCCAAAGGCTATCTCCAGTTTGCAGATGGTTGACTTGTGATTTATTATTTTGAACAGCAGAGTTTGTTCTAACCTTTATCATTATAATTATCGCTTCTTGCTTTTTTCTGAAAAACGTCACAAGCTGCTCATAATCCTTCCTCAAGTATTCTTGTTGCATGAAGATGCCATTCAAGACCATCTTAATTTAGTTTTCTTGGCGACGAAGCCTATTGTGCAAAATCCTCAACAGTCTTTGGCTTACATATTCTATAATCTTGAGTCAGTACTTTATCTGTCTGCAGTGCGTTATATCCAAGGGCAGGTTATTTAATGGATGCAGAATGGATGTAAAACTATGCAGAATTAATGCAGTTCTGTGTTCCTATGTTCATTGTGTCATTTAATTGAATACAGTTATCAGGAAACCGGTATTTAGGAAAGAAAATACCAAGATCATTTTTATCTACATTGTCAACTGGATAAATAATTTACAGAGAGGTTTGATCCTGCCAGTTTAAGCAATTATTTTAAACATTTAAAGTACTTTGTGACATTTCCACAAAGGGTGCCTCTCGTTGTTTCCTGACACTGGCGCCAAAGGTTGATTTTCTTCAAGTAAGATTAATTCTTGTGAATCATGAGCCTTAATCTCCATGAAGAAATGTTACCAGAGCTGAATAATATTAACCATTCCCAGCTGCATAATTAAAAACTAGCATGTGCAGCCAGCAGATAGAGCTACCTTGAAAAGATCCTTGAAAGCTTCATTATCCCAGTTTCTTCGGAGAATTTTCCATTATCATTTGCACTTGGGTTTACCTAAAATTCTTGCATTTCTTCTGTTTCAAAATACTGTGATTAGCTCGCTCACCCAGTTAAGCTATTAACAGTTTCGCAATGACTTTCGAATCATTTTTGTTGTGATTTAGCAATGCATTCATACAGAATTTTCTGCCCTTCAACAGAACAATTTAAATTTGGTTTGTCTCCTCAAATTGAGCCTCTGCATGATGTGGCACAACTGCTTGTATCTCCCTGATGTGCAATAAACTAAATCCAAACAAGAAACAACAATTATGACAATTAGACTGCATTTAATTGTCTGTGATAATTTCTGAAACACAGTATTGTGTAAGAGCGAAAATAAACAACAAAAATCAACGTGAAAGAACATTTGCTCTGACTTACTATGTACCGGCACCAACTAGAATCTGTGCAGCTATTGAAAAACTCCATTGAATGCCCAAAATTAATCACGCAAGGTAATTAAACATTCTGATCATTCAGGACTGCAAAATAATGTGGAGTTGCAAGGCTAAATTCTAGGAGCCATGAAATGATCTTTGTTGCTTATTGGTTTTAGAAGTGTAGGAAGTGAAATAAAGATCTATATAAATAGCAAAGGAGTGTGCAAAAAATCATCACAGTCATGATGGGCCAAATGGCCTCCTTCCATTCCACATGACATATATGGATTGGATTTTTAGTATTGCGTTCTGGAAACATGAGTCAGACCAGTTCACAACTTCAGAAACCTGAGCCTGTCCCTTTGCCCATATCCTCCATATTTTCAGCTCCTGAAGAGGTGAGCAGGCAGGGTTCAGGTTTTATGATTCCCAAGGCAGTGTCAGAGGAATGCGTGTGCCAAGGCGGGCTGGATAGAAGGCCTGCCTCAGTTCTGTGGGACATCGGCACAGCTCACCACAGCATTCTTATACCCCTTAATTCTCACCTTCAGCCCGCTCCTTGCCTCCACATGCTCTTTATGCCTTCTCATATTCCCCCCCGCCTCCCTCATGCCCTCATATTTCCCATGTCACCTCTATGTTGCCCCCATAGCCACGCACTGATATCTGCCGTATGACTCCTCAGTAATTGCAAAGGGAATTCTTTGAAATTGACATGGAAAAGTACACCTCTAACAAAGTAATAGAACTGGCAGTAAAAAAACCCCACAATGATCCATGCCGCTAAAAAACTAGACCCAAAGAAAAACATGTACATATCCATCAGTGCTCATTCAAAAAAAACATCTATTCAGTAACCACATCAAAGACAGATAATCCTTTAATAGCCTCTTGCATATGTAATTCAAACTGTGTACACAACCCTATATTGAAATTTGTAGTTACATAGAACATAGAACAGTACAGCACAGAACAGGCCCTTCGGCCCTCGATGTTGTGCCGAGCAATGATCACCCTACTTAAACCCACGTAACCCATATACCCATAACCCAACAATCCCCCCATTAACCTTACACTACGGGCAATTTAGCATAGCCAATCCACCTAACCCGCACATCTTTGGACTGTGGGAGGAAACCGGAGCACCCGGAGGAAACCCACGCACACACGGGGAGGACGTGCAGACTCCACACAGACAGTGACCCAGCCGGGAATCGAACCTGGGACCCTGGCGCTGTGAAGCATTGATGCTAACCACCATGCTACCGTGAGGCCCAAATTCAGTTGTTTGGCTTTTGAAACTTAGCCAAGCATCCATAATTAATTCAGCGGTCAAAACAAGCTCTACAACTCCAAACAATGGAGCCTATTGAAACTGAAATAAACAGAGATGGTGAGGTTACTTCTGAGCTACATCAGATGACCTGTCAATCAAAACAGCCTAGGAGCAGATTTTTCCCCATAAGTGAAAGACTGATTTTATTTTTTATTTTTCAAAATTAAAGCATTTATACCACTTCTAATCATGAGAGAGTTCCCAAATATTGGGCGGGATTCTCCGACACCAGCGCCAAGAACGGCGTGAACCACTCCAGTGACAGGCCACCCAGAAGTTGCGGAATCCGGGGGCTAGGCCGGCACCGGAGGGGTTGGCGCCGCGCCAATTGGCGCCGAAGGGCCGCTGTGGTCGCGCACATGCGTAGAACCGCCGGCGTGTTCTGGCGCATACACTGGGGGTTTCTTCTCCGCGCCGGCCATTGCGGAGCCCTACAGGGGCCAGCGCGGAAGGAAGGAGTGCCTCCATGGCACAGGCCCGCCCGCAGACCAGTCAGGCCCCGATCGCGGGCCAGGCCACCGTGGGGTCCCCCTCGCGGGCCGGATCCCCCAGTGCCCCCTTGAGGACACCACTAGACGGCCTCCCAGCCAGGTTCTGCCGTGTGGGACCATGTCCATTTCACGCCGGCGGGACTGTCCGAAAACGGGCGGCTGCTCGGCCCGGAGAATTGCCGGGGGGGGGGCGCTGCCAACGTCCCCCGACCAACGCGGCGTGATCCCCGACCCCGCCCGAAAACAGGCGCCGGAGAATTCGGCAGCTGGCATCGGATCGGCAGAGCGGGATTCACGCTGCTGCGGCGATTCTCCGACCCGGAGGGTGGTTGGAGAATCCCACCAATTGTCTTCTTTAGTTTTGAATGCATAATAGCACTTTACAAATGCTGAGAATAGAAAGGAAAACTACAATCATCAACGAATGTCGACACGTATAACCTTATGATGAAGAGCAATCTTTAATGAAGGAGTTGAAAAAGCTACAGCCTGAGCACTGCCTTGAGAAACCCCGACGGCTATGACCTGGGGCTGAGATGATTGGCCTCAATAACAAAAACCATTTACAGGCTGAAAATGGTTGCAAACACTTCCTTGTCTTTTGCACTCACTTGCTGGGCTCTAAAATCGTTGAATGATTGTTCATGGAGCTGCCTCCTCCTGTTTGTTGTTTAATTGTCCATCACCATTCACAATTAGTTGTAGCAGGATTGACCTGATCTGTTGCTTGACAGATGGTCAGTCGCACCTAGTTCAAATGCCTTATTTATTACTGCAAAAAAAGTTCATTTTTTTCTCTCTCCAACTAACAGGCTTTCTGTTGTTTCTGAGAAAAATAAAAATAATGAAACCCCAAATGTCCAAAAGAGAATACAGTAAAAGAATTCTAATGCGGTACATAAAAACTAGCTGAACTGGAGTACAGTACTTGCCTTTTGAAGAAAGCAAAGGCCCCCAATTGCAATTCAAACACAAGGCCTGTGAGGAAAGCCCTTGTAATTTTACCACTAAGGCAACCTGTCAAAAGGTGTGGGCAAAAACTGGGGTGGGGGGAGAATGGTTTTAAGACTCCTTCTGGGCAGAGTCCCAGGACCCATTTTTAAAAAAGTCTGTCCTCCCCTATTGGAACCCTTGCTCTGCGGTTTACTTAACTGCTGTGACTGTTCCTTAATCCCTGTTTATGACCTCCTGTTGCACAAAATCCCTCTTCCACCGACCTCCTTCCATTGGAAGCTCGTGTTCCACTGGATTGATGTGGGCTTTGCAGATGAGGTGAATTATACAAATATAGATGAATAATTGATTTGCAGTGGGATCAGTATTACCAGCTTTCATTACCAGCTTCTGTGAACATTCATTTAATCGCAGAAGAAAGCGGTGCTGTTTTTTTCTAATAAGTACATAATTTCAGATGAGAAAATTTAAAAAGCTGCACTATTAAATTTCTGCACAAATCTCTGACAAACACAACCCTTCTTCCATGTTCAAAAACTAAGCACAGCATTTCTTCAGGGCAAGAAACTACTGCACATCGAAGCAGTAGCAGCGCTGGTCACTGATTTGAAGGAGAGAATGAGAATCACAGAATGCTATCAGCACAGAATGAAACCATTCCTGTTCATCATGTCCGTACCAGCTCTCTGCAAGACTAACTCAGCCACTCCCACGCTCAAGTCCTTTCCCTGTAGCCCAGCAGATTTTCTCACATCAAGTGCTTTGCCCCTTCCTTTATGGACACCGTGGTTGAATCTGCTTTCACAGCACTCTCAGGCAGTGCATCCCAGATCAAAACTACTTGCTACACTATTTTTTTTATCTCCTGTCACTCTCTTGCTTCTTTGTGCAATCACCTTAAATCTGTGCCCTGTGGTTCTCAACATTCTGCCAGTGGAAATAGTTTCTCCCCACCTACTCTGTCGAGAGCCCTCAGGATTTTGAACATTTCAATCAAAATACGGATTTAATGAATGAGGTGCACGTGGAGCCTATCTACGCACAGTGGAGGTCGATGGACAGAAAATGAAGATGGCGGTGGACACAGGTGCTTCTACATCTGTCATCAGTGAAGAGACCTTCAGGAAGATTTGGGGATCTAAGCAGGCACCAGCCCTTACTCAGGCAGGGATCAACCTTCAGAAGTACACCAGCAAGACTATTCTATTACTTGGAGCGTTCGAGGTGGACATTGTGTATACAGTATACAGCCAAGAATGAAGAGCGCAGATCCTGGTAATAAAAGGCCACATGCCTAGTCTACTCGGGCGTGACTGCCTCAGGTAAGTTCAAATGAAGTGGGGTGGGATAAAGCACACAACAGTGACAGAGGATTTCATTCAGAAATATCCTGAGATTTTCAAAGACAAACTGGGTACATTTGGTGGAACTGCAGTTAAGCTGTTTGCAGGTCCGTGGGCTACTCCTTGCTTTCTAAAACCGAGGACTGCACCTTACGCCAAGGCAAAGTAGAGGAGTTGGAGCGGCTGCAAAGTCTAGGAATTATTAAGCCCAATCAATTTCCACGTTGGGCAGCTCCAATTGTTCCTGTTCTAAAATATGATGGTGCTGTGCACAAACTTACCATTAATCAGGTTTCAAAGCTGGATACTTACTCGTTGCCGAGGTTAGAAGATCTGTTTTTAACCCTTGCAGGACGCAAGATGTTTTAAAACCTGACATTAATCAGGCCTACCAGTAGCTCTTGTTAGATGAGGAGTCCAAACAGTGGGCGGGACTCTCCGTCTCGCCAGCTGGCCAATGGAGTTTTCCCTTTGTGGGCAGCCCCACATCATCGGGAAATCCCCGAGCTGCCGGTGAAACGGAGAATCCTGACAGCGGAGAATTCGGCCCAGTGTGTCACAATCAACACCCACAAGTGTTTATTCAAATACAACAGTCTTAGTTTTTGGGGTGTCTTCCAGTCCAGCCGTCCTTTGAAGGACAATGGATAAGGTCAATGGACAATATTCTGCATTGAAGAAGAAATGTCGCAGTTTATTTGGATGAGATCGCAGGGAAAACTGACGAGGAGCACATCAACAACCTGGGCCAAGCATTAAAGAGATTTTCAGAGGCAGGTATGTGCCTGAAGCACAGCAAATGCATCGCTCAGTCACAGAGTGTGGAATATTTGGATCACAGAATCACAGTGCAGAGAAAAAGGTCTGAGCTATCAAGGAGCTCCAAATTAGCATTAATGAGACCTGCATTCCATCAAATATTGAACAGGTTACATAGAGTAATTAAAGGAAATAAATATAAATTGGCATAATCGAAGCAAGTCCATGGACCAGAGATGTTTATGCCCTGTAGCTATGTGAACTGAACTCTCATCAATGCATCAAATGTTATGTTTGTTATTCCACTGGATAAAGATAGTGTTAGATCTGGTTTAAATAATATTGAGCATTGACACTTTATATTCAAACGATGATTAAACAAGATTGGATTAGCCGGAGCACCCTCACCTCTGAAGTCAGAAACCTGTAGGTTGAAGCGTCAGTCTAGGACTTGAGAGCACATTATAATAGCCTGCAGAATGTCTACCACATTGTTGAAGGTGATGTCTTTGATGAGCCATCTCTCCCTGAACCAATTGTTCATTGTGATTGCTGGGACTCTAACTGAGGTCCCATCTACTTATTTAGGGGGATGTAAAAGATCTAGTTACATTTTTTGAAAAAAGCAGCATCTTGTTGACCAGTTGGCCCTTAACGAGTACCAAAATCAATTAACTGATCTCATCACCATTTATCCTGACCTCATTGTTCGCAATTTGGTCACAGCATTGTCCACATAGCAAGTGACTGCGGTTCAAAATAACCAAACTAGTTGTGAAGTGCTTTGTGATAGCTCGAGGACATTTTAGAGTGGAATTTTCCCAGTTCCGGGAGGCAGATTTGGAAGCAGGATGGAGAGGAAGGTGGGACAGGAGGCCCGACAATCTTGTCAGAGGTGGGATGGAAAGGGAGCAGCTGCCTGCCCGGCGTGGCGGGTAACCAACATGCATCTTTGTGCTGTATTGTGGCCGATTGGGGACATCACCAAGATCTTCCTGGCAGTAGATGGGTCTGAGGCCAAAGCCTGGCAGGTGCCTGGAGACGGCTTGCTGGTAACTGGGCAGGGGACCCGAGAGGCTTCTTTTGGCTCCCCCACAGCTCCCCATGCCGAAGACACAGGGATCAGTGGGTCACAGTTCTGTCCAAAAGTAATCCTGTGGAGGGATTTCACCTCCACAGGTGTGGCCTGGCAGAGTTTGCCACTGTTTATTAAATAAACCTCCTTGGTGGTGCCGTGAGATGGAAGCACCCTCACAGTTCCACATACAGCAGCAGCACCCAACTCTGCTGCTGGGGCTGCCACCCTCCCAAGGCTGTAGGCCCTCTGATTAGACCTGCAGTTTCAGGAACCCATCTGCCTTGCTTAATTGGATAGTGGACCCAAGAGGTAGCCAATGAAGAGGCTGCCTCCTATAAGATTGTGTCAGCAGATATGCTGCTGGCAAGCACAGGCTCTGGACCCATGATTATCTTTATTTTCTTTTCTGTTTTTTTTAATTTAAGCAAGCATCTCACTTTTTTCCAATTAAGATGCTAAATTGCCCCTTAAATTGCGTGGCCAAACCACCTGCCCAGCACATCTTCGGGTTTTGGGGGTGAGACCCACGCAGACATGGAAAGAATGTACAAACTCCACACGGACAGTGACCCGGGGCTGGGATCGAACCTGGGTCCTTAGCGCCGTGAGGCAGCAGTGATAACCACTGTGCCACCCCTCTCGTGATTATTTTTAAAGGGCACAAGATTCTTCCCTAAACTGGTGCATAAAAACAAATTTTACTTCCTTTCCTTTGAAATATTCTCCGGGACACTCTGGAAATGTCATCTGAGTGATATAATCAATTAAGATTGAACAATATACACTATAATTAAATTGATATGCTGAAGTTCCATTTGTTTATAGTCGAAGATTGGAAGGTTTCCTTTCTTGGACTCATTACTCATGGTTAGTTACCTGTCAGTCAGTTAAATCAATTGGAGAAACGTCATGAAGGATCAGGAATTGGAAGGAGCAGGCTCAAGTCCCGAGGGGCTTTTATTCTTCCATATTATTTGTTATAACGTGCACCAGACCTAGGGGGTCGGACCAATTGGTCTTCCTGTGAATCCCGTTGAGTACGGCACTTTGTATTAAAGCTCAGCGCGAGTGGAAACAGAGCTGTGTAGCCACCGAAGTTGGCCACTGCCCGACATAAAATGGAGAATTGAAATGCATGCAGGGAAAATTGGACAATGTCAGAAAGACAAGCAGGCTGCAGAATCTTTCTGTGTATTCTGCCTGCGAAGAAACCAGACAGCATTGAAACTAACAAGTTTGCATACTAATTGAGCGAGTCCCGGTGATTCCCGGGCACAATGGACACAATCGCGAATAACAAAGGTCAAGCCAGACTCTTAGGCGCCAGCAAGAGTCCCGGAGAATAAGTTACAAACAGCCCCAAGAACCGCCCAGCGATCAGGAAACAGCCCCAGTATTGGGGAATTCAAACCAATCGATTGGTATGAGGTCCAATCGATTGCAAGCAGGTATAGGGTCCGCCCAGATGGGCGCGAAGCCCCGGTGACCTATAAAGGACAGATCCCAAGTCCAGCTCTCTCTCTTAGCCGGCCCTCCCAGCAGAACACCTTTGCAGCAGCTCTCTAAGAACTTGACCGTGAGAAGGAGAGGCCTGGCCAACAGCTACACTGACAAGTAAGTGTCCAACCAACGCTCGCTACGAGAATAGACACTCCTGACTCCTTAGCCCGTACCAACTGGGAATCCTGCAGTCTCCGGACAGAACAAGAGGCCATTGTTCCCTGATCCAGTGTGTTCCCTTATCGAAGATAAGTATTGGCTTATAGTGGTAAGAATAGTTTAGTCCGTTAGAATTAATTGCATGAGTATTGATTTACTGTGTAATAATAAATGTGTTTGATTGAACCTTACTAACTGGTGTATGGAGTCATTGATCTGAACTTGAACTTGAACCTCGTGGCGGTATCATAAGGATACCTGGCGACTCTAGAGCTAAGGAATAAAACAGAGCCAATTGAGTGTAAAGCACACTCACCAGAACGAGCAACAGCAGCGAAGTCCCGACTGCAACTAAATAGCTTCCTGTTCAATAACAGTTTATTTTAGCCTCTCGTGTGGACTCGTCGATGGGTGCAATATTATTATAAACATCACAGTTTCCTCCTGAGATTCCTGGAAGCAATTTGATTCAGTCCATACAATATCAAGAAACAGCTGAACGCTCTGGATGCAGCAAAGGCTTCAGAGCCTGATGATGGGCCACCTGTGGTCCAAAACTAGCTGCCTCCCCCACCCCCACCCTAGCCAATCTGTTCTGGTGCACCTCAACATTGGCATCTACCTGACAAAGTGGAAAATTGCCCAGATATGGCCTGTCCACCAAAACCTGGGCTAACCCAGCCAAATACTGCCTTGTGAGTCTCCTTTTGATTGTCAAGCTGAGGAAAGTGTTGTTCATGCCGCTATCCAGCAGTATCAACTCGCCAATAATCTGCTGACTGGTATTCTGTTTGTGTTCCGCCAGGAGCACATTACTGCAACCTTGGTCCAAATGTGGACAAAAGAGCAGAAGCCCCACGGTGAGAGTGACTGCTCTTGGCATCAAAGACGCATTTGATCATCGTGACATAAAAGAGCAGTTGGAAAACCAAGATCACTAGGAATCCGGAGAAACATTCTCCGCTGGCTGGTGTCATACCGAGGGGAACAGAAGAATCCCCACTGTCAATGTTATAGGCGACCACCTCCACCTCCTCCAGGTACTATACCCTAAAGGACGTTGTCAACCATGGACTTCCACTGGATTGGTCCATGATCATGCTTGGCAAATGCTGAAGTGGTTTACAATTGCCTTCTTCAGTATGGTAGACCAGGAAACTCTCCCACTCTTACCGTCTGCCACCAGGGGTACTGGAAGAATTTTTAGGCTGAGAATCCACCTGTTTGGCCAGGTTCTGAATATATGAACATATCTTCCATGGCTATCAAGTCTGCTGTGAGACCCAAACCCAGAGTTTCTGACTCAGAACTGGGGATACTACCACTGGGCCACAAGACCTCCCCATAGGGATCACCATTTACTTAATTGGGCCAGCCACATAAATACTGCGGCTACTAATGCAGATAGATTGGGAATTCTGTGGCAATTAACTCACCTTTTGACTACCCAAAGTATGTCCACTATGTACAAGGCTCAAGTCAGGAGTGTTGAGAATACGTCCCACTTGTCTGCATGAGTACAGCTCCAACAACATTCAAGAAGCTTGACACCATCGAGAACAAAGTGACCCGCTTGGTTGGCACACTCTCCACCACCTTAAACATTCACTCTCTCCATCACTGATGCACAGTGGCAGCAGTACATACCATCCATAAGCGGCACTTAAGTCACTCATCAAGGGTTCTTCAACATCACCTTCTAAACCCACAACCTCACCACTTAGAAGGCCAGGATTAGCAGATGCATGGGACCAGCACCACTTGCAAGTTCCCCTCCGAATCACTCACCATCCTGACTTTGAACTATATCACCATTCCTTCACTGTCACCCTCCCTATATGCCACGGTTCAAGGAGTCAGCTCACTACCACCTTCTGAAGGGCAATTAGGGAAGGGCAATAAATGCTGGTGAGCAGAAATGAATAAAATAAAACCAAGGATTTAACGGTGACCTTTTGTTTGATCTCCACATGGTGAATTTTAACCCTTAAAAATAGTACAGCAATTCCCCAGGAGGAATGTTTAAAAAAAATCTGAACCCTGATTCCAACCAGTGGAGTTGGGTGGTGTGTGTGTGGGTGAGGTGGGGGCGGGAGTGAGTGGGAATGGGTGACGATGGTGGTTTGGGTGGGGCTTGTAGAAGCTGGGTTTGTCATTTAATTATTTTAATGAGGCTCTCAGCCTCAGAATTAAGCTAACCGGCCAGTCAGGTTTACCACATTGCAATGATCTCCCCTTTCCCCCTGCTCAAAGGGCCTGTGGTGAATGTACATCGTGTAATTCACACTGTATTGTATTGTGTCCTTGTGGGCTCTGTCTGTGAGCCGTTGCGTGGCTCTGCCCACAGGGGGAGATGAGGAGCTTGTACAGGGCTCCACCCTCGGCTCCGCCCATGGCCCCTCCCACTACCGGAAGTATAAAGTGCTGCAGCCTTGCGAGTCTGCCCTCAGTTCTTCTGGTCGCAGGCAGGCTCAGTTGTAAGTCTATTAAAGCCACAGTTTACTTCCTATCGTGTCTCGAGTGAATTGATGGTCACATCAATTTAATAGACTTAAGAAAACCACTATGGAATCAGCCCTCAAACCTGATCGACTAGAACTCGACCCGCAGGCTGCAGAAGTGAAGGAAATCTTTCTACACTGGCTTCGGTGTTTCAAGGCCTACCTGGCTGCGTCGACTACCTCCGCTACTACAGATGAGCAGAAACTCAGTCTACTGCACGCACAGGTGAGCCATCGCATCTCTACACAACTCAACAGTACCGACTCGTACACCGAGGCCCTCGTTATGCTCGACCGATTATACGTGCGGCCTGTAAACAGTCTACGCGCGGCATATTTTCGCTACCCGCCGCCAGCGCCCCGCAGAGTCGCTAGAGGACTACCTGTGCGATTTAAAAGCCCTTGCACGGGAATGTAACTTCCAGGCTGTAGCTGCCTCCCAGCATATGGAACTCGCTGTCCATGATGTGTACGTTGCAGGGGTCCGGTCTAATTATGTGCGCCAGCGCCTCCTTGAAAAAGGGGCCCAGAACTTGGAGGACACGGTAGCGCTAGCAACCTCAATGGAAGTCGCGTTTCAAAGTCTGAACTCATTCCCCGCAGACCATGCGACCACATCGTGGAACCCCGACCAGCGACTGCCCCAGGCCTGCGCCGCGTGGCCACCCACCCACCATGGAGCGCCAGCGTGCCATTTTTGCGGTCAGCCCCAACACCCACGGCAGTACTGCCCGTCCCGCAACGCGACCTGCAGCAGCTGCGGTAGAATAGGACATTATGCTAAAGTATGCCTTTCGAAATGGAAATCCTCTAACCCCCCCCCCCCCCCGCTGTCCAGAGCAATGTTGCAGCATGTCTGCCGACTCCGCCTCCGCCCGACATGTGCGACTCATGGGGGCCGCCATCTTGGCAATCCTCCCCCATGCGGCCGGTCATGTGCGAGTCATGGGGGGCGCCATCTTCCTTGTCGCCCGCCACGGGTGATCCACGTGGGTGGCCATCTTGGACGCCATCTTCTTCATCGCCTGCCACGT
The DNA here is from genome assembly GCF_902713615.1 of Scyliorhinus canicula. Lineage (NCBI taxonomy): Eukaryota > Metazoa > Chordata > Chondrichthyes > Carcharhiniformes > Scyliorhinidae > Scyliorhinus > Scyliorhinus canicula. The sequence continues at coordinate 193,401,483 of NC_052149.1, read as the reverse complement.
GCGATCAACGGGGACCATCTTGGCCATCACCCGATGTTCACCTCGACGACTACGACCTCCACGGACAGTCATCATGGGGCCACTCCAGCACTGCTGATCGAGCCACCGACTACCCGCAACTCAACGCAGTCACTTTGGACCAGTCATGGCCAAAGCACCTCAGAAGCTCAATGATATCCGTTCAAGTCAACGGATACAAGACACCGTGCCTCTTCGACTCTGGGAGCACCGAGAGTTTCGTACATCAAGACCTGGTAAGATGCTCTACGTTCCCTACCTTCCCTGCATGGCAAACTATCTCCCTCGCCTCGAGTTCACACTCGGTCCAAATACAAGGGCGCACCGTTGCAACCCTAACGATACAGGGCGCCAGCTACTCTAATTTCAAGCTGTACATACTCCCAGACCTCTGCGCCCCACTCTTACTCGGGCTCGATTTTCAGTGCAATCTTAGAAGCCTCACATTCAGCTTCGATGGACCCCTACCCCCCTCACTATATGCAGCTTAGCGACTTTAAAAACCGACACCCCTCCGCTCTTCGCTAATCTCACTGCTAACTGCAAACCCGTAGCCACTCGCAGCAGGTGGTATAGCCTGCAGGACAGGGTATAAGAGCCGAAGTCCAGCGGCTCCTACGTGAGGGGGTCATAGAGGCCAGTAATAGCCCCTGGTGAGCTCAGCTGGTGGTCGTCAAGACCGGGGAAAAGTTCCGAATGGTGGTTGATTACAGCCAAACTATTAACCGGTTCACGCACCTCGATGTGTACCCCCTCCCCAGAATTGCAGACATGGTCAACCAGATCGTCAGTACCGCATATTCTCCACGGTGGATCTGAAGTCTGCATACCACCTGCTCCCAATCCGCCCAGAGGACCGCCACTACACGGCGTTCAAGGCAGATGGCTGCCTCTTCCATTTCCTCCGGGTCCCCTTTGGCATCACGAATGGGGTTTCGGTGTTCCAACGAGCGATGGACCTAATGGTGGACCAGTACGGGCTGTGGGCCATGTTTCCATACCTGGATGACGTCACCATCTGCGGCCATGACCAGCAGGACCACGATGCCAACCTCCACCGATTTCTCCAAACCGCCCAAAAACTCAATCTCACCTACAATAAGGAGAAATGCGTTTTCCGCACGACCAGGCTGGCCATCCTCGGCTATGTCGCGGAAAACAGAGTATTGGGCCCCGACCCGGACTGTATGCGTCCCCTCTTACAACTCCCTCTCCCTCATTGTCCCAGGGCACTCAAGAGGTGCCTGGGATTCTTCTCCTATTACGCCCAGTGGGTCCCCCAGTATGCGGACAAAGCCCGCCCACTATTTAAGACCACACTCTTCCCACTGTCAGCAGAGGCCCGCCAGGCCTTCAACTGCATCAAGGAGGACATCGCCAAAGCCGCCATGTGGGCGGTGGATGAATCCATCCCCTTCCAGGTGGAGAGCGATGCCTCAGAGGTCGCTCTCGCTGCCACTCTGAACCAGGCAGGGAGACCAGTAGCTTTCTTCTCCGGAACCCTCTCCGCTTCAGAACTTCGACACTCCTCAGTCGAAAAAGAAGCTCAAGCCATTGTGGAAGCCGTATGGCACTGGAGGCACTACCTCGCAGGTTGGAGGTTTACCCTCACCACCGACCAGAGATCAGTTGCCTTCATGTTCGACAACTCGCAAAGGGTAAAATAAAAAACGATAAAATCTTGAGGTGGAGGATCGAACTCTCCACCTATAATTATGACATCATATATCGGCCGGGGAAGCTCAACGAGCCCCCAGATGGCCTGTCCCGCGGCACATGCGCCAGCGCGCAGGACGACCAATTAAAGGCTATCCACAACGACCTCTGCCACCCGGGGGTCACCCAGCTCGCCCACTACATTAGGGCCCGAAACCTGCCTTTCTCCAACGAGGAGGTAAAAGCCATCACCAGGGATTGCCCGATCTGCGCGGAGTGTAAACCGCACTTCTATAGACCAGACAAGGCCCACCTGGTAAAGGCTTCCCGGCCCTTTGAACGCCTGAACATCGATTTCAAAGGGCCACTCCCCTCGACCAATCGAAATGTGTACTTCTTCAACGTCATAGACGAATTCTCCCGCTTTCTGTTTGCTATTCCGTGAACCTATATGACCTCCCATAGAGTCATCAGAGCCCTGCACAGTGTCTTCACCCTGTTCGGCTTCCCCAGCTACGTACACAGCAACAGGGGTTCGTCCTTCATGAGCGACGAGCTGCGTCAGTACCTGCTCGACAAGGGCATCGCCTCGAGCAGGACTACCAGCTATAACCCAGGGGGAACGGGCAGGTAGAACGCAACGGTCTGGAAGACCGTCCTACTGACCCTACGGTCCAGGAATCTCCCGACCTCCCACTGGCAGGAGGTCCTCCCCAACGCGCTCCATGCAATTAGGTCCCTCCTGTGCACTGCCACTAACCAGATCCCTCACGAGCGATTATTTGTTTTCCCTCAGGGCACTACCATGGGGGCTTCACTCCCATCTTGATTGAGGACACCAGGCCCGGTTTTCCTCTGGAAGCACGTCCGGACACATAAAACGGACCCACTGGTAGAGAGGGTACTACTGCTACACTCAAACCCACACTACGCCTTTATAGAACACCCCGACGGCCGTCAGGACACCGTTTCCCTCCGGGACCTGGTGCCTGCAGGATCCACCACCACCGCCGAGGTACCCCTCACACTACACCCCACCCGACCCCCCACGCCCTGCGCCCCCACGCCTACAGGTTTCCTGCGGCCCCCTTCGTCCGTCGCACCGGTCAGGAACGAAGCTCTGAACGAAACACCGCCCGTCACCACTCAGCCATCCGAAGAGGCTGCAACCCCAGTGCTCCGCTGATCCCAAAAAGGATGACTCGGCCGCCGGACCGGCTCAACCTGTAGACCCGTCACCCCCGCCGGACTTGATTTTTTTACAGGGGGTGAATTTGGTGAATGTACATCGTGTAATTCACACTGTATAGTATTGTGTCCTTGTGGGCTCTGACTGTGAGCCATTGCACGGCTCTGCCCACAGGGGGAGATGAGGAGCTTGTACAGGGCTCCACCCTCGGCTCCGCCCATGGCTCCGCCCATGGCCCCTCCCACTACCGGAAGTATAATGTGCTGCAGCCTGGTGAGTCTGCCCTCAGTTCTTCTGGTCGCAGGCAGGCTCAGTTGTAAGTCTATTAAAGCCACAGTTTACTTCCTATCGTGTCTCGAGTGAATTGATGGTCACATCAGGGCTTTCCGATGTAACGCCCTGAAACCCAACCCAGTGGCACTTTGAATCTGCTCTCATTCCCCCACTCGTAAGGCCTTCCATTTACTTCACCATGACTGACCCCTTCGATCTCTCCCACCCTCTTGATTGTGTCCTGGTGCTGAAGGCCTACCCGCCCCCCCCCCCCCCCCCCCCCCCATGACCAGTTAGCTTCAGCTGCGAAGTAGAGACAAACAAACATGAATCCATCTGCCACTAATTCCTTGTTCCAAACTCAAAAATGCAGTCCGATGGGAGTTTACAGCCCTGTTTCCAGTATCGGTAATACTTACGTGCACAGCTACTTGGCTTCAGTTACAGCTTGGTTATGGAGCTCTGAGGAATACCATTCTACATCATTTATCTTCCAGACGTCTTCGACAGTCTGTTAAAGTTGATTAATACAGTCAAAACTTTGAAAGCAATGGTTCAATGTACTTTCAGATGTACTTGAGTGAACATCTATTTTGTTTCGGAATTGGCAAGCTGGCTGCAACTCTTTGAAACCAATCTTAACCCATTAGCATTTAACAAATGATCCATGTAAGGGTCTAGTGTCAACTGTTTAGGAAATTCCTTATTTTACTTCAGATGTTCATGCACACAGGCCCCCTTAGAAATTTGCTGAAGAAACTTTTCAGACCAGCTCCTTCTCCATAAACTAAAATGCCACCTGCAATAAGTTCAATTCCTAATATGCTCTCATAGCTGTTGTGTCTTTACCTTTGGTGATCCACTGATGCCAACTACTCTGCATGGTCACAAACATCTTTGATTTTTGAGTATTGAAAGTCTTTAACAAACCTGAAACTTTATCCAACTTAAAGTTGATAGAAAATATCAGTGACAAACAGGACTTCTGTCACAAGTCAAATCATATATTTTTCACACTATAAAGTGCAGTTGATTACTTTAAAATTGTATTGCTGGAGGCAAAGTATCTCTGGATCACATAAAACTAACATTCTGTAAAGGAAGAAAACTGAATAGTTTATTGAGGAAAATGAGACTGATGGGCAGCACAAGGTGGCTGCCATGCTAGTTGAGCATGATGCTGTTGATACTTTTGAATTACAAACCTGTTGACCACAAAGCTTCCTGATATCTACCTTCAGAATTATTGTCAGTTTGCTAACTTGGTTAGCTTTGGAAATAGGGTCGGTCTTGATGCTTTGCTGGACATTTTATGGACACTTTGGGCGAGATTCTCCGGACTCACGACGGGTCGGAGAATAGCGGGCGTCGGAAATTTTTACGGCGACGCTGTTCCGACGCCCTCCCGCTATTCTCCGAACCCCGCAAAATGTCGGAGTCGCCATTCCCAACAAACGCCTTCTTCCCGCCCCTGACACGACCAGAATCGCCACTGATAGCCCCCCCCGCTATTCACCGGCCCGGATGGGCCGAAGTCCCGACGTCATGGCGCCCTGTTTGCACGTCGTGAAACACACCTGCTTTTTAAATTCGTCAACCAGTCGGCCTGGCTGACGACGGCTTGGAGGAGGTCAGGGCACCACTCAGTGCACCGCTCAGCGCACCGCTCAGCGCACGAGTCTGGCCACAACGGGGAAGGCATCCCTGAGAACGGGAGGGGGTCCAGAGCGGGGGGAGTGTGGGGCGACGGGGGAGGCAGTGTGGGGCGACAGGGGAGGCAGTGGGGGGCGACGGGGGAGGCAGTGTGGGGCGACGGGGGAGGCAGTGGGGGGCGACGGGGGAGGCAGTGGTGGGCGACGGGGGAGGCAGTGGGGGAGACGGGGGAGGCAGTGGGGGGCGACGGGGGAGGCAGTGGTGGGCGACGGGGGAGGCAGTGGGGGAGACGGGGGAGGCAGTGGGGGGAGACGGGGGAGGCAGTGGGGGGCGACGGGGAGGCAGTGGTGGGCGACGGGGGAGGCAGTGGGGGAGACGGGGGAGGCAGTGGGGGGAGACGGGGGAGGCAGTGGTGGGCGACGGGGGAGGCAGTGGGGGAGACGGGGGAGGCAGTGGGGGGAGACGGGGGAGGCAGTGGGGGAGACGGGGGAGGCAGTGGGGGGAGACGGGGGAGGCAGTGGGGGGCGACGGAGGGGGGGGGTTAGGTAGAGAGTGAGCCGTCCAACCCCGTAACAATATGTCTGCCAGCATGCCATGGTGTGCCGGTGACGAGGACACGGCCGCTGGTCCCCCTGTGGCTTCCGGACACAGGCCACTGACGCACCCGTGAGGAGGCCATAGTTTACTGGCCGTTGGATGCAGAAAGTGACCAGGGGTTAGGCTGACCGCGTGTCAGCAGCGCGACCAGGCCACCGGGACACACTGGTATCCCATGGCTGGCGGCTGCCGAGGTGTCGACTAACCTCCGTCTAACATGTCCCGTTTCTCTGCCTCCCACCACCCTTCTGTAGGTTAGCACGATGTATGGGAACAGAACGGCGATGTTCTGCGCAGTGGTTGGGGCCGCTCTACTGGATTTGGAGATGCAGCAGCATCCACACCCACAACCCGCAGTGGCTGCAGGGCCAGCTGCAGCAGCAGAGGGAAGGGCCGAGGAGTTGCCAGTCTTCGAGCAGCATGGGGGGGAGGAGGAGGAGGAAGAGGAAGAGGAGAGAGTGACGGTGCAGCCACGGCGCCAGAGGCGACGACCAAAGCCGAGGGTGTACCGTGTCCGGGTCTCTTTCCTAACAATGCCGGACATCACCTGCAGGAGAAGACTCCGGCTGAGTAGGCAGACGGTGATACATATCTGCCAACTCCTGTCGCACCTCGCCCCACGTGGAACGGGGGGAGGACACGCGATCCCGGTTGCCATCAAGGTGACGGTCGCTCTGAACTTCTATGCTACCGGCTCCTTCCAGTCTCCGAGCGGGGACGTCTCCGGGATCTCCCAGTCATCGGTGCACAGGTGCATCCGGGATGTGACCGACGCCCTCTATGCCATCGCGGACCGCTACATCACCTTTCCCGAGGACCAAGCAAGTCAAGACTCACGAGCCCGTGGATTTGCCAGTGTGGCCGGGATACCGAGGGTTCAAGGGTCAATCGACTGTGTTCACGTCCCCATGCGCCCGCCTGCTGTGGACAAGGAAGTGTTCACAAACAGGAGGGGGACATACTCCATTAATGTCCAGGTGGTATGCGACCCCCACATGAGGTTCATGAACGTCTGTGCAAGGTTCCCAGGGAGTGTGCATGACTCCTACACACTAGCGCAGTCGTTCATCCCTGCGATGTTTGAGGGACGTCCCCCCCGGCTGAGGGGCTGGTTGCTAGGCGACAGGGGTTATCCGCTGAGGTCTTGGCTGATGACGCCTATACGGAGGCCTCAGACCAATGCGGAAACACGATACAACGAGGCCCATGCAGCAACCAGGGGTGTGGTGGAGCGCTGCCTTGGCCTCCTGAAGATGAGATTCAGGTGCCTGGACCACTCCGGAGGGGCCCTGCAGTACCAGGCCGACAGGGTCGCTCGCATTGTAGTGGTCTGCTGTGTGCTGCACAACATCGCGATGCAGAGGGGAGATGACCTGTTGCAGGAGGAGGAGGGAGAAGCTAGTGGCAGTGGTGCCAGCACAGAGGAGGAGGAGGAGGAGGCGAGGGAGGAGGAGGAGAAGGAGGAGGAGGAGGAGGAGGCTGGTGGAGTGGCGGGCGCAGAACGCAGACACGACCCAGGTGCTGGTGATGTCCAGGAGGCGGCACGACGGACCCGGCAAGGACGGCGGGCATGCGACGCCCTGGTGGCAGCACGGTTCACGCATCGCATGTGACGTCCCCGATGAACACCAAACCACCACCTGCATCGCTAGTCATGCAGAGGGTCACCACACAACTGCCACCACCACAACCCCCCCCCCCCCCCCCCCCTCAGTGTACACTGCTCCACTTCGACATGACGCTTATCACTGGGTGCAGACGGAATGGCACAACATTGATGGCTGTGTCAGCGGGTGTGATCAGTGCCATGTGGAATGATGACAGCCCGCTCTGCGAAGAGCTGTGAGCTCAGAATCGTTAGAGAGAGTCTGACCCATGGCAATAGCTGAACCATCCACCTTGGTGGCCGCAGAGTTCGTCACTGACACTCCATCACGTGCCCGCGTGGGCTAGCTGTGGGAGGGGGTAGGGGCAGGGACTGCACACCCGGCACCGAGGTTTCACCACCCGTCACCCCCAGCGACACTCGGTCACCATCACGATTCCTGTGGCTGTGGAACAATCACACGGTATTACAAGTAAGGTGGAACAGTGCGTTTAATATTAACAATTATTTACAGGTGCCCTAGCCCCTACAACTAAACTGTGCCCTTCACCCGTGCCAACTTACTCAGTGTCTATCTTAGTTGCGTAACGGGCCCTACCACTACGTCTAAGTGACTCCCCAGATGATACAGCAGGAGTGGAGGAGGATTGCTGCGAATCGCCCCCCTCGACTCATTTCTCCTTGGCTAAGCGTTTCCTGGGGCGACCAGGCCTTGATGGGCCAGGCTGCTCTGCGGGCGTCTCGGGTGACATTGTGCCACCCTGCTCTGCCTGCTGCCCACCCGATGCACCAGGGATGGGACGGGGGGAGGCCGAGAATTCTGGGACGTCCCGTGATGGAGTTAATGGGACGGGCCCCGAAACCTCCTCCTCCCTCGGGGAGCCCGGTGGCCCCCGGGCCTCACTTTGGGACAGAGGTGCGAGCGGGGAGGTGCCCCGTCGCACCACCGACACCTGGCGCTGCCAGTCCTGGAGGCCTGCAACGGTATCCACCAGGATCCGAAGGTTTGCAGAGACGGAGTCCAGGGAGTTAGACATTCCTGCCAGGGACTGTGCGATCTCAACCTGTGTGTGCATGACGCCATCCAGCATATGTGTCAGGCGGTTGATGGTCTCCGCGACCGACTGCTGCGACTGGGCCATGACCTGCTGAGACTCGGCCATGGCCCGCAGGGCGCCGGCAATGTCGTTTTGGCTCTGGCACATTGCTGCCTGTGAGAGGGCAACCCTGTCCAGGGCCGAGGATGACGCGTGCACATTAACCCCAACGTCCTGCATAACCTGACCCATTGCCTCCACCGCGGATGCCACCCGTGCGGTGTCGGACTGGGTCTCTGCCATGAGCGGCACCACTCCCTGCTCTTGGACGCGGTTCGACTCCTCTAACAGCGTCTGCAGAGCCAGGAAGGCTGCCCTCCTCCCGCCATTGTTTCCCTGGGTTTTCCTGAGGCATCGGCTGTGCGGGTGGGTTGATAAACTCCAGGAACTCAGAAAACGTCTGGGAGCCAGCTGCATCCTGGGCCTGGTCTGGCCTCCGCGAGTCCGGGCCCTCTGTTGCTCCGACCTCCACCTGCTGTACCTGCTCAGCTGTGATGTGCCAACCAGACTGTGCCCCAGGAGACTCATCACTAAATAGGCCCGCCGGGATGTGTGTCTCTGGGATGATGGATGTGGTGGGAGAAAGCAGTGCCGCAAGCCCGACGCTCTCAATGTTTAGGGCCTCCTCCAGGGTGTGGGGCTGCTCAGCGACAGGAGGGTTGTCCCTGGCCATTTCTGGTGGTGGTGGTGGACTTCGAACCCTCTGTGCGTCCTGGTCCGCAGATTGGGTTGGGGCGGATAGGGCTGCCCGCTGATCGGGCACCCTCTGTTGTGAGGCCCCGGGTGAGGTGGCGGCAGATTCCTGTCTCCGTCTGGAGGCAGACGGCCCTGGTCGTTCGGCATCACGTCCTAGGGAAGATAATGAGACGGGTTATTTCGATTTGCTCGGCAGGCCGCTGGACGGTTCCAGTGGGCAGGGTGTGAAGGGACAGAGGATGGGAGAGGTGTCCCAGTGGGCAGGGTGTGTGAAGGGACAGAGGATGGGGGAGGTGTCCCAGTGGGCAGGGTGTGTGAAGGGACAGAGGATGGGGGAGGTATCCCAGTGGGCAGGGTGTGTGAAGGGACAGAGGATGGGGGAGGGGTGAGTGTTTGTCAGGGAGGGTTGTCTCACTTGCTGCAGTTCCGCCAACCTCGCATTGCGCGATATCGCGGGTGGCAGACCCCCCAACAATGTCCAGGGCCCTCTGTTCAAAGGTGGTGAGGGGGTGCAGGTTGGGCGAACCCCCTCCAGTCTTGTGCCGCTCACGGTGGTTATGAGCGGCCTTGGCCTGTTGGGGGAGGGAACATAGGTAGATCATTACAAAACGGTAGGTATCAGCAGTCCGTTCAGATACTGGCACAGTTTGGGGGGGCAAGTTGTCATAAGACGATTGCGTCTCTCCTCGGGGCCAGAGCGCTGGGTCTGTGACAACTTTGTGAACCACCCTCAAATAACTCTGCCCCAATCCCTCTCCCCCCCCCCCCCCCCCTCCCGTGCCGGGGGGGGTGCTTAAGTTAAGGGGGAGGGATGGTTGTGACTAGGGGGAACCCTCATGGCACTTACCCTGGCAGACCTGGTGAGGTCGTGTAGCTTCTTCCTACATTGCTCTGCTGAGCGAGGGGTCTGCCCCACAGCACTGACGGCAGCAGCCACGTCACGCCAGGCCTGGCGTACCGCGCTGGCAGGTTGGCGATGCCCTCTCCGCGGGCGGATGATGCCCCTCCTCTGCTCCACGGCATCGAGCAGCGCCTCGACGTCAGCATCTACAAAGCGAGGAGCAGCTCTCCTCGGCTCCGACATCCTGCCCGACAGATTCTGTGGTCGCCCGCGCCTTTTTACGGCGTCGGGCGGCGTCACGTGGGCGTGATCGTGTCGTCGTCGCGTTCCGTCGTCATCACGCACGTAATTGACGCGGCCGCGCTACTAGCCCATTTCCAGGAAGTGAATCCGTCGGGAAATGAAGCCTTCGCGACCGTCGTAAAACGCTCCCGATTTTTACGACGGTTTTACGACTTTCCGCGGGTGCGGAGAATTTCGCCCTTTATTTTGAACAATAGAAAGTCTTCCCCATTGTTCATCACTGCTGAATTCCACAAGATAAATTAACCTTTCCTTTGAGTTCATTGAGATAGGTGATTGACTTTGTTTTAGTTTGATAGAAGGTCAAGAAAAGTACTGGACAACACTTATTTTCATGAAACAAGTTGGCAAGGTAGTGCATCTTCCATTCCTGGTAAGATTCGCTGCAGAGTCAACATATGATGAACAGTTATGTCCACTCATTTTTTTTTCAAAGATCAGGGGCTGGATTCTCCACCACGCCGCGCCACATTTCTGCCCAGACCTGCTGGCGGGACTCTCCGTTACGCCGGCCGGTCAATGTGGTTTCCCATTGTGGGGCAGTCCTACGCCATCGGGAAATCCTTGGGCACCGGCAAAATGGAGAATCCTGCCGGCGGAGAATTCGCCCCAGCTTTTTGGAATTGCACTCATCCAGGCGAGTGGCGAGTATTTCACCACACTGCTGACTTCTGTCCTGTAAATAGTGGATGGACTTTGGGGAGTTACTCTTTGCAGAATTTCCTGCCTCTGACCTGTTCTTGTAGCCATAATATTTATCTGGCTAGTCCAGTTCCATTTCTGGTTAATGGCAATCCAATGAATGGTGATCATGGGGTATTCAGCGATGGTAATGCCATTAAATGCCGGGGGGGGGGGGGGGGGGGGGGGGGTTAGATATTCTCTTGTTGGAGGTTGTAATTGCCTGTCACTTGTGTGACACAAATGTTCCTTGCCACTCATCAGTCCAAGCTTGAATTTTGTCGGGGTCTTGCTGCATATTGTCAGACTGCTTTAGGATCTGAGGACTTTACATCGGACAGGTAGAATGGGGAGGTCCTTGAGGTCTAGTTTTCCAGGGAGTTCCATTGGTCTCCGACCAGATTCATCTCGAGAAACAAGAAGAACTCTCAAATGTTTGGATGGACCTTAGCCAGAATTTCCTGCCTCTGTAAAGATAGGCAGAACCTAATCTGAAATGCGAAACACATGGATTTGTCTAATACTGGCTTTCAGAATTTTCATTAACATCTCAGTAAATTTTCCATTTTGATCATTGCTCTTGTTGCACAATATTTTATTCCCTTAAAAGAACCGAAATCTATTCGTACCATGGAAACTTGCTATATGGGTATATCAAATATTAAATACCCCATTCGCTCTAAAGGGTGATCCTATAATCCCTACAGTGCAGAAGGAGGCTACTTGGCCCAACAAGTCGACAGCAACCCTCTGAAAGAGCAGTCTGCCTAGGTCCACACCATCCCCCGCCCTATCCCCATAACCCCTTAATCCCACCTAATCTTCAGGTCTTTGGACTCTTAAGTGGCAATTTTAGCATAGCCAATCCACCTAATCTGCACATCTTTGGACTGTGGGAGGAAACCAGAGCACCCTGAGGAAACTCACATGGTCACGGGAAGGAAATAAAAACTCCACCCAGACAGTCATCCAAGGTCAGAATCGAACCCTGGTCCCTGGCGCAGAGAGGCAGCAGTAATATTAGAGCTCAGAGTTCATTATTTCAAATTTGGATCATAGCGATTGATTTTCTGTCTACTGCATATTCGAAGACTGGTGTTCCGGTGGCCACATTCAAGTGTATAATCATTTCAATGGAATATTTTTGACTATAAACAGGGTTATCTGTGCTTGACTCCATGATCAACAACTTTCACTATGTACTGTGTATTTTGAAGAATGGTGGGCGGGATTCTCTCAGCCTGGGACCGGGCCGGAGAATCCCCGCGACTGGCGCGAATCGCGCCACGCCGCCCTGACACCGGCACGCAATTCTCCGCAGAGCGAAGAATTGCCGCCTGCGTGGTTGGCGTGGCGCTTGCCGGGGGCCGCTCTACGCTTGCCCCCTGCAGGGGCCAGAATTGCTCATCCTGAGGCTGTGTTGACACCATCGAGAAATGCAACGGCGTTTCCGACGGCGTCAACACTTAGCCTCAGGATCACAGAATCCTGCCAGGTATATCTGCATTTAATTCACAGCACAAAATGATAGACAATCTCTTCCCGATGTGCATCATTTCTTTCCTCGGAATTTGACTGTCTGCTTTTGGGGGATTGTGATGAATGATAACTGTATAACTGTACCTTTAATGCGATGGCCCCTTTAAGACCGGGTTTGGAACCCTGGGGGACTCCGCCTCCGGCTCCGCCCCCAGGGATCTGTATATAAGGTTATGTTCAGTGGGCAGCGTGCTGTGAGCACACTTCTCGGCATCTGTCTGGTTCTCTGGTAATTAAAGGCTTTGAATTACCAATCTTCTCTCCTGAGTCGTATTTGAGGGTATCTCAATTTGATTACCAGATTACATCAAGATGGACAGCGGTCTAAAGCCGGAGAAGCTCAATCTAGACGCTCGGTCGCCGGAGGCCACTGAAATTTTTAAATACTGGCTCCGGTGCTTGAGGCCTATCTGAATTCCTCAGAGACTGAAGTTGACAGCCCTCACAAGCTGAGCTTACTACATGCCCGGGTGGGCCACCGACTCTCCTCCGTGATCGAGAAAGCTTCAACGTACGAAACTGCGGACGAAATACTACAGTAGTGCTTCCTAAAGCCGATAAACGAGGTACACGCCAGACATGCTCTCGACCTGCCGCCAGCGCTCGGGGGAAACGCTAGACGAATACTTGGAGAGACACACTGCCCTCGGTAGGAACTGCGACCATAAAGAAGTGACGGCAGACGTCCACGTGAACTTACATATTCGTGATGCTTTCATGTCCGGTATCCGATCCACATACATCCGGCAGCGGCTCCTAGAAGACGGGGCAAAGGGCCTCCAAGGCTCGGTAATGCTCGCCTCTTCTCTGGAAGCGGCCCACCATAATCTCTGCACGTACTCCGCGGACCTTGCGAACCCGTCTCAATCCCCTCCAGACTTGGCCATGCTACAGGCCTGTGCCGCGCAGTGACCCGCTCACACCGGGGCCCCCCATGCTATTTCCGTGGGCAAAGCCAGCACTCATGCCAGCGTTGCCCTGCCCGCTCCGCTATATGCAACAACTGCGGAAAGAAGGGGCACTTCGCAAAGGTCTGCCTGGCTGGGTCCAAAGGCCAGAAACAAAAGTCTTATCGGCCCAGAAATCGAACTCCCGGCCCCACAGGTCCCACAACGCGGCCGCACGCCGGCCAGACAGGCCTACCTCTGACGCGTCATTGGCCTCATGCGAGTCATGGGGGCAGCCATCTTGGCGGCGGCCATCTTTGAAACCCGACACGTGCAACCGACAGCGGCGGCCATTTTGTTTATCCGGTGGCCATTTTGTGAGTCTGACTCAACCGAGGACTCTTGACTATCCGCAACTAGGAGCGATCACGCTCGATCAATCTCGGCCGAAGCACCTGCGGAACGAAATGATGCTGGTTCAAATCAACGGTCGAGACACTCCCTTCCCATTTGACTCTGGGAGCACGGAGAGCTTTATTCACCTAGACACGGTCAGACGCTGCTCCTTGTGCACCCATCCCGCCGCCCAAATTATCGCCCTCGCTTCGGGGTCCCATTCGGTCCAAATCACGGGGTATTGTGTCGCGGACCTCGCTATTCAAGGCGCCGAATACACCCGTTTTAAACTTTACATCCTCCCTCACCTCTGCGCCCCACTGCTGCTTGGTCTGGTCTTTCAGTGCAGCCACCGAAGCCTGACACTGAGGTTTGGCGGACTCCTGCCCCCGCTCACGGTGTGTAGCCTGGCAGCGCTCAAAGTTGCACCACCCCCCCTCTTCGCGAACCTCACTCTCGACTATAAGCCCGTCGCCACCAGGAGTTGGCGGTACAGTGCCCAAGACATGAATTTCATCAAGTCAGAGGTTCAGCGGCTACTAAAAGAGGAGGTCATAGAGGCTAGCAACAGCCCTTGGAGGGCACAGGTATTGGTAGTCCGCTCCGGGGAAAAGCAACAAATGGTAATGGATTACAGCCAGACCATAAACCGCTTTATGAAACTCGATGCGTACCCACTTCCCCGCATAGCAGAAATGGTGAACCAAATCGGGTATTCTCCACGGTCGATCTAAAATCTGCCTATTATCAACTCCCTATCCGCCCAGAGGACCGCCCCTACATGGCCTTCGAAGCAGCCGGTCGGCTGTTTCACTTCCTCAGGGTACCTTTTGGCGCCACAAACGGAGTCTCCGTTTTCCAAAGGGCGATGGATCAAATGGTGGACCAGTACGGCTTACGAGCTACATACCTGTACTTGGACAACGTCACCATCTGCGGCCATGACCAGCAGGACCATGACGCAAACCTGAGGAAGTTCCTCCAGACTGCCCGGGCCCTCAATCTGACATACAACAAAGAGAAATGCGTGTTCCACACAACCCGCTAGCCATCCTCGGCTACGTCGTGGAAAACGGGGTCCTAGGCCCAGACCCCGACCGCATGCGCCCCCTTAAGGAACCTCCTGTCCCCCGTAGCCTCAAGGCACTCAAACAGTGCCTGGGGCTCTTTTCCTATTATGCCCAGTGGGTCCCCAGATATGCGGACAAAGCTCGACCACTCGTTACACATTTCTCCACTGCCTTCTTTCAGTTGCCGGTTTTTCATCAAATCTCTGCATTCTCAAGTTGCATCTGATCGGGAGTTATGAAATTATAATAATTTTAAAATCCCTTTGCAAATTGGGTGTGAAAAAATGATAAGGTGATGCGGTAATAGGAATTTGTGAACTTTTCTACATCTGTTTCTGTGGCTAATTACTCACAATGTTGAGTTAACCTTTGCTGCACCACAGATCGGTTCAGGTATTGGACACAATGGTACTGGATGTGCTATCTGGATGAGGACGCTCTGTATATAACAATACTTTACAGTTTGATATATGTAAACATATCAGATATTGTGTTTTGACAGGACCACATTAATTAAGGGAGCACAAACACTTGATTAGCTGAAAAGATGACCTTTTGAAACAAGACCTGTCCCTCCTCTTGCAGTTAGAAGCAATATTTCATTGTGTTTTCCACTTCTAGAATAGATAGTGGGCCCAGAAATGTTTTCTAAACTTGGATAAAGAAAAGTAAGTCAGTAATTAGAATCACATAAATTAGCTAGTAACTTAGTGAAAATAATACAGGAAATAGAATCAGAATCTGTCAAGTACATACACTCTGAATTATTTCAATGGGTTTATTTTGTTGAATAGTTTTTATACTATAGGAAAAATTTCACTCCCAACTTTTAAAAAGCTTCTCTGCCCTAATAATATTTATGTTTCAATATTACAGTATGAAAGTTGGTAGCTATCTGGATAATGGTTTTTAACAAAGACTGGTGCATGATCAGTTAGTACCATTGCCTGGCAAATTGGGATAGATTTTCAATTTTCTGCCCTTCCCACTTCCCAAACATAAAATAGGCATGATGGATCTGTTGCCCATTTTCATTTCTGTTGATTCCAGGCACACACTGACATCTGTCCCCGAACAAAGCATTGGATGTATGTGGTAGTATGATTAGCGGTATTACGGTACCTTGGATGTGAGCTGCTATTGGTGCAGAGGACTCGCTGCCCATTGGCCCGGGTAAGTCATGTGCCTCTCAGCCGATTGGCTGAGAGGTAGGTAGCTCCGCCTACAAGGCGGGATATAAGTACCCGTGCTTCCCGGCAGTCAGCCTTCAGTACGTCTGCTGCCGGGCACACATCTTGTGCATTAAAGCCTATCGTTTGGATCTCATCTTTCTCTCGTGTCCATTGATGCTGCATCAGTGCACTATAACTCTTGTTAGCAATCAGCAGTAGTATAAGAGTATCTGGCATAGCAAGGGACAGTGCCCCAGCATGATGTAAAGGTATGCATGACCTGAGACTAAGGTCAGTTGTGGACTAGACAGAGACCTGTGTAGAAGTAAGCATGGAGTTTGATCACAGCTTGATCTATACCCTGTATAAACCACTTGCAGCAAGACCAGGAGCGTATTCAGGCTTGGGGTGATGAGTGGCAAACGTTCTCCTCGTGTCTGTGTGGGTTTCCTCTGGGTGCTCCGGTTTCATCCCACAAATTCTGAAAGACGTACTGTTAGGTGAATTGGACATTCTGAATTCTCCCTCTGTGTACCCGAACAGGCGCCGGAATGTGGCGACTCGGGGCTTTTCACAGTAACTTCATTACAGTGTTAATGTAAGTGTACTTGTGACAATAATAAAGATTATTATTATATAGGTCCATAGCTATGTATTATCAATAAATACTTAAATGTTCAGCCATACAATACTAGAATCTCTTTGTGAGACTGACTGAACATGGAACATACAACTCAGCCATTATGCCCCTGTTCTTTTGGACACACTCTCTAAATTATTTGAGGTTTCTCTTCCAGGGGCACAAGTGCTGATATGGGGTGGGATTTTCCACGCAATCTGCCGCATGTTTAGCAGAGATGGAGGTGGTCTGCCATTGGTGGGCAATGAGCTCTTCTGATCCTGCTGTTGTCAATGGGGTTTCCCGCTAAATGCACTCCTGGCGCTGTGAAGCCACAGTGCTAACCACTATGCTACCGTGATTTGGGAAGAGAGTTGAGGAAGGTCATAAAGATGAGGTAAAAGAGGGAGGATTTGACCAGACTTAAACTTAAAAGGGAAAGGAAGAAAATTCCATCGAGCAAGATGATAATGGCTGAAGACTTTGCTCCTCGAATGGAGTGGAGAGATGTGGGTTGCACAGCTCTTCAGACATCAATGCCTCAAGAATGTGGAGAGAATAATATGGATACAGATTTCAGTTGTAATTGGGTGAGGGAAGGAAATGGGAATGTTGTGGTTAGAGAAATGGGTGACCTTGGATGTGGAGTTCGAAGCTCAGATCAGAGTTGAATAGAGTACTGGAGTTCTGTACTCTGGTATGGAAGTTGGGGAGTGGGATGAATCAACCACAGTGTATGGAATTTCTGGGTAGATTTGAACAGTCCAGCTCTATTAAAGACTTATTAAAAAAAGAAAATCCATCTTATTGACCATGCATTTAGACTGCCCTTATCCCACTCGCTCTCCATTATTCCCACAACTGAATTGCTTTCAGACGACTCCTTAAGTGAAGTGACCTATAAAAATGCAAGTTATATTTCATTGCTTATCCAAGCCTTTAGGAGTCAGATGTAGGCAAAACATTGGATGCGTGTTGTAAAAACTATCAATGTCTTTTAAGGATCTTTAACCTAAAAATAGATATGTCAAGTTTATTAACGACACTCATTTTATACCAGTGAAGCTAATTTGGTGTAAGAATATGATACTTTCTAAAAATACAGAACACTGAATTGATGGCACCCAACATTCAAAAGCAAGTGGCAATGTAATCCAGTATCAATCAAAAAAAATGTGGATAAATATTCTCCTCTATTGTTTATTCTTTCCTATTGCGAACACAATTTGAAATTGGACAGGCTTGGTTGGGGATTTTGTGAGATTCAGTGGAGTGAAACCAAAACACATCCTCATGCAGAATGATGAAGTGCATTTCACTATTCAGTCAGTTCTGGGATTGTCTGCAGTAATGTCATTGTCAACCCTCAACCCAAGGTCAGGCCTATAGAGGATGCAGTAGAGCAGGGTTTCCCAAACTCCTAGTGACCTCCCAAGAACATTAGGGAACTCCAAACATTCTCATTATGTCAACGCCCCTAGAGGTAGTTTCCACTTTGGGGGGATCATAACCATTAACCTGATAATAATTAAGATGTTCTCTTGTTTAAAAAAAAAACTTAATTCTCACGTTCTGTCATTTTTAGTAAAGGAATGATTCTCAAGTCAGACACACGCAGATCTCCTTCCCACACACACACATTCTCAAACACTCACCCCACACACACTCGCCCCTCTCTCACACTTACCCCTCTCTCACATTCACCCTCTCTCACTCGCGCACACTCGTCCCTCTCTCACACTTATCCCTCTCACACTTACCCTCTCTCTCTCTCACACACACTTGCTCCTCCTCTCACACTCACCCTCTCTCTCTCTCACACACACTTGCTCCTCCTCTCACACACACTCGCCCCTCTCTCACAAACATGCCCCTCTCTTTCTCACACACACACTCGCCCGCTTCCTCTCATACACTCACCCCTCTCTGACTCACACTCATCTCTCAAACATTCACTCCCAGGCCGGCCTGCCCGCTCCTCAATTGGATTATTGGGCAGGATTTTCTTTTGGGGTTCCTGCCTCCACAATGTAAATCTTATGTCCCCGTATGTGCCCAATCTTATGTCCCCTACCAACCTGTCAGCCTACCCCTGGGAAGTGTAAATTTCTGTCCATTTGTATCCAATTCTGAGCACTGTCTTCAGGAAGGTGTTGGATAGAATACAGAAAAGGTTTACTGGAAAGGTTCCCGGGATGAGTGACTTCAGTTATGTGGATAGATTGCAGAAGCTGGGTTCATTCTCTTCAGAGGTGGTTAAGAGGAGATTTGACGAAACTATTTAAATTCATAAGAGACAGAGTAGATAGAGATAAACTATCCATGTTAGTGGAAGGGTGGTGGGCCAGAGGCAGTGGGATGAAGGTGGCAAAAGAAGCAGCAGCAATATGAGAAATAACTTTTTTCTCACGCCGAGTGCGGTGGAGGGAGATTCACTCTTGGCTTTCAAAATGGTATTGGATAAGCACCTGAAGAGAAAAGCTGTACTCTGGGGGAAGGGAAGGGTAGGGACGAGCAGAATTGCTCTTGCAGAGAAACGGCATGGACACAACAGGCCAAATGACTTCCTCCTGTGATGTAACGTTTCTGTGATTCTCGTGTGCTAGGATCATGGCTCGGATAAGCAGCAAGTAGAATCCTTGTTGGTGGCAATAAGAAATAACCAGGGCCATAAAACGCTGATGAGATTAATTTGTGGGCCTATTGACAGTAGCTATTGTGTTGGACATTAACAACGAAGTTGAGCTTGTAACTAAGTGAATGCAACAATCATGGAGAGCTTCAATCTTCATGTTGATTGGACAAGTCAACGTTGGAAAAAGCAGTTCAGAAGACAAGCTCCTGAATACATTTGAGACAGTAAATAAAAAGACTACGTCATGGAACCAGAAGAGGATATTTAGATCTAATTTTATGTAGCAAGACATTAGTAACTTCATATTAAGGGATCCTGTGGGAAAGAGTGATCAGAAATAGATGAATTTCACATTGAGTTTGAATGATGCATGTAAATATGAAACTAGGGGGGGGGATTCTCTGACTCTCTGCGCCGGAATTGCGCCCGTGCTGGGGTGGAAAATAGCCGTTCACGCCGGATTTTCTGGCTCGATGGTGCTTCCCTGATTCTCCGTGTACCGACCAGTCTCGCGCGCGCGGTCGGCGCAGCGCCAGTCGGGGGTCGTTGGAAGAGGTCCCCACAGCGATTCTCCACGGTCGATCGACCAAACCCCCGCCGGCGTGGTTTACATGTGGTACTACCCGGCGGGAGCTGGGAGCCGCGGCCGCGGTGATGGTCCTGGTGGGCGTTGGGGGGTATCCGAATCCGAGGGGGGGCCTCAGCGGTGGCCAGGCCTGCGATCGGGGGCTACCGATCAGCAAACCATTGTGATCTGAGAGGGACCTACCTTCCTCCCCGCGGGCCCGCTGTGTGGCTCCGTCATGTTGGCGGCGCCTGCGTCAAGGTAGGCCGCCGCGTGCATGCGCAGAGCCGCTTGCAGCCATCATGCGCATGCGTAGCCACACGGTCTGGCTAGCAGGGCCCTGCCGGCAGCCAGAGCTGCAGGACGCACGCCGGGGCCCTGCTAGCCTCCTGGAAAACGGAGAATCACCCCGGACCTTCAAGGAAAAAGTCCGGAGTGATTCTCGCCCGTTTTCCGGTTTCTGTCAGAAGGGACAATCCCGTCCTAGAATATTGAACTCAATTAAAGCCAATTCGATAGATATGATTGGTGGGTTTGATAAGATAGAG
This sequence comes from Scyliorhinus canicula, assembly GCF_902713615.1. NCBI lineage: Eukaryota > Metazoa > Chordata > Chondrichthyes > Carcharhiniformes > Scyliorhinidae > Scyliorhinus > Scyliorhinus canicula. The sequence continues at coordinate 193,381,442 of NC_052149.1, read as the reverse complement.
TAGGAAACTTGATTAAAAGCTATGATGGTAGATGAACAATAATAAACATTTAGATAATAACAAACGCTCACAGAAATCTACATTCCATTGAAAAATAGAAACTCCTGAGGAAATGGGATCCATCTATGGTTAACTAAAAAGAGTTAGAATAGTATCAGAGTTAAAGAACAGCTGATAATATTGCAAAGGATGATAAATATGATGAGTGGAAGTTTTGGAAACCAGCACAGCGTAACTACAAAATTGCTGCAGGCAAAAAATAGAATGGTTTAACCTTTCAGTCCCAAAGTCCCGCTGTTTTAACTCCCTCTGTCCTCAATTCTCACTGTTTTTAACCAAGGTAGCTGGAAGGCCTGTAGAATTGCCAAGACTGCTGGCACCATGGCCTGCTGTTGCGTTCTGCATCCAGGAAATTGATCTGCCCGGTAATGTTGTGAAACTGGAGGCCAAATGGAAAACTCCAAACTAAACATAGTTTAACAAAGCTCTACATCAGCCTTGTAGTCTACCCATGTCATGGTGGGGTGTCGAGAGGTGGGTCGTTTTCCCGGACCTCTGACTAATATCAGGAAGTCGGCTGGCCTCGTAATTTTCAGGCCTTCTCTGCCACCATAGGCGGGGTCTAAAAATGCAGAGAAATGCATAGGTTCATTGAGTGGACAAGCAGATGGCTGCTGGAGTATGATGTGGGCAAATGTGGATTATTCATTTTGGTACAGAGAGTAAAAAAGCCGAATATTTTTTTAAATCGTGAAATCTATTCAGTGTTCAGGGAGATTTGGATTTATTTCTACCCAATATAAAGAAAGCTAACATGCAGGTACAACAGACAATTAGTAAGAGGTGTGTTGGCCTTAATTGCAAGGGGTTTAGAGTACAAAATTAAGGAAATCCTGCTAAACTTATGGAAAGCTTTACTGAGACCACACCTGGAGAATTGTGTACAGTTTTAGTCTCAATGCCTATGGATTAATATCCATGCCTTGGAGAGGAAATTTTGGTCCCTCCTTTACAAAGGGCCCCAAACCAAAATAAGGACAGCACTCCGAATGGCCGTGAAGATCACTGTCAGCATTTTTTGTAACTGGCTCCTTCTGATCGGCAGCTGGTAACATTAGCAATGTGTCCCAATTTGCCACCCTCAGGAGTAATGGGAGATGACGGAGAGAGGCTCCTCAACAGGGCGACATGGTGACACAGTGGTTCGCACTGCTGCCTCACAGTGCCAGGGACCCGGGTTCGATTCTGATGTTGGCTGGCTGTGTGAATCATAGAATTTACAGTACAGAAACAGCCATTTGACCCATCGGACCCGCACTGACTCTTGGAAAGAGCACCCTACTTAAGCTCATGTGTCCACCCCACCCCCATAACCCAATAACCCCACCTAACCCTTTGGACACTAAGGGCAATTTATCATGGCCAATCCCCCTAACCTGCACATCTTTGGACTTTGGGAGGAAACCAAATTACCCGGAGGAAACCCACGCAGACACAGGGAGAACGTGCAAACTCCACACAGTCACTCGAGGCCAGAATTGAACCTGGGTCCCTGGAGCTGTGAGGTATCAGTGCCAACCACTGTGCCACCGTGCCACCCCGAAGTTTGCATATTCTCCATGAGTCTGCGTGGGCTTCCTCCGGGTGCTCCGGTTTACTCTCATAGTCCAATGATGTGCAGCTGAGGTGAATTGGCCATGTTAAATTGCCCCTTGGTGTCAAAACGTGTGCAGGTTAAGTTTGTGTTTTGGGGATAGGGCGGGGAACTGTGCTTGGGTGGAATACTCTTTCAGAGGGTCGGTGCAGACTCGTTGGGCCGAATGGCCTCCTTCTGCACTGTAGGAATTCTAGAACATGAAGGAAATGGATTTGTGATTTGTCCTGGTTCTTGTCTGGCCCAACTGCTGTGGACACTGCAAGAGAGGGGGCAGAATGTCATTGACCATGTGATAAAGTGTATGTGTGGTGCTTGCATCGCCAAATAACTGGGTGTGGGGCATATGGTGACAGTGTGAGGTTGATATGTTTCAGAGACGTGTGAAGGTGAAATGAGGTGTGCGGAAGTTAAGGATCAGTTTTTGGTGTCGGGGTGTGCTGCCTGATGAGTGATGGCAGTAGTGCTGCATTGAGCAGGTGGGACAGATGAGGTGTGGTGGGTGAGAGATGTGACAGTGGATACATTCACACATCTTCACCTCCTGTGTGAGGTCATTAAACCTGTTGTCAGTGTTGTTGCCGACTCTATAGTACGACACTCGGGGTCTTCACGAACCTTGCCATAAGTTCCTATTCCCTTCTCACAATTAATCAAGAAGGTTTTTAGTTTCAAGCTCACCACTGACCACATAATCTTGGTCCCAATGGGAAACACAGTCTCCTCCCTGGCTTTAGTCTCTCAGTATACTGCACTCAGACTGATACTGCTATACCTTGGAGCCTTCTCCTTCTCTTGCCGGGATATGGCTTCTCTGTAAGTGGCTGACAGCAATTATCCAGAAGCTGCAGTACATTGCTGTAATTTCCCCTTCATGGGGCCTTCACCATTACATCCAGAAGGCAGCTTTGCACATAATGCTCCTCCGCTCCCTGGAGTGTGCAGAGGACTTCTGTCCAGAAATTATTAACGTTGGGTAAACAAATTATCTGTCCTTACCTGTCTGTTTCCAAGTGGGCACACATCCCACACGCAAAACTCAAATCCGCGTCCATAAGATTGATTTCTGAGCTGACAGGGTTGATTTGTGAGAAGAGATTGAGCAGAATGGGCTCTGGAGTTTAGAAGAATGAGAGATGTTAAAACACATAAGGGGCGGAATTCTCCGACCCCCCCCGCAGGGTCGGGGAATCGCCCGGGGCCGGCGTAAATCCCGCCCCCGCTGTGGCCGGAATTCTCCGCCACCCGGGAATCAGTGGGAGCAGGAATCACACCCCGCCGATCGGCAGGCCCCCCGCGGCGAATCGCTGGCCCGCGATGGGCCGAAGTCCCGCCGCTGTCAGGCCTCTCCCGCCGACGCGGTTTAAACCACCTCTGTGCCGGCAGGATTGGTGGTGCGAGCGGGGTCCTGGGGCGGGTGGGGGGGGCGGGCGCTCGGACCCCGGGGGGTGCCCCCGCGGTGCCCTGGCCCGCGATCGGGGCCCACCGATCGGCGGGCGGGCCAATGCCGGGGGGCACTCTTTTTCTTCCGCCGCCGCCACGGCCTCCACCATGGCGGAGGCGGAAGAGACCCCCTCCACCGCGCATGCGCCGGTGGTGACGTCAGCGGCTGCTGACGCTCTGGCGCATGCGCGGACTCACGCCGACCGGCGTAGGCCTTTCGGCCAGTCCCGACGCCGGCTGGCGTAGCGCCAAAGGCTGTTGGCACCAGTCGGCAGAGCAGGAGCCACTCCGGCGTGGGCCTAGCCCCTAAAGATGCGGAATTCCGCACCTTTGGGGAGGCCCGACGCCGGAGTGGTTGCCACCACTCCGCTACGCCGGAACCCCCCCGCCCCGCCAGGTAGGGGAGAACTTTGCCCAAGATTCTGAAAGGGCTCAAAAGGCTGGATGCTGACCGACTGTTTTAACCTTCAGAAATTTCAACCTGAGAAGGTTGTGAATGTTGTTGAGCATATTCATGGCTGAGATCCATTTTTGACTCTTAAGACACGGGGAGAAAGTGCAAACTCCACGCGGACAGACACGCAAGGCCACATTTGAACCCGGGTCCTGGTGCTGTGAGGCAGCAGTGTAACCACTCTGCCACCGCTGAGGTCACGGATCAGCCATGGTTTTATTAAATGGAGGAACAGGCTCAAGAGGCACTGTGACCTCTTTCTTATGTTCAGACATTGTCTTAGCCATCGTGTATGTACATAAATAAAATTGCTAAAAAGACAAACATCAAATTTTAACATTAATTTAATAAATGTTGAGGTAGCTTTTCTGAAGTAGAATAGAATTGTTACCCAACATGTTGCAGTGTTTTGAGAATGTGACTTTGGAAAAACCAAGAATGGGCTACACTTCCTCCTGAAAGTATTTTTAAAATGATTTCATGGATGTGAGCATCACTGGTTAGGCCAGCATTTATTTCCCATCCTTATTGCCCTGGAGGGGGCAGTTTAAGAATCAACAACATTGCTGTTGGTCTGGAGACCAGATGAAGACTGCAGGTTTCATTCTCTAAAGGACATGGGTGAACCAGATGGATTTTTACAACAATCGACAATAGTTTTCATGGTCATTATTAGACTTCTAATTCCTGATTTAAAAAGAAAATTGAATTAAAACATCACCATCTGCCGTGATGGAATTCTAGGACATTGCCCTGGCTCTCTGTGTTGCGAGTCCAGTCACAATACCACTTGGCCACTGCCTCCCCTGAAGTGCACAATGTTTTAAGTTTTCATAATGCATTGGTATTAATAATTGACCACATTTTTCAGATTAAGCGTCTTGCTGAACACTATCAGAGAACATTACTGATGAAGATCATTTTACTCATTTTAATGTAGCCTGATAACATCACCAGCCTTTCAATGTGAAAAGTGACAAAACCTTTATCACAGTTTGACGATATTATGACCACGAAGCCAGTATAAACTGAGGGATTTGTCAGATTTCTTGTTTACTATCTGTTGAAGGGATAGCAAAGCTTTGTCATGTATTTGGTTTTTTCCTTTCTCCTGCTCAATGTGTTTGTCACTGTTTCGTTTTTTGACCCTGTGCTTACTGTATAGAGGGAAAACAAACCCACTTAAAGTAATGGATAGTAATGATCTGTGGTTTTCGTACCTAAGCCTTGTATACACCCTGATGGTTATTGATTTCACTTCCCATTTCCTCGTGTCAGGGAAAAGACTAAGCAAATTAAATTGTAACCCTTGTCAAAAAGTTCTCAATCACCATCCATCATTCCAATGAATTAACAGGGCATAAACAAAGAACTAAAAACATTCCTGGCGCTATTTGTCCACACAACAGTACAACTCAAGTTACAATAACAATTGAACCCCTCACATAGCCTTAATCACATACAGCTTAAAACTGCTGTGTGGACATGAATGATTTCAAGAATAAGACACCAGAAAACAATATTAATCATCTGCTTGATACTGTCAAGATTCCATTTGCTGATGCATTTCAAACAAAGGTCTTGGTGCTGGTTTAAATGGTATGGCAGAATCCTTGCAAATGGTTTATACGACTTTATTTATTTCCAGACTTAACTGTGATACTCTCAAATTAATCCAAAACACAGTTTTGCAATGTCAGCCCAGTGTGGAAAACAAACCAACGTTTGTAATTGCCCCAGTGTGCGATCATCATAATTTGAACTAATGTAAAAATATATCATCTCCTGATTGAGCATATTGGCACATGAATACTGCAAACAATACTTTAAAGTTGTGTTGGGAGTGAAAAAATATGTATGGATGCTTTTGATGCTTCTATAACAGCACCGTTTCCATGATCAGTGCAAGATCACTAAAGCTCCTATTCCACTAACTTGTCTAAAATGCAAAGAAATTTAGATTTTTGCATTTAATGGGGGTCTCACACATTTCCAGTGATGTTATGTTAGCAGAACAGAAAGAGGAAATCCCTGTCCATGAATTCTTTAGGATTAAGAAAACATTGTTTGGCCTCACAAACAATATTCTATTTTGAGATTGCTGAATTCAATCCACCTGCATTTGATTGTAAGCCTTTCGGCGAGATTTTGGGTTTGGGTTGGGACATTGATGTTCGGGTTAAATGGGGTTCTGCGCAGTCACCCAGTAGTAATTTTCCCTGAATTGGCCAATTAATGGCTGGGGGGGGGGGGGGGGGGGAGGCTATACAGTTAAGGAGACCCTCACTATGGAAGGGGCTACAACCTGCTGTTGCTGGTAAGGGAGAAAGGAGGAAATCAACATCTTGATGTTTCCTCTCACAACTTTAAAAACGTTTGAATTAAGAATAATCACAGCTGCTGGACCACCATTGTGGAGAGGCTGAATTGTGGTCCAGCAGGCATGGACGGTCTGAAAGTGAACCTGGGATGCTGGCCTCCTGCTCCATCCGCCTCCAGGCAGGTAAAGACTGTAAAATTCCAGTTGGCCTCTGATAATTCACATTACATTGATCTCAAATGTCTCAGAGGTGGCATGGTGTTGGCGAGCTCGAATACCTGTAATCAGGTGGTTCCCTACTCACCACCAAAACGGAATAAAAATTCCACCTTTCACCTCTTTTGCAGAACACATCTATGCTAATTACCTTGTCCGGTTCAGTGGCCCAAATGTAACTGGCTTCATGTCAGAATCTTCCCCCATTTTCAAATTTTACTTGTGCACCCACTGAACCATTCTGGCGAGCCTCATGTTAGAGTTTGGACTTAAACTTTGATAAAAGATCATCGGCAGCAACAATCATAAATACCTCAATTTGTCAGCTACTTAATATCTCTGTAGGATTTGCAGATTGTAGCTTGAACCCGTTTTGTTCCACTTGTTAATAACAATGCAGAAGTGCTTACTTATCTTACGCTAATAATGTTACAACACCCTGGGTGAGTGCGCAGTCAGTTCCAGCCCCACAGACCCCGGAGTCCCAACTTAAATGAATTAACCAATAGCTTGTATTTTCCGAAGATCTTTAACCCTTGACTGTTTCAATAAGTTACCCACACCAGTTTTATAAGTAAAACATTAACAGACTATTTATTAATGAAAAGGAGAAAAAATGAACATATAAGGAAATAACCGGATAACCGTCTACCAGACTATCTAATCCCAAGATCCTGTCCCACCCTCTGCCCAGACAAACACAAGACAAACTGCAAGTGAGGGTCGGCAAGGAATAAAATAAAACAGGGATTAAAGGGATAAGTCTGAGATGAGTCTTCGAGAGGCTCAGGTTGGCGCAATTCCATCCTTTGACCATCAGATGGTCTTTCACCTAAGAATTCCAAATCAGTGTAGTTCTTGTCGCTGACCACCAGATGGTGCTGTACACAGGATGCTCAGGTTTGTGCACTTCTGCCTTTCTACAACCAGATGGAGCTTTGCCCTCCCTGTGAGAATGATACAGCTCTGATTCTGAAAGTTAATAGTTTTTAGTTGCTTGGGCCGGGAGTCACCCCTACCCGGCGGGGCGGGGGTCCTGGCGTACTGGAGTGGCGAGAACCACTCTGGTATCGGGCCTCCCCAAAGGTGCGGAATTCTCCGCACCTTTAGGGGCTAGGCCCGCGCCGGAGTGGTTGGCGCCCCACCGACCAGCGCGAAGGGCCTTTGGTGGCCCGGCAGCCGGCGCGAACGGCTTGCCGAAAGGTCATCACGGCAGGCGTGAGTCCGCACATGCGCCGGAGCGTCAGCGGCCGCTGATGTCACCCCGGCGCATGGGCGGTGGAGGGGGTCTCTTCCGCCTCCGCCATGGTGGAGGCCGTGGCGGCGGCGGAAGAAAAAGAGTGACCCCACGGCACAGGGCCCACCCGCCGATCGGTGCGCCACGATCGCGGGCCAGGCCACCGTGGGGGCACCCCCCGGGGTCAGATTGCCCCGCGTCCCCCCCCCCCCCCCCCCCCAGGAACCCGGGGCCCGCTCGCACCACCAGCTCCCACAGGCATCAGAGGTGCTCTGATCCCTGCTGGCGGGATTGGCCTGTCAGTGGCGGGACTTCGGCCCATCGCGGGCCGGAGAATCGCCGCGGGGGACACGCCAACTGGTGCGGCGCTATTCCCGCCCCTGCCGATTCCCGGGTGGCGGAGAATTGCGGCGGGGGCGGGATTTACGTCGGCCCCGGGCCGACCCCTGATTCCTGTACAAGACTCTGGCAGCTCTATTACAAATGCTTCCACATTAAGCTTTAATTCTTCAATTCTTCCCAGCCCCTGACACACACAGTTCAAAGGTTACTGTCCTTTGTGAAAACTTGTACTTTGACACTCAAGGGACGGGATTCTCTGATCCTGAGGCTAAGTGCTGGCGCCATCGTAAACACCTTTGCATTTTATGTCAGCGAGCAGCGATCCTGAGCCCTACAGGGGGCTAGCACGGCACTGGAGCGACTCACGCAGCTCCAGCTGCCGAGACCGGCATCAAACAGGCGCCGCGGGTCTGTGCATGCGCGCTGCGGCTGGCGCAAATTCGCGCATGCACACCACGACCGTCGTGAACCCGCGCATGTACACTAGCTTCCTACACAGCACCGGCCCCGACGCAACATGGCGGAGAGCAACAGGGGCCGGTGTGGAGTAAAAGAGGCCTCCACCAGGAGAGGCCAGCCCGCCGCTCGGTAGGTCCCGCTTGCAGGCCAGGCCACGGTGGAGGCACCCCAGGGTCGGATCCCCCCCCCCCCACCAGGCTGCTCCCGCAGAATGGACGCCGAGGTCCCGCCGGGTAAGACCACATGTGAACGGCGCCAGCGGGACTCGGGCTTTCTTGACGGCCACTTGGCCCATCGGCGGTCCGGCGTCGGGGCGGCATTGTGCGAATCGCGCCCGGCCCGGCGATTCTCCAACACGGCCCCGGGATCAAAGATCTTTTTCCCAGATCACAGGTTTGTCTACAATGCTTCTTAAAATCGTCTAGCACAGAGAGAGGAAGAAGGACAGAGGGTAACCTATGGGTACTTACTTCGCTGGCTACTTAACAGAACTGAACAAACCACTTCTCTAGAACACCTGTCTTATTCCCTGAAAGAATCTGACTGGCTTCATCAACCACAGGCCCCACTAGGAGAAAGTTGAAAATCCTACATGCACTGATTGGCTGCTTGCCAAGTCTATCAAACAGCATCACAGATTCTGCCACAGAACCCAAAAAGGATGTTCTCGTACATGCCCACCTGAAAGGTGAAGTTTTCCCAGTGTCCAAAGACTATAATTTAAACAGAAAACCCAAAGGCTGCTGTAACTTTGCAGCAGCCAACCCTCAAGGACATTTACCATAACAGGCAGGAGGATGGGCAGACAGATAATATCCTGACAATAAGAATAGTGGTCCTGGTGACCTCTAGGAAAAGACATGTTGGAAATCTGGCTTTTGGAGGCTTTACTAGGATTATTTAGTCAGTGGGTGAAGTGCTGGCCACTTATTCACTGATAGCATTTAAGTCTTGCCTCTGATTCTGAATGTTTTGGTTATCATTTGAACAAACTTTATGTCCAGAGAAGAAACCAAAGTGAATATAGATACTTGTTAGTTTGAGAGTAAGAAGCAACTCAGAGCGATGTGTAAAATGTCTACTGTGGAAAGGGACATAGCAAACACAACTGGTCTGTTCCAGTAGCGTGAAATGAGCTTATGTTATACCACTTGTGATTTTCTTGTCCATCAACTTCAAAGGAAGAGGAAATTGGACAGGATATAAAGCAGCCTGCTCATTTCACACTACAGACACAGTGGTCTCCATTCTATTTTTGAATGCCTGAACAATGAGACAAGTAATTCATCTCCTTACTCCTGAAAGACTGTCCAGCATTTACAACGCACAAGTCAGGAGTGTGATGGAATACTCTCCACTTGCTATACAGCTCCAACAACACTCCAGAAGCTCGACACCATCCAGTACAAAGCAGCCCATTTGATTGGCATCCCATCCACCACCTTCAACAATCACCCCTTGCACTGGCGGCGCATAGTGTGTACCATCTGCACGATGCAATGCAGGTACTCACTCAGGCTTCTTCGACAGCACCTTCCAAATCCACAACCTCTAACCACATAGAAGGTCAATGGCTGCAGGTGCGTGGGGCCACTACTACCTTCAAATTCCCTTCCAAAATACACACCATCCTGACATGGAACAATATCACCGTCCCTTCACTCCTGATGGAATCCTGGAACTCGGGACGGACAATAAATGCTGGTCTAGCCAGTGAATTAATATAAAAAGAATAAGGGCCTGATTTTCCCGGAGGAGATGGGACACGGGGGTGCAGGCTCGTTCCTGGGTCACAAACCTACCTCATTGAGAAGAAGGAACTGACGGTGCTTTTTCCAGGATGGAGGCCTTAATTATCTAAGGAACTGGTCTGCTGTCCGATTAAGATGCCAGGGTACGTGAACGGTGTTAGATCTGAACCGGGCAGGATAAAAGGCCTGCCTTGGCCCCCACTGTTAAGACTGAATCATACTGCTGGCAAGGCCCCTTCAGGTACGAGAAAACATCATTCTGAAGCCTCCGCCCTGCTGTCCCCATTTTTATCACTCTCTGCAAACTGACCTTGCGTAAAGCAAGAAAAAGTTAACAACATATGAATGGTAGTTTTCAAAATGTTGCTTTAGGAAAAATGATGAACCAATCCAATATGAACATAGTGACCTGGAATTCCCACTCTGCTGCATTAGTTTTCTTGGCGTAGTTTGGCTAAATGCTCGATGTGAAAAACTTCCTCCTGGAGAAGAGCGAACCCCAGAATAATTAATCTTTTGATCATAAAACTATAATGGGATGAGTCAGCCCAGCAGAGGTTGGCTTGCCCCTGATATTTACACTGGGGCGCATGGAACCTGCCTTAACATGCTAGAATGTTACGACTATAGTTATCCTGTTATCACAGGGAGCCTGCAACTATACTGTCTCCGAACAAAAAGAGTGCAACAACACGGTCTACTCACACACTATAGAGGAAATGGGGAGTTCATTGCATGCTGATTACAACACCTATATGCGGCAGGATTTGTAGGTAAAGGGGTGTCTTGGTGTACCTTCACAGACATCTTTAACCTATCCCTACTCCACTCCGAGGTCCCCACCTGCTTCAAGAAGACCACCATCATACCGGTACCAAAGAAGAACCAGGCAACGTGCCTCAATGACTACCGCCCGGTGGCCCTGACGTCAGTTGTAATGAAGTGCTTTGAGAGGCTGATCATGAAGCGCATCACCTCCATACTCCCAGAATGCCTTGACCCACTGCAATTCACATACCGTCGCAACCGGTCCACATCAGACGCCATTTCCCTGGCCCTACACTCATCCCTAGAGCATCTCGAAAACAAGGACTCCTACATCAGACTCTTATTTATTGACTACAGCTCCGCCTTCAACACCATAATCCCAGCCAAGCTCATATCAAAGCTCCAAAACCTAGGACTTGGCTCTCCACTCTGCAACTGGATCCTTGACTTTCTGACCAACAGACCACAGTCAGTAAGAATGAACACCAACACCTCCTCCACAATAGTCCTCAATACCGGTGCCCCGCAAGGCTGCGTACTTAGCCCCCTACTCTACTCCCTGTACACACGCGACTGCATGGCAAAACTTGGTTCCAACTCCATCTACAAGTTTGCTGACGATACGACCATAGTGGGCCGGATCTCGAACAACGACGAGTCTGAATACAGGAGGGAGATAGAGAACTTAGTGGAGTGGTGCAACGACAACAATCTCTCCCTTAATGCCAGCAAAACTAAAGAGCTGGTCATCGACTTCAGGAAGCATAGTACTGTACACACCCCTGTCAGCATCAACGGAGCCGAGGTAGAGATGGTGAGCAGTTTCAAATTCCTAGGGGTGCACATCACCAAAAATCTATCCTGGTCCACTCATGTCGACGCTATCACCAAGAAAGCACAACAGCGCCTTTACTTCCTCAGGAAACTAAGGAAATTTGGCATGTCCACCTCGGTACACGTGACAATAAACAAATCCAATCCAATCCAATCCAACCTGCAGTCAGCTGTCGGCCAAACTTTAGGTGTTTTATGTTGCACTTTTAAAGCCAGTACAAACAAATAAATTAACCCTTACCAACTTTTACAGATGCACTATAGAGAGCATCCTCTCGGGCTGCATCACAGCCTGGTATGGCAACTGCTCGGCCCAGGACCGCAAGGAACTTCAGAGAGTCGTGAATACCGCCCAGTCCATCACACGAACCTGCCTCCCATCCATTGATTCCATCTACACCTCCCGCTGCCGGGGGAAAGCAGGCAGCATAATCAAGGATCCCTCCCACCCGGCTTACTCACTTTTCCAACTTCTTCCATCGGGCAGGAGATTCAGAAGTCTGAGAACACGGACGAATAGACTCAAAAACAGCTTCTTCCCCACTGTCACCAGACTCCTAAATGACCCTTTTATGGACTGTCCTCATTAACACTACACCCTGTCTGCTTCATCCGATGCCAATGCTTATGTAGTTCCATTGCATATCTTGTGTTGCCCTATTATGTATTCTCATGTATTTTCTTGAATTCTGTTCAATTCCCTTTTCTTCCCATGTACTGAATGATCTGTTGAGCTGCTTGCAGAAAAATACTTTTCACTGTACCTCGGTACACGTGACAATAAACAAATCCAATCCAATCCAATCCAACCTGCAGTCAGCTGTCGGCCAAACTTTAGGTGTTTTATGTTGCACTTTTAAAGCCAGTACAAATAAATAAATAAATGTGTCCAGCATTGGGTAAAAACGTTTTCGTTCATATTATGTTACAATGTAAAAACTGGGTTCCAAAGGACATGACTTTAAAGCAGAACAATAACTAATCACTAAAATAAGGATCAGATTGATTTCTTTGTTATCGTTTGACAAGCATACGCCCTTCTGAGGAATTTCTTTTAGCGTCATAAGCATATTCCATATTGGCTAATAAGACTTCCTTTTTCCGGCATTATAATTTATGCATTCTGAAGACTTACATGTTTTGATCATCCCATTAGCTGTGTGGGCCAATTTGTAGCTAATGTTTTCAGCCGAGGTTTTAAAATAACTTGCTCATACATTTAATATCAGTACTTGGCATGTGATTAAACCGATTGTAGCTAATTAGAAATCAGCACCTATGTACTCATGATGGGGTCACTTTTACTGTGAACACGGTCTCATTTCTGGTCACCTCATTTGTATAATAAGGGCAGTCAGATAGTTGGAGATTAATGTTACATTAATTCTTTGATTCCGTGAATTACCACCTCTGTGAAAGATTTGTCAACAGCAGAATTGAGGGTTAAGCAAATATTTAACTTGAAAGTTTTATGCTCTTATTAATTCAGGTATTATTGATGACATAGGAGTAATGAGAATGTATATGAGCAGATATTCCATTTTGCTTCTCCAGCTATGCCCCAGTGAAACGATTGAATTCAAGATACTGTGGAGTACAACTGTGAGCTGAGTAGCTGGGTCATTAATTCCTGGGATGCAGCAACAAATTGTGCCTCTCAGACATGGCTTCTGTTACCTCCAAATGCTGAAACAGCAAGCATGTAATGTTTACTTGCGGAAGCCAGTGATTCAATTCTACTATTACTCTCTGCCATACACACCGTGATTTTTCACCATCAGCATTTTGGTTTCTCGGCGCTTGCACTTGACCAGGTGAAGTGGGATTACTGCTCATTACTGCTAAAAGACAGACATTTGATTGGGAGGGTAGAATGTTCACTAAGCCGCACCGCATTTATCAGCAGAATTCGCCCAGAATTGGCCAAACTAGTGCAAAAAAACAAGCCAAGATGATCTTTGAGCTGGAAGGCAACCCTCACAAAATCGACGATGTCCCCAGATTGAATTCATCACCATGGTGATTCCCTTACGAATTGTATCTGCTTTGAGCTTCTGTGGATCCCTTTTTTTACTGCAAGAACACCAATAGGCACATTTCAATTGCCTTAATGTAATATATTTATCATTTTAATTTGCTAAGAAACTGGTATACCAATGGTAGCTTTATAACTATTCTGCACATTTAAAAAAAAATTTATAATTGGGATATTCACAGGGCATTTTTGAGGAGAGCTTATAACATTCAGTGCTTGGGCCTTAGCTATTTGCAATTTAGATCAATGACTTCAATGAGGGAACCAAATATGTTGGGCGCAATTTACTGGCTGCGTCCCACAGGAATCGGGGCTGGACACAGCTAGTAGATCCCAGGAGGGGCCTATCCCGGGAGTCCTGATGGCCATTAGGCCTCACGAGATCTGGATAGATTTCGCGAGATGTCACGAACTGGGTCCAGCCCATGAAGAGTTAAGTGAGTTTAGAAGCCACTTAACTCTGTTGATGCCGTATCGAATGGCCACCCGGCAGATATCTCCCACTGAGGAGACCCACCCGGGTGCAGTTTAGCACTGGTCCTCACAAATGGGGATCAGGTGGAACAGCACGGGCCGGGGGGGGGAGGAGTTGCCCAGGCGATCAGAGGCACCCGGGTCGTCGGTTCTCCAGGCAGGGTAGCATCCTGGCACTGCTGGTACTTGCTGGTCTGGCACCCTGGCAGTGCCACCTGAGTGACAGCCTGGCATTACCAGGGTGCCCAGGTGGTACTACCAGGGTGCTGGTCTAGCAATGCCATGGTACCTGGCTAGCCCACGCCAGGGATCAGCCTGTGGGGATTCCTGCCCATGTGAGGTGGGGTGCAGGGGAGCCCCAAGGACCTCCTTAGCGGTGAGCTGGGAGTTGGGGGGGGGGTGGTCACGTATGGGGTCGCTGGATCAGGGCACCATTTATAAATGGAGTCCCGATCTCTTCATGTGGAGCTCCTCAGTGCAGGAAATTACGCCAAGTGTGACCTCGGGGAAGGAGGGAGGTGAGTCCTAAAGAGCAACAGCGTGCCGCTAGATAGCGGGTTCACTACAAGCAGCAGGAACAACTCCACTAATCCCACACAAAATGGACTCTGATTTTATTTTGTTAGATCGTGCCCATTTTTAGGATATAGTGGCTTAGACTGGAGTGGTAACCAGAGACTTGGACTATAATAATAAAGTAGTCCGGTTGGGAGTTCAAAAGTAAGGAAATGTTGCAACAATTATCTAGAGCTTTGATCTCCTTTCCGAAAGGATGTGTAGTGATATCATGGTTGTGTTCTAATTCACTGACTGACCACTAGGAGACTCACTGCTATATAAGTGAATGTTAGAGTCAGGTGACCTGAGACTGACTGGCGAGCAGGGAAGAGAGAGGTTGCTTGTGCATGTTAATACTGTTGTTCAAGTGTTGTTTCATATATTGTTGACCCACAGTTAATGAAAATAAATATTCAGAATAACAATAATCTTTATTGTCACAAGTAGACTTACATTAACACTGCAATGAAGTTACTGTGAAAAGACCGAGTCGCCACATACTGGCTCCTGTTCGGGTACACTGAGGGGGAATTCAGAATGTCCAATTCACCTAACAGCAGGTCTTTCGGGACTTGTGGGAGGAAACCGGAGCACCTGAAGAAAATGCACGCAGACACGGGGAGAACGTGCAGACTCCACACAGACAGTGACTCAAGCCAGGAATCGTACCTGGGACCCTGGAGCTGTGAAGCAACAGTGCTACCCACTGTGCTACCGTGCCGCCCAGTACTTTAGCTTTAGTTACAAGTGTTCTTGTAATATAAACCAGGTCATCCGACAAGAATATTCCATGATGAATATGCTTGTCTTAGGAGATGTGCAGAAAAGTTAATCGATTCTTGGGATGAGAGAACTGTTCTATGAAGAGAGATTGCACGGGACGGGCCGATATTCTCCAGAGTTTGATAGAATGAGAGGTGATTTCAGCGAAACGTATATAGTTGAGGGATTGACAGGATAGATGTTGAGAGGCTATTTTCCTAGGCTGGAAATTCTGCAGCCAGGGGTCAGGATAAGGAGTCGACCACTTAGGATCGAGATGAGGAGAACTTCACCCAAAGCAGTCTGAATCTCACTGCCCTAAGAGGAGCCCTAAGAATACTCAGTGAATGAGTATTTTGGAGAGTGAAAGCTTGAAAGGTTTTGGGCACCATGCAAATCAAAGGAAGTGTGGATAGGGCAGAAAAGTGGAGTTGATGGAGATGCCATGATGCCATTTAATGTTGGAGCAGGTCTGGCATGCCATATGGTCTACCTGTGCTTCTGTTCAGGTGGTGGACGAGAGAGATTGAAATGCTGACTTTTTTCAAAACCCATTTTCAACTGTATTGATAAAACAGCACCAGTTACAAACATATCAAAGATCTTTTAACGCAATTATTTTCAAAAATTGCTTTCTTAAACCATGCCTAACTGTGTTGGAGTAAGATTTTCTGCAGAGTGATAAGCAAATGAGCTTGAACAAAATATCCACTTTGCAAAACTACTGCAATCTGGCTGCATTGGTACGTGGATTGCTCATTCGTTCCAAAATTCCTGTGTGCGCTTCTAAAATTTATCTAGTAACTCACAGCTGGTGTCATTCAAAAGCAGCATTCCATATTGCACTATCAATTTAAGTTATAGATCTAAATTGACTGGTTTGAAGCCAAAATACAATAGAATACTTTAAGTGGAGTTGTGGCTCAAACGTTTTGCTGTTTTCTTGAGCATAAACACTCATTTGGTGGTCAAGCACAATATTTCAGATTATCAAACATTCCTGGTATAAATGCTGCATTGCACAGCAGTGGAATAAATTTTTCCTTATTGGATCAGGACGTTACAGGGAATAACTTATGAAGATCCTGCTCTGTCCCAAATTAATCAATATCAATGCAATTTTGAGTGTATGCATTTAATTAACTCTGGACCTATAGTTAGTGCAAATAAAATTGAAGTATATTTAAATATTAAGTGAGTTATGTTGAATCTGTACGCAGTGGTAAATCCCATACTTTTGGACCCTTGCATGTTTGAGGTTTTGTGTCAAAGTTGGGTGGTGGGGTTGATTAGTCGTCCCAGTCATTTCATATTTAATGTTCTGAAGTTAGTTATAAATTACTTTCTGTTGAGCACAATATTTTGAATGGTTTATTATTTATGGGGAGATGATCTTCAATGAAATATCATTCTAATTACATGCTCAGATCCTGTGGATCTATTTTGTTTCCCCCAGGTTTCCGTTTTCATAACTTACAGGTTCCATGGTACTCCAAGGGCTTGACTATCCATGATGGTAACTCAGCTTTTGTCTGTTCATACTGTTTGGTCAAGTCAGTCTGTCGGTGGGTTTATTTAGTGGGTGGTGGTTGGCAGACACAAAGGCACTTGCGCGGCGACCAACAGTTGGTGGACAATGAAAGCAGCAGGAAGTAAAGGGGAACCATACTCCAAAGTTACCCTGGATAGAGAGATCATTTCAGTGAGGGATGGGAGCAATGGCATGAGAGGGTTAGGAGAGATGGTGGAATTTGTTAAATGTGGCAAAATGGCAATTATTTTTGATTGTTCGGAACTTGTTCTTTGTGCTAAAGCTGTAAATTTATGACATTTTAATGAAAAAGTTTTCAAAAAACTGTCAAGGAATTTACAAGAATCTATCAGCATTAATTGTCTTTATGAGGAGTATGGTGAACATCCATAGCCTGCACAATTTAACGCCAATGGATATAACACTGCACAAACGCAGACTCAAGAAAGGGTAGTTACAATGTTGCTACGGAACATGAAGCTTAAACAAGAACTTTGTCGTGGGACAAGACAGGTAGCTAATCAGGTGTTTTCTTCAATTATCGATGCTGAAATTATAAGTTGTAGATTTCAAGGAAATCGTGTTTATTTCTCAAACAGTATTGCGCTGATCAGATATAAATCTACCTTATCAATAAAGAGAAAATAGTTTTCAATTTGACCTTCGCACATGACGATAAACAAGTCGCAAGCTCAAACTTTGGACAATATAGGTACAGGCCGAGATTCTCCAAGCCCGCGGGCAAGTTCTGACGCCGGCGTGAAACGTGGCGTGAACCACTCCGATATCAACAATCTTCAATTATGCTCCCCTTCCGAGGGGGCTAGGTCGGCGCCTCAGTGGTCCCCGCAGCTCCAGCTGGCACAGCACGGCCGGCGCGAATTTGTGCATGCGCGCTACGGCCGGTGTGAGTTTGCGCATGCGCGCTCAGTCCGGCGTAATTCCATGCATGCGCGTGGGTTCCCATTTCCGCACCGGCCTCTGGGCAATATGGCAGGGACCCGGTGCGGAGGAACATAGGCCCCCACGGAACCAGCCCACCTGCCGATCGGTAGATCCCGACCATGGGCCAGGCCACCGTGAAGGTCCCCCCCGGGGTCGGATCCCCCCCCCCCCCCCCCCCCCACCAGGACAGCCCCCGCACACACAACTTCCAGGTCCCGCCATGTGGGACCATATGTGACCCACGGCGGCCACTCAGCCCGTCGGGGCCTGGAGAATCACCGGGGGCGGGGGTGCTTTCAACGGGCCCCGACTGGCGCAGTGGCAATCCCGCAGGCGCCCGCGAATCAGCGCTGGAGAACCGGCCAGCCGGTGTCGGGGTGGCGTGGCACGATTCTTCCCCCCCCCCCCCCCCCCACCCGGGATTCTCCAACCCGGCGAGGGGTCGGAGAATCTCGGCCATAGTCTCTCAAATCTGGCTATCCACAAAACTGACATTTTCACATTGTGCCTTGCATCAATGTTAATTAACAAGATGAAATAATGTAACTTATATGGGCAAATCAGCAAGGCGCTGTGTTGATGCAGTGTGGGGTCTGCCTAGTTATCAGCTTTTTCACTTTGCACACAGTATATTTCTGCACTTGAAGCAACCCTTCACCCCAAATCTGGCAAGATCCAAAATCTGGCACAGCCTCAATCCTGAGGTTTAGAGTCACTGCACCTGTAGTATGTATTTATATTCCTGGCCTGTTTTTATACATCGATAACTTTATGTAGCTTTTTCCAAAGTGAGAAATTCTGATTATATTAAAGCCTCTGGTGAAATCATGCTTGACAAATCTACTGGAATTCTTTGAAGATGTAACTAGTACAGTTGACCAGGGAGAACCAGTGGGTGTGGTTTATTCATACTTTCAGAAGGCTTTCAACACAGGGCAGCACAGTGGTTCGCACTGCTGCCTCAGAACGCCAGGGGCCTGGGTTCAATTCCAACCATAGATGACTGGATGTGTGCAGTTTACATTTTTCTGCGTGGGTTTCCTCCGAGTGCTCCGGTTTCCTCTCTCAGTCAAAAGATGTGCAGATTAGGTGGATTGGCCCTCATCAGTTGCCCCTTAGTGTCTAAAAGATGTGCAGGTTAGCTGGGGTTACCAGTTAGAATGCTCTTTCAGAGAATTGGTGCAGACTCGATGGGCTGAATGGCCTCCTTCTGCACTGTAGGGATTCTATGATTCTATGACAAGGTTTCAAATAGCAGATTACTATGTAAAGTTAAGAAGATGGTTAGCAGCCAGGAAACAAAGAGTTGCAATAAATGGGTCTTTTTCAGATTGGCAGGCTGTGACTAGTGGGGTACTGCAGGGATCCATGCGAGGACCCCAAATGTTCACATTATATATTAATGATTTGATGAGGCAACTAAATGTATTATCTCCAAACTTGCAGATAATACAAAGTTGGGTGGGAGGGTGAACTGTGAGGAGGACGCAGAGATGCTTCAGTGGGATTTGGAAAGGCTGAGTGTGTGGTCATATGCATGGCAGATGCAGTATAATGTGGATAAATGTGAGGTTATCCACTTTTGTTGCAAAAATAGGAAGGGAGATTGTTATTTAAATGGGTGTAAACTGAGAGAGGTGAATACTCAGCAAGACCTTGGTGTTCTCGTACATCAGTCGCTGAAAGTACGCACAGAAGTACAGCAGGCAGTAAAGAAGAAAAATGGTGGGCGGAATTCTTCCATTCTGCGGCAGAGTGTTCATGCCGTTGTAAACGGCGTCGCGTCTTCCGACGGCGTGAACAGGCCACAGTGAGTTCTGGCCACTACAGTGGGCCAGCACGGTGCTGGAGCGATTCACACAGCTCCAGCTGCCGATCCCGACGCAAACTGTACGCCGCGGATCCGCGCATGTGCAGTGTCGCAGGCGCCAACGCGCACATGCGCGGTGGCCTCCTTCAACGCACCGGCCCCGATGCAAAATGGCGCAGGAGTACAGGGACCGGCGCATAGGAAAAGAGGCCGGGGGATAGAGAGGGCGGCCCACCGATTGGTGGGCCCCCATCGCGGGCCTGCCGCATCGGAGGACACCCCAGGGGTCGATGCCCCCCCCCCAAAACAGGCCGGCACCTGACATTTGCACACAGAGTTCCCGCTGGCTGCGAGCAGGTGTGGACGACACCGGCAGGACTCAGCGTTTTAACTGCGGCTGCCACTGCAGTGGGGCAGCACTTCTGAGGAGTGCCAACACCTGGTGGGCCCCTGATTGAGCTTGGCCACGCTCATCTCACTGATGTAATAGCTGGGGTATGCGGGTGTCTAGAGGGTGGCCTGACTGGGCTCCCAGATGACCAGAGGCTCTCTGAGCATTCAAAGCAGACAGGCAGCATTCAGCAGTGTGAGCGGCCAGGAGCCCCAGATGGGTATGTTTAAAACACCTGCTTGGGTAGCGCGATCGCACAGTGGTTAGCATTGCTGCCTACGGCGCTGAGGACCCGGGTTCAAATCCCGGCCCTGGGTCACTGTCCGTGTGGAATTTGCACATTCTCCCCGTGTCTGCGTGGGTTTCACCCCCACAACCCAAAGATGTGCAGGATAGGTAAATTGGCCACTCTAAATTGCCCCTTAATTGGAAAAAATAATTGGGTACTCTAAATTAAAAAACAAAACAAACACAAAAAAACACCTGCTGCAGCAATGGTGGTCTGAGCCAGTTCACCCTGATTCCAAGATGGATACCTTGAGTCCAAGGACTTTGGTATCTTGTCGTTCCCCGCTACTGCTTGGCAGCCACCCTCCAGCAAGCACGACAATTTATGATGCTTTTTGAGAGTTTATTTAGCCTCCCGCTCCCCCTCTGCAGCCATGGCGCCCAGGTCCTGCTTGGAAAGACTTGCATTAATTTGGGCCCTCGAGACATTCGCCTAAGGTGGGCGGAGCATTGATGATGGGTGGAGCATGAAGTATCCAAGCCATTAATGATATCCATGCAGATGATGGTTTTGCGTGGATCTGCCGGTGGGGGGCTCAAACCTCGATATCGCTGCCAGTGAGGGGCTCCAATGCCAGGCACAAAATGGATTTATTCCATTTAGCGCAATTTTCCGCCTGATGCCGATTCTCATTTCCGGCATCGCAAAGCAGAGAATCCAGCCCAATATTTGTTGAAGAAAGCTGAAATCTGTTCAGGTGATGGAATATTATTCTTTTCTAAACGCAATGTTCAGCTTTTCTTACAGTTTCTTGGAAAGGATTTTTCTTTCTCCATGTTAAATCCAATGTGCATTTTTGGTAAACGGCATTCAATTGCACAATGTACCTTAGTTCAAAATTGCATTTGGAACATAGAAGCTCTCAAACAAACATTGTGTTTGATGAATCCATTCCAGGACACAACGTTAGCAACTGTGTGCAATTCTGGTCTCCACATTATAGGAAGGGTGTGATTACACTGGAGGTGGTGCAGAGGTGATTCACTGGGATGCTGCCTGGGATGAAACATTTAAGTTCCCCTTAGTTGAAGGGTCAGTTACAAGGGGACACAAGTTCACGGTCAGGGGCAGGAACGTTAGGGGGGATTTGAGGAAAAATCTTTTTACCCAGAGGGTGGTGATGGTCTGGAATGCACTGCCTGGGAGGGTGGTAGAGGCGGGTTGCCTCACATCCTTTGAAAAGTAGCTGGATAAGTACTTGGCACATCATAACTTGGCTATGTGCTGGCAAATGGGATTAGGAAGGAAGGTCAGATGTCTTTCATCTGTCGGTGTGGACTTGATGGGCCGAAGGGCCTTTTCAGCATTTTTATTATTCTGTGATTCTGCAAACTATTCAGTCTTGACTCTCTTTGGTGTAATTTCTTTGAAGCAATCAAACAAAATATCAGCAGTCTTGACCTCTTACTAAGCAAAGAAATGATGTGAAGTAATTGTTGTCACCTGTCCTTTCCTGCATTTCAGCCAGATTAGACTGGTGCGTGACTATCATCAGAAATTCTACTTTTGACTTTCTTTTCACAACAGAACCAATTTACATCATGTATTCCTGCAGAAAATCCCAATAGGTGTTAAATGAGAAGCAAACACACAGTCTGGATTCCAAACACTACAGCCCTGGTAGACAGTCTAGTTCAACATAATTAGACATGCACAATCTAAACCACAGATGGAACAAAAGGTTCTTCATAATGACATCTTTGATTTCATTTCTTATAGATTTAAGCTCTGTAAAACCAAAGATAAAAAAACCTGACTGTTGTCACAATTTCCTTATTTATTCTTCTGAATAAGTGGATACAAAAGGATAATGGGAGCGATCTAATAGCTGTGTTGCACCCATTGCGGATCTAACCAGCTCACTCCCGTTGGCGGGTTCCGGATCCCACGGTTCCGGGAGGTCACACAGTTGCGCCCTTCAGCAAACCTATTTAAAAATGGGAGGCAGGCAAAATGACTGCTGAGAGGATCGGAGAAGGTGGGTAGCCATCTTCAAAATCAGGCATGCAGCCCGGAGAATCTGGAACTGCTACCCTACTGCTTGAGATGGGGGGTGATAGGCTCAGGGCCCGAGGGACCCTGGATTGGGTATACCAATAATGGGCAAATTCAGCCGCTGACTGTCTATCCACCGAACACTCCCAGTGCAGTGCCCTGTCCATGATAATACGGTGAAGATCACTTTAACTCCCCCTGGTCGTGAGCAGTCTCTGGCTGCACAGCTGAAGGCTGTCGCTAGTAGGGAATTGGCATTGTTAGTTATATGAGCACTTTACAGCTCTCGAGTGCAATCCCGTGGGTGCACATCCCATCTCTCAGGCAAGTGTTATTGCCTAGCACCACAATCAAAATGTCAGGCCTGGACACTTTGACTGAACCCTGGAGGCATCAACACCACAGAGGCAGCAGCCAACAATCAAACACCCTATAGCTGGGCTTCAGCACTGGGGATATTCCCGTAACCAGAGAGTGAGTGCATAGATTGGGGAGGAAACCTGAGCTCAGTCCAAGTAACATTCCCAGCAGCGGTCCAGGATCAGGGTTCCGATGTCCAGGATCTCTGCTGTGGCTGGGGGCGAGTGTGCAGGGCGGGGTCCCCCAGGACAATGTGAAAGTGAAAATCGCTTATTGTCACGAGTAGGCTTCAAATGAAGTTACTGTGAAAAGCCCCTAGTCGCCACATTTCGATGGCACCCTGAGAGAAGACAGGGTTTGTGATGGTGGGGGAGGCTTGGGGGACTCCAGAGTCCTGGGGTGGAAGCCATAACTGACTATCGGTCTCTCAACCTATTACAGATATCACATTATGGTTGGTGTTGTGGACCCCGCAGCAGCTGATTTCAGGATGCTGGTGGCAGTCCAGGATGCAAGACACCGGTGAAGGCTGCAGCAGCCTGTGTGCAGGGACTTGTCTGCCCCACACCCTGAGGACACGGGCCCCATCAAGCCGGGGAGGGACCCAGAGGAGGAGGCCAGCAGTGGCCCAAGGGCGTCGTTGGTTGTTTGAGATGATGTCGGACACCATGTGCTACAGGAGGCTCTGCCTCGGCAAGGGGACGGTGTGGCAACTATGCCATGTCCATGCGGACGTGGCACCACGTGGAGGAGGAGGATACCCTCGCAGCCATGAACATCTATGTTTCGGGCGAGGACTCGTGCAGCATTTCCCAACCTTCAGCCCACACGTGCAACCGTGAAGTCACTGGTGCCCTGTATGCCCAGGCAGCTGACTGCATAAACTACGAGCTGGACCAAGCCCATTTGGATGAGTGAGCAGCACGATTCTACACCATTGCCGGGACTCCCCAGGTCCAGGGGGTAATTGATGGCATGCATGATGCTTTGCGCACACCGGGGCAACAGGCAGTGTCTTTCATTAACAGGAAGGGGTTCAACAATGTACAACTACCACCTCTGGATCTTGCACGTGTGTTCACGCTTACCCGGGAGCGTGCATGAAAGCTACATCCTGGGGCACTCATAGATCCCGGTATCTTCGAGGATCACTCCAAAATGATGGGTTGGCTCTTGTGGGATAAGGGGAACCCGTTGAGATCCTGGCTAATGAGGTCAGTACGGACGAGGAGACCGATGCGGAGACCCGATATAACAAGGCCCATGCTGCCATCTGTGCTGTCATTGACGGTGCATTGGACCGTTCGAATGCAGTACCAATGCCTTGACCGCAAAAGTGTTGCGCTGAAGTACCCTCCCCAGAGGGTTGCCCACATTGTGGTGGTCTGCTGTGCCCTCCACAACATGGCAGAGCAGCGGAGCGATATGCTGGAGGTGAAGGAGAAGGGACATGCGGCCTCATGTGAGGAGGAGTGCGAGGTGGAGCCAGATCAGAAGGTCCACAGGATGAGCCGGGAGGACCTGCGGAAGCAGCCAGAAGATGGACGACAGGCAGCGGCGAGGATCCGGCAATCCTCGGAGTACCAAGGAGGTCCCCATCCTTTCCTGCTTCTTGTATGACGGGGCCTTGTCTGTCACCCCCCCCCTCTCCCCCTCTTCACTCCCTCAGCGTGCTCAGTGATGCTCGCCTGTGACTGGGCTATACTCTGGTGTGCCTCGGCAATGCCCACCTCCATCTGGAATACGTCCCCCAGTGACTGGGAGATGATGTTGAGGCACTCAACCATGGCTGTTACTGACTGTGCAATGCCTTGGACACCACCACTCATGACACTGACTCCGTGCTGCAAACTTTTAACTGTGGTCGCCACCCTAGCAGTGTTGGACTTGGTGTCACGTATTGCTGGTGCCACCTGCTGGGTCCATAAATTTTGCGACTCCTTCAATCTGCAATGAACCCGCTGGAGTGTCGCTGATATCCCCTCCTGAATCTCACAGCCGTAACCTGGCATCAGCGCCAGGATAACCTTGTCCAGAGGCTTGGTATCTAACTGGGAGCCAGCTGGGTCCTAGAATCCAACGGACCTACAAATGCTGTCTCCCCTGGAGGTTCCTGCCTCCACCCAATGTGCATCAGCAACTTTATGGTGCTCACCAGAATGTGACCCAGAAGCCTGTCCATTAATGTCGCCCACCGAGGCGTGTGTCACTGCGCTGGTGGACGGTGGGGGTGACAGCTGTGATGCCTCGGTGGTGGTATCCCCAGAGCTCTACTCCAAGGTGTTCTCTTGGAAGGTGGGCACCGCCCGGATGGGCCGGCACCACCCAATGGCGATCCTGCAGGAGAATGGAGAAGGAAGGATAATTATGTATGACATGAACAACAACTCACTTGCGACAAGTCATTGAGGTGGCAGTACTGGATCCTCACCTCTGTGGCGCAGGCCAGCCTCGCTGTCAGTGACCGCTTTATCCTCGGTCACCTGCATCACCCGTTCCTCATTGTAGGTAAGGTCTCTGATGTCTGGCACACCGCCACCCATTGCAATGACAGACATCGGGGACCTCGTCCCTCCTGTTATGGGCCAACTTCTCCGATGGGGCACAGAGACGGCATTAAGAGCTGCAAGTTTCATGCATCAAGGGGGTGGGGGGTGCGTTCTGTGGTGCGGGACAAGCATGGGTACCGCTGCTGGGCATGTTTGTTGTTTTGGTGGGTGCCGGGGTGTGCTGTGGCACAGGCATGGTATTATGCTGGGGGTGAGAGGGGTGTGACTTGCAGTGCCAGCCGCCTGTCCGTTTGGGGGGGGGGGGGGGGGGGGGGGTGTGAGGCCCAGGGGTGACACGAAACCAGGGGGCTGATACAACCCGGTGGAGGTCATTGAGTTTCTCAATGGCATTGGACTGTAGTCCTTCTTGTAATGTTCCCTGAGCTAATGGTCTCTGCTACTGCCTCCCAGGCGGCACTGGCTGATCTGTGGCTGACCCTCCGATCCCCTCGGGGGAACAGGGTGTCCCGTCTCGACTAAGCAATATCCAACAGTGTGCCCAGGTCACTGGAATGTGGAGCTTGTCTGCCCGGTGGCATGGCCGCATTCTGTCTGCAGTTTGCTGAAGGACCGGTATATATGCTACTTCCCCTCGTTAGTTGGGAGCTGCCAGGCACGATCCAGGTGAATCAGCTGGCGGGACAGCCATTGTCGCTGTGAAGCCCATGGGGGATCATTACCAGCCCTAATTGATGTTGGATACCGGTTGTGGTCTCACTGGGTCGGCTGTCGGGAATCACATAAAAAGATGAGCTCTCTACCACACTTAGTGCTTCTCCCGTTAGATCAGGCTCAATGGCATTAATATACACAAAGCTTCCATTAGCACAGTATGCAGATTTGCTGGGCAATATTATTGGTTGTCTGACATGCTAAAACCGAAAACGGATTGTACTACCTACCAGGACCTTTCCAACACATAATAATTCGGCTTGAAATGAAAACCCAATTTACTTTTTAAAAATAAATTTAAAGTAGCCAATATTTTTTTCCCCAATTAAGGGGCAATTTAGCATGGCCAATCCACCTACCTACACATCTTTGGGGTGCGGAGGTGAGACCCACGCAGACATGGAGAGAATGTGCAAACTCCCCTCGGGCAGTGACCCGGGGTCAGGAACGAACCCGGGTCCTCAGCGCCGTGAGGCAGCAGTGCTAACCACTGCGCCATCGTGCGACCCTAAACCCATTTTATTTTCACCTAATTTCAATGCCACCCTCCCCTCGACAAAGTACTGACTGCTCTCAGGTGCAGTACTATGTTTGGCTTCCACCTTACTTGTAACCTTTATTCTGACCTTCAGCGAGGGTTAGCAAGAGATGGAAAAGAGGATATCCCTCCATAAATAAGGAGGCCTGTGACCTGGGGAAGAGGAACCCAGGCCGTTTTGTTTTCCCCCTCTCGAAAGCTAAAGTGGTTGAATCTCGGATTTTCCTCTTCAATGGTTTAGTTATTCACAGTATGAATGTCGCTGAACCATCAGGGAGCTCAGCGTTGAAAACCTTTTGTTGTTTGAAATTTTATTACGAATTTACACATTAAGCAAGAGGGACCCGAGCTCCCTGATGGTTCAGTTCAGAGGACAACTTACAAAGCAATTTCTAATTTTGTCAAGTGGAGGAATAAAATGATTGAATGAATTAGAAATATAACATCTATTACATTGTTAAACCGTTTTTAAATGCAAGACTGATCTAATTTCCAGATTTCAAATAAATTGAATAGGTAGACAGTAATTCAGTGCGTGTGGCAGTGACATTTTTCACTGTCTCTCGCTTGCCACATGGGAAAGAGAGAATGGCTTCTTCCGATCACTTAATATAGGCTTTACATTCCATAGGGGGTGGCTAGATTGATGAGTAAGTGTCTGACCAGTCATCAATTCAAAAATTCCAAGGCTCGGCTAGTGGAGTGGACGCGGACTCACAGTAATCGGCGAAATGGCTGCACTCAGCACTGACCTGGAAGAAAGTGGCCCACAAAGATTTAGTATTCCCCCAGGCAATGGGTTGCCCCTTTGTCAACGGCACTTTCAATCTGTTGCCCAACTCAGGGCGATCTCCAGGTGTCCAGCAATCACGTGCACTCAGCATGGCAGGGAACCACAGTGATGTGTTCTCAGGCAGCAAACCAAGAAATAAACTGCACTCATTATCCTTCACCTTTCGTTAAAATCTGCCGAGTACAAACCAGTTGGGGCATATATGTGGGGTTGAGGTAGAAGCTGGAATACCAAACGTTCTTTTGAGAAAATAGTCATTATTCCAATATAAAATAGGGTTTCCAGTGCCACAGAAGTTTCTGCACTAATTAGGAACTTCTGTTGCTTCATTAAAAGCCCAGTCCCACCTTATTGAACAAGATGTAACTTTGTCGGGGACACAGGGCAAGATTCTCCCTCCCCCCCCTCAGCATGCCTTTTGCAGTGACGTAGTTGGCCCGCTTTTGGTCGGCGGTTGGATCTTCCGGTTCTGCCACTGTCACCGTGGTTTCCCGTTGTTCTCACCCTTCACCCCACGAAGGGGGTGTGGTGGGGGTGGGGGGGGGGGGGGTGGTTGTTGTCAGCGTGGGCTCAGTGAAGATCCCACCAGCAGGAACGGCTGTAAAATCCCCCTCCTAAAAGTGTACTTCATTTCTAAAGTGATTTATATTTGATTGCAGGCTGGAAGCTGGGGGTAGTTGCGGGAGGGGGGGGGGGGGGGGGGGGTTGTGGGCGTGAAGGGGTGCAGAGTAGAGGATTTCAACAATAGCACACCCTTTGGAGAAGCAGAGAATCACTGACAGCTACTTCTGGATTTCCACATTTACTTGTGCATGTAGCTTCAACAACGTTATTGTCATGTTCAGAGAGAAACGGCGCCGTTCACTATCAACACCACAACAAAGTATGGGCCATCTTCGCATATTTTGTGGGTTGGTCGCTTCCATAATTGGGGTAGGTCGTCCTTGCTTGCATGGTGCCAACATGGAGTGCCTGTCCGATTGAGTCAGCTGAACTAAGAAGTGCTCTGATATGGGACCTGAAGGTGGTGAATCTGTGGAACTCTTTGCCGCAGGAGGCCAAATCACTGAGTGTCTTTAAGACTGAGATAGATCGGTTCTTGATTAATAAGGGGATCAGGGGTTATGGGGAGAAGGTTGGACAATGGGGATGAGAAACATATCAGCCATGATTGAATGGGCTGAATGGCCAAATTGTGCTCCTATGTCTAATGGTCTTTTGGTCTTAAGATCTGCCTTTGCTGAATTTTAAACTGTTCCCAATCCTCAGGCCGATTGCTTTTTTTTAGCTAATGTGCATGTCTCTAATACTGTCTCTAATTTCCCTTGTAAGCCATGGCGTGGCCATAGTTCCCTTTCTACTCTTGCGCCAAATAGGAATAAACAACTTTCGTTCCATCTGTTCCTTCTGGCTCCACATATACTGCAGCCTGTTGCTGGTCGAGGCTCTAATCTCCACCCCCACCTCCCATCTGGGATCAAGTGCATCCCCTATCCTCTTTCCCAGGCCCATGTTGCTGAGCAGTTTAGCGAAGGGAGTGGTGATTCTCTGACGTCCCACAACTCACTTGTCCCTTTTATTCCAACAGCTGCATTCATGTGAAACCATAACCCAAATGGCAGGAATTGTGGCTGTTCTCTTAACTTCATGCTAGTTCCCCACAGAGGTTTCTCCATTTCAATTAGAAACACTGACTTTGTCAAAACATTAAGCATCAAGTGTTAACATCTTATGATGAATTCTGGCAATGACTGAAACAATTGGTACATGAGAAAGTGAGAGCAATTAACCCATTGTAAAAC
The DNA here is from genome assembly GCF_902713615.1 of Scyliorhinus canicula. Classification (NCBI taxonomy): domain Eukaryota; kingdom Metazoa; phylum Chordata; class Chondrichthyes; order Carcharhiniformes; family Scyliorhinidae; genus Scyliorhinus; species Scyliorhinus canicula. Next base: position 193,352,460 of record NC_052149.1, on the reverse strand, counting down.
TGGCCTTGCTTCCTGTTATATTGTTACATTATTTCAAAACGATTGAGCAACTATATTGCGCCCAGGTATGCATGGGCCTGAATTTCACTTCTGTTGGGCGCCCGAGGTCGGCAGGGCTTGAGCCGCAAATGTTGAAACAATACGAATTCACGCCGGCTGTCCTTTTCAGAGCGGGCCAACTTGAAACCTGCTCCCACATTTGAGAAGGGCTGCTGGCAGGGGGCACGTTAGTGGCCGGCTGCAATGAGGACATGGCGAGAGGTTTCAAATCAGCTGAGGCAGTTCCCTGATGCATGCCAGGAGTTATGGAAGAGGCACGGAGTTGCCCATCAGTTATGGATCAGCACCTGTTTGACATACCAGGCAGGAGGACAATGCATGTCCTCTGTCCCACCTCTTCCTGGACAAGCTCCTGCGCACTCTTGTGGAGACACTAAGTGCCAGGCAAGAACATCCTGATGCCACGGGTTGGCATGATGACGCCACCCCACCAAACAAAGAGGGCCTGTGCAGAGGTGGCAGCCAAAGTCAGCAGGCATGACATGGTGCGACACAACTGGATTTCAGAGATGAGAAAGGTTCAATAATCTGCGCTCGGTAAGGGTGAGCACCAATTTGGCATGGTGCAACGTGGAGAAGTCTTGAAGAGTGGCCGTCCTCAGTGGCGCCTCAGGGGTTTAAGAATCAGAGTTACAGAAGGAGCATAAACCCGTGCTGGCTGAGCCTCTGTTCCTCCTCAGAGGAGGAGTCCCTAGGAGAGTACACAATCCTCATCTGCTGAAATGCAGATAGTACTGCCCCTTGCACTAAAGGCTGCAGTCGGCAGAACTGCTGCAAGAGAGTAGGCAAAACAAAACAGTCCTCAAAAACAAAGATGTGGAGAGGCCGGCATTGGACTGGGGTGAGCACAGTAAGAAGTCTTACAACACCAGGTTCAAGTCCAACATGTTTGTTTCAAACACTAGCTTTCGGAGCACTGCTGCTTCCTCAGGTGAATCAAAAACAAAGCTATCAAAGCAAATACTTCAGAATAAACCATTGGAAAAGGTCTGAAATTTCAAGTCTAAAGCAGCAGAAAATTCTCCCCTGAACCCATAACAACTCACACAACCAATGCTCCTGTCCCCTTTCATCCCACCCTTAAAAAACAGAATGGCTGTCTGTCCATATTGCCAGGGCAATTACTACCAAATCGCAAGGGCAATGTAAAATTGCCTTCAATTGCCCTTAAGTGGTTGATTAATTGTCAGCAGGTATGTTTCTGAATCCCACAGCTGCCTGCCCACCCTAATATTCATATGTTCCACGATGACATTGGGACAAACGCCTGACATCTTCACACAAGATTTTGGGCAGGCTTTAGGATCGCAGACCTGGGGCGGCATTCTCCCCTACCCGGCGTGACGGAGGGTGCCGGTGTAGGGGAGTAGCGCCAACCACTCAGGGGTCAGGCCTCCCAAAGGTGGGGAATTCTCCCCACCTTTGGGGGCCAGCCCCGCGCTGGAACGGTTTGCACCAGAAGACTGGCGCAAAAAACCGGCGCCCCCGGCAGCGGGGCTGGCCGAAAGGCTTTCGCCGGTCGGCGCATGCACAGTGACGTCAGCGGCAGCTGACCGCTGACGTCACTGCCGGTGCATGCGCAATGTGGGGTTCTCTTCCGCTTCTGCCATGGCGGAGGCCGTGGCGGCCGCGGAGGAAAATAGTGTACCCAGGGCACTGGCCCGGAGTCTGAGCGGGGGGCCCCGATCGCGGGCCAGGCCACCGTGGGGGCACCCCCCGGGGTTCGATCGCCCCCCCCCACCCCCCCAGGACCCCGGGGCCCGCTCGCACCGTTCCAGAGGTGGTTCAAACCTTGGTGGCAGGAGTGGCCTCCCAGCGGCGGGACTGCGGCCCATCCGGGCCGGAGAATCACCGCAGGGGCCTCTCCGATCGGAGTGGCGAGATTCCCGCCACCGCCACTTCCCGGGTGGCGGAGAATCTCTGCCACGGCGGGGGCGGGATTTTCGGCGGCCCCAGGCGATTCTCCGACCCTGCTGGGGGTCGGAGAATTTCGCCCCAGATCCCAACAGTGACCAGGATTCAGGACCAAAACCCCAATATTCTAGTTTATTTGTAAGACTGTGTTGAAAGAATGATTCGCTCCAGAAGTCATTGCATGAAGAAATAGGGCTTGGTTATTTTTAAAACATAACATTATTATGAATACAATATGAAACTTTTAAACTTCACACCCAAAAGATCATTTTGCAATTGCCCCTTAAACACTACTCAAATCCCCATTAAACAACCAGAAATAAAACCTACAGCTCTCAATCTATCTTACTGTGGGAGAATTGTGGACTCAGCATCAGGCAGGTCAGAATTCAACTCTCTCCAAAGATTTCTTCAAAAACTGTCTCTCTAAAACTTTTCAAAATGTCTCTCTGCATTTCTTGACTCCACCCAACATTGACCTAATTTCCCCAAGCTGAAAAAACAAATTATCTCTGCAGTATGCAGACCGCCCCAGGGACTTTCCCAGTCAAACCACAGTTCATTAGTCCAGACTGAATTGTCAATTTTACCTTCTGGCTGCTAAAAACACCCGAACTGCAAAACAGAACTATTAAAAAAAAAACATGACCACAACAGTCAAACACACTCAAACCTCAAGCTTTTAACTTTAAATTGCCTAATAATTAGTATCCAATATTCCTAAAGTCTTCCATGTGTCACATCAGGCACGTGCCCATTACTGCTGCGTAAAATTCTGGTCACGTATATCAAGCGTGTCACATCACTTTCCACTGCGCTACAGTCTGTGTACCGAAACAACAATGTATTATTCTACGACACATGGAGAATTCTGGAGGGATACACTCAATCTCAGCTCCAATATTTATGTCTCAAAGTGTGATTAGTTCAGATTTTTGCGAACCACAGGACATGATTCCTTGATCAGCAAACTTAGCTCAACAATATTTCTAACTCAAATTTGACAAACACTACCTTTAAGGTAGTTTAGGATGCTCGTTTGAATCTCATCAAACTGGTACAATTGCTACATTCAAGACAGAGAAATTGACTGTTTTTAAAACCCTAATTGATGTAAATACTTAAAATTGATACCTTCACTACAGTGTATTATGGTAGTACTTATGAGTACCATGGGCGGAATCGCCCGGGGCCGGCGTCAATCCCGCCCCCGCCATGTCCGGAATTCTCCGCCCCCCGAGATTCGGCATGGGCGGGAATTGCGCCGTGCCAATTGGCGGGCCCCCCGCGCCGGTCGGCGGGCCCCCCGCGGCGATTCTCCGGCCCGCGATGGGCCGAAGTCCTGCCACTGACAGGCCTCTCCCGCCGGTGTGGTTTAAACAACCTACCTGATTGGCGCCGCCGGCGGGCTCCGGGTTCCTGGGGGGGGCGCGGGGCGATCTGACCCCGGGGGGTGCCCCCACGGTGGCCTGGCCCGCGATCGGGCCCACCGATCAGCGGGCGGGCTTGTGCCGTGGGGGAACTCCTTTTCTTCCGCCTTCACCATGGTCTTCACCATGGAGGAGGTGGAAGAGACCCCCTCCCCTGCGCATGCGCCGGTATGACGTCAGCAGCCACTGATGCACCGGCGCATGCGTGGACTTACGCCGGCCGGCAAAGTCCTTTCGGCCCCGGCTGGCGTGGCACCAAAGGCCGTTCATGCCAGCCAGCGGAGTGGGAACTATTCCGGTGCGGGCCTATCCCCTCAATGTGAGGGCTTGGCCCCTCATGCCACTCCGACACGCCGGGAACCCCCGCCCCACCAGGTAGGGGAGAATTCCGGCCCTTATCTTGCTTTTGGTCAGATTGTTAGACTATATAAACATTTTGTGGTTAAATTGTGGCAGTGAGGATTGCTCAACATTGTGCAAGAGACCATTAACAGTGTGGTCCTTTTATCCTTACAGCTGAAGTAAGTATCAAAAGTGAAACGATTTACTAGAATCAACGGATGCATCCAAGAACCACTCGTGTATAAAATGTCAGCTATATATTTGTGCTCAGAAAATGAAGAAGCATCATACAATTAAAGCATTTGTTTCCTGTCGTTGCTTTTAAGTTACTGATCTAAATGCCTTCCACATCTGTGCATTTCAGCCTTCAAGGTACAGTAACTATTGAAATGCATCAGAGTAGGTGTAGTCTGAAGAGTATTAATTTTGAATTTCTGTGATTGATGCCGACAATTTTTTTTTAATGTAGCCAAATGTGCCTTTGTCGTCATGTTAAAATAATTGAATAATCCATAATCTGGTAGGAAGTTAAAATTAATGACAAAGCAGTTGTTTTTACAGTGACAAAGTAAAATAATGGCCAATATTTACAGTAGTGGTGCCATCAATATTCACAATTAAATTATAAGATAAGATAAATCGAGAAATAATGGTTCGGTGACAATACTTGGTTTTAAAAGTCTAAATATTGCAAAGCGTAAATGAGATAAAGAGCTTCACATTTTTGAGCTGCTTGAAAGTATACATTATGACTATGATCAGTCTAGATTTCAACACAGTGGAATAATTGTACAAAAGCCTAGTGTCACTAGTCTGCTACCCAGTTTGTAGCCATTCAATATCTACTGCTGTAGATCAGTTACATACTCACCTGTAGACAAAGTATAAATAGAAAGAAAGAATCAAACAGTGACTGGGGCATCTCTTTCCATGTCCCATGATGTTCGAGATGCACAATCGAACATGAGAGTTGTCTTCGGGAAAAGCAGATTGAATGGCAGTGGGCAATCAAACTGCGACAAGCAAATGTCATTTAATTCCCAGTACATATATTCTGGCTTTACTTTCAGGTTGCATTATGAGTTCACATACCCATAATTATGTTGGAAACAGTCTATATAATATAATTCAATAGTTATATCCTCCAACAAGTGCTGCAGCACCACCACTGACTGGAGGTTATGATTCAACACTACAGGGCAGCACGGTGGCGCAGTGGGTTAGCCCTGCTGCCTCACGGCGCCGAGGTCCCAGGTTCGATCCCGGCTCTGGGTCACTGTCCGTGTGGAGTTTGCACATTCTCCCCGTGTTTGCATAGGTCTCAGCCCCACAACCCAAAGATGTGCAGGGTAGGTGGATTGGCTATGCTAAATTGCCCCTTAATTGGAAAAAATGAATTGGGTACTCTAAATTTATTTTTAAAAATGATTAACACTACATATATCAATAAACGATTAGTTATAAATAACAGCATTGAATTTGCAATGGAATATGTTCACAGGAAGTGAATGTAAATCAACTTCTTGAAATACTTCCCATGCCTTGAGGTACATAATGTGGAGATGATGGCGTTGGACAGGGGTGAGCACAGTAAGAAGTCTTACAACACCAGGTTAAAGTCCAACAGGTTTGTTTCACTAGCTTTCGGAGCACTGCTCCTTCCTCAGGTGAATGAAGAGGTGTGTTCCAGAAACATACATATAGACAAAGTCAAAGATGCCAGACAATGCTTAGAATGCGAGCATTTGCAGGTAATTAAATCTTTACAGATGCAGAGACAGGGCTAGCCCAGGTTAAAGAGGTGTGAATTGTCTCAAGCCAGGACAGTTGGTAGGATTCCGCAAGCTCAGGCCAGATGGTGGGGGGTGAATGTAATGCGACATGAATCCCAGGTCCCGGTTGAGACCACACTCATGTGTGCGGAACTTGGCTGTATGTTTCTGCTCAGTGATTCTGCGTTGTCGCGCGTCCTGAAGGCCGCCTTGGAGAACAGAGATCAGAGGCTGAATGCCCTTGACTGCTGAAGTGTTCCCCGACTGGAAGTGAACATTCCTGCCTGATAATTGTTGCGCGATATCCGTTCATTCGTTGTCACAGCGTCTGCATGGTCTTGCCAATGTACCACTCTTCGGGACATCCTTTCCTGCAGCGTATGAGGTAGACAACATTGGCCGAGTCACACGAGTATGTACCGCGTACCTGGTGGGTGGGGTTCTCATGTGTAATGGTGGTATCCATGTCGATGATCTGGCACGTCTTGCAGAGATTGCCATGGCAGGGCTGTGTGGTGTTGTGGTCTCTGTTCTGAAGGCTGGGTAGTTTGCTGCAAACAATGGTTTGTTTGAAGTTGCGCAGTTGTTTGAAGGCAAGTAGTGGGGATTTGGGGATGACCTTGGCAAGATGTTCATCTTCATCGATGATGTGTTGAAGGCTGCGAAGAAGATGTCGTAGTTCCTCCACTCCGGGAAAGTACTGGACGACGAAGGGTACTCTGTCGGTTGTGTCCCGCATTTGTCTTCTGAGGAGGTCAGTGCGGTTTTTTGCTGTGGCGCATTGGAACTGTCGATCGATGAGTCGAGCGCCATATCCCATTCGTACAAGGGCATCTTTCAGCGTCTGTAGATGTCTGTTACGCTCCTCCTCGTCTGAGCAGATCCTGAGTATACGCAGGGCTTGTCCATAGGGGATGGCTTCTTTAACTTGTTCGACAACACGTTCTTCATCCAGACGCACGGAACAGCCATGGGGACCAAATTCACACCTCAATATGCCAACATCTTCATGCACAAGTTTGAACAAGACCTCTTCACCACGCAGGACCTTCAACCGACGTTATGCACCAGATACATTGATGACATTTTTTTCCTTTGGACCCACGGCGAATAATCACTGAAACGACTACACGATGACATCAATAAGTTCCATCCCACCATCAGACTCACCATGGACTACTCTCCAAAATCAGTTGCATTCTTGGACACACTCATCTCCATCAAGGACGGTCACCTCAGCACTTCGCTTTACCGCAAGCCCACGGATAACCTCACGGTGTTCCACCTCTCCAGCTTCCACCCTAACACGTTAAAGAAGCCATCCCCTATGGACAAGCCCTCCATATACACAGGATCTGCTCAGACGAGGAGGAGCGTAACAGACATCTACAGATGCTGAAAGATGCCCTTGTACAAATGGGATATGGCGCTCGACTCATGAATCAACAGTTCCAACGCGCCACAGCAAAAAACCGCACTGACCTCCTCAGAAGACAAACATGGGACACAACCGACAGAGTACCCTTCGTCGGTCGTCCAGTACTTTCACGGAGTGGAGAAACTATGACATCTTCTTCGCAACCTTCGACACATCATCTATGAAGATGAACATTTTGCCAAGGTCATCCCCACACCCCCACTACTTGCCTTCAAACAATCGTGCAACCTCAAACAAACCATTGTTTGCAGCAAACTACCCAACCTTCAGAACAGAGACCACGACACCACACAACCCTGCCATAGCAATCTCTGCAAGACGTGCCAGATCATCGACATGGATACCACCATTACTCGTGAATACCACCCATCAGGTACGCGATACATACTCGTGTGACTCGGCTAATGTTGTCTACCTCATACACTGCAGGAAAGGATGTCCCGAAGCGTGGTACATTGGCGAGACCGTGCAGATGCTGCGACAACGAATGAACGGACATCGCACGACAATCACCAGGCAGGAATGTTCCCTTCCAGTTTGGGAACACTTCAGCAGTCAAGGGCATTCAGCCTCTGATCTCCGGGTAAGCGTTCTCCAAGGCGGCCTTCAGGACGCGCGACAACGCAGAATCGCTGAGAAGAAACTTATAGACAAGTTCCGCACACATGAGTGTGGCCTCAACCGGGACCTGGGATTCATGTCGCATTACATTCATCCCCCACCATCTGGTCTGGGCTTGCGAAATCCCACCAACTGTCCTGGCTTGAGACAATTCACATCTCTTTAACCTGGGCTACCCCTGTCTCTGCATCTGTAAAGATTTAATTACCTGCAAATGCTCGCATTCTAAGCATTGTCTGGCATCTTTGACTTTGTCTATATATATGTTTCTGGAACATATCTCTATTCACCTGAGGAAGGAGCGGTGCTCCGAAAGCTAGTGCTTGAAACAAACCTGTTGGACTTTAACCTGGTGTTGTAAGACTACTTATTGAGGTACATAAGGCAGACAAAGTACATGTTTGTGTCTGTTTCCACAGCTTGTTTTTTCCTGGAACAGGTCACTAGCCTGAAGGCTGAAGCTATAGCTTGAGTCACATTATTCCACATCAAGTCGCTTTTAATGCATACCATAGCTATACTGGAATGAGTTGCAGGTTTATAACCAAACTGTTTGGCCGTGGTATTGACATATCTTCCTTGGCCATTGAGTCCTGGAGTGGGATTCGAACCTGGAGTTTGTCTCCGAAGCAGGGATGCTACACACTGCGCACAAGTCCTCCTGCATGTAAATGCGAGATTATTGATACATGTTCCTCATGTGGATGTAATGTATTTCTCAAAGTCTGCATTATGTTTGTCTCATAATTGGCATTAAATTATGTTTTTGCTCCAGGATAATCGTGATTTTTTAAAAACATTTAATTTTACTATTATATAGTAACAAGTGTGTATATAGACATAACACACAATTGCAGGGTGACAGATGGTTGTGTCTCACGGCATCACTAAATAGATTGTGGTGCTTCCTCTATTAATGATTTTCACTGCCAGTAAATCTGTTTGACTGGCTGCCACTTCGTACTTGTCTGCATATGTTCATGAATTTTGTCTTTAGTTTTTAGTGTGGCTTCGTCCAAAGAATGCCTTGCCTGAATGGACGTAATGGGTTGGATTGAACAGTCAGTGCGATGTAAGGGCACTTGCTGATGACCATGAAGTGCCCATCTCTCTGGTGGGAATTTCATTTCTATCATTGTATAGTGCTGAGATGACTGATTGCAATGTTCTTTTACTGGGCATTCTCAGCAAGGAGTTGGTGCGATATCAAGCTGTCCAAAAACCCAAATTAAAGGATTTTCACAAACATGAAATTGAAAGCACAAAGAAGATTGATTTTTTCTTAGAACAGAGTGAATTATAGATTAGGATATAAACATGGATAAGTTAGAAACTAAAATATGCTGAAAAGTCTTTTTTTAACTTAAAGATTTACTTATCATTCATTTAACATCACTCCACAATTATAAAGTTATTTTTTCATGGTCAGTTTTTTTGTTCAAATCTTCTATGTGGCATTGTCATTAAACACTGAGCAGGCGGGATCATGGAGTTGAAGGCTAAGATCAACAATGATGGTATTGAATGACAGAACAGGCACGATGGGCCAAATGGTCCACTCCTACTCATATTTCTTATGTTCTTGTGAGTTACACTGGGCTGTGGGGTGATGTGAGAGGTGGTGGGAATGAGGTCCACGGTGCAGTCTGTGTCAGAGCTCTGAGCGACATATTGCAACATCAGCATTTATGCGCGCACCCAAAATCCTGAAGTTGTGGTAAATTGCAAAGGGGTAATGCTGATGGTTCACCAACAACCCTCCATCTTCTGGATCAATACATGTCAAGGATCAGCTATTCCAAGTTACTGGTATTAAGAGCTCACTAATGGGTTCTACACAGACATTCAAATATATGTAATCTTGATTCAGTGGTAATACTGTTGCTTCAGAAGGTTATAGGTTTACATTGTCACAAACCCATGAGGGAGCCACAGACCAAAATAACTAAATGTATCAAATGATCCACAAGTGGAGAAATTGCCAACAAGATTTCACTTTTTATAACTTTTACTTTAACAGGAATCAAAACTAATGCAAATTAACCATGAATTAACAGCCACAGGATACTTCAGATAAAAAGATCAATTTCATTTTAAATAGTCATGACAACAAAGATGCACCTTGCACTACCACAAGCACCTGTGCCATTCCCTGCACACACGTGGCACATGCAATTCCAAATTTCTTTAACTCAGCCTCCAGTGTGCAAGTTCTTTCACTTTCTCGGTTTACATCATTCCTGATGGCCTAGCTTTCCACAGTGAATTTGCAACCAGCCAACCAGCAATGACTGGTTGACAATCTGTTCCTCTGATCCAAACTCTCAGCTCTTTGCAAGCCTGAGGTATTCACACTGCATTTAGGAGTCAATCCCTTTTAGCTTGCTCACACATCCCTTTCCCAAGAGCTTCTGAAATTCTATTTTCCTCATTACTGCCAAACAGAAAACTGACCTTTATGTCGAGAGCTGTCTTGGCTTCTCCTGACATAAATTCTGTGCTTCTCCTTCAGTCCCTGTTTGCTTCTTCTATGCGGCTCCATCTCTTTGCTGATCACCTTCTAAATCCATCTCTCCTCTGTTCTTTACAGCATAGAACATAGAACAGTACAGGCCCTTCGGCCCTCGATGTTGTGTCGAACAATGATCACCCTACTTAAACCCACGTAACCCGTATACCCATAACCCAACAATCCCCCCATTAACCTTACACTACGGGCAATTTAGCATGGCCAATCCACCTAACCCGCACATCTTTGGACTGTGGGAGGAAACCGGAGCACCCGGAGGAAACCCACGCACACACGGGGAGGACGTGCAGACTCCACACAGACAGTGACCCAGCCGGGAATCGAACCTGGGACCCTGGAGCTGTGAAGCATTGATGCTAACCACCATGCTACCGTAGCTTCTTTGTCTGTCTTCTTTGTATCTGACCACACTGCTTTCAATCTTCTTTGCTGTTGGTTCTGCTTCTTGGTCAAGTGTCACATGGAGCGGAATTTTTTATTATTCAAGAAAATTTACTATTGATCCCTTTACAATTGATGCATGTGCACAAAAGTCCTTTTCAAACTCCTTTAAAACAATTACAGCCTCTGCAAACATTTTAAAGAAATTAATTTTCCTCACACTGTACCGCCTCTGGGTCCAAAGCCATCACAACATTGTTCGAAGGACATGAGCGCATTATCCCATGCCACAAAAATGCAAAACTTTGGCCCTGCTGTATCGCCAGTAGTGTCCTGTCACAGATAGATGCTGAGTTCATGAAACAATATTCAGCAAAGGGCAGGGACTGTTCTTTGGCTCGCTGGCCAAAATGTATTCCTTAACTCAAAGTGAAGGGTAGAACATTACCATATTTTTTCAAAGTATCAGGCTCAGACTGAAAGCCAACATGTCGCTCACCAGCTGCACAGTCCAGTTTTCTCTCCAGATCATGAGCACCCCCCCCCCCCCCCCCCGAGAAAAAAAAAGAGTGGGCAGAGTTTACGCCATCAGACTGGTGGGGTGGGTCATGATAGAGTGGGCTCCACAGAGATCGTGTTGCCATCTGTAAAGGGCATCCCAATCAGCTCTGAAGTGGAATTCCCCACCCCCAACCACAGAGGAACCGAGGAACCGGGGACTCCCCCCCCCCCCCCCCCCCCCCCCCCCCCCATCAAAGCGCAAGTATCAATGGAATTTCCCCCTGCCCCACCCTCCAGTGCCCGCTACTTCTATACCGGCAGGTTCCCCATTCAATGCCCTTCTCCCACTGGGTGCTATACTTACCTTTGCACCCACGGAGAGATCCGCTCCACTGAATCTCATCTTAAATAGTTGTTGTAAACTTCACTGACGAAATGGCATGTCGGCAAGGTTTGAATATTCAAAAAGGGAGGGGAATGCAGCAGGGTGGGCTGGGTAATGATATTTAAGTGCATTAAAATCCATTAAAATTAGATACTCGCCCTTTGTGAGCACGAACCTCGTGACATCGCAGGGTGGGGTGGGGAAAATCGGGAAACGCAATCTCTCCGGAGAGAGTCACATTTCCTGACTCTCTCCGGATTTTCCGCTCACGTTGCCGTTCTCTCAACCCCATATTTAATTGACCATTTATCTCATTTGCTAGTTGTAAAAGCTTGCAAGCCACATTTGCTCAAGTGGCCAGAAAGTACTCCATTGCCTGTAAAGTGCTCAGGGATAATCTGAGGACATAAAGGCAAAGATTTTTTCCATCTTACCCACATTATCCAGCAATATTGTTGTCCTTAACATCAACAGACTGCTCATTTCATCTGCACTGTTGAACTTCTGCACTCAGTCACTGTTTGAAAGGCACTTTTACCTCGGAAAATTCATGAGGAATTTTGTGTCATTATTTTCAAGGCTCATTACAGCGTCATCTTCCAACACGGCACCTGCTGCTATTCTGCTGGGAACTTGCCAGAATACAGCAGTTGTGAAGATTTCCCATTTTTGTAAAATTGTCCATCAGTGCGTATATGATAGATCAGTCACATTTTAAATATCTTTATGAACTAAGTTTAGCAATCCTCTTCTTTTTATTCACGAAGATAAAAGCTAATGACTATGGATGCTGGAATCTGAAATAAAAACTGGGCAATCCCAGCAGGTTGACAGAATCTGTGGAGAGAGAAGGGAGATAACATTTCGCATTTGGATGACTCTTTGTCAAAGCTGCCTCTTTTATTCATGGACAATGATTCATGCAATTACATGACTTTTTCTGTTCATTACTTTGAAATTGGCACAACGTTGTTTAGAAACCTGCAGAAATGTACGGAAAATTTTGAAGAGGGTACAGAAGCGGTTTGGTAGGGTATTGCCTGGTATGGAGGGCATTAGCTATGAGAAGAGGTTAGACAAACTCGGTCTGTTCTCACTGGAACAACGGAGATTGAGAGACGACCTGATAGAGGTCTACAAGACTCTGAGTGTCATGGACAGAGCGGATAGTCAGATGCTCTTTCCTAGGGTAGGAGAGTCAAGTACTAGGGGACATATGGTCAAAGTGCGTGGGGAAAAGTTTAGAACAGATGTGCGAGGCAAGCTTTTAACAGAGTGTGGTAAAGATATGGAACGCGCAGCCTGGGGAGATGGTACGATAGCAGCACTTAAGGGGCATCTAGACAAACATATGAATAGGGTGGAAATGAAAGGATACGGACTCTGTAAGTGCACACGGTTTTAGTTTAGGCACGTACCATGGTCGGCGCAGGCTTGGACGGCCGAAAGGCCTGTCCCTGTGCGATATTATTCTTTGTTCTTTTAAATCTAAACTCAAATAATTCCTCATGGTTCAGGCTCAAACGTCCTTGTCCAAATGAAAGTTATTATTCAATAGCTGTGGTAGTCACCACTGTTATATTATATTGTATATACTGCACTGCATACGAGGCTATTACGGTAATGCCCCTGTACTACAGGTACGGGGGCAGATCCCTGCCTGCTGGCTCCGCCCAGTAGGCAGAGTATAAATGTGTGTGCCCTCCGAACTGCAGCCATTTCGCCAGCTGCTGTAGGAGGCCACACATCTCTGTGTAATAAAGCCTCGATTACTCTCTACTCCCGCCTCGTCGTAATTGATAGTGCGTCAATAGCCAAAACATAATAACACATGGTTCTACTTTAATTGGTTTCCTGCAGACCAACATTATCAAGTTTTGCTTCTGCTGGGGTTGGATTTCAGACCGTCCTGTGAGCTAAGACGACAGAATGGTTGCTAGCGGTTCATTTCAATCCCTCTTTACCCATCTGTCAAATGTCCAAAACACCTTCCGGGCGTCTTCAAAGGATCTTCCTCTTTAATGTGAGTCATATTGCATGGTGACCAGAATATATATTGACGTGATGTTCCTGCTGACCAAACCTCCAGAGTTTGACCTAATGCCCATTTTGATGATTTAACTGCTATTCAATTTACCCTGGGGCGGGATTCTCCGACCTGCCGCTGGGCCGGATAATCGCCGGGGGCAGGCGTCAATCCCGCCCCCGCCGTCTCCTAAAGTCTCTGGCACCACAGATTCGGCAGGGGCGGGAATCGCGTCGCGCCGGTCGGCAGGCCCCCCACCCCCCGGCGATTCAACGGCCCGCGATGGGCCGAAGTCCCGCCACTGTCAAGTCTCTCCTGCCGGTGGGAATCAAACCACCTACCTGACCGGCAGGAGCAGGCGGCACGGGTGGGCTCCGGGGTCCTGGGGGGGGCGCGGGGCGATCTGGCCCTGGGGGGTGCCCCCACGGTGGCCTGGCCCGTGATCGGGGGCCCACCGATCGGCGGGCGGGCCTGTGCCGTGGGGGCACTCTTTTTCTTCTGCCTTCACCATGGTCTTCACCATGGCGGAGGCGGAAGAGACCCCCTCCCCTGCGCATGCGCCGGTATGATGTCAGCAACCGCTGACGCTCCGGCGCATGCACGGACTTCCGTCGGCCGGCAAAGTCTTTTTGGCCCCGGCTGGCGTGGCGCCAAAGGCCGTTCACACCAGCCGGCGGAGTGGGAACCACTCCGGCGTGGGCCTAGCCCCTCAATAGAACAGTACAGCACAGAACAGGCCCTTCAGCCCTCAATGTTGTGCCGAGCCATGATCACCCTACTCAAACCCACGTATCCACCCTATACCTGTAACCCAACAACCCCCCCCCTTAACCTTACTTTTATTAGGACACTACGGGCAATTTAGCATGGCCAATCCACCTAACCCGCACATCTTTGGACTGCGGGAGGAAACCGGAGCACCCGGAAGAAACCCACGCACACAGGGGGAGGACGTGCAGACTCCACACAGACAGTGACCCAGCCGGGAATCGAACCTGGGACCCTGGAGCTGTGAAGCATTTATGCTAACCACCATGCTACCCTGCTGCCCCCTCAATGTGAGGGCTTGACCCCTAAAGGTGCCACTCCAACACGCCCCGCTGGGTTGGGGAGAATCCCGGCCCTGATGTTTCCTGCCCAACATTTGGGAGACAGTGGCATAGTTGTATTATCGCTGGATAAGTACTCCAGAAACCCAGGGTAATGCTCTGGGGACCTGGATTTGAATCTCACCAGATGGTGAAAATTGATGTCACGTAAAAATCTGGAGTTAAAAATCTAATGATGGCCATGTGGTAAAAACCCATCAGGTTCACCAATGTCCTTTAGAGAAGGAAATCTGTCATCGTTACCTGCTCTGGCCGACATGTGACTCCAAACCCACAGCAACGTGTTTGACTCTTAAATGCTCTCAGGGGTGGGCAATACACGCTGGCCCAGCCAGCGATGCCCACATCCATGAACAAATGAAAAGAAAATGCCAAAGGAACAGTTTGTTGTCCTGGACCATTTCAGATCGTGTGTGATCATGGATTACTACATAGATTCTCCCCCCCCCCCCCCACCCCCCCACACCCCCCGCCACCGCCGTCGCTCCAGTTCTATGAACATATCCTTATCTGATAAAATGTCATTAAATGGGACACCTTGCACAAAGTAACTTCTAACATTGTTCTTCATGGAAACATAATTTTAAGATCTGGTTCTTTTTTGTTCTTTCCTCTCCAATTATATTTGGCTCCAAGCTGAACACCTTGGGCTGGATTCTCCATTCTAGAGACTATGTCCCCTCACCAGCGTGAAGACAGTGGCTTTTTACGCCAGGAAAACGGGTGCAAAAAGGGCACCGATTCCCTGTTCCGGGGCGAGGGGTGGGGGGGGGGGGGGGGGGGGGGCTCTAGCAGCCCCAGCGTGGAGCTCCCAGCTCTAGCTGCTTTTCAGGGGGCGGAGCATCACGAGTTTTGGCGTCATCGGGGATTCTCCACCCCGTCGCCGTACGCGATTTCGGCGATGGGGATCGGAGAATCCAGCCCGAGTTTATAATTTTTATCAATTACATAGTAATGATATAGTAATTTAATGATAAAAAATTTGTCCAATTTGCTACTGGAATTGGAACACCTGCATACACACAATGTAAGAATATTGGGGAAAAATTGGCATATTTTGCTCAGCAAATCAAGCATTCAGCGTTTAACATTGTAAATCATTGGGTGCACTCTCCCAAAAAATTTCTAAGTTAATTTGTGACGGGTTTTACAGGGAGTTTCCTGCTGGCTCTGCCGGCAAGCTCCCCACCACTATTCAACGACACTTAGTCACTTTTTTGGGCCCTGGGGAGATTCTCACCAGTTTAGCCCACATTTAGAATTTCTTTTAGCACTGGGGAGCTGAATTCCGAGATTGGGCCGTCATTTTGAAAGGGTGCCCCAATCTCTAAGTCAGCTTGTGGGTCCACCCACACTCATGAACAATATCGTCCCCCACACACGTGGACACTACCCCGCACCCCCCAAGTGAGAACACTCCGCTATGGGGTCCCCCCTTTTCAGGCCCACCCCCAAAGCCCTCTTACTGCACCTTCTCCCATCTAGGACGCCCACCCATCAGCCCCCAACCTCCCAGAGGCCCCTACACACCTGGCCCACACTCCCCCACCCTTCTAACCCCCCTTCACCTTCATTTGGGGCGGGGTGCCGACTCCGACATCTTGCGGGACTTTGGAGAATCCCGGGAGGTGCGAAGACTGTCGGGAGGCTCGTTGCACGCTCTCCCAGCATTCTCCGGACACATTGTGCTCAAGCGAGAGCACGACGTGGCCGGGGAATCGTGCCCACTGAGTGTGCCACTTAAAGCCACAGACTCATGGCACAAGTCAAAAGCTGATCAAACCAGGGTTATGACATCATGATCCGAATATGCTAATGAAGAAAAAAGACAGACTCACATTTATTTGCCACTGTTCATGACCACAGGATGACTCAAACTTTCTTTAAGGTGTAGTTCCTGGTATAATGTAGAAAACATGGCAGTCAAATTGTACACAGCAAGATCCCACAAACAAGAAAGCGATCATGGCTAGATAAACTTGATGTTGTTTGAGGATAAATATTGGCAAGGTCACTGCATGTAACACCATTTGTTCTGCTTCAAAATAGTGCCTTTGTATCATTTATGTTTACCTGAGCAGATGCAGCCTGGTTCAACATCTCATCCAAAACATGGGACCTCTGACAGTGTAGCACTCTTTCGGTACTGCACCCCAGCGTCCGCCTTAATTTGTGTGCTCAAGACTCAAATAGGGCTTGAATCCACAACCATACTCAGGAGAGCCATGGCTCAATTTATGTTGCAGATTAGTTGGAACAATGGAGAAGCAGATAGGCGGGCAAAATCCGAGATTGTGTGGAGGGCCCTCCATGAGACTAGTATGAGATTGGTCAGATTAAGAGACACAAAAGCGAACCGACTCGTTGCAGAATCACATTCACCACCTGAGATAGCTTGAATGTCATCTCATAGTCTCTTGAAGCACAAAGTTAAAATTGAGCAGTAGACAAACTAACAGTATGGTTACTTATCTGTTGGTGGAGATGCCAATTACAATTATGATGGTTCAGGAAATGGATGGAGGTATTGAATTGACTCGCCAGAGGACAAGAATGTATACTGCTGCTTTGTTGTTCCTTGGGTTCAAAAGCAGAGGCAAGTTTGCAGTTTAGTTCAGAGGCTCAAAATGAAGCGTCACATTGAAGAATGTGGAGTCAGGAGGAAGGCACACATTGATGGACTCTTGGCACAGGGACATTTTGTTCTACCCAGAGTCGGAATGGGTAGTGGCAATTCTTACCTTCTGTCCTGTAAACTATTGTTTAAGTACTTGCATGTAATCATGTTTTACTTGACAAAATAGCCACCATTAACTGCATTGGTGTCAATCTTGAACCATTTTGTTCTTTCCTCTCCAAATTAAGGAACTACAACTCATGAAGGGCTTCTCGGAGGCCCACCTAAATAAATAGCCCGCTGGACGTCCAGCTGATCCTCCGTCAATGATACTTTTGATACATTCACACAGTGCAACATTCACACAGTGCAACAATGACATTTGTTCAATTTGTGTTGACCATTACTAAGAAGAAGGTTAGTTCATAATACTGCCATCAGCTTGAATATCAACCTCCAAAGTCTTTCCTACACGTCAATGGCAGACAGTAAGAGTGGGAGACATTCCTGGTCAGCTCTGCTTGATGCAGAGTGATATCCCTCAAGCTATAAGCCTCTGGCGACAGGCTTAGTGACTTTATCCAGGTAAAAACACGTTATGGAATCAGATGAAATTCTGTCTAGTGCACCATTAGGTTCTGGAAGAGAATTAACAACAACAGTTCGAAGAAAGTAAGTGTGTACAAGCTCAGGTAATTTTTTTACTCTGTTTATTCATTCACGGGATGTTGCTGTCACTGACTAAGCCAACATTTATTGCCCATCCCTAATTGCCTTTGAGAAAGTGATGTTGAGCTGCCTTTTTGAACCGCTGCAGTCCACGTGGTGTTATTACACCCACAGTGCTAGTAGGAAGGTACTTGCAGGATTTTGACCCAGCAACATTGCAGGGACGGCAATATATTTCCAAGTCTGGGTAGTGTGTGTTTTAGAGGGGAACTTGCAGATGGTGGTGCTCCCATGTGTCTGATGCCCTTGCAGTAGAGGTCATGGGTTTGGCAGCCCCACAGTTCACCAGTTTATCTGTGTGTTGTTCTACCGGCCTTTGTTTTTGCCCAGCTCTACCTCATGCTGCATCAATTTTCTTATCACCAATCACAATCCCCACACAGGATGACTTGAAAGCTAAATTACGTTATAAGATCAGCTCGCAGTAAATGTTCTCTGTTTCGATAAACAATATGACTCCTGCTGGTGAGCTATAATACTTATTCATACCAATGAATGGCAATTTGTTACAAATTGATTCTGGCAATTAAGTTTGTAATTGCTAAAATCATCGGACCACTTGTGGGAATCAAATTCACTGTTTTCTCGTGTGTGAATTTTAAACATTTAGTTACCATTGTTACAGGCTCCTGTCAGCTTGGCGCTTCTTTTTCCTAAGCTCTTGCCTTGAACAACCCAATTGTGCACACAGCAAAAAGTCAGAAACAAAGTACAACTTTCATCTCTTCAATTCCTAGCTGCTTTCAGGGTTTATTACTCTTGAATATCCTCCTTTATGTTTAGCTGGCAGAAGCAAATCTCCTCCCATTCCAGGTGCCCTGGTAACTATCCTGGTCCAAAGGTAACTGTCTCCAAATGGACCTTACCCCTCCTCTGGGCTCTCATCAGCCTGTGACTGGCATACCAGCCCTCAATTACCCTGCTGGGCACCAGGCAGTAATATCTGTTTTATAATGTTTTTCTAATCTTTGGACACCTCAAAATGCTTTACAGTCACTCAAGTTCTTTTGAAGTGTCGTCACTGTTGTAATTAAGGAAACACAGCAGCCAATTTGTGCATAGCAGGCACCCACAGATAACTATGGAATATCTGACTTTGTCATCTGCCTTAGGTGTTGGTTGAGGAATAAATGTTGGTCAAGGCCCCTTGGCTCTTTGAATAGTGCCATTGGATCTTCTACTTGCATCTGAAAGGGCAGAAGGGGATTTGGTTCAACATATCATCTGAAGGTGGCACCCCTGACAGTACAGCATTCCCTCAGTACTGCACTGAAATATCAGCCTGGATTTTCTGCTCGGAGGAAAAGTTCCTTCATTAGTCAATTTTCAACGGATCTGTTTTAATAGATTGTCTGTGTCCTGTGGATTTTGACGGAGGTTCCAGGTGTCTGGAGTGGCATTAAATGTGGAAAAAGATGGGATTCGGTGCTGGCTCCTTCAACGTATTATTTCCTGTTGCCACTGTCTTCAAACTCTGGATCTCTGCCCATCTGACTCCCTGGTTGTCATTTCTCTGGATGTTAAGCGTACCACTACAAATTGCATGAATGATTCATCTCCCTTTTCTAACTCAGACCCTTCCATCTTGTACACCTTCACTGATTTCACAGTGAATCGGCAATGTTCATCTTCTCAATAATGTGAACAATCCTGTACTTGTACTGCTGAAGTCTAATTCCCCATCTCTTGGTCCTCGCACCAGTGGCGCAGCCATTCGCACTGTTGCCTCACAGCTCGAGGGACCTCTGTTCGATTCCAGCCTCGGGTGACTGTGTGGAGTTTGCACATTCTCCCCGTGTCTGCGGGGATTCCTCCGGATGCTCCAGTTTCCTCCCACAGTCCAAAGATGTGGATTTACCATGCAAACTTGCCCCTTAGTGTCCAAAGATGTGCAGATTAGGTGGGGTCATGGGGATAGGGTGGAGGATTGGGCTTGGGCAGGATGCTCTTTCAGAGGATCAATGCAGACTCAATGGGCCAAATAACCTCCTTCTGCATTGCAGGAGCTCTATGTACACATGATTTTGACCTCAGAGAATAAGTTATTTCCAGTAGTAGTTTATGGTCTGTCAGCAACTTAAATTCGATGCAAAACAGGGATGCATGGATTCTTTCACATCCCCAGACTAATCGTATGACCTTGTTCTCTATCTGAAGATATTGCCTCTTCAGATCTGTTAATGACCAGTTTGCTTAAGTAATGGCTCCCTGTCCTCCAGCATGTGTCTCTGCTAGCACTCGTGGTCGCAATAGCCTATTTCTGGGGTGGTGGGGTATACAAGACGTGAATTTGGGGCTCACCCCACCCCCTCCCCCAACAACTCAGTTTTTACTGAAATAACTTTGGATGTTTTTAACTTGAGTAAGCCAACGTTAACAATGTATCGCTGCATGGATGTAATATAAATTTCACCGTGTGTTGCGGTTACAGGAACATGAGCCAAATACGTTAATATGATACTCAAAATTTAAATGCAACCACTGCCTGCACTGCAGTAACCATTACACAACAATTGACATTAATAAATTAATCACATTAAGAGGTAAGAGCAACCACTGTCTGCATCACACAACAATAACAACAACAACTCATTTGAGGGACAGAATTTCAGTGTACTCTTACAAGTAACGAGCATTACATGGTACTCATAATTAAATTGTTCCAGTCTCACATCTCTTGGTTTCATGCCTGCTCAGCTGTCCAATGTTTCACCAAAGGGCGTGGATGTCAATTTAGCGACTTGGTGCTCAAGTGATATGACAACCGATGCTTTAGTCTCTCTTGGCCCATGATAGACCCTATGTTATTCTTAATCAGTTTTAGTTTGTTGCATGATCAGCCGTGGATGTCACTGTAATTGACATGGTGCGAAACATTCTTCAGGCGACTGCCAAGTTCGGGAAAATTGATTCAAGGTTCCATTTCAGTATGAATTTCAGTATCTCCAGGGCAGATCTGCACCTCTTCAACAGGCACTTTGCAGGTTAGATTTCCTTTATGATATCATTGGAAATATCCCATGATGGGCTGACTCCTCCAAATCTTATTTAACATGCCATCCCTTTCAATAAGAAAGCAAAATTTCTCAAATTTAGAACATAGAACATAGAACGATACAGCGCAGTACAGGCCCTTCGGCCCTCGATGTTGCACCGACATGGAAAAAATCTAAAGGCCATCTAACCTGCACTATGCCATTATCATCCATATGCTTATCCAATAAATTTTTAAATGCCCTCAATGTTGGCGTGTTCACTACTGTTGCAGGTAGGGCATTCCACGGCCTCACCACTCTTTGCGTAAAAAACCCACCTCTGACCTCTGTCCTATATCTATTACCCCTCAATTTAAGGCTATGTCCCCTCGCGCTAGCCACCTCCATCCGCG
Organism: Scyliorhinus canicula; assembly: GCF_902713615.1. Taxonomy (NCBI): domain Eukaryota; kingdom Metazoa; phylum Chordata; class Chondrichthyes; order Carcharhiniformes; family Scyliorhinidae; genus Scyliorhinus; species Scyliorhinus canicula. The sequence continues at coordinate 193,331,217 of NC_052149.1, read as the reverse complement.
GGAGAAGGCTCTCGCTGTCCACCCTATCTAACCCTCTGATCATTTTGTATGCCTCTATTAAGTCACCTCTTAACCTTCTTCTCTCTAACGAAAACAACCTCAAGTCCATCAGCCTTTCCTCATAAGATATTCCCTCCATACCAGGCAACATCCTGGTAAATCTCCTCTGCACCCGTTCCAAAGCTTCCACGTCCTTCCTATAATGAGGCGACCAGAACTGTACGCAATACTCCAAATGCGGCCGTACTAGAGTTTTGTACAACTGCAACATGACCTCATGGCTCCGGAACTCAATCCCTCTACCAATAAAGGCCAACACACCATAGGCCTTCTTCACAACCCTATCAACCTGGGTGGCAACTTTCAGGGATCTATGTACATGGACACCGAGATCCCTCTGCTCATCCACACTACCAAGAATTTTACCATTAGCCAAATATTCCGCATTTCTGTTATTCTTTCCAAAGTGAATCACCTCACACTTCTCCACATTAAACTCCATTTGCCACCTCTCAGCCCAGCTCTGCAGCTTATCTATGTCCCTCTGTAACCTGCAACATCCTTCCGCACTGTCTACAACTCCACCGACTTTAGTGTCGTCTGCAAATTTACTCACCCATCCTTCTGCGCCCTCCTCTAGGTCATTTATAAAAATGACAAACAGCAACAGCCCCAGAACAGATCCTTGTGGTACGCCACTCGTAACTGAACTCCATTCTGAACATTTCCCATCAACTACCACTCTCTGTCTTCTTTCAACTAGCCAATTTCTGATCCACATCTCTAAATCACCCTCAATCCCCAGCCTCCGTATTTTCTGCAATAGCCGACCTTATCAAACGCTTTACTGAAATCCATATACACCACATCAACTGCTCTACCCTCGTCTACCTGTTCAGTCACCTTCTCAAAGAACTCGATAAGGTTTGTGAGGCATGACCTACCCTTCACAAAACCATGCTGACTGTCCCTAATCATATTATTCCTATCTAGATGATTATAAATCGTATCTTTTATAATCCTCTCCAAGACTTTACCCACCACAGACGTTAGGCTCACCGGCCTATAGTTACCGGGGTTATCTCTACTCCCCTTCTTGAACAAAGGGACCACATTTGCTATCTTCCAGTCCTCTGGCACTATTCCTGTAGCCAATGATGACCTAAAAATCAAAGCCAAAGGCTCAGCAATCTCTTCCCTGGCTTCCCAGAGAATCCTAGGATAAATCCCATCCGGCCCCGGGGACTTATCTATTTTCACCTTGTCCAGAATTGCCAACACTTCTTCCCTACGCACCTCAATGCCATCTATTCTAATAGCCTGGGTCTCAGCATTCTCCTCCACAATATTATCTTTTTCTTGAGTAAATACTGACGAAAAGTATTCATTTAGTATCTCGCTTATCTCCTCAGCCTCCACACACAACTTCCCACCACTGTCCTTGACTGGCCCTACTCTTACCCTAGTCATTCTTTTATTCCTGACATACCTATAGAAAGCTTTTGGGTTTTCCTTGATCCTACCTGCCAAAGACTTCTCATGTCCCCTCCTTGCTCGTCTCAGCTCTCTCTTTAGATCCTTCCTCGCTTCCTTGTAACTATCAAGCGCCCCAACTGAAACTTCACGCCTCATCTTCACATAGGCCTCCTTCTTCCTCTTAACAAGAGATTCCACTTCTTTGGTAAACCACGGTTCCCTCGCTCGACCCCTTCCTCCCTGCCTGACTGGTACGTACTTATCAAGAACATGCAATAGCTGTTCTTTGAACAAGCTCCACATATCCAGTGTGCCCAACCCTTGCAGCCTACTTCTCCAACCAACACATCCTAAGTCATGTCTAATGGCATCATAATTGCCCTTCCCCCAGCTATAACTCTTGCCCTGCGGGGTATACTTATCCCTTTCCATCACTAACGTAAAGGTCACCGAATTGTGGTCACTGTTTCCAAATTTGTCTGAGATTCTTGAGCTGTCTTCAAGTTCACTGCTGACTGGCATAAAACGATGACATAAAATGTGCAGGGGTTAAAACTGCGTTGGGGGTCACTGTGTCCAGTTCATCATGAAAAGCTTTGCATTTTCTTTTGTGTCTCTCGAGAAACTCTGTAAAAACATTCAGTTCCATTGCGAGCACTGTTTACAGATTCCTCAAATCCATCCTCTCAATACTTTGAACTTAACATTTTCTGATTGTTGATCAGTATAGCAACTGTGTCGAAGGATATGTCCACGGTCTGTATTGCAATGCTAATGCGAGTGATTGCTGCTAACAGGTTGTGTCAGATAACCAGACAAGTCAGAAATTCCATACCCTGGGCGGGATTCTCCGACCAGGCCCACCTGCCGACCGGAAATTCCCGCCCGAGGTCAATGGACCTTTACGTGGTTCAAGTCCCACCCCTGGTGATCTTGCAGTGGGCGCAACCAAAGACTCCAGCCCCCTGTGATTATTTCGACAGGGAATGCGCCTCTGAACAATTTTTGCCATCTTTTGATTCGAGCTCCAGCTTTTCTAGAGCATCAACCACACAAATATGCAAATATCAGGACTTGCGGTGGCATTGATGCAGTGAACGGTCACGTACAAGGCAGGTCCCATTCAGTGATGCACTTTTAGCCTTCGCACCAAATTTACAGGTGTAATTTCAGGAATACTTACCTGTCTGTCCTCCAGTGTGAGATGCCTGCAGAGGGTAAAACCAGGCATAAGATGAATAAACGTTCCACACCAGATTCAGCAGTACCTCATAATGAGAAGAAAAGAAACATGCTAGAGCCCTCTGGATCGTCAACGCCTTTTCTGAAGCCAACGGAGAAATTGATGGAATTCCTTGTCGGGGAGATCCATAAACAAAGGCAGTAGATATTAGAGACCTTTCCAGACAATCAAAGAAATGGTGGCCCCCGCCTTCAGGTAACCTTGGAGAGGGTGGAGTAGCGGAGGGATAATTGAGGAGGGATATTGTGTTTGGACCTGGCTAAACAAGTCAAGGGATGTCTTATGAGAAGAGACAAAAGAATGTTTTATGTTATGGATACAGATGATGTAGTTAATGGGAGGAACCAGGTCTGTCTGAAGAGACAATCCATCTTGGAACTATAATCTGAACAGAGGTGTTTACGTTTGATCCTGAAATTTTCTTTTTCAAAGGATTCTGTTCAGAGAAAAGGAAGTAAAACCCTGATTGTTAACTCTGTCCATGTGTGGTATTTAATATATATTGCTTTACTTAATTGGAATATTGTGGCCGGTTTAGGAAGTAAGTTAATGTCGCTGCTTTTACTTAACTGTAAAGGTGTTTCTTTGCTATTAATGTGATTAATTTTGTGATTAAATTTAAGTTTGGGTTCACATAAAGATAGCTATTGGTCAGTGATATCACTCCTGTGGGGCAGTAACATTTCTTCACAATTTTACAACTTAAAAATACTTGGGTTCTCGCTCGGGATCCTAACAGTCCACAAGCATGAAACCGAGCCTCTGGCCACCTTGCTCTCATGTTCACATTTCTGTCCTCGGCCTGCTGCGTGTGTTCCAGTGAAACTCAACACAAGATCAAAAAACAGGACCTCGTCTTCCGATTAAGCAGCTGACAGCCTTCTGGTTCAGAGGCGGACCTTCGATGAAACACACAACGCTGTATCGCGGGGCCCCAGCCAATGAGGGGGCCCCATATGGAGAGGTGACTACTATGCTGGGAACACCAATCAGAGCCTTTGTAGCACTACATTTGCTGATGAGCCCATCAATAGGCAGTGTCGAACAACATCGAACTCTGATTGGTGGACTCTCCTTTCAAGCGGGAAAACAGTTTGTCAGACGTTGTGAAGTGGTGGAGCTTTTCGAGCAGTTCATCTCCTGAATTAGTGTGACGGTTCTGAACTTTCATTAAGTGAAGGTGCAAAGCACCAGCCAGGTTCCCAGCATTTGGTCGGGTGAGCAGCCTGAGGCAAAAGTGAGGTCGTCGACCTAACATCTGGGTGCGAGCCTGCAAAGCCTTCAGTGAGGCAGATGCACGGGCCAACGGCCATCAAGGTGTGCAGTGGGGTGACTCGTGAACTCTAAGCCAGGGTTGAGGTGAGAGGCTGGGCAAATAACCAAACAGAAGAGAGGCCCCCAGGTCAGATAGCCAGCAGCAATAGTCAGGCAGCTATCCAGAAGTACACAGGTTCATTGAGGCTCGAGGCCCGGCCTCTTGAATGAGTGCCTTAAATGGGCAGAGCAGCAGTCGGGAGGTGTGAAGAAGGCCAGGAAAGCAGCAGCATCATGTCTCAGAGAATTGGGGAGTAGTATGTGACTCGACCAGAGCCAGAGGCTAGCTAGGCAGAGCTGAGAGTGAGAGGGCTGGACTGGGCAGCAACCAGACCAGGCAGCAAGGCGAGAGAGAGAAGAGGCTAAGCCAGATAGCGAGGCAGCCAGCAGCACACATGGTCATCGAGGCTCAGCCACCCGAACAAGAGCTAAGAGGTGAGCGAACCAGCAGTCTGGAGGTGCGAAGGAGGCCAGGCAAGCGCTGGCGTAGTATCTCGGGGAATCGGGGAGCAGCGACCAGCAGGAGCAGGGCAACCCGACCAGAGCCGAAGGGCTGAGAGTGAGGGGGCTGGGCAGCAACCAACATCTTCTTTCTGCTTCGTGTTTTTGCATGTTGAATTTACTGCCTTTTCTGGTGTCAGTCATTTCTCTCTCTGGTCGATTCTGGTGTTGGCTTTTATGATACTTGGCTTACCTTGACCATCCATCGGCATCACAGCCTTCCAAAAAATGATTGCCAGCAGCCAGTTACTCTGGTAAGATTTTGGCAGTGAACTCCGGCTCATCCTCACACCAATTCGTTTCACAATTTCTGAAGACTACCCCCCTACCAACTCATAAACTTTGTTTATTTCGTCACTGCTTTTGAGCAGCTTAGACAATCGGTTGTTTTTACTTAAGGTGGCTTCACTCAACATAAGATTCTGAAGACTTATTCATAAATTGTTAAAATTAAGACAGATCACCCCCAGTCAATATGAAGAGACACTAACTATGAATCTGGCAGTCCAAAATACAGGATGTTGAAGTTGAGGTAAGAGGACGAAGCTAGGCAACAAAATCAGTTGGGCACTTTTACTTTAAAACGATTGAAGTATTGAGCGGTGCCCAACCTACACATTCATTCTCAATAACAACATCCACAAAACATTTTGGTGACTTATTTGATGACTTTGACCTGCCGATTTCAGGAGACAACGCATTTCCTGAAAAACCTGAATAAGATGTGGACTATGAAATGGGAATGGAACTACAAGATACTGCTGATGCTCATTGTTCTTCTGCTGCTGATATGACAGGAGAAACCTACCATGAAGACATTGCCTTATAACCAAAATCTGTTCCACGGGGTATGATTGAAAATGTTGTAATAAATAGACCAGACAACATAAGTAACAAGGAAAAAGTGAGAGAAAAGTTGAAATTCGAGGCCAAAAACAGTTTAGAAATCTTTGTAGAGTCCCTTTTCTGAGGCTGAAGAGAAATGGTGTTACGGAAAGGCAGTCTAAAGTCAAATTTGTAAATATTCCCTGACCCTAGTAAAAGGAAACAATCATTTGTCAATGGGTACTCTAATTGGAGAAATGTTGGAAGAGATATGGCTGATCTTGAAAATTCCAAAAGTCATATTAAGGCTATGTGTGCATTTGTTCAAAGATGTAAATTATCTGGAAGGATTGATTCTGTATTCTCGGCTCAGTTTGAAATGGAGTGTTCTTACTGGAGTAAAGTGCTGAGACGTGTTGTTGACACAGTCAATTGGCTGTCTTCCGTGGGACTTGCTTTAAGAGGACAAGGTAAGTCATTGTTGTCAAGTCCAAAAGGTCATTTTTTAACCTGTGTTGAATATCTCAGTGAAATTTACAAGCTTCTTAAAGAACATTTGAAAAGTTATCAATATTGTGGCTCAGAGAAAACCAACTTTTTAAACGTACGGAATCTACAATAACATCATCATTATACTGGCAGAGCGGCTCCGAAACCAATTCGCTAATAACATCAAAGATGCTAAATACTATTTATTATAGTTGATTCAACACCACATTTGAGTCATGTGGACAAATTAACGTTAATTTTAAGATAAGTGACCAACCGTGCTGAAGTTGTAGAGCGATTTCTCTGTTTTGTCAAGATACAATCACACACTTCTGAGTGTCTGGAGACAACCGTTTTGGATATCATTTCAAATTATGGTTTGGACATCAAAAATTGCTGTGGACAGAACTTTGATAATGCCGCAAATATGGCAGGAAAATATTCAGGTCTACAAACGAGACTGAACAATGGAAGTCCCAATGCATTACTCATCCCATGTTCCGGTCACTCCTTGAATTTGATTTGTAATGCAACATCTGAATCATGTGAGGTAGCTATAATTTTTTTGACTTTGTATGCCTTCTTTTCGGTTTCCACACTTTGGTGGAATATATTGCAATGATACTTGGAGCAGGCGCATGGAAAACATTTGACAATTGAAAGAATTTGTGACAGTGGCTGGTCTGCTCGTGCAGATACGGTTCTGACCTTGAGGCTGAACTTTGCAATACAAAGGAATGCTTATCAGACATAGCTGCATCAAGTTCAGGAAAACGACTTTTGAAAGCTGGAACAAAATCCGGAGCACAGAAATTTTAAAAGTACAATATTGGTTTTTCTGGTTTGTGGAACCACTTGCTTCAAAGAATTAATGCTGTCAGCAAATCACTGCAAAATGTTGACACAACTTCATTGAATGCTTCACAGTTGTTAGCCTCAGTCAGACATTTTGTCAGGGAAGTTAGAATTTACTATGCCTGAATGGCAGGAGAGGCACCAGCAATAATTAAGAATGCAGGACCCTTTGATGACGAGAAACGCACGAGACACATTAAAGTATTTGCTCCTGCACTGAACCTTTTCGACCTCATCCTATACTGCATTGGCCTGTGCTGTGCTGCAGTCATATCATCAGCTGATCCCGTTGCTCATCCGCCAGTTCATGTTTGCTCATCTCAAGACACATAGATCACAATATTGACTATCTCTACTGTCATGCTGACAGGGGCAGCATGGTAGCACAGTGGTTAGCACTGATGCCTCAGTGCCAGGGACCCAGGTTTGATTCGATCTTCAGTGACTGTGTAGAGTTTACATGTTCACCTGTGTCTGCATAGGTTTCCTCCCACAGTCCAAAGATATGCAGGTTAAGTGGCTTGGCCATGCTAAATTGCCCCTTAGTGCCGAAATGTTAGGTGGGGTTACGGGGATGGGGGGGGGGGGGGGGGGGGGGTTATGGGCTTAAGTAGGATGCTCTTTCAGACAGTCGGTGCAGACTTGATGGGCTGAATGGCCTCCTTCTGCACTGTACGGATTCTTTGATTCTATGACCAGGTCAGCTTGGATTTCAATTTATCAATTAGTATAGGCTTGTTGATGTCATAAGTTAAAGAGCCCTGCAGCAGTCTGTCAAGCAGTGATTTTGGATTTCTGTGCCTTCCATTGTGTGATCTGAGGGTGGGCAGGGTCAAGCGGGCATTGACGTCATTCGGGGTGAGTCTCGATGTCATTGGGGATGGGGCTCAACATCACTGGGGATAGGCCGCCACGTCACCGGGGGCAGGGGGTGTGTGACCTCCACAAAGAGGGAGAGCGTGGGACCCCGAAAATGGATGTCCACTTCTGTTCTGGATTCAATATTGAGTTCAACATTTTCACAGTGAGCTCTGGTCCCCCATTTTTGATTCCTGTTTTTTTTTGCAATGTGTCGATTTCTGGATTCTTTTTCCATTTTTCCATTCCGTATTTTTGCTTTAGGACACAGCTGTTCATTATTCTGGCATTCACCCTCACTCTGGGCAAATCTTTTGGGCTGGATTAACTCAAAATTAGAATATGACCCCACCCAGGCGTACAAACGGTGGAGTTTTACTCCAGACATTCCTAGAAAAAATTGAACAGGTTCAATGCCTTGCAGGGATCTAACAGGGACCTGGAGTGAATCCCTTGTCTTTAGCTGCGGATACGGGCCCCTGCTCTTCGGGTTCGGAGTTCGCACATGCGCACAGCGGCAGCCTCCAGAGGCCGTGCCGCGTTCCATGGCGGACACGGACCACGAAGCCACACCTGAAAAAGAGACCCTGCGATTGGCCGCACGCCCGAGCCTCAACCGCCACACAGTTAATCCCCGGCCGCCTATAAGCCCTGCCTGGTCTACGATTTGCCCGCCCCCAACCAGGGCAGACGCAGACTGAGTCTTTAGCCGCCACACCAGCATCCCGACCGACAATAGGTGGTTAGTTCCACGCCGCCATGAACCCGGCCGGTCGGGAGCGGAGGATTGCTGAGCGGGCCTCTGGCAACGGTCCCCTGGCTGCGAGGCGTACTCTGCGGTCACGCCGATTTTCGGGGCCCGGAGAATCGCCGAACCAGCGCAGGGCCCAATTACAGCGTGAAAGTGGATTCTCCGCCCCTGTGCCAGCCGCGATTAGGGCACAGGAGCAGCGGAGAATCCAGCCCTTTGTCACTTTAGTACACCCATTACAACTTCCTTTTCCGTTTGTTCCATCACATATTTGGCGTTTAATCTCTCCCACCCTGGACCCTATCCCAGACCTTTCCTTTCATTTTGCTCCTCCTCCTAATCCCCCCTTTCAACGGCCTGAAACCCATCACATTACTAGCCACTTTTGGTTCTGAGGAAGTCATATTCGAATTGTCATATTGAACATTAGCTCTGTTCTCTTCTCAAATGCGGCAGACCCAGGGCCCATTTTTCCGCTCCCCACGCTGGGTGGGAGAATCACGGGAGGGCCGGGCGACTCACGACATGCTGCCCTGGCACCCACACGTGATTCTCCCACCCCCCGCTCGGAGAATTACCGCTCGCCGTTTTTCACGGCGACCGGCGATTCTCCGGCCCGGATGGGCCGAATGGCCTGACGTTCCCGACCTGCTAACGCCGGCGGCAACCACACCTGGTCGCTGCCATCGTGAACATGGTGCCAAAGCTTTGTTTGTGGCTTGTGGGGGGGCAGAGAGGGGAGTGAGCACCACGGTCATGCTCGGGCCGGCGTCTCCAAGGGACGCACTCTTTCCCCTCCGCCGCCTCACAAGATCAAGCCGCCACGTCTTGTGGGCAGCGGAGGGGAAGACGGAAACCGCGCATGCGGTTAGGTGCCGCCGTCGCGTCATTCTCGGCGGCCGAGATTTACGGAACGCCGCTCCTAGCCCCCTGGGAGGGGGTGAATAGGGTGCGAGGAGCGGCCTCCGAGGCCGTCGTGAAACTCGGCCGAGTTCACGACGGCCTTCCCGATGCCGCGCGGGAGCGGAGAATTCTGCCCCCAGTATCTAATTCCAACATTTTCTGTTGTACTTTTGTGGTTTTGGCACTCGTCAGGGAAACAGGAATGAGCTACAGCACAAATGTTACAAATATGTATTATAGTAATCTGAAGCAAATTAACTTGTGCAATTTGATTTAAATCGAATATAGAACTTGCACTAAGAGGTCTCTAATTAAATATGTATTTAAAATCATTGTGTTATATGGATGCCTTTCAAAGACTTTCTTCAGTCTTGCATAAGCTTTAGCTGGTTAAATGAAATATGTAATTTGCACATCAGTCCTGAAGCAGAAGAAACTCATCTGAAACTTTAGTTACACTGGCAAGAAATAGTTGGGTTTTGAAGTACAGCAGTCAGGTTTTCTTTAGAACACAAGCTAATTTGAAAGGAGACATCACGCTTGTCTGTTAGTCTGTCATAGATCCGGACCAGAATTTTGAGCGGCCACAGAAGTCCTGCTGTTCAGGCTAAATGTTAAGAGCGGGGGATCACTGCTTCAGAGGGCGGCAGGACCCAGAGCCGCATTTTGTTGGCAGTAGCCCAATCAGAGGACTGGCAGCTCAGACCCTCAGCAGCATCACTGGTAGCGGTGGTCATTGTTGGGGTTATACCTGGAGGTTGAGAGCACATCGATGACCTGCATCCTTGAAAATAGCTCAGTGGGGTTTGGGACTCTGGGACCAGGCTGGCAAGCTCCACCAATTGGAGGTGGGGAGAGGGGCGAGTGACCTGTTGAAGGGGATGCCATTGTCGTGGGGTGGCTATTGCTGCCAAGGGACTCTTCGTGGGCCATGGTATGTTCAAAAAGGACACCTCCCTCCTTTCCCCTGCCAGAGCTCTATGAGAGATAGCCAGGTTTTACACGCCATACAAAAGTGCCAACAGAGGAGTGAATAGACCCTGATTTGGCCTTTCAAATGGCTGAATTGGTCTCTGGACTGACGGCTGTTCTGATCAGGGGTATGTGACTTTTCATAACGAAAGGGTTGAGGGGGTAGCTTTGTTAGTATGAGATGGAATAAGTACAATAGCAAGAAATGATCTTAATAATAATAATCGCTTATTAATAAATATCGCTTAAAGGGGCTGGTTTAGCACAGAGCTAAATCGCTGGCTTTGAAAGCAGACCAAGGCAAGCCAGCAGCGCGGGTTCAATTCCCGTACCAGCCTCCCCGAACAGGCACCGGAATGCGGCGACTAGGGGCTTTTCACAGTAGCTTCATTGAAGCCTACTTGTGGCAAAAATGAAATGAAAATCGCTTATTGTCACAAGTAGGCTTCAAACATTCACCACATTCCAGCGCCTATTCGGGGAGGCTGGTACGGGAATTGAACCCGCGCTGCTGGCATTGTTCTGCATTTCAAGCCAGCCATTTAGCCCACTGTGCTAAACCAGCCCCTCTTAGATCTTAGATAGAAAGATATAGATTCCATGTGGGTGCAGGTAAGAAATAACAAGTGGAATAAGACCCTGATGGGAGTAATCTATAGGCCCCCAAACAGTGACTTTATTGTCGGATGGAGAATGAATCAGGAGATAATAAAGACATGTAAAAAAGACAGTACTTTAATCATGGGTGACTTTAATCTTCATGTTGGTTAGGAAAATAATTTGGCAAAGCTAGCCACGAGGAAGAATTTCTAAGAGTGTATTTTGGATAGATTCCTGGAAATAAATGTTGTGGATCCAATCAGGGATCTATCTTTTTTGAATTTGGTAATATGTAGTGAGGCACAATCTCAGAGTAAAAGAACCCCTCGGTAGCAGTGAAGCTAACCATGCTAGAATTTAGCATTCAATCTGAGAATGAGAAACTTGGGTCAAAAACAACTGTACTAAATTTAAATAAGGGTAATTGTAAAGGAATGAGGGAAAAGTTGGTTGGCATGGACTGGGAAAGGAGTTCAGCAGGAAAGGCGGTTGATCAACAATGATCGACATTGCTGAAAATAGTTCATGACTCACAAAAATATATATCCCAGTGAGGAAGAAGGATTCCAGGAAGGGGATAAATTGACCATGATTAACCAAGGAAGTGACTCCTGGAAGGTTTTCTCCAAGGTCTTTGCACAGAGAAACACAAGCAAACCTGATTGCTAACTTTATTTATAAGTGATCTTTGGACTATATTGGTTTGCTTAATTGGAATATATATATAGTTGCAGGTGTAGGGAGTAGGTTTTTCTCTTTTATTTAAGAACTGTTAACTGTAAAGCTGTTACGTTGTCACTGATGTGATTAATTCTGTGTTTAAATTAAAATTTGTTTCAACATCAAAGATACCTATTTGACAGTGTTATCACTCCTGGGGTGAATGTTCTTTCCTCACAGTTTTGAAAATTTTAAATTGTTGGGTTTCTCATCCAGGATCCTAACATGAGGATGACAGAAATAGTCTACAGAGGTCAGGTTAGGTGAGTGGACAAAAGCATGGCAGATGGAATATAATGTACGAAAATGTGAAGTTATGCGCATTGAAGAGTAAAAGAGCTGAATATTATTTAAATGGAAAAAGAATCCAGAAAACTGCAGCACAAAGGGATTTGGGGGTCTTTGTGCATAAATCACAGAAAGCTAGCATGCAATTTCAGCAGGAAATTGGGAAGGCTAATGGAACGTTGGCCTTCATTTCAAAGGGAATGGAATATAAAACTAGGGAAGTCCTGTTAAATTATACAAGGCACTCGTAGAACACACATGCAACAGTTTTGGTCCTCTTATCTAAGGAAAGATATACTGGCATTGGAGGCAGGCCAGAGAAGTTTCACGAGGTTGATCCTAGGTATGGAGGGATTTTCTTTTGGGGAGAGGTTAAGAAGGTTGAGCCTGTACTCATTGGAGTTTAGAAGAATAATAGGCAACCTTATTGAGGCAAGTAGGATTCTCAGGGGGCTTGACAGGGTAAATGCAGAGAAGTTGTTTCCTCTTGTGGGAGAGTCTAGGACCAGAGGGCATAATCTCAGAGTTATGGGTCACTCATTTAAGACAGAGGTGAGAAGGAATTTCTTCCCTCCTGAGGGTAATGAATCTGCAGAATTCTTCAGCAGAGAGCGGCAGAGACTGGGTCATTAAGTATGCTCAAGGCTGAGACAGACAGATTTTTAATCAGCAATGGAATCGAGAATTATTGGGATGAGGCAGGAAAGTGGAGTTGAGGATTATATCAGGTCGGTCATGATCTCATTGAATGGCAGACCAGACTCGATGGTTGAATGGCCTACTTTTACCCCTACACCTTATGATCTTTCCCACTGCTGGCAAAATGGTATGACGGCAGGACGATCTTAGGTACGCCACCTGATGCCTTCCTACAGTAATTTTGCCAGCCTTCCCGTCTCCCATTTGTCCCCAAAGGACTGATTAAATTCATCCCTGAATACCAAGAAATCCCACAATCATCTTGTCAACCCGAGGACTTGTTTGTCCTTTAGCTCACTATTGTGTTGTCTAACACCTGTCAGATTTGACAAAGTTGTGGAAGTGCTACTCGGCACAGGGAATGCAGTTTAAGTGGCTTTCATTTGAGGGGATTTTTGACACACATTGTAGCCCAGTGTTTTAGGAGAGATCTAATTTTATTCTGTCAGCCAACTATTTTTTACCACTCTTCTTTGGATCACATTAAAAATGGTGACATTTCCTTCCTACTGTAATCGTGATTGGGAATGTGTATCATGTGGAAGTTATTGCAGCACTAATGTTTCACACATCCTGATGTGTTTTCAGTGAGTAATCTAGTTGACAATTTCATGCAATGTTGCACATTTGCACATTGTGTGGCTTTGTGAACCATATTTACGAGATAAAATTGCTCTGTTGTTAACAGTTTGTTCTCATTGACCCTCATGTATTTGTTATCTCATTACTGACCTTGTATGGATAGCTGCAGGAATTTACTCTTAATCACTGTTAATCACTTCTCCATACAGGGGTTAACAGTTTCACACTCACAGATCAAGGTTTGTTTCTTTAACCATGGCCAGGATTTTACTGCCCCTCTAGCCCAGTGGGCTATTACGTCCTGCCAAGGCAAATGGCATGTTAACTAGCCTGCCACATCCACCGGAGGAGACACACGGTGTCGGGGCCATCAAATCCTGGCTCATGTTCTGATGAAAGGTCACTGGCCTGAAACGTTTCTCTCTACAAATGCTGTCCGTTTTGCTGAGTATTTCCGGCATTATCTGTTTTTATTTCAGATTTTAGATTTTCTTTTCAAATGCTTTTTGAGGATGTCTCTCAGGTCCTGCGTTCTGTTGTATATGGATGTTATTTATAACATATGCAACATAAAAGGTCTAATTTATTGAATCTATTTTGATCATTGAATAAAATTGATCTTTATCATCTTACTACTCAGCATTCTGACAGGGTGCTAAATAACATTGAATGACAAATAACATTCATGTCATAAAAGTTCCAGGCAATGGCCATCTCCAGCAAAAGAGAATCTAACCATTTCTCCCTGACATTCAGTGGCAATCCCGAATCCCCACTATCAGCATCTCGGAGGTTACCAGTGACCAGAAACTGAACTGGACTAGCCATATCATGCCTACAGGAACAGGTCAGTGGCTACGAATCTTGTGGCAAAGAACTCACCTCTGATCTCACCAAAACGTGTCCATCATCTACAAGGCTCAAGTCTGGAGTGTGACTTGGGGAATATTCTCCCTTTGCCAGGATGATTGCAGCTCAACAACACCCCAGAAGCTCAACACCATTCAGGACAAAGCAGCCTGCTTGATTAGCATGCCATTCACCCCATTAAACATTGACTCCCTCCACCACCAATTCAGCAGTGTCTATCATTTGCAAGATGCACTGCAGCCACTTGCCAAGACTCCTGCGACAGCACCTTCCAAACGTGCGACTTATACCACCTTGAAGGACAAGGGCCAGAGATACATGGGAACACGGCCACCTGCAAGTTTCCCTCCAAATCACATGTCACCCTGACTTAGAAAAAAATCACCGTTTCTTCACTGTCACTATGGAAACGCCCTTGCCGAATAATACGTGGATGTATCTGTACCACATACAGTGCAGTAATTCAAGATGGGAACTCACTACCACCTTCTAAAGGGCATTTAGGAATAGGCAATAAATGCTGGCCTAGCCAGCAACGCCCACATCACATGAATGAATTTTTAAAAATTCTCTCAAAATGTCAGGGAAAAGCTTGGTTTCACATAACTAATTAAATAACTCTGTTAGTAACACAACATGATAGGCATGACCTCTCTCACAATTTGCTTTTAAGTGTGTTTTACCTGTTAAGCTGTCACCATCATTGCTAGGTGAATGCATTTTTAAAAATTATTCATTTGCTTACTTGACATTCTTTCTTGTGCACATAACAACTATTCACAATATACATTAACAATTTGGAAGAAGGCACTGTTGCGAAATTTGCAGATGATACAAAGATATGCAGAGGGACAGGTAGTATTGAGGAAGCAGGGGGGCTGCAGAAGGACTTGGACAGGCTAGGAGAGTGGGCAAAGAAGTGGCAGATGGAATACTATGTGGAAAAATGTGAGGTTGTGCACTTTGGAAGGAGGAATAGAGGCACAGACTATTTTCTAAATGGGACTTAGGAGTCCTTGTTCAAGATTCCCTTAAGGTTAACGAGCAATTTCAGTCAGCAGTTCGGACGGCAAATGCAATTCATATTCATACATCATTCATATTGAGAGGGCTAGAATACAGGAGTAGGGATGTATTTCTGAGGTTATACTGTAGAAAGCTCTGGTCTGACAACATTTGGAGTATTGTGAGCAGTTTTGGGCCCCATATCTAAGGAAGAATCTGCTGATCTTGGAAAGGATCCAGAGGAGGTTCACCAGAATGATCCCTGGAATGAAGGGCTTGTCGTATGAGGAACTTTTGAGGACTCTGGGTCTGTACACATTGGAGTTTAGAAGGATGAGGGGGGATCTTATTGAAACTTGCAGGATACTGCGAGGCCTGGATAGAGGGGACATGGCGAGGATATTTTCACTTGTAGGAAAAACTAAATCTCAAACTAAAGCGACAATCTTTTAAACAGGGAGGAGGAGGAGTTTCTTCAGTCAAGGGGTGGTGAATCTGTGTAACTCTTTGCCGCAGAAAGCTGTGGAGGCCAAATCACTGAATGTGGTTAAGACAGAGATAGATAGGTTCTTGATTAATAAGGGGATCAGGGGTTATGGGGAAAAGTCAGGAGAATGGGGATGAGAAAAGTCTCAGCCACGATTGAATGACGGAGCAGATTCGATGGGCCAAGTGGCCTAATTCTGCTCGTATGTCTTATGTCAGGAAATTAAGAAACTTGCGGAATAACCAGTCAACGTGCCAAGATTCCACTTAACAGCTGTTAGATTTTCTTTTTCTAACCTCGTACATTATTTCAGCTCTTCTTTCTTTGAACATTCTCATTCAGGAGTCCCAATTTCCACACTTTTGAGAGTGCCAAACGTTAATATTTCAGTAAACTGATCCAGGTCACCGAGGAGGCAGTGACAGGTTTTTGTGACATGCTGCACAAGGACTTGCTGTAAACTGTTTCTGCTACAGACTCTTTGCAAGGGCCAATTCAGGGTCATCAGCTACATCACTTGGTTTGCAATGTATCACTGCTTTAAGGCAGCTGACTGATGCATTGTTTACCAAGGCAAGCAGGTACTTCAATTTACCCATGGAGAACAAGGAGGAAAGAAGCAAAGTTGCAGTTTATTTCTTTTAGAACATACAGTGCAGAAGGAGGCCATTCGGCCCATCGAGTCTGCACCGACCCACTTTCAGAGCTCACTTCCACCCTATCCCCGTAACCCAATAACCCCTCCTAACCTTTTGAATGTTATGATTTCCAAGCATCCTTAACATTTTTGGTAGCACCCTTGCAAGCCGAGATATTTTCACACTTAAGAGTGTCCCGTAAATGGAATGCATAAAGCATGGGCGGAATTCACCGTCCTCCCAGCTACATGTTTCTCGCCAGCAGGAGGCAGTGTGCCCTTCACAGGTGGTGGGATTCTCTGGGGCCGCCGCTGTTAATGAGAATTCCCATTGAAGTCGCTCTATTCCGCCAGGAAACCCACCCGCGGGAGGGTGTGCGATGTCGGCAGGACCTGATAATTCTGCCGGGTGAACGGCGGAGAATTGCAGACCATGTTTATGACTGTAGCTATTATAATTATACATTTCTAGCTTAGGCTTATTATAAAATGATTGAACATACCCAGCAGCTTGTTAGATTTATTTTTAATAACTGTGTATGCCATTCATCTGAACACATTTTCTTACTAATTGAAATGAGGGGGAAATGGCTTATTTTTGTCAAAGGAGCAAAACAAAGGTAAGTTCATAATCTCTGAGCCAAGCTCTTAAATTTTGTCATAAACCCTCAAGTGGTTAATATCAATCTAATACACCAGCACACCTTAGTAGCAACATAACCCATTGAACTGTGAGCAGCACCAAAGGAAATGTGCCCATATTACAAATGTGACATGGAAGAATGGCACTGTCAGCTCTTTTAGCGTTGAACAGACTTAAGTATTATGCCTATTACTAGATCTTTGATACAAAGCTCTGTCATGATTGACTCGCTGAATCCATATTGCCGCTATGGATTTTGTACATTTGCTAATCTGGTACACTCTATACTTTAAATGTACTTAAACTGTTACATTACTAATAGATTGCATAATAGTTAACAAAGAAAATAGCCCAAAATGCTTTACAGAGATGTGAGGAGAAAAAAGATGCTGAATCACCAGAGAAGAAGGGTGATTAAAATCTTTGTCGGAGAAATATATTTTCAGAAGAGGCTTGAAGGAGAAGAGGGAAGTGGAGAGATGGAAGGATTCAGGCTGGGAATTTGAAAGGATCGAATTAATTAAGACAGTATTGTTAGGAAAACCAAGGCAGTTTTAATCGATTTATATTTGTATTGGTAAACGTTAAAAATAATGTATAGTTTTAAGTGAGTTTAATTTAATGTTTCTGTGCCTGGAATGGTAAAACCTATGGTTAGATTCATGCTGGACAAAGGTGTTAGTATGTGTGGGGGTTGGTGAATTTCCAACTGATTATATTGTGCTTAGAGATGGCTATTTCATGAAGAATAAATAAACCATCATTGGTTTCTTAGCAACTGATAAGGCAGAGAATATAAGTTTTAGATTAGCTAATTTGATTGTATTTGGAGATAGGTAGAAGCTATTGGTTTAGAAATCTAGAGAGTGAATATCTCTTTCAGCCTTGCCAGAAGAAAAGCCATACCATGGAATAAAGGTTAAGAAAACAATTGCTGAGATCTGAAGAGCAACTGGTTAAGGAAAAGAAACAAGTGAAGAGATGTGTCCAAGAAGTCTGGAGTTAAGTGAACAAACAAAAAGTATGATTCAAAAGAATTCAAGGAAAAGTAAACAAATATTCTGAATTAACGAGACAGTAACAATCATCACATTTAAAGTGGGACAGCAGCCTTAAAAGGTAAATTAAACCTCTGATGCCATTTTACGACAGTCCGGAAGTCTAGAGTTAAAGCAATTGTTAGCATTTTACACAACAGTCAAGACAAAGAAATCCTAAAGGGGTTGGTGTAAAATCCTCGACTTGATTTGCTGTTAAATGTGGGGTGGAAGTATGTTTAAAAGTGGCACTTGGAAAACCTGGTCTGAAAACTGTTAAGGGACAGAATACTTATAAGAGAAGATGTGTTTTTGGGAGCGGTGTTTGAAAATTCTCACATGGCAACTGTCTGGCGGGATTCTGAGCAGAGATCCACAAACATTCACTTGGGGTTCAGAGTGGAGAGTGTATTTGCCCACAGTTACCTTATGTGCTTAAAAGGGACTTTGTGGAAATGAGAGCATTGTAGACTAAGATGCACTTTGTAATCCGTGTTAATCTTAAAACTGTGTGTAATTGTTAAGATAAGGGGGGATAAAGGTGTATTGTATCATAATCCAAATTTTTAATGTTTAATAAAAAAATGTTCTTATTGTTAAAGCTAATTAGCAGTCCTGTGACTCTCTTCCTCCATCTCTTATATTTTAAAAAAGCCTTTGAGCAAGCCTACCATTCTGGAATATTTCCGTCCAATTATAACATCAACTGGAATCATAACAATATAAATAGAGGGAGGATTTCCGAAGAACAAACGTCAGAGGAATGGTGAGCTTGTAGAGTCTGGTCGAGGTAGGGAAGGCTGGGTACAGAGAGGATTGAAACACAAAAGATGAAAATATTAAATTTTAGCTGCAGGTGCGGAGGCAAACCACAAGCTCACGGAACACCATTAAAAATGGGAAGGAACATTAACTGGATGAAGGATTTGAAGTAAATTCATACCAAGTCATCAGTCATTTCCTGGAATATTCAAACATTGTGGCTTCAGAAATGAAGGACATTTGGATTGACTGTAATCAGAATATCTATTTGTGAAATCAGTCATTCTTCACCGACAGGCAAGAAAAGCATTTTTCATAATCTGAGAAGAAACTGTTAATTTGCTTATCCTATCATTTGCATTACTGTACATCCATTAGAATTTGTGGATTTTTCCTCCTCCAGCAACATTCTTGTTGTCAGTTTTCAAACAATGTTATTTCAAATATCTGCTCTCCTAAAACAATTGCTGGCAATTCATTGAGAACTGTTCAAATAAAATCTGATTTTTTACCTGAATTTAGTAACATATAGGTAAAGATTTCCTTGCATGATGGCTACAGTGCAGAAATGTAGGGTGGAATTCTCTGTCCATTCCCGGCACCGGGATTCTCCGGTCCCGCTGCAGTGAATGGGAAATTTGGCTGAGTGCCACATTCTCCGTCCTCGATAGCAGCGGTAGCCAGGCGGATTCACAATGGAGAATCCCGGCCGTAAGCTTTGCTTCATGTGCATTATTTGTTCTGCGTGGCTGAATGTGCTGAGGATGTGCTAGTTGCAGAGCACAGCAAGACTACAATTTTATGGTCCCTCCACGATGGCAGGTTCTGAGGCACGGGCAGAGCATAACATTACATGAACAGGATTTCCTCCGCGATACCACCCACCCCCACCCAGATGCAGTATCACGGCAGGGCAGGCAGGACATCAATTGGGAAGCATGCCCATGGTCCTATTAAGACCCTTGGCCAAATAAAGGCCACAATGTGTAGGTTGGAGCAGGGTGCCGAATAGAAAAGGTTATCTGCATCTTGAAAAGGAATGGGGAAGGTAGCGCCTCAATCTGAAGGCCCCTTTAGATTTGGGCCTCTGCCCCCCCTCAGGGACCTGGGAGCACCGGCTTTCTCGCCCATTCCCACCTCTGGTCTATCTCCTGACACTGAAATCGCCTCCACCCTCCCGATCCCCCAGGCCATCCCTTACTCTCCTGCCCACAGGACCCCAGGTTGCAGTCCCAGGATTTGGGCTCAGGCATGGTGCTGCAGTACCTCTTTTGGCCACCCCAGCACTATGTTTGGAGGAGATTTTGGCCGAAAGCTCCCCAAGGCAGGACTTCCATTCAAGGGTGGGGAAGTTTCACCTGCTGCTAATCAACAATCAGTTGAGTGTAAACTGACAGCGAGCCTGTCAGAGTTGGGCTGGACACATTCTCTGCTGACTGTCAATTGAACATTAAAGCCCAAATCTTCAAATACAGTACTACAGCTGTTAAGATTGGAACTGTAATTGCATTGCAAAATAACAGAAATAGGCTTTTAAAAATATTTTCAGAAAGTCAAAGAGCCTTTCACTGTCTACAGCTGTGTTCAGATCTAGCACTGAGTAACGTTTCCTGTCCTTGCTAGCTGGAAGTGTAAGTTGGAGAAGTGCTAACCAAGTTCTTAATAGGCTGGGTAAGCATCACAAAATTGTCCCTAATGTGTCTCTAATTGGCATTTTCACTCAGAGAGGTTACAAGGTAGCTGATGTGGGAAATAGGAAAAATGGCACACTGGTGTAATAAGGGCACTTTTCCATGTAGAGTGAGCTTTCATTCACGTGTAACTTGGCCATATTTGACCTTGAACTATATAATACTGACAGAATGTCTGAAATGGTAATGTGTTCTCTTTCCTAACACCAACATCATTCCTCTTGAAGGCTATAAAACTCATCTAAAATGGTGGGAAAAGCTTTTTGGCTTGGTTATTAATAGGCTAAAAATATGCAATAAACATTTTACCTTTCATTGCTCTGAGCATTGGCTGTCGGTCTATTTTATTCCAATTTCGATTTATTAAATAGGAGATTTTGGCATCATAACTTTTATGTTCACATTTATACAGCTGGCAGACATAATAAATAAGATGTTGAAGTGCAGTAAAAGCGAAGGTGTACTGTAATGCCACAATTTTATCACTTTATGGAGATATATGAAGATGAAATTGCATTCTTTCAGAGAAGGAGGAATTGCTGCCTAGCTGGCTATCTGGCATTGACGAGGGCACTGGTGGATTGGGTGGCAGGGGTTCAGGCACACTGTCATCCTGAAAGTGGGTACAGGGCTCTTCTCACATGAAGCCAAGACCATTCCCCTGGGGTGGCATCTCTGCAGTCCCATGACTCTATGGAGAATGGAGCACAGGGGAAATGTGATTTGCTGCAACGCCATGTCAACACTGGCTGCCTGAATTTGGATGGCAGCAGTCAGAGCCACCATGCAAGCTTTAGGCAGAGAAAGGGAGGCTATTCGGCCCATCGAGTGTGCACTGGCTCGCTGTAGGAGCATTCTACCATCCCCAGTGCCCTGCTTATCCCCTTAACCGTGCGCATTATTTCTTTTGATACAGCAATCCAATTTCCTTTATCAAAACCTCAATCAAACCTGTCTGCACCACCCTTTCAGGAAGTTCGTTCCAGACTCCAATCATCCCCTGGGTGAAAACACTTTTACTCCTTTGGTCAATTATTTTAAATGTGCTCTCTAGTTCTTGATGCTCTCCTGAAAAGGAATGGTTTCTCACTATTTAACCTGTCCATACCCCTCAGGATCTTGAGTACCTCTCGCAAGTCTCCACTCAGCCTTGTTTTATCAGAGAAAAACAGACCCAACCCATTCAATATATCCTCATAGCTACAATTCTTTATCCTTGCAAACATTTTTGTGAATCTCCTCTGTACTCTCTCCAATGCCTTCACATCCTTCCTCGGGTACTGTGCCTAGAACTGGATACAGTACACCTGATGAGGCCTAACTAATGTTTTATACAAGTTCAACATGGTCTCTTTAATAAAGACACAGGGAGTCCACACTGTGTGAAATAAAGAACTTTGATTTATTTACAATTACGGTATGTACACTTTCCAGTAGATCTCTACCGGGTCTCTTTCTGGCCGACATTTTATACAATGCGAAATGAAGCTCCCCTGCCCCTCAGCGGGGACCTCATACTCCACGAGAACCAAGAAGAAGATGATCATTCCAACCCCTTAAATCCCGTGTGGGACATTACAGTCCCTTTACTCTTGTACTCAGTGCCTCTGTTAATAAACCTAGGATATCAAGAGCGTTATTAACTGCTCAGACTCTCAACATACATTGCCACCTTCAAGACTTACATACATATGCACCAAGGTCCCTTTGTTTCTGTGTATCTTTGAGAGTTTCTCCCTTTATTTTACATTGTCTCTCCATATTCTTCTTGACAAAATGATCACTTCACACTTTGTTGCATTGAACTTCATCTGCCACTTGTCTGCCCAATAAACCAACATGCCTATGTACTTTTGAAGCTCAAGACTAACCTCATCATTGTTGACAACGCATGTAATCTTCGTATCACTCACAACTTTTGAAATCATGCCCTGCACCCCATAGTCTGGGTCATTACTGTTTATCAGGAATATAAAGGGTCCCAAAACCGATCCCTGGGGAGCTCCACCGCAAACCTTTCTCCAATCTGAAAAACAACTATTTATCTCTAATCTCTGTTTCCTGTCATTCATCCAATTTTTTATTCAGGTACCTACTTTTCTTTTTATTCCATGAGCTAGAATTTTT
Source organism: Scyliorhinus canicula (assembly GCF_902713615.1). NCBI lineage: Eukaryota > Metazoa > Chordata > Chondrichthyes > Carcharhiniformes > Scyliorhinidae > Scyliorhinus > Scyliorhinus canicula. The sequence goes on along the minus strand of NC_052149.1, from coordinate 193,308,882 downwards.
CTCACACGTCTGTTATGAGGCACTTTCTCAAATGTCTTTCGAAAATCACTGCCCTTGTCCACCTTCACTGTTCCCACTTCAAAAAACTCCAACAAATTAGTGAAACATGATTTTCCCTCAATGAATCCATGCTGGCTTTCCTTAATTATCCTGCATCTGTCCATGTGACTATTGATTATGTTCCGACATTGGGCTGAATTCTCCCACCCAGGGACTAAGGGCGCGATTCTCCCAGACAGGGAGAAATCGTAAGGCTGGCGTCAAAACCGGGCGGGTTTGACGCCAGCCTCCCCCTCCCTGACCGGGAACCGATTCTGGTCCCCGGTCGGGGCAAGTATGCCGCGGCCGTGAACTCCGGCATCGCGGGCTTAACGAATTTCGTTAAGCCCGCTTGCCAGAGTTTGCGACGGCTGACGCGTCGCATGACGTCAGCCGCGCATGCGCGGATTGGAAGACTCCAACCCGCGCATGCGCGGATGACGTCATCGTGCATTTGCGCGAAACCCACGCATGCGCGGGCCGGGATGCCCCTCAGCCGCCCCGCGAAGTGATACAGCGGGGCGGCGGAAGGACAAAGAGTGCGCGGGAATCGGACCCGCTGCCCTCGATCGGTACCCACCGATCACAGGCCCATGGCACCCTTGGCACGGCCGTGGTACTGCCGTGCCAATCGGTGCCATGGTTGCCAAGATCGGGACTTTACAGCCGTTTTTACGAACGGCCAGACCAGGTGTGTTTGCCGTTCGTAAAAACGGCCGTAAAGGGCTTGGAATTCGGCCCATCGGCCAGCTGAGAATCGCTGCTCGCCGTAAAAAAACGGCGGCAGCGATTCGTGTCGGGAGTCGGGCGTGGGGGGGGGGGGTGGTGAATAGCGGGAGGGCGTCGGACTAGCGTGGCCGTAAAAATTTACGACCCCCGCTATTCTCCGCACCGTCGTGAGTGCGGAGAATTGCGCCCCAAGTCCCAGGCCGGGGATGAAACGTGGAGTGTTTTCCTGAGGCCAACCAATAAACATGCCAAATCTTCCGCCACAACCTCATTAATTATGCAACTGGGTGTCTTGCACCATATTCGATGCCGAAGCTGTCCTATCCAGATGCCATATTGAAAAGGCGGCTAACATCACTGACCCACTATTGAATAAATAAGGTAGGTGGCATGGTGGCGCAGTGGTTAGCACTGCATCCTTACAGCGCTGAGGACCCGGGTTTGATCCCGGCCCCGGGTCACTGTCCGTGTGGAGTTTGCACATTCTCCCCGTATCTGCGTGGGTCTCACCCCCACAACCCAAAGATGTGCAGGGTAGGTGAATTGGCTACGCTAAATTGTCGCTTAATTGGGGAAAAAAAAAGAATTGGCTACTCTAAATTAAATTTTTTCAAATGAAGAAATAAGGTTGGACCTTCTGAAGATGAAGGTAGATCTGTGGGAGCACTCTGGGGTTGGAAGATGGATCACCTGAGGATGAAGATGGATTCCCAGGAACATTCAGAAGCTGGAGGTTAGACCCCCTCTAAGACACCGAATCTGGAAGGTTCACCTGTATGTGCTCCCCCCACCCACTGCGGTGCTGTTCCAGGATCCAAGGTTGCCATTGGCTTCCATCCTGAACTCCAGAGGCAACCCCAGGTATTGTTCAGACGGATCCCGACGGCTGCATGCCCTGTGGTTCCAAATATGTTTTACATCAGGTGTGTCTTCCCAATGGAACCGCAGGAAGAATCTGGTGTGGGTGGTTGGATCGTCATTCCATTCGTGCATGTGTTTTGTGCCCATCTCCAACAGGTTTCCCAATCCTCCATGACGGGCACCAGTGGAAGATCCCACTATAAATCCACACCAGCGTAAAATAGGTTTTTGGGCCACCTGTCGAGTTCACTCCCTTGCCCATAATTGAACTCACCAGTGGGGGCTTGGGAAAATTGGGAAAACAATATCCAGATGTTTCTCTGCAAGTTGCAGTTTGACATTTCTATGCTCTTCGCCATGGTGCATGGTTGTTTGCAGAGGCTGCCCATCGCACCTACTGTTATTGCTGTAATCAATATTCTCGCAGTCGCAGCCCTAGTCATCTGCAGGCTGGCATCTAGCCCTGTCCCTCCATGTGAAGGACCCTCCTCTAAACTAGCTTCTCAAAAGCATGTAAGTGATTTCAGCCTTTGAGCTGTTCCTTGCCTGGCCTGGCCTGACCAAATGATGTTGCATCTTCAAAAGCTGCCTGGTGACACAGGAGCCTTGACATTTTCAGCACTCACTGAACAACAGGAACAAAAGGGTTAATTTCTGGTATAAAGGACAGAAAGAGAGATAAATCATAAGACTGAATTTTACCAGTCTGCTGAGACTGGGCTGCAAAATGTTGCGGGTAGGGGTGCTTCCCGTAAGAAGGAACAGGAAGATGGGGGAGAGTGCCAATCATCTCTCCACCTCCATGCCATACTGCCAGTGGCAGGGAAGCAGGCAGATGGTTTTTCCACTCAGAAACAAATCGAACCACCTAAAGTGGCCAATTAAAAATATCTTCCCATCTCCACTGGCATTTTACCAGTGGTGGGTTGGTCCTCTGCCACATGTGAAAGCTCTAGGAGAACCGTAGTGGCCTTCCAATATGATTGCACCCTACACTCCCCGCCTGGCTAGGGCCTGTGGACAGGTACTGCTGAGACAGATGAATTGCTGACCCTGTGATTGGCCAGCAGCTTCGGAAGGTAGGTAACTATCAATCCTCCAGCAGCAACCAGGTGCAAGCCAGAGAACGCTGCTCCGATTTCCCAGCCATCTGAAGTGGTGTCACTCTCCACCCTGTTGGTGGGAACCCCACCATGAGGCCAAAAATGCCAACCATGCAATCATAAACTGGCTACAGTGTCGAAGGACACCATTCAGCCCTTGTGGCTGTGCTGACTCTGTGCAATAGCAACTCAGCTAGTCCCACTCCGTCCTTTCTCCGAGGCATTGTTCGTTTTCTTCTTCAAATGATTATTAAATTTACATTTAAAAGCCACCATTGGACCTACCTCCACCACACTTTCAGGAAGTGTGTTCCAGATTCAAACCATTTGGGACAAAAAGGTTTTTCCTTGTCGCCTTTAGTTCCCTTGCCAATCTCCTTAAATGATTGTCCTCTTATTTTCCCCTTCCACAAGTGAGAACAGTTTATCCCAACTTATTCTATCACGACCCTCTCTGCCTGCACTCTGCAGGGTTACCACGTCCATTAACATTCTATCCACTAAATTGCCTGACTCGTGGATGCACCACTGTGAGTTGAGCTGCTGCTCAATCTCCAAAACTCACAGCTGACTGGTTGCTGAAGACTGCAATTTCTAATCCAGATTGTGTAAAAGTGAGAAGCAAAGAAGTGGAAACGTGTGAAGAAATACTTTGAGCCATGTCCTCCAGCATTTCAAATACCACAGCCATGGCTCTTTTCTTGGCCCTGAAAACCATGATGTCCTCCGCAAGTGGGGAGAGTGCATAGAAACAGACTCTGGATTCTAATAGCTAACTACGGCATTGTGTTGTCTGCATTCTTCTGCAAGAAGGGGTAATGTGTTTGTGATGGCATTTGGGGCTATTTTGAAAATGTGTCCTTCATAGTCACATTGACATTGTGTGTCAAATGTGAGATGTGCAGATGTATTGCAGAGGGAAGGAGGTGATGAGTATGTGGCTGGAGGAGAAGGAGATAATGTGCGGCATGGTGGTTGTAGAAATGAAGGGAAATAAAGTTTTATTGTGGGCCGTGGGATTTCAAATGGTGCAGAGATCAGCAGAAAGTTCTTGAGGTTAAGGTTGATATTCTTACTTTGATAACTCCGGTGAGGTCATTAAACTTTTCTAGTATTGCGATTATGTCCAGGTCGCTAGGTTCCTAACCTTGATGTCCTCAGTGAAGTGGATTATAACTCTAACCTCAAGCATAGACTAACTGCAAATTGCCCTTGTGGTGTTCTTTATGATACTGTTTTCAGGATGGATGTCATAGTGTTCACAAAGACCACAGAAGCTAAGTTCATTAATGAAGCTAACATTTATTTGCACTACTTAAATTAAGCTCGACCACTTATTCTAAATGACAATGGATTTTGTTTATTGTCATGTGCAACGAGGTACAGTGAAAAGTATTTTTCTGCGAGCAGCTCAACAGATCATTAAGTACATGGAAAGAAAAGGAAATAAAAGAAAATACATAATAGGACAACACAAAGTACACAATCTAACTCCATAACACCGGCTTCGGGTGAAGCATACTGGGTTGTAGTGTTAATGAGGTCAGTCCATAAGAGGGTCATTTAGGAGTCTGGTAGCAGTGAGGAAGAAGCTATTTTTGAGTCTGTTTGTGCGTGTTCTCAGACTTTTGTATCTCCTGCCCGGTGGAAGAAATTGGAAGAGTGAGTAAGCCAGGTGGGAGGGGTCTTTGATTATGTCGCCCGCTTTCCCCAGGCAACGGGAGGTGTAGATGGAGTCAATGGATGGGAGGCATGTTCCTGTGATGGACTGGGCTGTGTTCACGACTCTCTGAAGTTTCTTGCGGTCTTGGGCAGAGCAGTTGCCACACCAGGCTGTGATGCAGCCAGTAAACAATAAATAAACAGTATACTGTAGTAAATAATAATTATAATAATCTGCACTCTACTAACACTAGTCTTTACACTCTAACTCTAACTGTACTCTATCCTCTCTCAAGATCTCCTATGCATTCTATTCCAGCCTTCAACTCTCTCTCCCAGAGGTCTGAGAGTATGTGCTTTATATAGGACTGCATCTAACTCCATCTAGTGGTTAATTGTAACATGACATTAACTCTTTGCACAATGACCATTTCTATAATATCACAACCATCACCTGAGTTCAAGGCAGCAACTTCACAAAGACACTTAAATGGGTCTGACCTGTAATTTCTGTGATAAACTCAAATTTGCTGATGATAAAGTTGTAGCCGTGATGTTGCAATTAATTTTGTCGTAAGAGTGCCACAAATCTGAGATGCCAGGCACTCAGAGCAACTGGCAATACAAAATCAGCCTTAAGAGGTCAGAACTTCTCATCAAACTGCAACAGTACACATTAAAAATAATGTATCAGTAAATGATTTTCAAGCCTATAATTTATCCTCCGAGCTCAGCTGGCAATTAAAAACGACTTCAGCTTTGTTTTTGTGGTTTGGTATCTGAAGCTATCTATTACTTGCAGGCATTTATTTACATGTAATACATATAAATTAATACATTGTGGGACTTACCAGGTCAGATTCTCTTATAAATCGAAATTACCATTTTTGAATATGTTATTTGTTAGTCCTTACCAGGCTAACATAGATACCATGGGAACTCGCCACCGTCTCTCTAATCTGTCCATTCACTGCCCTTTGTTTACACTTTCCCATTTTCTAAGTTTTGGTTTTCCATGCATTTTGATTCCTTGTCTTCCCTCTCCCTTTCCCCTCTCCTGTCCATCCCCTTCCATCCTTCTTTCATTTCCTCACTCCTTTCTCTCTCTCTCCTCAATCTTCCTCCTGTTAGCTCATCGACGCTCCGCTGTTCCTATTGCTGGACTTGCAGCCCTCCAGTCTGATGGGCTCAGTCATCCCTAAATGATGAAGCACACGTACTGACATTTCTTCTGTCAGGCTCTCCCTTGTGATTTTTATCATTCTCCAGAAGCACTTCTTTAGTGACATACACTTGTCTTTTTTTATCTCAAGACCCATTGGCCAGCAGAGCAACTTGAAGCCTAAAAATTAATTTTGTTGCCATTAAGTATAAACCGCTCTAGCTCTGCCAGCAATGTTTCAGCAGATCCCCAGTGCCTTCTTCACACCCAGCCAAGATGACTTTCACACTACAGCCCCTTCCTCAAGATAACTTTCTGAAAGTTGCCATTTCTCCTCCCACTCCTCCTCATCAACTCCCCTCTACTCCCCACCTTTTTCTCCCATTCTCCCTCTCATCCTCATCACTTTACTACCCTCTTCCTTATCATCTCTCTGTTCCCCTTCTCCTTCTGTTCCTCTCCCTTCCTTTCCTACCTCACACTCCACTTCCTCTCCTGCCCCCCATCCCATTTTCCTTATCACTCCTTCATTTCCCTTTTGTAATAACCCTCACGAAACCTACGGGGATGACCCGATTGATCTTCCCGTGGGGCTTGTGGAATACAAGCTCCCCCGCCGCAGGGTGGAGGCCCATCAGCTGGGGAAGCGTAGAATCAATCCTTAAAAGCTGGCCCTTATGGGGACCGGCATGATCGGTAGAGCCAGTTGGGACCTATGTGCTTTACGCCTCATTGCCGCCTTTATTTTGGTTGGAAATAAACTTCCGTTTTAAATCACTTTCTCAGATCTCCTGAGCTTTTAAAACTTTCCTCTTATTTGGCTCTCTTTCTAACCTCACTTGATCTAAAATTTTTGCATTGGATTTCACTATCCATGTGCAGCGACATAGTAGTTGGAGTATTGTTTATTAAAGTAAAACAGGAAACCACATTGCACTACAAACAGAAACATATTACTTCACTAATCTAACAATATGAATAAAGGAAACTAAAATAGAAACTTCACTAAAGCACAAAGTTTCAATGCAGGTTGTGTGGAATCATAGAATCCCTACTGTGCAAAAGGAGGCCATTTGTCCCATCAAGTCTGCATTGGCCCTCCGAAAGAGCACCCTCTCCCTCTAAGTGGATAACCCCAAATAACCTGTTGGACAATTAAGGTCAATTTATCATGGCCAAATCCACCTGACCGCCACATCTTTGGACTGTGATAGGAAACCAGAGCATCCAGAGGAAACTCAAGCAGAGACAGGGAGAATGTGCAAACTTCACACAGACAGTCGCCCAAGTCGGAAGCTGGTGCTGTGAGGCAGCAATGCTAACCACTGTGGCACCTTGCCACCGGTACATTAATAATTTCACCATTGACTATTGACTACAGTATCCTGGTGAATATTTAAAATGCAAGCCCAATTAATCTACTTGCACTGGTTGGATTGAGGGACCGACTTGCTCTGGAAGAAGATCAGCCCTTTGCATTCTATCAACTGATCTAAGGCACGTTCTTCCAAAAGGAGTGTTAGATTATTTTTTTTTTTAATCAGGTATTTAGGAAGTGTGCTTAAACACTGGAAATCTGGAAAACACCCTCTTCCGCCACTACATGGTCCACATTCCATCTCTTGCATGGTCCACAGTCTATGATGCCTGCTATTGACAACAGTACTTCACTGGCAGCCAGTGCTTTTGTAAAAGTTGCATTAATCTCCTGGTGGTTCTCACCATGTTTTGAAGCTTCATCTTTCCTCTGAAATCCTGTTTTTGTGTGGGTGTCCATTGTCTTCACTGAAAGGAGTCACATGCCACTGAATGGTTTTACAGGAGGAAAAAAGTGTCAACTGGCAGCCCATCAATTGATGTTAGCACTCTACCTTTTCTGCCCTTCACCAATGCCAACGCAGCACATCATGTGCTCACCGTTTGGTAAGGGTAGCTCAGTGGGTGCAGGCACAACCTACATGTGAGTATCTGTGACTGGCAGTACTGAATAATTAACTTCATTTACCAAAAGGATTCTTCTGATACTTGTGGGGGTGGCATGGTTAAAGTTTTAATTTAAAGGAAATGGTGCTTTAAATCCTTTTTTGGCACACTTTCAAAGCTCTTATTGTTGCACGGCACTAGACTGTATCTTCTGTGTGAAGCTGATGTTTAAAGTTAATGCTCGACTGATTCTATTTTTTTAAAATAGTTTTTTCCTTTAGTATTCATGAACGTGCATGGCAGCTACAGAAGCTGCACAGGTGTGAAATTGGATTGGACTGGAAGAAAACAGATATTACAGATGTGGTGTGAAGTCATGTCACAATGAGGGAGGGATGATTTGGGTTTATATTCTGTTGAAGGGATTTAAAATTCTCTGAAGTGGAAATCAATGAATAAGGTAATTAAAAAATGAAATTATTTTTTAAAATTATGCTAATATGTAAACCAACAACATTCTCTCTTCTGTCGTGTCTGACTGATGCGTTTTATCTTTGGCCAACTCAAAATACTAAAGTGACAGGATCTCTGCTGGTCCAAATAAGCTTCATACATATTTAAAACTCAACCCACACAACATTTTCTTCAATATGTCATTTATATAAATGGCCTCAAATGCAATTGTGTCATTACCAACAAACATGGCTGACACCAGTCTGGTTCTGAGCCAAGCCTAGTTTTTTCCTGAGCCTAGTTTTTCCTTTGAGTCAACTATCTGAAAGTCAGAATTATTAGTTTAAATAAAAATATTTTTTCCCCACTTTTGTCTTAACGGTGTGGAAGCATTAAGAACAAAGGATAATACAGCACAGGAACAGGACCTTTGACCCTCCAGGCCTGTACCGGTCATGATACCACCCTTGGCCAAAACCCTCAGCTCTTCCTAGTGCCATATCCCTCTATACCCATCCTATCCATGTGTTTTTCGGGATGCATTTTGAACGGCGTTAATGTATCTGCTTCCACAACCTCCCCTGGCAGTGCGTTCCAGTGCACTTGCCACCCTCAGAACCTGGGGGGGGGGGGGGGGGTGGGGGGGGGTGGTAACCTTTGCCGGGTGTAGAAAATCCCACCAGGGAGAGGGGTCAGAAAATCCCACTGCCTAACTTATTTTTGTCGAGAAACATGGAGGGCAGCTCCTGAACAAAGTCAGAGAGCGTGTTGGTGTACTTTAACGAAGGAATGAACATTGAATGAAAATTCAACAAGACAAGATGAACCAAAGTACACTATTCATTCACCCACAACTATACTGTTACAGGCATCCAGATTCATAAGGATAACACAAGTTACAAAATGTATCTTATACTCTAATGTTCATAGTCCATCTAAACCAATAGTCAAAATGTGGCCAGACACACCACATTCTGAAACCAAGTGACAGATGCCACCCAAACAACTTCTTTTCATTAATTCTCCCCTGCCCCAGGCGCTTACCACACTGTTAGCCAGCTGGTCTTACTGGAGCTCTATTTTCCACATGAGGGTTGCCAATCTCCGCTTTCGAATAACGCATCTTGGAATCTTCTATCAGATATCTTCACCAGTGATCCGTCTCCAGGGTTTCAACCTCTCCATCTGATGTTCTTCTCCCCAGAGCGCAATGTGCATTCAAGCTTTGCTTCTGTGCAATCTTTCAGTGACCCAGCTTTGCCAATAGATTATGGAATCTTCAACCTTTGGTTGTACCACTGATCTTGTGACTTTTCACAAGCCCATGATATTCCAGGTCTGAACCCTGCAGCCCTATCTTTTAACTTTTAGACTCTGCTCTTTACTCTTAACTGCATTGAACAGGATCGGTTTACATTTCTTGTCCTTGTTCCTTGCCACAGTTGTTGACTTGGGACTTTTTCCTGCCCCTCCCTCATTTTTGGAACCTTGCCTATCTTGCATGTCCTGCCTGTTGTGGCTCTTTCTGTGGAACGCTGCTTCCAACTGAACTCAAACTGCTTTTTCTGTGCCTGTGAGCCCCTGGTTGCTCAGCAACAGCATAGGGTTTTGTTACTTTTAAGGGTTGTAAAACCTCATTAAAAATGCGAACAAACTTACAGTCAACCTTTTTAAAAGTAAACCCAAAATCCATGTTATCTTAACACACAACTGCAAAAATGTAAATTAAGTGTAAACTTACAGCTGAAACTTGAGCTATGCCCAACACACACAAAAGCAAATAAAAATTGCTTAAAACTACCTTTATTTCCTAACACTATTGTTAACTATTACATAGATCTGAATCTTTTGAACTGCAATTTCTGTAAGATAATGTAAATGAATGCTATGCAGGCATTAAGACAGACCTGGAATTGAATAAGTTTTTACTATGGTAATATAATGGCATAGTACAGAAACAGTTATTTGAGTATATCACCACTTATCATTGTTGTTGTTTAATTTTTACTGTATGCTGCACATTTTAATGAGACAAAGGACTTCAATAATGGTTGTGCTGATAATATGTTCCAAGTACAATACACAATACCATGTGGGTAATTACAGTATAAGGGTTCTTTCCAATAAAGTATGCTGGAAAAGGCAAAACAGTTTAGTTATTTCATTTTTTTTTTACATTACTATAATAAAAACTCACTTTCATTATGGTACAAAATGGGTAATATTTGCATAACCCATCTTCAGGTAATGGCTTTCACTAAATTAAAATGTCCTAAAGAGCTTTACAGAAATAGCAGTGGATACTGAGTGGAAACAGATAAAAGTAGCCGGAAGCTCCTTTAAAGAATTAGGATTTGAACATGAGAGAAGAGGTAAAAGGGCAAAAGGGATTTGGAAGAAAATGTAAGTATGCAAAGATGCAAGGGCTAAAGGAGACAATAGGAAGGTGACGTTCAGGTGGAACAGAGGAAGGGAGAAGTGTAGATCAAGAGTGGGAAGAGTGGAAGGCACGTGCGAGGGAGAAGGTTACAATCGCAAGATCCAGGCTGGAGGTGGGTTTGAAGATCAGGCTTCCCCGAGAATGATTGTTGTGACTTTGAAAAAGAACATTTTATGATTACTGAATTGTGCTGCACTAAATTCAATGTTGAGGGGATTATGGATGAAAAGGAAAAAGGCAGTGATGCGAAAAGTGCATTAAACTCACTAACTTTGACCTCGTATGATTTCAATTCACTCAGTCAAGGCTTCTGAACTCTTTCTGTCTTTGATCCATTATCTTTCTTGGCCTCTGCAGTTATGGAATGAATAGAATGAGGGTTAGTGAGGAATGATTCACAAAGTATTCCATAATTTGGAAAGCCTCTTCATCGTCTCCTGCTATGCCTCATCTTGTTTAGCAGGAGGCTGCAGTGCCGAAATGAAGTTTAGATGTGATTCTCTGCATACATGGGGTGGGGTGTCTGCTCCACGATGTCCATGACTGGATTCTGATTTATAATCCTTGGCTTCCTGTATACTCATGAAACCTGTTCCAATGTTTTGAGAGCTTTGACTGCTAACAAGGAGGGGGTTCCTAGATTTAAGGCATGATCTGACACGCTTGAGGATCTCCTCGTTAATGAGAATCATGGAATTTATGGTGCAGGAGGCCATTAGGCCCATCGAGTCTGCACCGGCCCTTTGAAAGAGCACCCCATTTAAGCTCCCACTTGCAACCTATCCCTGTAACCCAGTAGCCCCACCTAACCTTTTTGGACACTAAGGGCAATTTAGCATGGCCAATCCACCGAACCTGCACATCTTTGGACTGTGGGAGGAAACCGGAGCACCCGGAGGAAACCCATGCAGACACGGGGAGAACGTGCAGACTCCACACAGTTACCCAAGCTGGCAATCGAACTCGGGACCATGGAGCTGTGAAGCAACTGTGCTAACCACTGTGCTACCGTGCAGAGAAGATCTAAGTTTGCGAAGACCCATTGCATTTTCTCATTATTGTTTCCTTCCTTCAGAGAGATGGTGGCAAGATACAAGAAAAGTCATGAAGCCCAACTGTGAGGGTGGAATCTTGCCACATTTTTTCAAAGTGTTGATTCCGGCAAGAAAACCAGGAGAATCCCTCCAGTGCCGACAGTGTGAAAACCCAGCATGTAACTTCAGTGAGAATAAGTAGTAGGCAGGCTTCTGGGTCACTCACAGCTGATTACTCACAGCAGGCAGAGGCAGTAATGTCCCAGGGATCTGGCACTTGGAGGAATGCCGGAGCTCAGGACTCTGCTGTGCCCCAGGCTGGTAATATGCCCCTGGATCCTGTCATCGCAGAGCTGATGGAGCTGCAAAAGTAGAGTCCCGAGCATCACGTAGGGACGACAGCATCGCTCCTCGGACTGCAAGTCCCATTGCCTTCCGTCCGAGGAGATGATGCTGTCAGTTCGATGAAGTGAGGCCAATACCACGTCCACAATAGAGATCTTGGCGCAGGATGCAAATTCCATGATGGGGGATGTCCGCTCCATGGTTCAGCTAATGATCTCTATGGCTGTGGTGGGAATCCATGAGTGTCAGTGGTGGAGAATGGCAGGGCTCCAGGATCTCATTCCAGTGGCCCCTCTATCCAAATCCCAAAGGCCCCAGGCACCCAAAGGGAAGAGGATCAGCAAGAGTGCAGCACTTGATCTTCCACCGAGGAGACCCTGGTGGTGTCCAGCCCATCTAATACCCACCTCCTTGTGAGCAAAACACTTCCAGCGCTGCATACATAGAACGGCAACACTGCAACACCCGTGCTGCCCACAAGGTCCCGACTCCCCTAGGCCCTGCCAAGGTCATCTCAGGCAACTGAGCAGGGAAGGCAGCAGGCCACCTCAACCTCAGCTGAGGAAACAGCCAGACATAGATGAAGGGTGAAGAAGTGGCACGGTGGCACAGTGGTTAGCATAGCTGCCTCCCAGCTCCAGGGACCCGGGTTCAATTCCGGCCTCAGGTGACTGTATATGTGGAGTTTGGATTTTCTCCCAGTGTGTGCGTGGGTTTCCTTTGGATGCTTCGGTTTCCTCCCACAGTCCAAAGATGTGCAGATTAGGTGGATTGACCATGATAAATTGCCGCTTAAACAAATGAACTGATGGCCAGATTTAAGAGACAGTCCCTAAAAGGGAAACTGTCCCAAACAAAAAGAGAATCATAAATGAAACTTAAAACATCAAAAGGTTAAAAATTGGGTGCCGATCAGTGGCACACTCGAGCATTGCAGTGCTGATTAAAGTGGCACAAATGACTTTGCGAAGGAAGGGTCAGGGACCTGATGAGGAAATTGGCACACCTGATGCTTGTGAAGATGGAAAATAGCATGTAAACCTCTTCCTCAGAGGGCACCCTCATTCCTCCAACTCTTAACAGCTGTGGATTAAACTAGCCTTCCAACTTGAACAGCCAGCCACCCATACACTAATCCCTGAGTATTCATGAAGCCTACCTTCTCAACCGCGCCTGAGGTGTGATGATCCTCAGATTAAATCACCACCAGTCAGCTCTCCCCCTCAAAGGTGAAAGCAGCCTATGGTCTGGGACTGTGGTGACTTTACCTTACCTTACCTTTAATCCTTGAAAACATGACCTCTATAACTAATGGCCTTGAACTTCCAGACATCTTATGCCCTCTGGTTTCATAGTGCTGTCTGTGTGGGGGTTCATTCTTCCTCCCCCACACTGTGAAGGTCTTCAGGCCTTATGAGGCAGTAAAACACCTCTTCTCATGGTCTCTCACTCTGCCATTGCAGCCAGCCATCTCATGGGATTCCACCCAAGAATCTCACAGTCACCCCCAGACCCTATGGATTCACCTGCTCCCAACCTATTTCAGGTGCCTCTGCGAAACGGCAATCCCAGAGGTGATATCACCACAAGCCCAGCAAACAGGACATGGGAATCGCTGTCTGCATGCCAGCCGCCAGACCGTTTTAAACCTAGAAACTTCCAGCCATGAAGGGCCACTGAGGCCTGCGAGCGGCCCAACCCCCCGTCCCGAGATGACGAGACTGAACCCGACCACACACCCAGAACCCCAAGTTGAATTTATCTGAGTCCCCACACCCTCTCCGTTGTGCCCGCTGCGATTGGCACCCTGTAGGGTAATGGTGACCTGAGCATTCACTGCCGATATCCCCTGCAGAGGTGAGGTCATCAGGTTCGTGTTTTTATGCAGCTGTTATAAATTCACACCGGTGTGACCAATGAATATTCAATGAGGGGGGAAAGTCTGGGTGTGAAGGCTCGCTAATGATATAATATATTTAAATGAGGTTCACAGCTAGAGCGGGATTCTCCCAGGCTCGCGTCGGGCCAGAGAATCCCCGCAACCGCGCCACGCCGCCCCGACGCTGGCGTGTGGAGAATCACCGCCATTGCCGCCGGCACAGTGCCGGTCATGGGCCGCTCTACGCGGCAGTGCCGGCGCGAGCGGCCACTCTAAAAAGGTAGAGTCCCACCGGCGCCGTCTACACCTGGTCGCAGCCGGCGGGAACTCTGCGCGCTGTGTCGGGGGGCGGCCTGTGGGAGTGGGGGGGGGGGGGTTCTGACCCCGGGGCGGGCCTCCAATGGGGCCTGGCCCGCGATCGGGACCCACCGATCGGCGCGCCGGCCTCTCACTCCCCGGGCCTATTTTCTTACGCGCCGGCCCCTGAACTCCCGTGCCATGTTGCGCGGGCCCGGCACGTTGAGGGAGGCCACCACGCATGAGCGGGTTGGCGCGGTGCACAGTTCACGCCTGGATGGGAGGCTGGAGCGACATGAACAACTCCAGCGCCGTGTTGGCCCCCTGTAGGGGCCAGAATCGGTACTCCCAGCGGCCCGTTCACGCTGTCATGAAACGCGACGGCGTTTCCGATGGTGTGGACACTCTGCCGCCGTAAGGGAGAATCCCGCCCAGCTAATTTGTGGATTTAGTTAATCCTATTTTTTTTGACTGATAATTTCACATATCATCAATATGATCCAGAACCACTCTAAGATCACCAGGAAAGTCCTCTTGTCTGAGTTCAGTATCACCGAAGAGAGCACCTGGGTGTCTTTATTGCCTGCTTGGAGAAGGCCACCAGAGCTCATAGCAGTCCTCACATGTTTTATGCTTGGATGGCTATTGCAGGGCGATCTGCATTTTCAAATTTCCTTGTCTGGATCAGGGGGATATTACAGATATAAATAGTAAAACTAATGATGCCAAGATTGAGTGTTTGTGGGAGCCCATTAGTCAGGTTGTTAATCTGCGGCACAAGATATCCGTGGAACTAATCTTTCCAAGGTTCGCTTTTAGTCGAAGCAATATTAGTTAGCATCATGCTATCCTGGTCAATTTCAGCAATGGACCATTCCTCCACACTGCGTAATGCAGTCAAGTCCACAAATACCATTGTTGCTTTGATTTGATCTTCATGTTGACCTTTGTTAATTACTCCAACATAACCAATAACATCAAGGCAACTGAACACGATCAGTGGCCGCAAGGTCTGAAAAGCTACAAGCTTTGATGCCTTTGATGGTTGGATTAGGTTAATAGTGGTAGAAATGCTTTGAAGAATGTTGGAAAGTGAACAGAAAGAAGAAGCAGACATTATCCCTGGGCGAAGATGCTTTGTTGTGATGTCTAGATACTATTCTAAGATGCCTCTGGGAGAGAACGAATGATGGCAGGAGTATAGGACGTTTCTGAAGCTCTCTTATGAAAAGTGGCATTAGAACAGCTTCAAAGGCAAAATTGGGGAAAGGGACTGGAGTCTTTACAGGAAACGCTGTGGAAAGACCGTAATCTAAATAGCTGGAGGAGTTGGTGGACTTATAGCAGATATCAAATAAAAAGCCACTGCTTGGTCCAGAAAAATAAGTCTAAGAAGGATGGTAAGTGTTGAAGATTGACAGTGAAGAAGCAAAGAAGGATTGGAAGAAAAGATCATGAAATTGTTGGGATCTGTTTGAGAATGGGAAGCAGCACGGACAATATTTGATGTATTGATAAGGAAGTGCAGGGGGGATCTGTGTGGGACTGGAACAAGGTGTGTGCACCACATTCTACAAAAAGGATCATAAATTAGAACCATGCAAATTCCAATAACGATGCCTTTGCATGAGAGGATCGGAAGTAAGGTTAACCAAGTGGTGGTGTTCATGGACTGGCTGAGCGGCATCTTGAAGGAGTTCAAGGTCCTCGGGTTACCCTAGTGATGGGCGGAGGTGGAAAGAAATACATCGGATTTCTAGAGTCCCTTTTGCAAACTTAAGACTTCCCAAAGTATTTTCGAGCCAATGAAGTAGCTTTTGAAGTGTTGTCATTGGTGTGATGAAGAGATAAACACCAGCTAATTTGTGCACTACAAAGTCCAGTGAACAGGATTGAGATTAAGAACCAGATTGTCTGTTGATAATTCCCGAGTTCTTCTTTGTAAAGTGTCACTGGAATGTTTCTGTCACCCTGACATCTCATTCAAAAGGCAGGACCTCAGACAATGCAGCACTCCCTCAGTACTAGACTGAGGACGACAGTGTGAGTGGTGGAAAGTGTTGAACCCACAACTTCCTGATTCCTGAGTGCTACCAAGGCGGACAGCAGTGTTTTGTTATGCTCTTGATGTAGCATAAACTGCTTCCTTGATGTGCTCTCCGACAAAGGAAGGTTCAGACTTGGAGATAGCTTAAACACATTTATTTAAACTGTTAACAATTCTCCTACTTGGATTCGACTCTCCTGTTAATCCTGCTATAGCTACTCAGACTGACTAACCAGTCTGCTACAATCCACGTGGTGGGTGTGATGTGTATCAAATCAACCCTGTGTACTCACTGAGAGTCTCCACTGGAAAGAGGAAGATCACGTGTGCTGTGTCCTTTTATATGGGTTGGTGTAATGCCCTCCTGTGGTAGTGTCACCTCTGTGTGTATCGTGAATGCCCATTGGTCGTGTCCTATCTTACTGACCTATTGGTTGAATGTCTGTGTGTTATGTCTCTGGTGCTCAACCTAGTGTCTAGCTAGTACAATGACGGTGAGAGGAATGACATACAATGACGGCAAGAGGAAGTAAATTCAGTAGATAGGAGCAGACTGAAATGATTGGCTTCTGGCCAGAGGTGAGCTTGGTACGCAAGTGGTGGTGCTGGGTGCTCCCGGGAGGAGGTCACTGACTCCAGAGTGCAATGCTGAAAGGCAGCTGATTTACTACTGCTTGCAAAACAGAGCAGGCAGGTGAACAGAGGACCAGCATCCTCACAGTGCAGACAAGTGGTCAATAAAGAAGAACTAGACTTGTTCTATGTGAATAATCCTCATTTCCCAACAATTTTACCTCAGCAAGAACATGGCTTATTGGTTCCTTTCATTGCACCCGACAGCTATGCGCTAAACATACGCCAGACAGTTACCTTTACCCAATCCGTGGTTTGAAAATAGCCTTCTGGGTCTCCCCAACTCACTAATGAGAATAAGAGATCTCCCTTTCAAGATGGAAGTGAGGAGAATTTCTTTCCTCTGAGGATTGTTGGTCTGTGGAATTATCTTCCCCAGAGAGCAGCGGAGGCTGAGTCATTGACTTTATTTAAGGCGGAGTTACAGACTTTTCTATTGATTGACAAGGGAGTCAGGGGTTATGAGGGGCAGATAGGAAAGTGGAATTCAGACCACAGTCAGATCAGCCATCATATTAAATGGGGGAACAGGCTCGAAAGGCTAAGTGACCTTCTCCGTCTTCTAAGTTCTATCTTCTATAAACAAGTAGGTGATTGATGCGCTATCAATTATGCAAAGACGAGAGTAGGATGTAATCGAGGCTTTATTACACTGAGATGTGTGGCCTCCTGCAGCAGATGACGAAATGGCTGCTGTACTGAGAGCACACATATTTATACTCCGGAGCCAGCAGGCAGGGATCTACCCCCATACCTGCAGTACAGGGGCCTTACCGTAAAGCACCTATATATACAATATATACATCAGTGGTGACTACCACATTCACCCTCTGTTAAAAAATGAGTCCAGCGGGGGTGGTGGAGAACTATATACAGAAAGTTGTGTTTAAAATTACAGATAATATTACAACTTCAGGCGGTCCGGTGCCTTGATCTGCCGTCGAGAGCCCCGCAGTGATGGTGGCGACTCAGGCGGCAGCTTGGTCTTCGGTGACTCCGGGAGCGTGTTGAAATCCTCTTCATCCACGGATGGAAGCAAGGGTAGGACAGATTGTCCCGGAACGGGGGCTGTGGTGAGGTGCGCCGGGGAAAGGGAGGGTGGCGCCGGGGCAGAATGGGGGCTGTTTGTGGAACCAGCTGGTGCCAGGTCCCTGAGGGAGACTGTGTCTTGCCGGCCGTCGGGGTACGCTACGTAGGTATACTGCGGGTTGGCGTGAAGTAGCTGTACCTTCTCAACCAACGGGTCTGCCTTGTGGAGTCAAACGTGTCTACGGAGGAGAACGGGTCCTGGAGCTGCCAGCCATGTCGGGAGCGAAACCCCGGAGATGTACTTCCCAGGGAAGGCAAAGAGACGTTCAGGGGAGGTTTCATTAGCCACGGTGCACAGGAGCGACCGAATGGAGTGAAGTGCTTCGGGGTGGACCTCCTGCCAGCGGGAGATGTCTGGACCGTAGGGCCAGCTGGACAGCCCTCCAGACCGTCCCATTCTCCCGCTCCACCTGCCCATTTACCCGGGGGTTGTAGCTGGTTGTCCTGCTCGAGGCAATGCCCCTGTTGAGCAGGTACTGGCGCAGCTCATCACTCATGAATGAGGATACCCGGCCGCTTTGGACGTAGGCGGGGAAGCCGAACAGAGCGAAGATGGTGTTGAGGGCTTTGATGACGGTGGCAAACGTCATATCGGGGCATTGGACGGCAGAGGGGAATCGGGAATATTCATCGACCATACTGAGGAAGTACGTGTTTCGGTCGGTGGAGGGGAGGGGCCCTTTGAAGTCCATGCTGAGGCGTTCAAAGGGGTGGGAGGCCATCACCAGGCGCGCACGGTCTGGCTGGTAGAAGTGCGGTTTACACTCAGCGCAGACCTGGCAGTCTCTGGTGATCGCCCTGACTTCCTCGATGGAGTAGGGCAGGTTGCGGGCCTTGATGAAATGGTAGAAGCTGGTGATCCCTGGGTGACAGAGGTTGTTGTGCAGGGTCCGGAGTCGGTCCACTTGTGCGTTGGCACATGTACCTCGGGGTAGGGCATTGGGGGGCTCGTTAAGCTTACCGGGGTGATACAAAATCTCGTAGTTGTAGGTGGAGAGCTCGATCCTCCACCTCATGATTTTATCGTTTTTGATCTTGCCCCACCGTATGTTGTTAAACATGAAGGCAACCAACCAGTGGTCAGTGAGGAGAGTGAATCTCCTGCCAGCCAGGTAATGCCTCCAATGCCGCACAGCTTCAACGATGGCTTGGGCCTCTTTTTCGACAGAGGGCTGCCAAATTTCGGAGGCATGTAGGGTGTGGGAAAAGAATGCCATGGACCTGCCTGCCTGGTTGAGGGTGATGGCCAGAGCAACATCTGATGCATCTCTCTCGACCTGGAAAGGCAGCGTCTCGTCGACCGCGTGCATCGCGGCCTTGGCGATGTCGGCCTTGATACGGTTGAAGGCCTGGTGAGCCTCAGCCGTCAAGGGAAAAACGGTGGATTGAATGAGTGGGCGGGCCTTTTCCGCATAGTTTGGGACCCACTGGGCGTAATACGAAAAGAACCCCAGGCATCGTTTGAAGGCCTTGGGGCAGTGGGGTAAGGGGAGTTCAATGAGGGGGCACATGTGATCGGGGTCGGGCCCCAGAACTCCGTTCTGGACCACCTAGCCGAGGATGGCTAAGCGGTTTGTGCTGAACACGCACTTCTCCTTGTTGTACGTGAGGTTGAGGAGAGTGGCGGTGTGGAGAAATTTGGAAAGGTTAGCGTCATGGCCCTGCTGATCGGGGCCGCAAATGGTGACATTATCCAGGTACGGGAAAGTGGCCCGCAGTCTGTGCCGGTCAACCATTCGGTCCATCTCCCGTTGAAAGACCGAGACCCCGTTGGTGACGCCGAAGGGAACCCGAAGAAAGTGGTAAAGGCGGCCATTTGCTTCGAACACCGTGTATGGGTGGTCCGCCTTACGGATGGGGAGCTGGTGGTAGGCAGATTTCAGGCCCACTGTCGAGAAGACTCGGTACTGTGCAATCTGATTGACCATATCAGATATGCGTGGGAGGGTGTACGCATCGAGCTGCGTGTACCGTTTGATGGTCTGACTGTAGTCAACGACCATCCTGTTTTTCTCCCCGGTTTTGACCACTACCATTTGAGCTCTCCAGGGGCTGTTGCTGGCTTCGATGATGCCTTCCCGAAGCAGCCGCTGGTCTTCAGACCTGATTAAGGTCCTGTCCTGGGCGCTGTACCGTCTGCTCCTGGTGGCGACAGGTTTGCAATCCGGGGTTAGGTTTGAAAAAGGGAAGGCGGGTCGACCTTAAGGGTCGCGAGGCCGCACACGGTAAGGGCTGGTAGGGGCCCGCCGAATTTCAGGGTTAGGCTCTGGAGGTTGCACTGGAAGTCCAGGCCAAGTAGCAAGGCAGCCCAGAGGTTGGGGAGGACGTAGAGGCGGAAGCCGCTGAACTCCACGCCCTGGACTGTGAGGGTGGCGATGCTGTACCCCCGGATCGCCACGGAGTGGGATCCGGAGGTCAGGGAGATTCTCTGGTTAGAGGGGTGTACCGCGGGGGAGCAGTGCCTTACTGTATCAGGGTGAATGAAGCTCTCAGTGCTCCCGCAGTCCAGCCAGGCAGGAGATCTCGTGCCCGTTAACCTTCATTTTAGTTGAAGCGGTCGCGAGGCTGTGTGGTTGAGACTGGTCAATCGTGACCGAGGCGAGACGCGGCTGGTCGTCGGCGGTTGTAAGCAATGAGCGGCCTAATGAGGTGCCCGACGAGTAGGGGTCCTGAGTCGGGTAAGATGGCAGCACTCACGGGCCGCACGTGTCATGGGGTAGGCAAGATGGCGGCGCCCTGGGGTTGCAAGTGTCGTGAGGAAAGCAAGATGGCGGTGCCCGTTGGTCCTGGGAGGGACAATATGGCGGCGCCCACAGGCCGCACGTGTTGCGAGCCGAGTAAGATGGCGGCGTCCACTGGCCGCGTATGGGGGGTGCCGGGACAAGAGCGGCGATTGAGCGGGCCTTGCACACTGCAGCGAAATGTCCCTTCTTGCCACAGGCCTTGCAGAGGGTGCTCCGCGCCGGGCTGCGCTGTCGGAGGTGTTTTGCCTGTCCACAGAGGTAACATTTGGGTCCCCCGGGGTTGGTTGGCTGCCGCGCGGCACAGGCGTGGGGTTGGCTGAGGGCGGTCGCTGATGGGGTCCATGATGGGCCAGCCGTCTGCGGGGTCCTCGATGCACAGGGGGGGTGGGCCGCGCTTTCGGGGCATAGGCCTGAATGTTGCATGATGCGACCATAAGTGAGTGCGCTAGTTTTTTGGTCGCTGCGAGGTCGAGCGTGGCCCCTTCTAAGAGGCGCTGGCGGATGCAGTCAGACCCTATGCCCGTAACAAATGCGTCTCTCATTAGCAAATTCGAGTGTTCCGTGGCCAAAATGGCCTGACAGTCATTGTCTCTAACTCGGGCGTGCAGGGCGCGCCAGAAATCTTCCACAGACTCACCGGAAAGTTGGCGCTGCATGGAGAGGAGGTGCCTGGTGTAGATTTTGTTAGTCCGCTGAGCGTAGTTTTCCTTCAGTAGCGCCATAGCCTCTCCGTAGGTCGGCACGTCCTGGATGAGTGGAAAGACGTTGGAGCTCAGCCGCGTGTAAAGGATCTGGAGGTTCTGCGCTTCTGGGATTGTGTCTGGCGCAGACCCAATGTACGCTTCAAAACAGGCTAGCCAATGTTCGAAGTCCTTTTTGGCGTTGTCTGCTTGAGGATGCAGCTGCAGGCGATCTGGCTTGATGCAGAGTTCCATCTCTGAAAAATCTCAGTGGAATAAATTGATGCACTATCAATTACGCAAAGACGAGAGTAGGATGTAATCGAGGCTTTATTACACTGAGATGTGTGGCCTCATACAGCAGCTGACGAAATGGCTGCTGTACGGGGAGCACACACATTTATACGCTGCCTACTGGGCAGAGCCAGCAGGCAGGTATCTACCCCCATACCTGCAGTACAGGGGCCTTACCGTAAAGCACCTATATATACAATATATACATCAGTGGTGACTACCACACTTCCCAGCCAGTTAATTAGAGGCAGGCAGACTGCCAGCTCCCCACAGTTCATCCTTCCTTTGAAAATAGCAATCTATTCCAGAAGCAATGAAAGACTGACACACCATCTTGGAGCACTACCATCAAAACACGCCCACACCTGACCTAGCCACCACAGACCATTAAAAATCATGCCAACGTGTGAAATTTGGACTTGCTTGTCAAGTAGTGGGAAGCATATTTAGTTCAATAGACTGTTGAACAATTAGACAATTAATCAGCTTTGCACTGCTAAGCTGGGTAAATTTTAGCATTGCTAAAGGCACACACATATGTATCGCACTTTAAAACAGAAAACATCCCGAGAACTTTACAGAAACACAAAAGAATAAAAAGGACACAAGTTGAAGAGAGAGATTTTAAGCAGGATCTTAAAAGGAGAATCAGGGAAGTTAAGAAAAGATAGCGTACATGGGAGAAAATGTCGACACCAACAATAGATGAAAGGGAGGGGCATTCAAAAGAGCCTGGGTGTACAGGGAAACAACCTTCCAAGATTTTTGTGCTTCTCCAATTCCAGCCTCTTATGCACCCACCCCAGTTTTCCAAAGCATTCACTCCTTCAGCTATCTTCAGAATTCCCTCCCTTAACATTGAATCCTGTCTCCCTCTCTCCTCCTTTAAGTTGCTCTTTGAAACCTGTCTCTTTGACCAAAATATCCTCATGGCTCACAGTGTTGTTGGGTGTCAAATTGTCTGATAATATTCCACCACATTTAAGAAACTACATAGATGCAAATTATAGATGTGATGCTGGAGGGAGTCAGAGATAAGGAGAGATGACGCCAAGGAGAGATCTACTAAACTCCAGGATAAGCCAGTGAGGCCAGGGAAAACAGAGTTGAAGGGTGAGAAGGACTTAGTATAATGGCGACAGAAATTTGGATCAGCTGAGTTCATGAAGGATGTGTGACCAACTCGAAGAACATTGTAGTAGTCGAGCATGGAAACTGTGAAGGCCTGGATGACAGATTCAGCAGTCAATGTGCTGACATTGAGGTGGAGGCAGGTGAAAGGCCTGTGGATGTACATCCAAGTCACAAAGCTATATCTGCTTGGTGAAGCCACAGAATTCATTATAGAAATTGTTTGATTTTAATTTCTATTCAAATCAATGACCTTAATGGAAACAAACACCAAGTTTTTTTTCATAAAGCGACCATTCTGTAATGCTAGCTTTACGCTAGGGGAGCAATTAAAAATCTACACATTTATCTTTTAACAGAAAATACTGGAAACAGTGAACAGGTCATTCAGCAATTGTGGGAAGAAAATACAAGCTAGCATTTCCAGTATAGGACATCACTGACTTCTTTTCCAACATTGGCAGTTCCTTTGCTTTATGGTTAAATTTCTCATTAGCCTTAGTTTGAGCGCAGTGATGGGTTTCCATATACATATATATTATAGCCATCCAGGTAATAGAAAAATAGAAAATAGGAGCAGGAGGTGACCATTTGGCCCTTCAAACCTGCCCCACCATTCATTATGATTATGGCTGATCATCCAACTCAATAGCTTGATCCCGCTTTCCCCGCATATCCTTTAATCCCCTTTACCCTAAGTCCTATATCTAAATGCTTCTTGAAAACATACATTATCTTTTGGCCTCAACTGCTTTAAGTGGTAATGAATTCCACAGACTCTCTGGGTGAAGACATTTCCCCTCATCTCTGTTCTAAATGGTCTACCCCGTATCCTCCGACTGTAATGCCTAGTTCTGGACACGCCCACCTTCAGGAACATCCTTTCTGCATCTACCTCACCTAGTCCTGTTATAATTTTATTGGTTTCTATGAGATTCCCCCCTCATTCTTCTGAACTCCAGTGAATATAATCCTAACCGACTCAATCACTCATCATATGTCAGTTCTGCCATCCGTCTGGTAAACCTTCGCTGCACTCCATCTAGAGCTAGGAATCCTTCCTCAGATAAAGAGACCAAAACTGCACACAATATTCCAGGTGTGTCCTCACCAAGGCCCTGTATAATTGCAGCGAGACATCATTGCTCCTGTATTCGAATCCTCTCGCAAGGAAGGCCAGCTTATCATTTGGCTTCTTTACCGTCTGCTGTACCTGCATGCTAACCTTCAATGACTGGTATAAGAGGACACCATGGTCTCGTTGCACATTCCCTTCTCCCAACTTATAGCCATTCAGATAATTTTCTGCCTTGTTTTTGCTACATAAATGTATCCAAATTATACTGCCATTCATTTTCCCACTCATTCAACTTGTCCCAATCACACTGAAGGATCTCTGCATCCTCCTCACAGCTCACCCTCCCACACAACTTGGTGTCATGTTTTTAAAAATGTTCCAATTCAATCCTGCAGACTACCACAGGTCAGAGTTTAACTGGACTAATTGTATGGGTTCTCCACGTTAAAGACAAAATTAAAATATTTGTAATGTTTTGCAACCAGAAATGCCAGTTGGATAATCTATCTCTGCCTCCTCCTGAGGCCCTCAGTATGATCGATGTCAGTCTTCAGCTGATTCGAATCACTCCACATGACATCAAGAAATGGTGAAGGCACTGGATAGAGCGAAGATAGAGCCCTGAAAACGTTTTGGTGGTAGCAATAGCCAGAAATAGCTGCCCTCCTCGCCAAGCTGTTCCAGTACAGCTACAACACTGGCATCTACATAATATTGTGGGCAATTGCCCAGGTCGTATGTGCTGACCACAAAAATTCAACTCTTGGTCAAATATCGGTCCACTCTTGATCGGTAACATTGCCATCCCTCAATCCACCAGTGTCAATATCTCTGGGATTACTATTGGAGCAACTCAACTATCTGCAGCACGGTAGCATAGTGGTTAGCACAGTTGCTTCACAGCTCCAGGGGCCCAGTTTCGATTCCCGGCTGGGTCACTGTCTGTGCGGACTCCGCACGTTCTCTGTGTGTCTGCGTGGGTTTCCTCTGGGTGCTCCGGTTTCTTCCCACAGTCCAAAGATGTGTGGGTTAGGTGGATTGGCCATGCTATATTGCCCATGCTAAATTGCCCTTAGTGTCCAAAAAATGGTAAGTAGGGGTTACTGGGTTATGGGGATAGGGTAGATACGTGGGCTTCAGTAGAGTGCTGTTTGTAAGGGCTGATACAGACTCAATGGGCTGAATGGGCTCCTTCTGCACTGTAAATTCTATTCTATGAACTCACCTCCTAACTCCTGTAGGTCATTCCCCCAACTACAAGTTAGGAGTGTGATGGAATACCCTCCACTTCCCTGGATGAATGCAGCTCCAACGACACTCAAGAAGCTCAATACCATCCAGGAAAAGGCAGTTAGTATGATTGGTGCCATATCCACCATCCCCAAAATCCACTTCCTCCACCACTGATGCACAGTGGCAGAGGTGTATACCATCTAAAAGATGCACTGCAGCAATCCAGCAAGTCTCTTTCGACAGCACCTTTCAAACTCACGGCCTCTACCACCTAGAAGGACAAATACAACAGCCACATAGAAACATGGACAGTGAGTTATTCAGTGGTAATGCCATTGAATGTAAAGGGTTAAATGGTTTGATTCTGTCTTGTTGCAAATGGTTATTGCCTGTCACTTGTGTGCTGCGAATGTTACTTGCCGCATGTCAGTCCGGGTCTGGATATTGGCCAGGTCTTGCCGCATTTGGACATGGATTGCTTTAATATCAGAGCAGAATTGAGTGATGTTGAACATTGTGTGATCATCAGCAAATATTCCCACTTCTGATTTAGGATGAAGCAGCTGAAGGTGATCAGGCTTAGGACTTACACCACCTGGACTGCAGCCAGGCTCACCCCCAGCTGATCAATGGAAATTATGGATAGGCAACAGGTGCCGGCCTGGCCGTGACGCTCATATCCCATGAATGGGTAAAATAGAATTCCACGCCTTACTGTAGAACATAGAACATTACAGCGCAGTACGGGCCCTTCGGCCCTCGATGTTGCGCCGACCTGTGAAACCATCTGAAGCCTATCTGACCTACACTATTCCATTTTCATCCATATGTCTATCTAGTGACCACTTAAATGCCCTTAAAGTTGGCGAGTCTACTACTGTTGCAGGCAGGGCGTTCCACACCCCTACTACTCTCTGAGTAAAGAAACTGCCTCTGACATCTGTCCTATATCTACTACCCCTCAATTTAAAGCTATGTCCCCTCGTGTTGGTCATCACCATCCGAGGAAAGAGACTCTCACTGTCCACCCTATCTAACCCTCTGACTATCTTATAGGTCTCTATTAAGTCACCTCTCAGCCTTCTCCTCTCTAACGAAAACAACCTCAAGTCCCTGAGCCTTTCCTCGTAAGACCTTCCCTCCATACTAGGCAACATCCTAGTAAATCTCCTCTGAACCCTTTCCAAAGCTTCCACATCCTTCCTATAATGTGGTGACCAGAACTGCACGCAGTACTCCAGGAGTGGCCGCACCAGAGTTATGTACAGCTGCAGCATGACCTTGTGGCTCCGAAACTCAATCCCCCTACTGATAAAGGCTAGCACACCATATGCCTTCTTAACAGCCCTATTAACCTGGGTGGCAACTTTCAGGGATTTATGTACCTGGATGCCGAGATCTCTCTGTTCATCTACACTACCAAAAATCTTGCCATTAGCCCAGTACTCTGCATTCCTGTTACTCCTTCCAAAGTGAACCACCTCACACTTTTCCGCATTAAACTCCATCTGCCACCTCTCCGCCCAGCTCTGCAGCTTATCTATGTCCCTCTGTATCCTATAACATCCTTCAGCACTATCCACAACTCCACCGACCTTCGTGTCATCTGCAAATTTACTAACCCATCCTTCTACACCCTCTTCCAGGTCATTTATAAAAATGACAAACAGCAGTGGCCCCAAAACAGATCCTAGCGGTACACCACTAGTAACTGAACTCTAGGATGAACATTTGCCATCAACCACCACCCTCTGTCTTCTTTCAGCTAGCCAATTACTGATCCAAACCGCTAAATCACCTTCAATCCCATACTCCCTTATTTTCTGCAATATCCTACCGTGTGGAACCTTATCAAACGCCTTACTGAAATCCATATACACCACATCAACCGCTTTACCCTCATCCACCTGTTTGGTCACCTTCTCAAAAAACTCAATAACGTTTGTGAGGCATGACCTACCCTTCACAAAACCGTGTTGACTATCGCTAATCAACTTGTTCTTTTCAAGATGATTATAAACCCTATCTCTTATAACCTTTTCCAACTTTTTACCCACAACCGATACCTTTCTGACTCCTTCAAGAACATACTTTATAAACTAATGAAAGAATTCACTTTGAATATAAATTTTCTGAAATTTCTGACTCACAGGACAGTATATTCCCTGTGAGCTTCGTGATCCTGCTATCACTGTTAAATGGGAGTCAGAAGCCTGCGCCGTGTGGGGAACAGTCACCTGAATGTGATTTTCCTCAAATTTGACAATTAATGAGGATGGGCTCACCGTCAAATTACAGCAGTGAAGAAGAAGCAGGCTGCCTTTACAGGTAAATTAGAGAGAGGGAATTCCAAAATGGAGGTTCCATCTCTTCTTTTTTAACTTTAAATTAAAAATGGCCTCAGCCGGACCCCTGGGAGGGGAAGCCTCTCTGCAAGACAGCCTGTAGCTGTCTCTCTGCGGGATGGCCTATAGCTGTACCTAGGCAGATAGGGAGGGCCTCTAAGCGTGATGACTCCCTTGACTGCCACTAGAAAGCTGCCTCCAAGCAGTTTCACTGTTTCCTGATGTCTCCTGGGATTGGGAGGCCGAATGCAAAATAGCAGATAGCCTCTGACATTAGGCCTCAATAGACATTTCATGAGGTCAATTGGCTACCCAGGCTTGCATGTGGGAAGTCCAGGTGGTCCCCTAACTCTTCTTGCCGCATTCGAGTAAGTAGCCCGTTGGTGGAATTGAGCCAGGGAACTGTCACGCCGGCCAGCGACACAGGCCCTTCTTCAATTCCCCCATCAGGGCCTAAGAACTCAGCTAAAAATGCTGGCAACCTATTCATCTTTGTACTGTAAAGGTTAGGATTAATTAAAAGCTTCAGATCGAACTCAATGTTACATTAAATGTGGTATCCATTATCTTATGCTGACAGTCTGCTGATTTAGGAGAAAGGACACAAGCTGTGAAATGTGTGGATGAGAAGAATATTGTAGGTTTTGCGAGCTGTCATAGCAACAAACTGCTACTTATGATAAATGAATGTGGGTCAGAGCTCCAAA
This sequence comes from Scyliorhinus canicula, assembly GCF_902713615.1. NCBI lineage: Eukaryota > Metazoa > Chordata > Chondrichthyes > Carcharhiniformes > Scyliorhinidae > Scyliorhinus > Scyliorhinus canicula. The sequence goes on along the minus strand of NC_052149.1, from coordinate 193,280,974 downwards.
TCGCTTCACATTAACAAAAGATCTTGACTAATTCTTTTACGGATCATTTATCATCATCATAATTAATCCTCTGCAGGATTGGTATCTCTCATGTTGTTTCCTGCAGCTTGTCACTACGTGGGATAGAAAATGTTGACACCCAGCATTGTCGAGGTGCATGTGTCAGTTTGAAAAGCTGGCACTTCTGTTTGTTGTTTTACAATGAGTGGTATCGACTATAATGTTGGAAAGAACTTTCCTCACTGTCACAATTGGAATTTATTGTCCTCGGGGAGGGGATTGAATTAACACCTTTTGAGAAAGTCTTCTTGCAGCACCCTCTTACCTGTATGTGAAAGGTTGCAGTTTTGAGCAATGCCAGTCAAATTCCGACTTTAACTCTCAGAATTCTGCAGTACTTGAATTATGTAACGTAACGGCATGCACTTGGAGGTTTATGACTATGCAGCTAAGGTACAGCCGAACCCCTTTCTGGTAAATTACTTGTAATTAAAATCACGAGGTAAAGTTCACAATTTTGAAAATCCTAATTAATTTGAAGTGGATCTAAATCCGCTGAGGGAAAGCCTGTAATTGTGAATGTTTGGAGATTATTTGACTTCATGGTACTCAACCCTAACTCACTGAGGAATTAATTGTGCAAGTTATTTCATATTGGCAACCGAAGCATGGATTGGGAATGATCTGCCAAAATCAATGGAATATGACTGATCCGCAGAACAAAGAGTTGTATTCAACTCAAAATGTTAACTCTGTTCCTTGCTCCACACATGCTGAGTTTTTCTAGCACCAGCTGTTTTTTTCCCCCAATTTTCAGCACCAGCAGTATTTTGCTTTTTATTATTAAGCCAAGATTAAATCCTTTGATTGTCCATATAAACTCGGGGTTCTTCTGTCCGTTCGCGTCCTATTTTCCCCTTTGCTGCAGTTTCTTGGTGGGGCTGATGTAGGAGAAATACAAACGATCATTCACATTTGTGACATCTACTCATTGCCACAAACTATTGTTTTGGTTTATTGGCCTCATCCAATCTGCAATCCGTCCATTCAACGCAGGCAGCAAACTTCTGAAATGTGCAGGCAAGCCATACTTGACGTTTGCAAGGCCATACATAACCTGCCTTAAAAAGCTGTTTAAATGGGACAATTCAACAAAATATTGATTTTGTTACCACCAGGCAAGAAGTGATACAATGGCTCCCTTGTTTACACCCTCGGTTGACTAGTTAATTAATAGAAAGCAAAGAGTAGGGATTAATGGGTGTTTCTCTGGTTGGCAATCAGGAGCGAGTGGCGCCCCTCAGGGATCAGTGTTGGGCCCACAATTGTTCACAATTTACATAGATGATTTGGAGTTGGGGACCAAGTGCAATGGGCTCGATTCTCCGCCCCCCACGACGGGTGGGAGAATAGCGGGAGGGCCTTCCCGACATTTTTCCCGCCCTCCCGCTATTCTCCTCCCCCCAACTCCCGACACGAATCGCTGCCGCCGTTTTTTTACGGCCGGCAGCGATTCACAGCTGTTCGATGGGCCGAAGTCCCAGCCCTTTACGCTGTTTTTACGAACGGCAAACAGACCTGGTCTGGCCGTTCGTAAAAACGGCGGGAACAACTCGCTTTTTATAACCATGGCACCGATTGGCACGGCAGTACCACGGCCGTGCCAAGGGTGCCATGGGCCCGTGATCGGTGCCCACCGATCGCGGGCAGCGGGCCCAATGCCCGCGCATTATTTGCCCTTCCGCCGCCCCGCAGTATCCATTCGCGGGGCGGCTGAGGGGCATCCCGGCCCGCGCATGCGCGGGTTTCGCGCAAATACGCGATGACGTCATCCGCGCATGCGCGGGTTGGAGTCTTCCAATCCGCGCATGCGCGGCTGACGTCATATGACGCGTCAGCCGGCGCTAACTCCGGCAAGCGGGCTTAACGAAATTCGTTAAGCCCGCGATGCCGGAGCTTGCGGCGTCGGGCTGCTAGCCCCGACCGGGGACCAGAATCGGTTCCCGGTCGGGAAGGGGCGCGCTGGCGTCAAACCCGCCCGGGTTTGACGCCAGCCTTACGATTTCTCCCGTTTTGGGAGAATCGCGCCCAATGTGTCCAGGTTTGCAGACGACACTAAGGTGAGTGGTAAAGGAAAAAGTGCAGAGGATACTGGAAGTCTGCAGAGGGATTTGGATAGTTTAAGTGAAAGGGCTTGGGTCTGGCAGATGGAATACAATGTTGACAAATGTGAGATTATTCATTTTGGTGGGAAGAACAGCAAAAGGGATTATTATTTAAATGATAAAATATTAAAACATGCTGCTGTGCGGAGGGACCTGGGTGTCCTCGTGCATGAGGCGCAAAGAGTTGGTTTACAGGTGCAACAGATGATTAAGAAGGCGAATGGAGTTTTGTCCTTCATTGCTAGAGGGATGGAATTTAGGACTAGGGAGGTTGTGCTGTAACTGTATAAGGTGTTAGTGAGGCCACACCTGGAGTATTGTGTTCAGTTTTGGTCTACTTACCTGAGAAAGTACATACTGGTGCTGGAGGGTGTGCAAAGGAGATTCACTAGGTTAATCCCAGAGTTGAGGGGGTTGGATTACGAGGAGAGGTTGAGTATACTGGGACTGTACTCGTTGGAATTTAGAAGGATTCGGGGGGTTCTTATAGAAACATATAAAATTATGAAGGGAATAGATAGGATAGATGCGGGGAGGTTGTTTCCACTGGCGGGTGAAAGCAGAACTAGGGGGCATAGCCTCAAAATAAGGGGCAGTAGATTTAGGACTGAGTTTAGGAGGTTCTTCTTCACCTAAAGGGTTGTGAATCTATGGAATTCCCTGCCCAGTGAAGCAGTTGAGGCTCCTTCATTAAATGTTTTCAAGGTAAAGAAAGAGTGTTTTTTGAAGAATAAAGGAATAAAGGGTTATGGTATTTGGGCCGGAAAGTGGAGCTGAGTCCACAAAAAAAATCATCCATTATCTAATTGAATGGCGGAGCAGGCTCGAAGGGCCAGATGGCCTACTCCTGCCCCTAGTTCTTATAAGGTACAACGAGGGAGGGCAGGTAAATTGTTTAAGTGTCCCAAATGAGAGTCAATCATATATGGTTCCTATAGTTGATGACTTGGACACTTTCAGGCTGGGTCCAGTGATCATTCCCGATTATATGTTGAGATAATTTAGGATGTCACTGATGATCCTTGTTCCTTCTTTTGGAGTCAGTAGCTGCTTGTTATAGGTTAAAGATGTTGCCTGTGGTGTTTGACTGATCAGAATACAGGTAAGGTATCCTTGCCGAATGATTGGAGAGAGATAGAGAAAGGGACCACAAATTTTCATCATGCATATATCCACTCATGGGGCTATATGTTATGGAAAGGCAGGCAGCTCGCTCCCCTGGGAGGGAAGTCAGCTGGAAGCTGACTTGCTCCACACCAGCTCGCCCTGCATCCATAATGTGCTGCAGGTGGGCTAAATTGTCTGATAGTGAGACTTCGCCCCCTAACTAGGGAGGAGGTCCTGCCCTCAAACTGCCAGCCAATTGAATTTGCCCGTGGCAGCATCAAGATCTCATTAGTGGATGCTTCCGGGACTGCAACCAGTCATAAGAAGAAGGATCAATGGATCCCAGAACTAAGTCAGGGGTATTGGGTGGAGAGGGTTTGGCTAGTTGAAGGAGGTGAGGTGGTGAGTTATGTCGAGTAAGAAGGTAGGAAGAAAGTGGAGATAGTATCTTAGGGGGGCTTCTTCCAAAGATAGTAGCCCCCCTTCCTTCCCACCTTTTAAACAGCCATCACACTCCAGCACTATTGCCCACACCATGGCCTGAATCAACTGGCTTGTTAACAAGCATAATTAGCCCTCAATCATTTATTTACATATGTTGGGTGGGTTACTGATTTTGGCACCTGCCAACCTGCAGAGTTATGGTGGTGAGCTCTAAGGCTGAGCGGGAAGGTGGTAGGGTGGCACCTGTCCTATTTTGCATACACCCTCCACCCTGAAAAATATGCCTGGGTGGGAGCATGCAATACCAGTGCCTAGTTTTCAGTCACATGACCTTCTTTCACAAACTAACCAGTTACCAAACATGGTCATAACAAGCTTATTTCAGGTCCGTAGTTGAAAGTGCTTAGATTGAGAATGTCAGTAAGGCCCTCACTTCCCTTCTCACCCAGAGTCCATTGTTTTTTTTAAATGTTTTTTATTGAGTTTTCATATTTTATATTGAACAAATAACAAATTATTAGAGAGGAAAAAAAAACACGCAAAAATTAACATGTATATTATACAGGTAAGCATCTTCGTAATAACAACTGTGGCCGCCCCCTTTAGCCGGCTTACATATTTTACATTCCCCAATATGGCCGAGGCACATGTTTATAGGCATTTATTTACAGTTTGGTTTTGGGCCTTAGCTGACCATCAAACCCCCATAACGAACCCGTAGCCCCCCCCCCCCCCCCCCCCCCTCCCCGACTACCTTCCCCCGATTCCCGTCCATTTTCCCCTGATTCGACTATTATTCCTCTTGTACGTTGGCCACAAACAGGTCCCGGAACAGTTGCATGAATGGCTCCCACGTTCTGTGGAAGCCGTCGTCCGACCCTCGGATGGCGAATTTGATTTTCTCCATTTGGAGAGATTCCGAGAGGTCGGACAGCCAGTCTGCAGCTCTGGGCGGTGCTGCTGACCGCCAGCCAAACAGGATTCTACGGCGGGCGATCAGGGAGGCAAAGGCAAGGGCGTCCGCCCTCCTCCCCAGGAATAGATCTGGTTGGTCTGAAACCCCGAAGACCGCCACTATCGGGCATGGCTCCACCCTCACCCACACCACTTTGGACATAGCCTCGAAGAAGGCTGTCCAGTACTCCACAAGTCTGGGGCAAGACCAGAACATGTGGGCGTGGTTGGCCGGGCCTCTTTGGCACCATTCACATCTGTCCTCCACCTCCGGGAAGAATCTACTCATACGGTTTCTTGTTAAGTGGGCTCTATGTACCACTTTTAGTTGCGTCAGGCTGAGCCTTGCGTACGTGGAGGTGGAGTTGATCCTCTGCAGTGCTTCACTCCAGAGTCCCCACCCTATCTCAATCCCCAGGTGGTCCTCCCATTTCATTCTTGTTGCGTCCAGTATGGTGTCGTCCCTTTCTACCAGTCGGTCATACATGTCGCTACAGTTTCCTTTCTCTAGAATACTTGCGTCCAGTAGGTCTTCCAGTAGTGTCTGTCGTGGCGGTTGTGGGTACGTCCTTGTCTCCTTTCGTAGGAAGTTTTTGAGCTGCAGGTACCGTAGCTCGTTCCCCCAAGCTAGCCGAAATTTCTCTGTCAGTTCGTCCAGTGTTGCGATCCTGTCATCCATGTATAGGTCCCTGACTGTCAGTGTCCCCCCGTCCTGCCTCCACCTTTTGAAGGTGGCGTCAGTCAGTGCTGGTGTGAACCTATGGTTGTTGCAGATGGGAGCCTTGTCCGACATTTTGGTCAGGCCAAATTGCTGCCGCAGTTGGTTCCAGGATTGGAGGGTGGCTGTCACCATTGGGCTGCTGGAGTGTTTTTTGGGTGGGGATGGGAGTGCTGCCGTGGCGAGGGCCCGGAGGGATGTCCCCATGCAGGAGGCCTCCTCTGCACGCACCCACTCGGCTTCTGGCTCCTGTATCCATCTCCTTACTCGCTCGGCTGTTGCCGCCCAGTGGTAGAATTGTAGATTCGGGAGGGCTAGCCCCCCCCTGGATTTTGTTTTTTGTAGGATCGTCTTTGGGATCCTAGCATTTTTACACCCCCCCCCACACTTTGAAAAAGGCCTTGGGGATGTAGATCAGAATGGATCTAAACAGGAAGAGGAACCTGGGCAGTACGTTCAGAGTCCATTGTTGAAAGTAACAGAGTTTAACGGCTTGATCAACTGAATAATTTGATCATGTCTGAATGTCCTTCAATAGTTCAGGAGGTGGCAGTTCATACTCTTTAATGCGTATTGTCCTTGGTGGGCTAACTTCAGACAGACTGCCTTGTTTTGAGGCTTTACAAATTGTCAGGTGTTGTTATGTAAATAGTTGGCAATTTTGAGACTCAAATTTTATTCAGCATTTATCTGTGGCTTCAGTCCACTGAATAAACACATTTTTTGATAGAAACAAGAGTTTTATAACAATGCCTTTTTGTATTAAAGTCAATTATGGTTACTTTAGTGACTTGAGGATGCCTGTGATAAATGATCATTAATTAATAACTATTTCTAGAGTTCTGCTCAAAGCAACATATCGCTCCCAGCACAGTCCTTGCTGGGAGACGTAAAGCTCTCCAGGCCCTGCTTTGGGCCGGGTTTTATATTAGTGCATTGCCTCCACTCCCTATCTGGGGAGCTCGTATTCCACAAGTCCCACGGGGTCCTCCTGCGGGTTATTACAGTTACATTTCATCAAGAATACAAATGTCATCTTGCTACAGAAATGCTTGCCTTCTGGTTATTATTCTTAAACGCTTTGCCATTGATTAAATGAAGCATTAATGGCACATTGGACAAATATCCCAACAAATGAGACTTTACATTATTTGTCTTTGTCTGCATTATTACTGAGGATATGAATTCATTGCTACGTTGAGTCACCTTCATCTTAGAATCATTGGTTCTTGTGGCATTAGTGGGAAGCTCCAGCAGTGGATTAAGCATTGGCTGCATGCCCATAAGTGAAAAAAGTGTCGTCAATGGTTGTGAATCTGTTCAGAGATTGATTATCACCGGTATCCTGCAGGGATTGGTGTTAAGCTCTTTACTGTTTACTATTAATGAACTCGATCAAGGTGTTGGGCAGAATGATTTGCAAATGTGCTGATACTGGATAAGTCAACCTGGCAGATAATATCTCATTTTTCATCTCCACAGGACACGTTCAGGCCTATTTTAAGTCAGCAGTACTGACTGCATTTTAGAGCTAATAAATGCATGTCAGGGGTTACACTCAGATCAGGAGTTGGTCTCAATTTTTCAGCTCAAATAGACATAATTAGGGTTATACTCACATTGTGAGGTGATCAAGCAGGCGACACGGCCATGTTGCCAAGAAGATGTGCGGGGGTTAAAGACTCACGCACAGAGAACATACTGCGCATGGAGACCGATGCAGCCAAATTGATCCACTGGCATCATAGCCAGCAGTTCATATTTTGTACTCTCCATATAAGTCGACCCCATTTTTGGAAGGAATTTGTGAAGCTTCAACAGGCGATTTAAACGCATCAATCTATGGTATTTTAGGAAGTGTATGCGACAAATGAGTACTGTAACTGCATCAAAAAGTTCACTTTTTTATAACTGTCATATGCATATTTAATTGGCAGTCTAATAGAATCTAGAATTAACGACTTTCATGTACTTATGAATTGGCAGAAAACAGTAAATCATACACCATTCCATTTAATAATATTTAATGCAATTGTGCTAAGCTTGTTATTCAGTCCTTTTTAATTTTGATGTTTGCAGTCTTTTTGAATTAATTTATTCCTATATCCCATGTTTATTAATAGCTGCTATTAATAGTCGGTGTGTATTAAATAGGTTTATACTGTGGAAGTATTAGCACTTATGTTACAATGCTGCCAAGTTCTGATCATCTCACTGATGTAAGCTGTTGTTTCTGACTCTCTTTGGTAAAGGAAACTGCATTTAGGTGGAAACCTTGGGAGAATGGCAAGGATGGGATTATTAAACATCAAAGATTTAGACCATTTAAAGTTATAAAACCTTTCAGGAATGCCACCGATGGATGGAAATTCAAATTAATATTGGGCTGAATGAGATAAAAGGCAAAAATATATGTTTTAATGGGAAATAACCTTGGCTGGTTGTATCTTTCCTGCACCAGATCCTAACATGCATTTCCCCTGGAATCACAACTTGGTCATACTATGGCCTGAAAACTATGAAAGGGCCCCCAGTTAGTGAGGTAACAGCATGCTGCTTAAAATTAGGTAATGGTGGAGAAGTGCTTCTCCACGCCCCACAGGGAAATCTGCCCTGCGACAGCCATCCTTCCCTTCCGCCCTCCCTTTCTTATCTCTTTCACCCCACCCCCATCATGATGGGGGTCACCTCTTTAGTCCCTTTCAGATTTACCTCAATCTCATGGATAGTTCCTCAGGTTGCCTTCTGCATGACTCACAAAAGGCTGGAATACAGGTACAGCAAGTAACTAGGAAAGCTAATAGAATGGTATTGTTTATTGTGAAGGGAATTGATTACAGAAGTAGGGAGGTTAAACTTCAGTTGTACAAGGCATTGGTGAGACCACATCTGGAGTATTGTGTACAGTATTGCAGTCCTTATTCAAGGAAAGGTGTAAATACGTTAGAAGCAGTCCAGAGGTTTACTAGACGAGCAATGAGCGGTTGTCTTACGAGGAAAGGTTGGAGCTGTTTAGTACCTCAAGGTGGCTAAAAGTCGTGGTGCTGACAAAGAACATCAAGCTATGTATTTCAAACAAAGCTAGTTTATTTAAATGATTCACACATCTTACTAAGTAAGAGCTAAGTAAATAACAGCATTAAATCTATGCTACAGAAATGTATAATATCTAACTGCTGTTTAAACTCTCTCTGATACAATGAATATTCTGGGCTGGATTTTCCGCACCCCGACGCCAAAATCGCGTCCAGCGCTGGGGTGGAGAATCCACTTTCGCGCATGGAATCGGGACCGGCGCCGGTTTTCCGATTCTCCGGGCCCCGAAAAGCTATGGCGCGCCGCCTAGCCCCTACCTGCGGCTATTACTGGAGGCCCACCCCGCCATTCTCTGCCCCCAACCGGCCGACATCCTGACTGTGTGGATCTAACTAGGTTGTGTGGCGGCTGTGCACTGAGTCCACAGCCGCCAAGGTTGGGGCAGGCCAACTGGAGGGCAGGGGGGCCCTCATATGGGACCGGGCTAATTTTGGGTGGGTGGGTTGTGTCAGGCACGCGGCTGATCGGGGGCACTATTTGGGAGGTCCAGCTCTGCGGTCTAAGTCCGCCATGAAGCACTGCATGGCCGCTGGAGGCCACCGGCGTGCGCATGCACTGCCTCTGACCCGGACGTGCGGGGGCCCATATCTGTAGCTAAAGCTGCTAGATTCATGACAGGTCCCTGCTAGACCCCTGCAGGGCTATGAATATGTGGCCTTTTCACGTCAGTTGTTGTGGCGTGAAAGGCCATAGGTTTTACGACGGCGTGAGGACATAGTCCCTGCAACGGAGAATCCAGCCCCCTATCTCAATCTGCCATTAACACCTTCTCCCAGAATCCCAGGAGTCACAGTATATTTATATGACTGCTCTGTGGTGCCATCTTGTGTTGAAATACATGAACATCGTGTTGTTAAGACTTTACACTCCCTGCACTATGCATATCATTACAGGAGAGGTTAGGTTTGTATCCACTGGAGTTTAGAAGGGTAGGAGGCCATTTGATTGAAACCTGTGGGACCCTGAGGGGTTTTGACAGGGTGGATGTGGAGAAGAGGCAGCACGGTAGCATTGTGGATAGCACAATCGCTTCACAGCTCCAGGTTCCCAGGTTCGATTCCGGCTTGGGTCACTGTCTGTGCGGAGTCTGCACATCCTCCCCGTGTGTGCGTGGGTTTCCTCCGGGTGCTCCGGTTTCCTCCCACAGTCCAAAGATGTGCAGGTTAGGTGGAGTGGCCATGCTAAATTGCCCTTAGTGTCCAAAATTGCCCTTCGTGTTGGGTGGAGCTACTGGGTTATGGGGATAGGGTGGAGGTATTGACCTTGGGTAAGATGCTCTTTCCAAGAGCCGGTGCAGACTCGATGGGCAGAATGGCCTCCTTCCGCACTGTAAATTCTATGTATGTAAAAATCTTTGTAAGATTGTTCTTCTTGTAGGAGAATCTAGAACTAAGGGTCATTTTAAAAATAAGTGGTTACTCATTTCAGCCAAAGATCAGGAGAATTTTTTTTCTCTTAGGGGCATGAATTTCTGGAGCTCTCTTCCTCAAAAGGCAATGGAAGCAGAGTCTTTGAATGTTTTTGAGGCAAAGCTAAATAGATTCATGACTAACAAAGGGGTGAAAGGTTATCGGGGGTAGACAGGAATGTGGGGTTGAGGTACAACCAGATTAGACATGACATTCTAGAATGGTGGTGCAGGTTCAAGGGGCCAAGTGAGCTATCCTGTTTATAGTTTGTACGTTCATAGCAGCCTTTCCATTTCTCCCAGTTTTGGGTGGAGATCCACATTGCAAAATGGGCAGGATTGAGCGTGATGGGCGTGAGCATGGAGGCTGACAGATGGAAAAATTTGTACCGCTGGCTGGCATGCCAGTGTGCCACCTCTATCCTTCTTTCAGGCCATTTTCACAGTGGCGGGATGGCAGGGCATAAGTAACAAGTGGCCACGACGATAATTAAAGGCTAATTCTGCTACATCGGAATGTTCCAGTTCTGCAGCCCCCACTCCTTCCCCTTTAACACCAAGGCATTGGGGATCAGGCAAACTGTTTAAGGCCAGTGCTGCAAGCAGGCTTTGAGGTCCCTTCCCCATCGCCATCATGGCCTGTTTGATGAAGACATATTTTAATTTAAAAACCTGAAGAGAGGGCACCCTCTTATCTGAACTGCAAGCTGCTGCTTCTTCACTTCAGTATTGAAATGCCTCTATTAGTCCTCCAGCTTTGAAAGGCCGTCTGCTATCCTTAACTGGGTGGCGATCCCACACTCTGGCCACCTAATTGGTCAATTTGGGGAAAACCACTGCCAGGTGACTATTCCCCACGCAGTATGAGGTTGTGACCCCCATTTAACCCTGGGATCAGGATCCCCCAAGTCCACAGGGAAAATTCTGCTGATGGTGCAAAAGCACAGGAATTGAAATGGCCCAGGTTTTATGCCAGCATAACGACAGGCATTTCCTTTCAAACCCAGCCTCTACACACAGCACCAACACCTCGAGTTGAAATTGGCTCTAAAAAGGCTCTGTTAACATTGGTGTGAATTTCATAGGCTTACAATTCTCTACATGAAGAAATTTCACCTGTCCTTTGTTTAAATACATTTAACTTATGGCAATGGCTCCTCATTCTTGATCCCGCAACTACTGGAAATAGTTTGTTTCTACTACACTGTCCATGTTTTCAAAATTGTAATCATTTCTATTATATCGCCCTGCAATCTACAAAGAAAAGACCCAATTTTTCAATTGTCTCTTTGTCCTCTATTGAAAGCTTCAATATCTTTCCTACAATGGAGGGCAGCACGGTGACGCAGTGGTTAGCACTGCTGCCTCACGGCGCCGAGATCCCAGGTTCGATCCCGGCTCTGGGTCACTGTCCGTGTGGAATTTGCACATTCTCCCCGTGTTTGCGTGGGTTTCGGCCCCACGAGCCAAAGATGTGCAGGGTAGGTGGATTGGCCATGCTAAATTGCCTCTTAATTTGAAAAAAATCTTTCCGACATTGTGAATCACAATACTGCTTACAGTTCTCTGACTGAGAACACAAGAAATGTTTTGTATAAATTCATGGTTACCTATTGGCTTTTATATTCCATCACCCTTGAAATAAAACCTAAAATCCTATTTGACTTTCAGTGACCTTGGCCGGGATTCTCCCCTACCTGGCGGGGCGGGGGGGTCCCGGCATGTCGGAGTGGCGTGAACCACTCCAGCGTCGGGCCGCCCAAAGATGCGGAATTCTCCTTTGGGGCTAGGTCCACGCTGGAGTGGTTTCCACTCCGCCGGCTGGCGTGAACGGCCTTTGGCGCCACGCCAGGGCCGGAAGGACTTCGGCGGCCAGCGTAAGTCCGTGCATGCACCGGAGCGTCAGCGGCTGCTGACGTCATATCGGCGCATGCGCAGGGGAGGGGGTCTCTTCCGCCCCCACCCATGGTGAAGGCCATGGCGGGGGCGGAAGAAAAAGAGTGCCCCCACGGGGGGTCGGAGAATTCCGCCCCTGATCTTAATGTTGCGTGAACCCATACCCCAAAGTCCCTCTTTCCTTCCACAGCTGCAAGCCTGCTTAAATTCAGAATATCATCATTGTTACATCACCTCGTACTTAATCCTTGTGACACTTTTTCGCCATCTTCATCCAAACACTACCCCAATGCAGTTTCTTCCAAAGAATTAACTACATTTCCTGTTTTGGTAACATCTGTAAATCAAGTATACGCATCAGTATTGAAAGCTGATAGTCAAGATTGCAACATTTGTTTTTTAAAAATCACTTTTTCAATTGGAATTGTAAGATATCAATAGCAACCAATTAAATAAGTTGGAAGGTAGGATTGTAAACTGTCACAACTATTTGGTGGGCTGTAAACAAAATATCCAAATGTTACTGTCTCCCAACATTGGCTGCTGGAAAACATGAGGAAGAAAATTATAGTCTCCTTTTTTAGTTATTTTGTCAGCAATGTAGTATATAAGTTGCTGTAAATACAGTAGTTTTCCTCAGATTAACTTTCTAGGCTATCTCGGATTGTTTCATGCAAAGGTCTATTTTCTTCAAGACCAGTTAATGCCAATTTTTTTAGATCAGGTGGTGTGAATGCATTAATTAACCAAACCTGGTCATTCCTGTCATGGCATTTGCAGAAAGGTGCCAGGGTTTGGCAATATAACAGTTGAAAGGGGCTGGAGTAGTGATAAGTTTTACTTACTTGGTTTTGTTTAAATTATGACTTTACAACCAGAAAATTACAACCAGATCAACTGTTAATTCAAACTGTTGGTTGGAACGAGCAAATTCCCACAAATCCTTCACCCCACTCATCCAAAAATAAATGTCTTGCCTTCAACACCCTTCAGGAATTTCTAAATCCACTGTTTCATGATCAAAGCTACGAGATGCCTGGGTGGAACCATATTTTCAGCCTGATTTCTCAGGACAGATTTTCATGTCCCAAGTGCTTGACTATAAATAATTGCCTCAGTAAAACTCATTGGGGGCAAAATCAATTGTGGATTATGGGCACGTCATTGTCAGAGCACGCGTGATTTTCTATCCAGTAATTTACGTGGACAGGAAGTCATGTGGGATCCATTATGGGTGTGTAGGTTTCCCTGCACAATTTTCCTATGTGCTCTGACTAGGTGATAAATCCAATTGTAAGAGATAAAAGTCTGGACAGTCGTCATTTCCCATATGACCCATATTCAGGCTTGTTTTCTGAGCTCTTTGCTTTCTGTAGAATGTGATGATTTTTGAGGCCATCTGCATGTTCTTGCCAGGCTTCATGGGTGCATGCCTAATTGTTTCTAATTTTTAAAAAATGTTTATTCGTCCATGGGATGTGAACGTCACTTGCTTGGCCAGCATTAATTTCCGATCCTTAACGACCACTGAGAAGATGATGGTGAACTGGCTTCTTGAAGCACTGCAGCCCTCATGGTGAAGGTGCACCTTAGGAAGGGAGTCCCAGGATTTTAGCACAGCAGCAGTGAAAAATATACTTACAAGTCAGGATGTTGTGCGACTTGGAGGGGAACTTACAGCTGGTAGTGCTCCCACATATCTGCTGCTATTGGTAGAGTTGGCGGTGATGAATGATGCTGTCAAAGGAACCTTTGCTGCTTTGCTTTTCTTGATATTCATTCAAGGGATGTGGGCATTGCTGGCTTGGCCAACATTTAATATCCAGCTCTAATTTTCCTTGGGATGATGGTGGCGAGCTAACTTCTTGAACCAGCGCAGTCCCTGTGGGGCGAGTGCACCTACAGTGCCATTAGGGAAGGTGTCCCAGTGGCAGTCCCAGTGACAGTGAAGTAACAGCTACATATTTCCATGTCAGGATGGCGAGTGACTTAGTGGAGAAGATCCAGCTGGCGGCTCCCACTTGTCTGCTGCCCTTGTTTTTCTAGATGGTAATGGTCGTGGGTTTGGTAGATCTTGACTCAGGTTACTTGATAAGTTCCTGCAGTGCATCTTTTAAATGGTACGTGCTGCTATCACTGTGCATTGGTGGTGAAGGGAGTGGTTTGTGGAAGGGGTGCCAAGCAAATGAAATTCTTTGTCTTGGATTGTGTTGAGTTTCTTGAGTGTTGTTGGAACTGTACACATTCAGGCAAGTGGAAAGTATGCCATCATACTCCTGACTTGTGCCTGGTAGATGATGGACAGGCTTTGAGGAGTCAGGAAATGAATTACTCGCCACAGGATTCCTAGCCTTTGACCTGCTCTTGCAGCCACAGTATATATATATAGATATATCTAGTCCAGTTCAATATCTAGTCAGTGATAACCCCCAGGATGTTGATAATAGGGGATTCAGCAAGTTTCTTCTGATATGCTTCCATTCTACTCTTTAAGACAGTCATCATGTCTTCACGTTGCTGAATGGTAACACATTCCTTTTGTATTCGATCTTGAAGGACAATCAACTGTTCTATCAACTGTTTATTTCCTTGCTGACCTCTTGCAAGCTCACTCTGGATTTCAGTGCATCGTCTCATTGATTGATCTTTAAATCTTCCAGTTCTGCTCTGATGCGAACATTTACCGGTGGAACAGCTTCATTTACCACTTGCACGTTTTACTTCTTTTAAGTTACCTCAGGTAACACTCCTTCGTTCAGAGCCATCTGTACACTGTTAAGGGAGAGGTGTTTTCAGAACCCCAAAATATATCACGGAGTTCAACTAACCCCCACCTTTAATGGAATGTTGCTTTTGAAGCACACGGCTTGTTCCCCAGGTGTAGTATTACAATTATGGACACGTGGTTTTAAAAACAAAACAATGTTTATTCCATGAACTCAAATTAACCTTTTAAATAAACACTGGATCTCTTAACATCCCTTACTTCAAAGATAACCCCGAAAATCATACAACACTACCCAATCCTGCAAACTGTTCCTTTAAACATCCAAAAGACTTAACAAATCCTTCAAACAGAAGCACATTAGATTTATAATCAATACTGAGACCGTTTTACAATTCCGATTTCACCAAAGGATTAAGAGATAGTCCTTCTTGGCAGAGATCACCAGCAATGCAGCTCACAGCCACACCCAAGCTTTCTTCAAACTGAAACTAAAACTCCCAAAAGGCAGGAGTGAGCGTAGCTCTCCCTCCCCCCCCCCCCCCCCCCCCCCCCTCACCGTGACACCACTTCAGCAATATGATCAGCCTCATTTCTTAAAGGTACATTTCTTAAATTTCCAATTCTTAAAAGCACTCTCACATGACAACACAATGCACTACCATGTGCTGTTGCAGTTTGGGTACTGCGTCACCATTTTCAAGAAATGCTATTTTTGAGCCTTTCGACTTCTTCTCAGCCATTCCTTTCTTCTGAGCTAATCTCTTCAGGTTGTGCATTTCATTGCAGTGGCATGGTCGCCAACCATCTTATGGTTTACTTGAATATTGTCTCCCTCACTCTGGAGTCTTTTGTTGTCTTTGGTGCTTTATTGGGAATTACAATTGCAGTGTTAATGTAAGCCTACTTGTGACAAAAAAGATTATTAAAATCAATAACGTAATAAAGTGTCTCTTGTTTTCCTCGCACTTCTTTGGGAGCTGCCCTCTCTCTCTGGTGTCTCTTATTGCCCTTGGCGCTTCATTGGGAGTTGCCCTCTCTCTGGCGTCTCATCTAATTTTCTGTCCATAGACGGTTTTTGTTCTTGTAGTTACAGATTTAAATGTTGTTGCGCCTTTAAGACTATCAATGTAGTAACCCCCTTTTTCACTTCAGGCTGACTGCAGCCTTTGATTCTGTGACTGAGATTTTCCTGTGCTTTTTTCAGTCACACCGCCATCTTTTTTCAGTCACACCGCCATCATGGACCCCTTTTTAAAAAAATGAAAAACAGTAGCCCAGGGGGTCTTGAAATGGACTTTCGCTTAATTTGGGGAATTCCTCAACTTCTAGATCTGTACCGAAGCTCCTTCAGCTTTTTCTTCAATTTTTCTTAGGCACCGCTCTCTGCCTTTCATGCCTTGGGGATGCTGTTCCAGGTTCATGGTTTAAAATGCTACCTTTCATATCACCGCGCTGATGTTATATCTTTTGGAAGTGACCATCGCTGCCGACCGTTTTGTTTCATGGTGCCGCTGCTGCAGTTTCACAGAGGCGAGGGAGCTTGAGACAAACCGTATATGTCATTGACTATATACAGATCCCAGATATTGGATAGAATGTTCCAGTCATTCCCGCTGGTCGAATCTTCTGGTCCTGCTGATGGCAAATGGTGTAAACAATTGGAAAACCTGTCGGTAACAGCGGGACCAGTAGATTCCACTGCCAGCCAATGACAGGCCACTACAAAATGCGCCGCAGAGGGGGTGCAAAGTCCCACCCAATATCTTGCATGGTGCTGCTTCTCCATGCAGGCAAGCTTCCTGGGAGTTCTCTCTGAGTCTATTACCATGTGATTCTATACAGCATACCACGGGCAGTGCTATTCTCCAGTTCTATGTTAACCCTTGCTCTTCTGAGCACCTTTATTTAACAGTTGCATGCACACAATATCACAAAACACTACCGAGCCATTCTTGGGGATGGACATTGAAGTCCCCCCATTCAGAGTACATCCTGTGCTCTTGCCACCCTCCAATGCTTCCTCTAAGTGGTGTTCATGATGACTGCAGATTCATCAGCTGATGGCTGACAGTAAATGGTAACCAAGAAGGCCTTTGCCTTGCCAACGTTTGACCTGATTCCATGGAACTTCATGGTGTTCAGAGACGATGCTGAGGACTCCCGGGTCAACTCCCTCCTGTCTGTTTACCACTGTGCCGCCACCTCTGGTAACCCTGCCCTGTGAGTGGGACAGATGTGTTTCGTGATCACCATTATGCTAACTTTTAATTTCAGATCCCCATGTCCCCAGAGGATTAGCCTGGGCCTCTGGATCACCTGTCCAGTGACATTACTATTACGCCACTGCCTCCCCCGATTAGAATCTTTAAAAAAGTTAGGAGCTACTTATTTGCTTCAGAAATATATTCTGCCAGCTCCCTCCTGTGCAATATAACTTAAGAAATGCTTTGTGGTTTACAGAATCACAGAATTTTACATTGCATTCACCCAATCACGTTTGCACCGGCTCTCTGAAAGAGCATTCTACAGTCCAACTCCTCTGCCTCATTCCCCATAATCTTGCACATTGTTTCTTTTCAGATAGCAAACCAGTCCCCTTTTGAATACCTTGATCAAACCTGCCTCCACCACCCTCTCAGGAAGTTCATTCCAGACTCCAACCATCATCTGGGTGAAAAAGGCTTTCCCCGCATCACTTTTACTCCTGTTGCCCATTATTTAGAATCATAATGCTCTCCGATTCTTCATGCTCTGCTGAGAGGGAACAGTTTCTCACTATTTAACCTGTCCATACCCCACAGGATCTTGAATGCCTCTCTGGGGTCTCCTCTCAGCCTTTTTTTCTCCAAGGAAAACATAGCCAACCTCTTCAATCTCTTCTCATAGCTACAGTTCTTTATCCCTGGAATCGTTTTTATGAATAACAGTCGCACAGGGGAGATAGGAATTTTAATAATTTTCAAATGACTAACTCTTGCCAACTTCAAAAATTTCTGTTGTGCGTTTAAAAAAGCTGAAGGCAATGCGGAAACGCCACGTTCTCTGCAACGGCACTCTCCGTGTATGTTTAGCCAGACAGTGCCATAAACATCAGAAAGCAATTAGACTTGCCAGCAATTAATTCATACTAATGTGAATCTTTCTGATCCATATTTTCATGATTAATAAAGGGATCAGAGGTTATGGGGAGAAAGCAGGGCAATGTGGATGAGAGGAATATCAGCTATGATTGAATGGCGGAGCAGACTCGGTGGGCCGAGTGGCCTAAATCGGCTCTTATGGTCTTATAATGGTTACAGTACAGGATGAAAGCTCACAAATGATAAAGTAGCTCGCAATTGTTTATTATGGTCAAAATTTAGGCTGCATATTAAATAATCTGTGGCATAAAAACATGATTTTCTATTGGTTAATCCTCATAAGTAACACTCAAAATTGTGACTAAATTAGAATTCAAAACGTCGAAAAGAAATTGATTTCTAATCATTTTTTGGGAGCTTTGAATTTCTCATTTTCCCCAAGTATGGAAATGCAAACATAAATTAACTGAGTGCATTACTTTATATTTCCAAAAGCAATTTCCGCTTAAAATTCTAAATAAGATTTTCAGACCCTCTTGTCCACTTCAATTATTTCAACTGAATTCAGTTCCAAGTGCAATTTATTTTCTTCTCCGACAGCATTTCAAAGGCAGAAATTGAGGATTTAAAGTATGTGTCTCTTTCCAAATTATTTTCCCCAACCATTATGTGCAATGTGCATGAAATTATGTTGTGTGGAGTGGCTGAGCCAGTTTTCTGTTGATTGTGTGTCCTTTATTGTCCTTTAAGTGATTTCAGTTTAATGTAGAAAAATTACAGGTGCAGAGAGTATACTCTATAAGTGGCCACTTTCCACAGTTCTGGCATGCTAAATGGCAGTGAACTCCACAATACTTTCAACGTAGACTTCAGTGGAAAGAGAAATCAAAAAAGATATAAAATGGGCTTCTGTCTTCTCTGTCACATGATTCACACTAACACGCAACGTTAAAATCCACCCCAGAGGATGTAAATGTGTTTTACTTCACCGCTTTAAAAATGTTTAAATGATATATTTATAAGCACTGCTGCCATATCAGCCCAATATAAATTACCTGTCACAGATATCAAACTTATAACACCATGAGAAAATCACCATGTTCAAAAATCATTGTGTGCAATGTTTCCTTTGCATCCAATGTTTCCGTGTCATCAGCCCATCTCAGTAAATTTACAAGGTCAGGAAACAAAACACTTTATTACATCTTGTCGTAGAGGTAAGTGAGAAACAAATAAATACGAGCCTGGAAATGTCATAATCACCATTCCACTCGTGATTTTGTTGCCTACATGATTCTCCACTAGAATTCACTTTTGTAAATCATTTACCTTTGCCTCGGGCTTTGTTAAAGCCTTTGATAGGTTTTAGTGACGTGTATGTAAGGTGTTCGAAGCCAATCACCGTCATATACTCTGATGTAGTTGGTGTAAAACCAATATGAACTCCACCACCAAACCTAGGTTCATGGCTGTCAAGTGGTCACATTTCCCCTCAAATCCTGCCATATTTGCGATAATTACTGGCTTATCTGCCAAATCATGTTATATTTTCCCATGTCTGTGTCTATTCTAAATTCCACATTGTTCACGCCTTTACCCCAATTTCGTCGCATTGCCTAATCTTATACACTCTTTACTGACTGATTTTGGCAGCACGGCAGCACAGGTGAATAACAACGTGGCTTCACAGCGCCAGGGTCCCAGGTTCGATTCCCTGCTGGGTCACTGTCTGTGCGGAGTCTGCACATTCTCCCCGTGTCTGCGTGGGTTTCCTCCGGGTGCTCTGGTTTCCTCCCACAGTCCAAAGAGTGCAGGTTAGATGGAGTGGCCATGATAAATTGCCCTCAGTGACCAAAAAAAAGGTTAGATGGGGTTATTGGGTTACGCGGATAGGGTGGAAGTGGGGTCTTAAATGGGTCGGTGCAGACTCAATGGGCCAAATGGCCTCTTTCTGCACTATGTTCTATGTTCTTTACATCACATATCCTTAAACCTACAACCTTTGTCCCTTATGTGCAATAACTCCCGAATGTTCTTCATACCCTTTCAAGCGAGTGAGTTTATTTCTCTTCAAAGATTCAAGCCTAGAAGGTCTATTACACCCTGTTCATATTTCAGGAGCAAAATGGGGACTCAAATATCAAATGTTGGGCTATGGGTCTTCATTACAGATAGAAGTCTGTTACCCATCATACTGGTAAAGGAAGGAAAAGAGGCATCTTTCCTGAAACAAAGGGTGTGATCTACCCGAATGGGGACAGAGTCCCGTAGCGCAGTGCCCTTCAAACTTTTTTTCCGGGGACCCATTTTTACCAACCGGCCAACCTTCGGGACCCAACCCGGCCGACCTTCGCGACCCACGCCGGCCAACCTTCGCGACCCACGCCGGCTGACCTGCGTGACCCACCATTTTCTCTTACCTTATCTGCTGCTGACAAAAAAGGAGGAAATGGTTTTGGGTCCCTTTGGCCTTCGTACACGCGCCTCCAATGGAACCTGTTGGATGAAGGTGAAGCCTTCCGGTGTCGGAAAGTATAGAGTCTCCATCTGTCCAAAGTTCTTAATTTTTTTCCTGTCAAGTTTTATCAAATAAACACCCAACCCCCGAACTGGTTAAAAAAAATAAAATGAGTAAAATAAATGAAAAAAATGAATAAAACCCCCCCCCCCCGAACTTATTAAAAAAAATGAATAAAATAAATCAAAAAAATGAAAACTCCCCCGAACTTGTAAAAAAAATAAAATGAATAAAATAAATGAAAAAAAAAATAAATGAATAAAATAAATGAATAAAAACCACTACAGAACTTGTAAAACAAAAAGCTACAACCGTTTAAAAAAATAACGGTTGCACTGCGCATGCGTATCCGATTTGCACATGAGCAATGCAGCCGAATTTTTTTAACATGTTCCTGGCCGCTTGCAGCCGGCGTTATGAAAAGCCGGCTGCTGCGCGATCAGGAGCACCGCGGACAACGGCTCCACCACCCTCCTGACACCCGCCTGCGACTTTGAAGAACACTGCCGTAGCGTGTGAGATTAACCAGGTGTTTCCCGGTGCTCGGAGTGCCTAAAAACACCCTGCTAAGTAACGCCCATCTGGGTAGATCGGGAGCCTCAGCGGGGAACTCCCCGACAAGACCATACTTAGCCCCCTTTTCTGCACTCAGAAGCTCTGCTCGTCGGAACTCCTCAGTGCAGCGAGAGATTAATAAAAATGGCATCCCCATCTCTCGAGCCCCCGACACGACCTGCAACCCACTATAACGGACCCCCCTACATCCCCCCCCCCCCCCTGCACAGGGCATCCCCAGCCTGATTACTGCCATGCAGAAAATTATATTGGCAGTGCCAGGGTGCCAGTCTGGAAGTGCCAGGGTGTCCAGCTGGTACCAGCAGTTCCAGGATAACACCTTGCCCAGAGGGCATGCATCTGGGGGCCTCAAATCCCTTGGGAGAACCCCACGAGTGCTGTTCTGTCTGGTCCCCATCTGTGGAGACCAGCACTGAACAGCGCTCGCCCGAGGTTTTCAAAGCGAAGGAGTTAGATCCCTCGCTTTGGTTAGATCTCGGGAACACATATTGGAGTGAGATTAGCTGTCTCACTCTAATATACAGATTTTCCAGAAAGTGATCCCGTCCACAATGGGCGTTAGATCTCGCGAGGCGTGGCAAGCCGGATAGGTCCCAGAAGTGGGATCTCCCGGGAACTGCCAGCCACATTGTGTCGCGCTGCTTTTCGGGCGCAACGTGACCGGTCGATCGCACCCAAGATATGGCAGTATAGAAATAGTAAGAAGTCTTACAACACCAGGTTAAAGTCCAACAGGTTTGATTCAAACACGAGCTTTCGGAGAGCGGCTCCTCGGAGCCGCGCTCCGAAAGCTCGTGTTTGAATCAAACCTGTTGGACTTTAACCTGGTGTTGTAAGACTTCATACTGTGCTCACCCCAGTCCAACGCCGGCATCTCCACATCAAGTATAGAAATAGGAGAGCTCACACCAGTTTTGGCCTTATTTCCAATGGGTCACTGGGTCAGCTGCACTCAGGAAATCTGGTCTGTATCTAACTTAATCAGGGACCTTTCAGAAGGATGGCTGCAATTTACCATCAGTAAGGCAAATTTAAAACATAAGTAACTTACCTGAATGTGGAGTCAGAGGTGCAGGAGTACATTTACTGGATTCACCAGGGTGAATTCTCTGCCGGGAATATTTTCCATTCCACCGGCAGCGTTCCCGCGGATTTCACGGCGACGTGGCGTGGCTACAATGGGAAATCCCATTGGCTGGCGGCAGGAAGGGAGAATCCTGTTGCCAGCGAAGGCATGCCGCCGAGGAATATGCGACTGGGGAGGCGGAGAATTCACCCACTGTTGCCGGCTGCTGCTCCACTCCCTCCCAGTCACCCTCCCCTCCCAATCTACATTGATGAGTAACATTGGATAGCAATATCTGCAACTTGAAATCAATATGTATTTGTCTTCTCTTAGAAAATAATAGATTATAGATAGTGCAAGCCAATTGCAGTGAATAGTACACTATAGGGAAAGGCTGCTACATCAGCAAGTTGGTAATAGTGCAAAATGGATCCCGAAGGCATTTTCTCTGCTGCTGATTCAGAGTTCAGAAATTGAAATGGCTGTGCTATGTTTTGGCAATAAAATTTTAAGGCAATACGGATCAAATCTAATCTCCAAAATAGTAATAGGAGAGTGAGAAATTGACTGAAAATATCAACAGGGAAATTTTTATCTTCATATATTTTAATGCATTTTTGTGCTCATCCACATACAAAATTTTCATGTTGAGGATTCCAGATTGAGCGTACAGTGACAAGGTCAGGTCTGACTTCCAGGCTAGATAGAGCAATGCAACTAAAGCTCCCTTTACCTTGAGCAATAAAAGCACATTTATGCATGTGTACTGATTTTTCATGGTTCAATTGACATTCAGGCTGAAATAGCATTAAAGAATGAACATATATTTGTAAAAATGTGAAATGTATACCTATAATCAAAATGGCCCCTCTTACTTTGAGTTGACCCAGAGTAACAAATGTGTAAAGGAGTATATTGTATCTATCCCACACATTGGGCAGAATCTTGTGACTTCCTCTGTGGTGGGTTTTGTGGTGAGGGTATTTAATTTTGTGCAAGGATGGCGAGTGAGGGCCCTGCAACTGTCTAGTCTCCACCTCAACTAAGTTCATGATGCGGACTACCTTCCCAACCCACTGCCAATTAAAGATTTTAAAGGGATAATTGATGTCCATTAAAGGGTCTTGTGCTAATGCTCATGTATTAAGCAACGGGGAGTACAACAAGCAATCCTGCCCAATGGCCGTACTATTTTGAAAAAATAAAACGAGCAATCTCATTGTGTTTGTTGTGGGCTCCCGGGGGAGGGGTGAGCTCCCTCATTCAAAGGCACTCAGTGCTTGATTGATGGACTTGGGATTAGGAAGGGGGGGGCTGCTGAAAGCTAACTTCTGCCCTTGCTGCCAGGACCCGTTCCAGTGACTCACATTATCATTCACATGTGCCTTCTTGATCCAAAGCCTCAGGTGGGTGTAGTACAGGCAATGACCACCACCTCCTTGGTGGCGCTGCTGAGTACAGAAGAACTGCCAGCCTTTGGTAAGCACCTTTGGGTGGACAACACTTCCACACTCTGGTGTCCTTGAACCTGAGGTAAGGTCACACGCTAGCCTGTTAGTAGCTCTTAATTCAGCAAGCCTTTGCTAAAAGAGGTGGTTTTGTACTTCTGCCAACTCTCCAGCAATTACCTCCACAATATTCTGCTCAATTAAATCTAGAGCCCATTGAGAAGAATATTGTGACGGTAATAGGGTCTCGATTGGCAGCTGAAGAGCTGGCAAGACCCCCTGCTTCGCCTTATTTCATATGCCACTCAAACATTAATGCCCATCTAAGGCATCGGATGGAGGAGGGACACAGGCACATAATCTCTCCCCTCCCCACCCGGCCTTCCCGATGCACAGTCCCTCAGTCAGGCACCCGGTGCCTATGAATGAGGATGACTACCCACCAGCAACGCAGTCCCCCCCCCCATGAGGCCACAAACATTGGAGGGTTTGCCCACTTATGGTCTTCAATTGGTGAACAAATGGGTAGGCCATCCATAGGCCATTTGCTTTTCAGAGTGGAGGCAGGAAGGTAGCAGGGTCCTCACCCACCCACCTGATTAAATGTCCCACTACCACCAAACCCATCATGGGGGTGTGCACAGAATTCCACACACTTTTGAGAGGACAGAAATGCACAGTACAATCTATTCAAACCATTGTTCATGTCTTGGCCACTGCTTGGTTGTAAATTTAACTTGCATATTATTGTGGTCAGTCACTTTTAACAAATATACCATTAGCACTCTGGAATTATTGCAGCAGTATTGCAGCAGCATTGGCAGTCTGGACCAATGGCATTGTTCAATCTACGTAAGATAATGGACATGCATAAATCTATTTGGATATCGTGCACATTTGCTGATGGCTGAAGAAAGCAATCCAGGAGATGGAATTCCTTCCATCTTGACGCTGAACTCGCGGTAGTCGCCGGGGCGGAGAATCCATTTTCCCACACGGAATCGGGACCAGCACCGGTTCCCCGATTCTGCGGGCCCCGAAAAGCGCCGTACTCTCTGAGTACGCCGCGCCGCCTAGGGCCTACCTGGGGCCAGTGCCAGAGGCCCACTCTGGCATTCTCCGCCCCCGACCGGCCGAAGTCCAGACGGCCTGGATCTAATGTGGTCCAGCCGGTAAGGATACTTGCGTGGCGGCTGCGGACTCTGTCAGCGGCCGCCCTGGTCGGGGCGGGCCGATCGGAGGGCAAGGGGGCCTTATAGGGAGCCGGGAAATGTTTGTGCAGGGGGACAGGGTCGGGCGCGCGGCCGATCGGGGGGCTTATTTTTAGGGTCCAGCTCCGCAGTCTGAGTCCGCCATGGAGCACGGCACAGCCGCTGGAGGCTGCCGCCGTGCGCATGCGCAGCCTCTGACCCAGAAGTGCAGGGGCCCATATTTGCAGCAAAAGCTGCTAGATCTACACTTTTTTCTGGCGTGAAACTCCACAGTTATGACGCCGGCGATGGGACATAGTCCCAATAACGGATAATCCAGCCCCACATATGAAGTGGTTATCAGGTTTCCTTGTGTCTTATTTTTGGTCTTGGTGTCTGTTACCATGACATTGATCGTCATGGTGGTGCCCACCAAATCAGAAGTGATGTTGCCATTTTCCTCTGTCATCAGTTGATATCTTCCAGATGCGAGAATTGGTGTTTAGCACCTTCAAGTCACACTTGCAAGCCATCTCAAAACAGGCCTTTGGGTGTCCTACTAGTCTCCGAGTCCAGCTTCCTCACCATCTAGAATGTCCTTAGGTGTGTGACTATCTTTCATCCTGTAAATGTGCCCGAGCCAGCAAAGTCACCTCTGCTTGATAAGTGCCAACATGCTTGGGAGCTTTTCCTTTGAGTTTCTGTTGCATTTGTGATTTTATCCTTCCACGAGACGGCCAGATTGGGCTGCAAACAGTCAAAATGGAAGTTGATAAGCTTCCTTTCTTGATCGCTGCAACTCATCCATGTTCCATGACCATACCATAAAGGTGCTGAGAACACAGGTCTCAAAGCCCCCGCTTCTTGGTCCTAAGAGTCAGTTTGATGTTATCCTATGCACGTTTTGTGAGTCGACTAAAGATGTTAGCTGCTTTCCCTATGTGAGCTTTGAGTTATTTCTCAAGAGACCAATTATCTGTTGCAGTGGATTCACAGTATCAAAATCTGCTATCTACTTCCAACAGTGTGTTATTTAGCAAGATCAGGGGCAGAGAAGTGATGTCCTGTTCCAAAGTAGGGATTTTACTGAGATGTTAAATTGTCCCTAAAAGCATATTGTGAAGTTGACTTGGTTGATTGACGATGCAATTTTAATTGTTATTTCCTTTTTTTTTAGCCCTGGATCCCACAAAAGATCCATGTCTGAAGGTGAGATGCAGTCAACACAAAGTCTGTGTAACCCATGACTACCAAACGGCACTTTGTGTGAATCGCAAACAGCTAATGCACAGGTAGGAAAGGATGTATAACAGCTTGCACTTATTGAAAATACCCGTAACATTAGATATGTGCCTTCAGAGTGGTTTAAATTGAAACTTAGCACTCAGTAGGAAGGAGAATAGATGTAATGGACTTAAGGAGCAGGACCAGAAAATAAGTCTTTCGTGGGATCAAAGTGGTGCCAGAAGATAAAGAAGAGTGTAATTATTGGAAATGTAGAACCTAGGGATAAAGATTCCACTGCAACAATCCTTGGCGTATACAAGGAAAGCAAAATTGTGAATTTCATTCCAGTATTTTCCACCCTTTAACTTTATGAGGCTGAATATCATGGGCTGGGATCCACAATTTTGCAATATGTGTTTCAAACATGTGGGGGGGGGGAGGAACAGTGCAGTGGACACTTTATCCCCAGCTGTCAAGATTGTGATGATGATCACCAAGAGGAATCATATTGAATCATAGAAGTCTACAGCACAGAAGGAAGCCATTTGGTCCGTCATTTGTTTCGAAGAGTTTGACCCACTCCACCCCATTCTTTTCCCATTTCCCTGCAATTTATTTCTCCTTCAATTATTTATCCAATAATCTTTGAAAGTGACGACCAAGTATATTTTGGTCAGGCAGGGAATCCCGCACTCTAACTATTCATTGCATTGAAAGATTTTTCATCATGTTGGCTCTTGTTCTTCTGCCAATCACATCAAATCTACTTTCTTCAATTATCAACCCTTTAGCCATTGGAAAGAGATTCTCTTCATTTGCTCTTCCCAAACCCTTCATGACTGAATGCTTCTGTCACACCTTCTCTTATTTGTTGAGAATCCCAGCTTCTGTACTCCACACAGGTGACTGTGATCCCTCATTCATGCAACCGTTTTAGTAAATATTTTCTATTTACTCTTATATATTCTTCCCAAAGCCTATTTTGCATAAAATTCTGGTTTTAGTATTCTCTGCCTCTGTTTATAAAACCCAGGACTCTGCATGCTTTATCAGCTGCTTTGGTAGGCTCTCCTGCTACCTTGTGCACTAACACTCCATGGTGTCTGTTTTCTTGCACCCCATATAAAATTGTACCATTTAGCTGGTATTTTTAGACGGGAGAATATCTGAAAGAGGAGCTGGATAGGCCATTTGGTCCTTTGACTTTTCTCCATGTTTGTACAAGATTATGGCTGACCTTCTACTTCAAATCCAACTTTCTGCACCATCCCCTTATCCCTTAATGCCCAAAAATCCATCGGCCACTGTCTTGAATGTACTCAATGCTGAGCCCCCACAGCGCACTCAGGTTGATAAATTCAAAGGTTCACCACCCTCTGAGCACAAACAGTTTTCCTCATCTCAGTCGTCAATGGCTGGCTGCTTTTTCTGAGACTGTTGAGCTGAATGTTCATCTCCCAACCCTGAGCAAACCAATGTCAGGTGGACTAAATAGGAGGCACATTGGGCCACAATTCCATACATGCCCTCCGATTGTTGGGCTGTAAGTGACATTGGGTTTGCTTTATAAATCCTAATTCAAGCTTCCCATAGGTTTCTACTTTCGTGAAGACGGATGGGTTCCTGAAAGCTGTGGGAACCTCATCAACTAGGTTAGTTCTCAAACCTTGAGGGGCAGCCTGCTGTGGATTCAGGAACTTTTTGATAGATGGGTTTAAAAGCTCTCGCCAACTTCAACTGTCATAATAAGATGTTGTTTGAAAAGTTAAGTATGTTATTAATGCAGTGACTGTGTAAGTGTTCAGATGCATTCGAAACCATTCCCCCTTCATAAAGTCCTCTTCTACATTCTATGATATAGAGAGTCAGATATGAAGTATATGCAGGGGAGCCTGTGGTTTGATGTTCACATTGGTTTACTGTCCTGACATCTGCCTAGCCTTTAAAGCACTCCGCTAGGTACGAAAGCATCCAATAATGCTGGCATGTCCTTGAAATGCTCATGAAATAAAAAAGAAACAATGAGCCATTCAAAATCTCCTTTGATACAAATTACATTGTCAAGCACAGCTCGCATAATTAAGGACCCCACGCACCCCGGACATACTCTCTTCCACCTCCTTCCATCAGGAAAGAGACACCAAAGTTTCAGGTCACGTACCAACCGACTCAAGAACAGCTTCTTCCCTACTGCCATCAGACTTTTGAATGGACCTACCTCGTATTAAATTGATCTTTTCTCTACATCTTGCTATAACTGTAACATTATATTCTGCAGTCTCTCCTTCCTTCCTTATGTACGGTATGCATTGTTTGTACATCATGCAAGAAACAATACTTTTCACTGTATACTAATACATGTGACAATAATAAATTAAATCAAATCTAATACCAAGGCCATCTGACAAAACAGATGTCTGACCATCTATTTAGTCTGCACTCCGGTTTACTTCCTCAAGAATTTTCTTATAAGGTACATCGATCTTCTTTTGGGACCACCCATAAGTATGCCTGAGTTCACTGGAGAATTCACCTCGGCTTCAACAATTCCCAGAGGTAAAACCCTCATTTACCATCTCTTGACTGTGGAGGCCTCAGCTCCTGGCTCTGGCTACTTTTTCAATACTTCCATGATAATCTGTTCTTCCTCTCTTTACCACAGGACTCTGTAACAACCACTGTAGATTATCCCACTAGTTTCAAACTAGATAATCTTCAAGCTCTGTTTCATCACAAAATCCAAACTGAGATTAAGTCTCACCTGCATTCCAGACAGTTAACGATAAGGTTAGTTTTGCTTTGCTTGCAGCAGAGGCCTAGCCAACTATCATTTACTTTGGCTATCTCACGGATTCAGACCGTGGAGCTGAACCTTAAAGATAGTGCCTCCAATCAACCTGCAAGCCCGATCCGGACCACCCGTCCAAAAATTGCCCGGTCCCGTATACTGTATCTCTTGAATAACATTCCTACAAGGATTGTAGGTATAATTACTCCAGCTCTTTAGCTAAGTAAGCCCACCTGTAGTTTTATATCTCTGTCTATTCTAGTGTAATTTTATTAAACCAACCATGGGTAAATATTTGAACTGCATTTCTTTAGGTGTTCTGGTAATCTCTGAAGCCCAGCATTTTAATTACTTTGGCTATCTTCCAGTGAGCTGCAAACCACACACCGATTAAATTACTTTGGCCGCAATCTAACCAAATTGGAACAAAGTCCCGTGACAAGCGCATTTAGCCGGGTGTTTCCCACGCTCACAGCGCCGAGAAACACCACACTATTTAGAGGGACGTTACTGTAACCCGGGGCCCCAGGGGGAAACGCCCCGTCAAGGCCGTACTTAGGCCATTTCCTGTACCGAGGAGCTGCGCTCTCTGGAACTCCTCACTGCAGGAAGAGATCGGGACGCCATTTTTAAACACACCTTGAGGCACTCTCAATTACGACGCGAAAGCGAGGTCAGTAATCAAAGGCTTTAATAAACAAAGAACAGTGGCAGCATCCAAGAGAAGTGTGCTCGCAAAATGGAGTCTCATCTTAAATACTGTTTCCGGGGGCGTAGCCAGAGGCGGAGTCCCCCAGGGTTCCAAGCCTCTTAAAGGGGCAAGGTATTCCTATCATCACACACCTATAAGTGAGTCGGGCCCGATCCCTGGCACCTTGGCACAATCAGCCTGGCAGTGCATCCTACCAGCTGACAGTGTCACCTGGATACCTTGTCAGTGCCAGGCTAGCACCCAGGTGGCACTGGCAGGGTGCCAGGCTGGCAGTGCAAAGATGCCAGGATGCCACCATGCCCAGAGGGAAACCACATGGGGGCCTCGGATCCCTGGAAGAGCCCCCCCCTCCCCCAAGTGCCATTCCGTCTGGTCCTCATTTGTGGGGACCAGCACTAAATGGCGCTCGCTGAGCTCTCCGAGGTGAAGGTGTTCAATCCCAGGGCCTCGGTTGATCTGGCAAGAGTGAAACAGCTGGTCTCACTCTAATCTGCAGATTTGCCAGATAGTGATCCCTCCCACAATGGGCGGGATTCAGATGGTGATGTCTCGTGAGTTTGCATTAGATCTTATGTGTCAAGCCGGGTAGATCCCAGAAGAGGAATCCCTCGACATCTATCAGCCGCATTGCGCTGCCGTTTGGGTGCAACATGGCCCTTTGTCTTTCTAGCTGTGAACCACTTGAGGCAACATGACCCAAGCCTTTTAAGACATGAAATAGATATTCACAACAATATTTTCAATCACATCAGAGTAAACGGGTGGAATCTCGCTCGGCGCAGGGGTGGAGAATAGGGCGCAGACCTGTGATGGGGTCCGATGCCTTCTGTGATTCTCAGCGGACCAGAGAATCGCTGCCAGTCGCCCGCGGTCGACGCAACGCCGGTCGGGGGCCATTGAAAGAGGCCCCCGCGGCAATTCTCAGCTGGCAGCTGTCCAAGTTCACGCCGGCCTGGTTCACCCATGGTTCCACCCGGCGGGCACTCGGAGTGGCGGATGCGGACCCAGGTGGGGGGGGGGGGGGGCAGGAGGATCCTTCACCGGGGACGGCCTCCAGGACAGCCAGGCTCGTGGTCGGGGGTCACTGATCGGCGGGCGGGTGCGATCTGGTGGGGCCTATATTGTTGGGGCCGGCTTGCTGTGTGGGTCTGCCGTGATGCCCAGCCGTCGCTGCAGGCGACCGCTGCGAGCATGTGCGGACCCGTGGCCAGGACTGCAGGGCCCCGGATCAGCAGTCAGAGCTGCGTGGACAACTCCGGGGCCCTGCCAGCCCCCTTCAAAACGGAGAATCACTCCTGACTTTCTCCAAGAAAGTCCAGAGTGATTTGCGCTTGTTTTCTCATGAGCGTGTGGACACAGCCCCATTTTCAGAGAATTCCGCCCAAGTTTTTTCCTTCCATTCCCACCGTGCCAACTTGAATCCTGTTTTCATTATTCTCTAGCCAACCCTCCTTTTGTTTTCCCTCACCAAACTTTTATGTATCTCTCTGGAGGTGGTGGTTGACAAATCAATGAGTTCAGGATAAAAATGCGACATCATTTTTACTCAGACAGAAGTAACACAGAAGCAAAGTGGGTCAATAAAGAGCTTGAATACGGGAATAGAATACTTGATCCCTGAAAAGTGCTTAAAACAGTTTCAAAGCAGTAAAAGTTCCAGAGTCCTCTGCAATAAACTTTTAACTTGGAATGAGAAGCTTTTTTGTGACAAAGGCACCTCCCAGCATCACTTGTTAATGAGCAGCCCAGACATTAATATTCCAAATAAGGAACTGGTAGGCAGCAACACTCAGTCTAGTTATCGTCGTCTCTCTTCCCAGTCGTCCAGTTGATGAGAATAGGCAGTTTAAAAGGTATCTGAACAATTGCTCAAAACAACAGCAAAAAAGATGCCTGTCAGGTTTTCTGAATCATTTTCAAATCCTGAAAGGCAACGCTGCCAACATCGGCAACAATCCTTTTCCTGGTCGAGCAGCTTTTACACGCAATTGTAAATGGTTTTTACGTGCTTGCAAGTGGCAAGCTATTTTTATCGCCTGGCATAAAGCATCGCCAAGTTGAAGCATATATGTGTAAAAGTTGTGTGGACATCTATCTAATATTTACAGCCATGTTATTAGGGGTGTAACTGCACATTGTTCGGCTCTTCTGGAGCCAGTAAAAGCCCCAATTGTAAACTTGGATGGGATATTAAGTGGGTGAAATCTGGTGTAATGGTCCTTCTCTTTTTACCAGTAAGTTATTGTCATTTTAGGCACTTTAACTGGGCATGACCAATTGGGAAATGTACCCATGTGTGTGGTATTATCACAATTATAAGAACTTTATTTAAGGCATTGATGCTAAGCCTTGTGGGCTGAGAATCGGCAGCGGGGGGGGGGCTGCGTAGAACGGCCCCCAATCGGGGGCGTGCCGACCACGCTGGTGCCAATGGCGTAATTATCCACCCTGCGGAGAATCGCATCCTGGCGTCGGGGCGGCGTGGCTCGATTCCCGCCAGTCACGGGGATTCTCCGGCCCGGCCCCGGGCTGAGAGAATCCCGCCCTAGATATTTCATTTAATTGAGTTTTTAAATCCCACTATCTGCCACGGTGGGATTTGAACTCGGGTCATTAACCTGGGCCTCTGGATCACTAGTCCAACAACAATGCCACCGCCTCGCCTTTGTGCACATCTTCCCTCGATCTCTGGGTTTGAATTACTCCAACCAGATTTTCACATCTGCTACAGTACTGAAATGGCTTTTATCCAAGTCCCAAATGGCATGCTAAGTACCCTTGACTGTGGTAAACTATCCCTCCTTATCCTCTCAACCTTCTCCAGCAAGATCTCTTCTAGAGTAAGAAGCTAACAAATTCCAGATAAAACCACGATGACCAAGAATATTGTTGTCACCTGAGAGTCCATCTGGAGTAAATGTGCTAAGGTCATAAAGTTGCAACATAAACACAAGTCTTTTTCTTGGTAGCAACTTACATTTGACCTTCCACCTTTTCAACTTTCCATATGTGAAGCGAGGCTCGTTCATTTTTCAGCACTTTGATGATATGATGGAAGAATTTGTGCTGGGCCCTTACGTTGCTGATATAGTGTGCATAGAGTGTGTATCTGAATGGGAACAATGTGAATGATTACACATTATTTTCACCTTTCACAAGAAGTATATGGAATTAGGAAACAACATGAAATGACTGTAACTTGTTTTTTGGCTGCATGGCCCTTGTGAATTAGAGGGTGTGAAGGATTACTGCTTGACCTGGTACTATTGACTAAGCACCAGCAGCTCTTTTACTAATTAAGCTACTGCTTTCAACAGGCAGCGGTAATATTGTACAATCCAATTAGTTCTGAAAATGATGGACAGAAAGGCTAAAAGCTAGTGCTCAGCACAATCAATAACATGCAACTGGAGAGTGCTTGAATGGTTCAAATGGATTCTGGATCCATGTGGATAATGTGGCGACACAAATGCTGCTGTCAGGTTGTAATCATCTGGGAATTATTTCAAATGGGAGCTGGATTGTATTGACAACTCTAATGTAATTTAACAGCATGAAATTTGTAATCTGAGATTAATCTAAAGACTTGCTTCCAAATGAAGATGATCAGGTACCACATCTTCTAAAGCACCGCAGTTTGGGGCCAATTGTTTCCATTGTAATGGATGAATGCTGAACTTTGTAATCCTGAAATATTGTGACATTTTTATTATTTTCAACGATCAAGTCGTAATAAGTGCCAATAGTTCCTTGAATGTATATATCGTACTCAACTTTCCATAAGTCAAGATCAAATGTAGATTTCAAGCACAACAAGATCAGAGAGTAAGATATAACTAAATCAATGCATGCAAGCATAATTCCGTTGCTTTTTAAAAATAATTTGAAGGCGGTTATTAGGGGGGAGTTCATCTCAATTCGGGCACACAAGGAGAAGACTGAGCGGGCGGAGTTGGACAGGCTGGTAGGGGAAATATTACAGGTGGACTGGAGCTATGCGGAGTCTCTGGATGACTGGCTTCTGAAGGAGCGTCAGAGACTGCAGCAGGAATTTGGGCTCCTGTCCACAGGTAAGGCAGAGGGATAGCTGAGGAGGGTAAAGGGGGCAGTGTATGAATATGGGGAAAAAGCCAGCAGGATGTTGGCGCACCAGCTGAGGAAACAGGAGGCGGCAAGAGTGATTGAGAAAGTAAAAGATACAGGGGGGAAGTTGGTTTTGGATCATGCGGGGGTGAATGATGTGTTTCGGGAGTTTTATAGTAGATTATATAAATCGGAACCCCCAGCCGGGGAGGAGGGGATGAAGTGATTTCTGAGGGGGCTGTAGTTCCTGAGGATAGACGAGAGGAGTTGGTGGAGGGATGGGGAGCACCAATTGGGCTTAGGGAGGGTATAGACGGGTTGGGGGCGATGCAATCAGGTAAGGCCCCAGGACCTGACGGATACCCGGTTGAGTTCGATGAAAATTTTTCCAGGTTGCTGGTAAAGGCTTTTAATGAGTCCAAGGAGCTGGGAGTGCTCCCGCAACATTATCGTAGGCATCGATCTCCCGTATTTTGAAGTGGGATAAGGATCCAGAGAGTTGTGGGTCGTATAGATCGATCTCCCTGTTGAATTTGGATGCTAAATTGCTGGCAAAGATTTTGGCCATGCACATAGAGGATTGTGTCCTGGAGGTAATAGGGGAGGACCAGACGGGATTTGTGAAGGGACGACATCTGACGTTCAATCTTAGACGGCTCCTAAATGTAATAATGATGCCTGAGGCGGGGTGCGAGGTCGAAGTAGTGGTGACCATGGATTCAGAGAGGGCCTTTGATCGGGTGGAGTGGAGTTACCTGTGGGATGTCCTGGGAAGGTTTGGCTTCGGGAGGGATTTGTGGATTGGGTCCGGTTGCTATATGAGGCACCAGTGGCGAATGTAAGAACCAACTGGGTCCGGCCAGAGTATCTTAGTCTGTGCAGGGGGACAAGGCAGGGGTGCCTACTCTTCCCAATACTGTTTGCCCTGGCCATGGAGCCTTTGGCAACGGCGCTGAGGGCATCCAACATTTGGCGGGGGATAGTGAGAGGGGGGGTGGAGCATAGGGTCTCGCTCTATGCGGACGATTTGTTCCTGTATATAAAAGATCCGTTGGGGGGAATTGCAGGAAATATGAGAATACTGAAGGAATTTGGCCGGTTCTCAGGTTACAAACTAAACATGAGCAAGAGCGAGGTCTTCGCGATCTAGGCAAGGAGGCAAGAGAGGGGACTGAGGGAAATGCCATTCAAAATGGTGGGAAGGAGTTTTAGGTATCTGTGGATTCAGGTGGCAAGGGAGTGGTGTCCGCCTCATAAACTAAATTTGGGCGGGGTGATTGAGCAAATGAAAGGGGACCTCCGTAGGTGGGACTTTGTCCCGCTGTCATTGGCGGGGAGGGTACAGACTGTGAAGATAACAGTCCTCCCGAGTTTGCTGTTCGTGTTTCAGTGTCTCCCAATCTAAATCTCCAAGGCATTTCTTAGGAAGATGAATGCGGCAATCTCGGTTTTATGTGGGCCGGGAAAGCCCCGATGGTGAAGAAAGTCCTTCTTGAGCGGGGGCACCGGGGGGGGGGGGGGGAGGCTTGGCCCTTCCGAACTTTATCAATTACTACTGGGTGGCTAATATTTAAATGGTTAGGAAGTGGGTAGTGGGGGAGGGGTCGGTGTGGGAGCAGGTAGAGGCAGCATCTTGTAAGGGCTAGAGACTCTGTTAACAGCACCTCTGCCATTCTCGCCGGCTCGGTACTCCACAAGCCCAGTGGTAGTGGCAGCCCTGAGAATGTGGGGGCAATGGAGGCAGCATATGGGACAGGAGGGGGCATTGGTGTGGTCACCAATCTGTGACAATCTCCGGTTCGCTCTGGGGGGGCTGGATGGGGGCTTTAGGAGGTGGCAGCGGGCAAGGATTGATAGATTTGGGGATCTCTTCATTGAGGAGGGGTTCCCGAACCTCGAGGAGCTAGAGGACGAGTTTGAGTTGCCGGGTGGGAACGGGTTTCGGTACCTGCAGGTACGGGACCTTGTCCGGAGGAAGGTTCCAAGCTTCCCTCGCCTAACTCTAAGGGGACTACAGGATAAGGTGAAGTAAAAAACAGGGCTTGTGGAGGGGAGGGTCTTGGAAATATATCAGTAATTGATGAAATGGGAAGGGGTCCCAATCTGAGAGATGAAGAGGAAGTGGGAAGACAAGTTGGAGGGGGGAGTTAGAAGCCAGGCTATGGGAGAAGGCCCTGAAAAGAGACAATGCATCCTCGTCGTATGCCAGGCTCAGCCTTATCCAGTTCAAAGTGGTCCACAGGGCTCATATGACTGTGGCCCAGATGAGTAAGTTTTTTGAGGAGGTGGAGGACAGATGTGGGCGGTGTGAGGGAAGTCCGGCGAATCATGTACACATGTTCTGGGCGGATCTGAAGCTGAGGGGATTTTGGTAGGGATTCTCAGATGTCATGCCAGAGGTCCTGGAAGGGAGGGTGACTCCGATTCCAGAGGTGGCAATATTTGGAATGTCGGAAGATCCGAGATCCGGGGGGGGGGAAGGATGACGTTTTGGGGGGGGGGGGGGGGGGATGACGTTTTGGCCTTTCCCTCCCTGGTGGCCTGGAGTCAGATTTTTCTGGGACGGAGGGACGTGGAGCCTCCAAAGTCGGGGGTGTGGGTCAGTGACATGGCAGGGTTTCTCAGGCTGGAGAAGATTAAGTTCACCTAAAGGAGTTCATTACAATTGTTCGCTCGGATGTGGCAGCCATTCATCGACTTCTTTAAGGAAAACTGACCGTCAGCAGAAGGGGGGAGGTAAATGGCAGGGGCGGGGGGGGGGGAAAGGGGAGGCATGGAAGTGGAGAATAAGGGCAGGGAATCTAATATATGGGTAGCTAGGAGTTAGGGCGGGGGGAAGTTGGGAATGTTAATGTGGGGTTTTTGTGTGTGTCAGACCGCTCTGCTATGTAGTGTGTTGATATGTTAAAATGTTAAAATGGTAAATGCCTCAATAAAATGTTTTCTAAAAAAAAAGAATACCTACAGTGCATAAAGAGGCCATTCGGTCCATCGAGCCTGCACCGACCCTTGGAAAGAGCACCCTATCTAGGGTCAGACCCCTACCCTATTTCCGTAACCCAGTAACCCCACCTAACCTTTTTTGGACACTCAGGGGCAATTTAGCATGGCCAATCTACCTAACCTGCACATCTTTGGACTGTGGGGGGAAACCGGAGCACCCGGAAGAAACCCACACAGACACGGGGAGAATGTGCGAACTCCATACAAACAGTCACCCGAGGCTGGAATTGAACCCGGGTCCCGAGCACCGTGGGGAAGCAGTGCTAACCACTGTGGCACCGTGCCGCCCCTGTTATTGGCTTATCAGAATTTTTAAAGCCGTTTGCATTTCATACATCAAACTTAATTTGTTAACAGAATTACTAAGCTCCTTGAAACATGTGAACATATTTTCCGCTTAATTAGCAAGTGGTCAATGATAGCCAGCTTTGAGTTAAAGAAGCCCAGTTACTTTATTTTGCATAACATGTTGTCTTATTTTAATGTCTGTTGAAACTAAATCAAAATAAGCTTACAGTTACTGCAGACCACTCTTTTATCAATAGTTGCTCTTGAGACTAATTAAAGTTGTGTGTGTATTTGGGGGAGAAAGAGGTCATGCAACTTTACACTGCAACTGCAAAACTGATTTCTGAAGATTCTCCAAATGCAAAGAGAGGAAAGAATTGGAAGTGAGATGAGAAAGCATGAATTTCAAACCTTTAAATTAAAATTTTCAACAATTGATTCGATTTATTTTATAATCAAAAGCAAAGTATTTTTAAAAGTTTCTAATTGCTCTTGTTTAAGGCACATGCTGTCCAAGAGACTGAAGTTCGGGAATCCTTTAGTTCAGGCTTACTGGCTGCTGTTGTTTGAAAATGGAAGTTTATTATCGATATTTTAAGAAAATTTGCACTTCGCAAATATGTAGAAATAGATTGATATTGTTACAGAAACAGGCTATCTGGCCCAACTACTCCATGTTGATATTTATCCCCACACAAGATAATAGTCCAGGCCACATAATCTGCCCTCTTCATAAAGCCTTCATTCACCTGTCTCCTTCAGCGACCTGATCAATCTAATCTTGGGGCACAATTCTCCGGGAAGACATCTAAATGGGGTAGCGAGCGGGAACTGCCTCGAGCTTCCCGACTCTCAGCCCAGTGAGGCCGGCAAAATGAATCGGTCCATTTAATGAGGCCCCACGGACTTCTCACCGCAAATGAAGGCTCGCCAGCCGATTCACCGACACCGCGCGTGCCAGCCCCTCGCTAACAAGGTCGAGCAGCACTTGCTCAGCCAACCCCAGACAGATCGCAGCCATGGCACCCAGAAGATTTGGGGCTGCAGATGTGGGGAGACTCCGAAACATATTGGAGGCCAGGAGAGATGTCCTGTTCCCCAGAGGTTCCCATAGGGCAGCCAATGCTGCCGGGATGAGGTGGCTGTGGTTGTGAGCAGCGGGAGTGTGATCAGGGGGACTGGCCTCCTGTTCCGGAAAAGGGGAATGACATATACCAGGCAGCATGAGTGAGTAGACACCAACACCACCCCCACCCCACCCCGACCCCCCCACCCCCCGACCCCCACCCCCAAACCGAGACCATCCGGCCACCACGCAAGCGTTCACCCCCCAACACTTCATGCAACTTCCCAACATATCCTCCACCCCACTCTTTCTTCAACCCTCCCTTCACCCCCTCGCCTGCCCTTCACACACCACCCCCCCCCCCCCCCCCCACCACCACTGTGAACCACACATGTGGCTATCGATGCCCTCTCTATGACTCCTCAGGAAAAGCTCTCCCACAATCGCTGGGAGAGGGCCCAGACTGGCGGTGGAGTGATGGACTGAAGAATCCTCACCTCTTTTGAGGAACAGGCCCTGGAGGAGGAGGCACCATTGGGAGATTGGGGAATTGGAAAACACAGTAAACACCCTTGTGCACAACCAGTATGAAGCATCTGTCACTTTCTTCTGCAATGCGAGCCTGTGGTGATGTGCATCACTTTAAATACACAAGGGGTTAATGTAAATACATGTAGACTAGCTAGACACTAGAGGGAGCACCAGAGACATCACACACACACACTCAACCAATACATCAGTTAGAAAGGACACGACCAATGGGCATTCACGATACACAGAGGTGACACGACCACAGGAGGGCATTACACCAACTCATATATAAAGGACACCACACACATGATCTGCCTCTTTCTAGTGGAGACAGTCAACAAGTAGAAACACAGGGTTGATTTGATATCACTCCCACCACGTGGATTGTAGCAGACTGGTTAGTCAGTCTGAGTAGCTATAGTAGGATTAGCAGTAGTGTTGAACCCAAGTTATAGAAGTGTATATAGTTTAATAAACGTTTTGATGTTATCTCCATGTCTGATCCTTCCTTTGTCAAGTGCATCACAAGGAAGCCACTTATGCTACACCTAGAGCATAACAAGACATGGTACCACGAGTGAACTGTTTCAATCCACATAGCCATACCTCAGCGTGCAGTGACAACCAGCAACAATACCCAGGCAAGATGTTCGAGATCAGGGTTCCACAGCAGCTCCAGTGCCACGGCAATCTCCGCGGAAACTGGCGGGCATTCTGGCAAAGGTGTGAACTCTTCCTGGTAGCAGCCGACCTACAAGACGTAAACGATGCTGAAAAGACAGAGCTTCTGCTCATCATCGCCGGTGCCGGAGCAGAAGAAATCTTTCAAAAATTAGAGTTCTCCAGAAGGCTAAACAGGAGCAACTTCCAGGCAGTCCTGGACAAATTCGGCAAATACTGTGAAGAAAACACACTCCAACCAGCAAGAAAAGGTAAGAAAAGCGTCTGTACTTACCACGAGGCCGAGGTCCCGGAGCAGAGAACAATTTTGATCGGCGGCCATCTTGCTAAAGGAACTACACATGCGCAGTTGCACGAGAAGCACGCAGAATGGGAAGGTCCGTTTGTCATGCGCGACAAGCCGCGCATTCGCAATGGCGAAAACGGCCCGCAGTTCAGGAACAGCGATTTGTGCATGCGCAAATGCTTCCTACATCTGACGTCACATGCGTCATGACGTCAAAGGCACCGGACCACGCCCATTTAAAGGTGAAACGTCCCAAATCAAAACAAAAATCTCTTAAAGCTGTAAAACAACCCTCTTTCACCTGGAATAACTGCACAATGCTTCAAATTGAACCAGAACATGACATTTACCTCCAAAGAACCCTGCAACAAGCAGTTACCTACACCCAAACTGATGATTCCAAACTGGAATACTTTGATACCGACCGTTACACATTCTCTGGACCTCGCGAGCCCAATGCCAGCTCTGACGCAGACAGTGATGATATGGTCCTAGAAGACTATGATGAACCTTTCACCTTGGGAGGCTACCCCCGTACTAAATCCGACACAGACGCGGATTCATTCTTCGCATTTGAGGATCTTCAGCCAAGCATCTACGACATCCCAACTCGTGAGTGCAGGATTATGCTGCGGCCTGACACCAAGAGACAGACAGCGGTACAAGCCCACAGAGAGCGGCCTGCTGCCACACAGAGCGTGGTCCACACACCGCTAAGGGTTTCCGACGCTATATGAAAGAAGACACGCAAGGCTCCACACCGCAATCCTTGCCTGAACAAGAAGTGACTCCAGTGTCACAAGCCTCCACAGCGAGCTCGTGGACAGACTCCACGATAGAAGAAACGCAAGACTCCAGAGTACAGACCTTGCACACACAAGACGTGACTCCAGTGTCACCAGCCTCCGCGGCGAGCTCGTGGACAGCCTCCACGATAGAAGCAACGCAAGACTCCAACGCGCAGTCCTTGCAGGAACAAGACCATGAGGGTCTAGCAACCTCCTCTGACCAACTAGCAGCAGACAATGCAAGTCTGCCATGCTCAAGCCAACAGCAAGAAGACCATGACGGTCTATCATGCTCCAGTGCAGAACAAGGCGACGGTGACAGTCCAAGCCCAAGTGAAGAACAACAGCAAGACAGTGACGGTCCACCCACATTGTTTGCGCCACCAAATGAAGACTCTGACAATTTACCCAACCCAAATGAACAGCTAGCAGCAACTGAGGCTCTACCCACGGTATGTGAGATGAGTGACGACAGCATCCCACTTCCCATGCCAGATGTGGGCTGGTTTAGCACACTGGGCTAAATCGCTGGCTTTTAAAGCAGACCAAGGCAGGCCAGCAGCACGGTTCAATTCCCGTACCAGCCTTCCCGAACAGGCGCCGGAATGTGGCGACTAAGGGCTTTTCACAGTAACTACTTTTGAAGCCTACTCGTGACAATAAGCGATTTTAATTTCATTTTCATTTCATTTCATGTGCAAAGGGACAGACCTCAGCTAGTGTGCACAGAGGCACTCGACGATCACTGTGACACCACTGGTGACTCCGGTGACACCACGATACTTCCAACCTCATTCGCTCGAACCTCTCTACAAGTCAATGAATTCCAGCATGTCCCAACTCCAGGCGTGCAGCTTCAAGAAATCTCAGCGGACTCCAGTGAACCTGCTAAGACTCCGGACGAGGAGCACCGACAAACCACACCTGACTCAGGGGGCACAAACGAGACTCCAGACACGGAGCACCAACGAACCAACACTGACTCGGTTAACACAGACCGGACTCCAGATGGGGAGCAACCAAACGCCGACTCTGATTCACGTAAGCCGGACTTGACTCCAGACAGGGAGTGCCGCAATCTCAGTGATGGCACGCTCAGGGTGGCAGCAGATGCCACAACGACAGGAGATGGATCACTTGACAGTTACACTGGGTCAGTAATGACAAGCAGTGACTACAGTCCGAGAGGAATTCACCAATATTCCCCACAGCCAATGACAGCTTTTGCTGCATTCCCAGCATTTAGGAATGCAGCAGCCAGCAGTCAATGCAGCATCTTCTCAACCAGGCCAGCCTCACGGATTGCCCACGAGTGGAATCAAGACCAAAAGAGGACTACCACAGGCGCAATCTGCACCGCAGACTGGATGCCTTAGTTACAGCCCAGGATTTGCTGCACCCCAGCCTGGCCAAGCGGCATGTTCCTATCGGATGCAAGACTCTAGTTTCACGCCAACACCTTATCGACTACAAGATGCCATCCAACATCACCATCACAAACATCGCAAAAAGAAGGGACTTCAAAACAGACAGTGAAGTGATTTGACCACTTCTTGGTTCCTGTGGCACAAGGACATTGATGGCATTCATAAGGACCTGCCACCATCAAATTCACCTACCCACCAAGAGAGACATTCGACCATGATGTTTGATGGTTTTTGGACTCAGACAAATGTTTTGGACTTATTGTTTCATCACTGTTCTCATGACTTGTATATACCTTAACTTATCTACCTGTTTTGTGTTCAATTTTCTTAGTGTACAGAAAATATGCAACATATAAAAAAGGGGGGATGTGGTGATGTGCATTACTGTAAATGCACAAGGGGTTAATGTAAATACATGTAGACTAGCTAGACACTAGAGGGAGCACCAGAGACATCACACACACACTCAACCAATACATCAGTTAGATAGGACACGACCAATGGGCATTCACGACACACACAGAGGTGACACGACCACAGGAGGGCATTACACCAACCCATATATAAAGGACACCACACACATGATCTGCCTCTTTCCAGTGGAGACAGTCAGTGAGTACAGACACAGGGTTGATTTGATATCACTCCCACCACGTGGATTGTTGCAGACTGGTTAGTCAGTCTGAGTAGCTATAGTAGGATTAACAGCAGTGTCGAACCCAAGTTATAGAAGTGGATATAGTTTAATAAACATGTTGATGTTATCTCCACGTCTGATCCTTCCTTTGTCAAGTGCACCACAAGGAAGCCACTTATGCTACACCTAGAGCATAACACGACAGAGCCGACCTCCGAAACTTTGCCTCATTACTCCAGGCATTCCTCCCCTCCCTGGGAACACCATAGGTGATGGGTGTGAGCGAGCACTCAGCAGACAGATAGGGGTCAAGCTATGGCATAGATTGAGGAGCACTGGCCCTCAGCTCTCTGCGGGTTATCATCACCGCCCCCCCCCC
The DNA here is from genome assembly GCF_902713615.1 of Scyliorhinus canicula. Classification (NCBI taxonomy): domain Eukaryota; kingdom Metazoa; phylum Chordata; class Chondrichthyes; order Carcharhiniformes; family Scyliorhinidae; genus Scyliorhinus; species Scyliorhinus canicula. The sequence goes on along the minus strand of NC_052149.1, from coordinate 193,238,684 downwards.
GCCATCAACAATGACCCATTGATGTACCGTCAATTACCAAGAGACGAGAATGGTGGAACAATCAAGGCTTTATTGAACAAGATGATGTGCCTCCTGTAGCTGGAACCAGAATGGCTACAGCTCAGGAGAGCACACACTTTTGTACGCCGCCTGCTGGGCGGAGCCAGCAGGCAGGGATTTACCGTCGTACCTTTAATATACGGGCAGTGCCGTAATACATACAATATACCACTAGTGGTGTTTACCGCACCCACTGATGGTGCCAACACAGTTCCAGTACCCTGGAGTGATGCAACACATATCCACCTTCCCCCACCATCTCCCACCCTCCCAAGATAAGATATTGATGATGGACCAGACCATGTTCTAAGTGAATCGGGTGAGTACGAGAGCCTCCCTGGCTCACCCGGCTTGCCGGAACCTCACCGCTGCTGCCTGTTCTGCTGCCTCCGGCTGGTCCTCCAGTTCCTTCCCGGCCTCGTCCTCCAGCTCCTGCTGGTCCGAAGCAGCCTCATCATACTCGTCCTCTTCCACCTCCTCGGAGGTGGGTGCATGTTCCTCATCACCAACCTCCAGCATGTCGCCCAGCTGCTGTGACAGGTTATGGAGGACACAGCATACGACCACAAAGCAGGCAACCCTCTGGGCGGTGTTCTTCAGTGCACCTCCGGAGTGGTCAAGGCCTCGGAATAAAGGAGGGACAGATTATTTTACAGAGAGGGCATGAATCGGGTACGAGCTGAGAGTCATTGTGTTTAATGTGCTGATTGTATCCTAATAGGGGGTACAGCTGATTATTTAGAAGAAAGGTGCACTGGCTGATTGAAGAATTGGTTAATAGGAGCGGATGGAATTCAATTCAATTGTGAGATGATCTATTGTTTGAAAGAAATCACAGCAGTATAAATGCTCATAATAATACAATAACAGCAGTATTAAGGCTCATAACAATGCAAGAATAGCAATATTAATGCGCAAAATACTGAAATAACAGCAGTTTTAATACTCAAAATGGAAGTAGGTTTGGTATTGTAGAAAAACAGAGGATTTTGAGGGTTTGTGTTCACAGCAAATTAAAGAGAGTGCGGCAAGTTGATGGGGATGGATAAATAGCTAATGAAATTCTAGGTGTGATCCAGAATATAAAAAACAAGAACTTGTTGTATTCTCCATTGTGCTTTACCTGGATGGCTCGGATGTGTAGTGTTGAATAAAGAAAACACAAAGCTTTGTTAACAAACAAAACTATAAGTTTATTACACTACGAAGATTCGTTCACTTTCCTAAAGTAGAAGGTTATTGTGTAAAACTATGCCATCTCTAACTTACAGAACTCTCAAGTATAGAACTGCTCTCTATGCCTGACTATCTTATCCAGCTCTCCTAACTCTCAACTCCTAATCATCTTCTAATCCCAGACTCCCCTCGTCACATGATATTTATGACATGTATATTTGTGGTTCCCTCTAGTGGTAAGAAGTATTATCATTAACTTGTTAATTCTTTACATCCCAGTCAATATACGTATCATTACAGAACTAATTATCAATTTGATTATAAACTTAACGCATGAGAGTAGTGTGTGCAGTATTGAACTTCACATTTTAAAAAGGTGCAATATTGAGCCTGTAGAGATGGCGCAATGCAAATTCACCAGGATCCAGATTCGCATGAGGAAATGTAAATTCAAAGCAGCACTTTTTTCATCACAACGTATGTGGTGATACCATAGAGGGGTTTAAAGCAATGGAAAGATATAGACCGTCTCCAGTAGCTGAGGGTCTCGACTGTGGCAACATAGATACAAGGTTAAAAATGAGAGCTTTAGATCAGAGAGCAAGAGAAACTGCACAGGAGTGTTGTCAAGGCCATGGAGTTTACTTCCAGAGTTAGCTGAGATAGTAACTTTTCCAAATCCCACCAAGGACAGGATACTCCCGCCTCGTTGCACTCTCGCTTGAGCGAAAAGAGGCCGGTGAATAGCGGGAGAGGCCAAAAGCGAGAACCGTGCCAGGCGGCAAGCAGTTTGCCATTCAACCAGCCCGCTCCCGTAGGCGCAATCGGGATCTCGCCGTAGTGTGGTGCAAAACCAATTATCACCACTTAAGCCTTATTTCCATACAATTAACGAGAGCCACCTCGTATCCAACGGTCTCCTGTCATTCATCGTCCTCCCCAGCAACTGGTCACGCTGGGGCGCCTATTAGTACTCCTTTTCAAAAACATGAACCTGGCGGAAGAGCTTCTGTGGGGAGCCGAATAGGTCACTAGCCATCTTTGCTCACAGGCAAAGAAACTGGGAGCGCTGCGCTTGCCATCCCAGTGCTCGGTGTGGTTGAGGGACCCTCCGCAGGGGTGGGCTGCCATGGGAGGGTGGGGGGGGCGGGGGGGGGGCAACTGCTCACTATGCCAACCCCTGGATCATGTTAACCTGTTCATTCCACCAGCTTCATCTTTTGCTACAGTCTCCCTGTGTGTACGAAATCAGCAAATGCACGTTCCCCGTAGGCACTAAATACGAAACATTTTGCACTGTACAAATCTGCATGTGCTCTAATCAGCAAAAAGTAACACTAACTGCAGAATATCTTTTTAAAAAGTCAACTCGAAAAACAATTTAAAACTCAATTTAAGGGTTCTGAGACAACATCCTCCAGAATGGTAAAATATGCAGATATAAGGTTAAGGCTCACAGAGGCAAGCTATCTTGGTACCTTTTAAAGGGTGGCACGGAAGCACAATGGGTAGCACAGTTGCCTCACAACTCCAGAGTCCCCGGTTCCATTCCCGACTTGGGTCACTGTCTGCATAGGTTTCCTCCGGGTGCTCCGATTTCCTCCCACAAATCCCGAAAGACGTGCTGTTAGGTAATTTGGACATTCTGAATTCTCCCTCTATGTACCCGAACAGGCGCCGGAGTGTGGCGACTAGGGGCTTTTCACAGTAACTTCATTGCAGTGTTAATGTAAGCCTACTTGTGACAATAAAGTTTATTATTATTAATATGGCGCCTGGACATGACAGTGGGGCACATGACATCCAGCCCACCCCGCCGCACAGAATGACGGGAAATCCCCTACTGCATGATTAATTAGGCCTGCATTGTCAAGACAGCAAAATTCCCACCAACTCCCTGACCCCGCCACAGAACTTGGTCCCAGAATGGAAAATTTCACCCATTGTCTGTCAGGTATGGTTCTGTGAGTATGACTATGTCAGGCTGTTACTTGACCAGTCTGTGAAACAGCTCTCCCAATTTTGGCACAAACCCCCAGATGTCAGTAAGGAGAAATTTTCATGAGTCGACAACGCTGGGTTTCTTACTGTTGATTCCATTGCCTAGGTCGATGTCACATGGTCCATCTGGTTTTCTTCCTGTTAGATTTTGGAGTGGCTTGTTACAACTCAGTAGCTTACTAGACCATTTCAAAGGGCATTTAGGTCAACCACAGTGCTGTGAGTCTGGAGTCACCTGTAGGCCAGACGAGGTAAGGACAGGGGACTTCTTATTCCTTTTAAATAGGTAACCTCATGAACTGAAAATGCCACTGCATAAATTCGAATTAGGCCAGTGTACTACCAACAGCTTGGATTCATCTCTCTCCCTGAATGTAGCAAGCACAAATGCCCACCAGCAATACATCTATCTGCCTCTGTACAGATGTGTGGCACTATGACCTACTCATTATGATCATTCAAAGGACCTGGCTGTAATTCCCGTTGATAAATAAACCATTGTGAATTTTCCTTTACTTTCTTTCGGGTTTTCATTTTGTTCTGTTTCCTGTTCCTCTTCCTCACTATGTTTACCATGCACTCCAAGCCATCCCAACTAAAATTTATTACTTGATTTTTTTTTTGTCAGCACTTCATCTTGCTGGCCACCAGCAGTTTTATTGAAAGCATGCACTTACTCCTACGGCTGGTTTCCATCCTATTCTTTGCTTTCATGCTTGCCAAAACGTTAGTTGCCCATGGAGGTTTAGATGGAATGAAGAATACATTAGTAACAAAGTTCATTACTATGGTTACTATTATAATGGGAAAGATGCACACAGTCACCAAGGCAACTTGTGCTGACAGCAGGTTAAACTTGTTGAATACTTTTGGAGCCATTGATGGATTAGAAGCTTCTCGTTATCTTCAAATTGCAGGCACGAGCAAGCAGTGCCCAACCAAAATATCTCAAACGTTGAAAATAAGGCACAGTACTTGTGCTTGGCATTTATCACATCTTCCTTGGCAATTTATTTAGCATCAAGCTACAAATACTCATATTTTTAAATTTCTTACATTTCCAAAGCATTAAATGTTTGCCAATGAGTTGCAAACTTCAATACATCATCAACACCAGAAGCATTGTGAGTGGTGGGTGGCAACAAGGTCTGCTGTATTTGGCAAGGGTGCCTCTGTTGCACCAATTCTTCAATGGCTTACCCATCCGTGCCTAGCCACCAGACGTAGGTGCTTGCCAGCATCTTCACCTTTTATAAACCCTGGGTGGGCGCTATGCAGCTCCTGTAGGAGGGACCCCTGGCAGGAGGTGGAACGACTTACTCATGATCTCCACAGGATCACGATATCCTCACATGGCAACTCATCCTGATGAGTGAAGCAGGGCCTCAGTTGCTCAGACTTCTCATTGCGCCATTCTGTCTGTATCATTCTTTTCATCTTTTAGAGCATTGGGTCACTTTGATTCCAATTTTGAATGTGTCCAGCAGACACTGGCAAAATATTTAGGATGTTCAAGGCCGGTATGATCGCCTGGGGTACTAATGGTGGTGAGATACTCTTTGGCAGAGCAGGCAACTTAATGCATTCGCATTGATAATTTGCATGCCAGGTTGGTGCTAGAAAGCATAATTGTAGGCCGCCAGCAGCAAGGCTTACCGAGGCTATGGGCAGTATGGACCTGTCTTCCCTTAAAAGGCCAAGAAATGGCTTGTGGTCGGTCACTATGCCAAACTGCCGTCTGGACATGCTGGTGGAATCTTTTCCCATTGTATATAGCTGCTGGCCCCTTCTCGATCTGGGGGTAGTTTTGTTCTATCGGTGAAAGGGTCCTCGAAGCAAAGGAGATAGTGCCAGAGTTTGCCCGCTCCCGTGTGATTGGCTTGTCACATGATCCGTGGAGTCCGCCCCCCCCCCTTTAAAGGGGTCACGCTCCCGCACTTCACAAGACCTTTCTCTGGAACCATGCTTTCTGTTCCCCATTCTGGGCTCACCAATCCCCCCTCCTTTTCCAGTGTCTATTGCCCATGTCCAACATTACCTCTTTCCTCTATATTTTAAGGCACTCTGCGATCTATTTCTGTACGTGAGGAGTGCTGTGTAAATCCACATTGGTGTTATAGCAGTAGCTTGTTGTTGTTATTCTTCTTGCACCTGGTGGTGCACAAGGCAGACTTTCATCTGTTCTCATAGTGAAGTCGTCCTGGAATAGGTCACTGGTCTGTCGCCAGAGGCTTATTATTTGAGGGTCACCGCTCCTCATCAAGCATGGTCAACCCGGAGTTCTTCTCACTCTTACTGCTTGATATTGCTGCGTTGGAAGGATTTGCAACCTGTTTGACCATGTTATGAACCCATCTAAGTCCGAGGGTGAGACGTGAACCCAGAGCTTCTGTCTCAGAGGCAGGGATGCTACCCATTGTCCCACAAACACTCCCATAGACCTTCATGCTGATGTCATAACATACATTTGAGAACTTCACCTTGTATTCAGCAGGCAATGATAGGCCCCAAAATATATTTTCAGATCTTGAAATTCCATTAAAAACTCCTCATTTATTATGTACATCTCAAAGAAACGTAGAATTGTTGAAGAAATGTGAGAAAATGCCTGTGAATTCTGGGTATCTAGATGGAAAAGATTGCCAACTCCTTATTGAGACCTTGTTCTCATTATTCAGATATCTCTTTGTTTCCTTTTCTCTCTCTCTCTCTTGCTTTTTATGTTTCACATTATTTTTGGCTTCATGCTGTGCTGTTGTGGGTTTGGCTGCCCCAATAACTAGCAATGTGTAAGTATTCTAAATTGGCCAACAAAGTTCTTTCAGAGTAAAATCCTATAAATTATTGAAATTTCAAATTTTTGCCCGTATCTAGTTTTGCTCTCATTAAGAGAATCCCAGAAGATCTTGGAGTGCTTTATTTATACAAACATGACTTGAATTTGTTACAGTAAGAATGAATATTTTATGTTTATCTATGGTCATGCTCAATTTTTAAAAATATACCAATTAACTTGTGCATTTGATGTAGTGGCTATGAATGCTAATTCTGGTTTGAGGTGTTTCTGGATGTCTAATCACATGACACTTGATCAGGTGGGGCCGGATTGGCCTTTATAAATAGCGGATTGGACTATCTCAGCATCCAACAGTCCCTGTGGCCCCTCTGATCTGCATCCAAGAGCGGCGAGACCCTGGAATCACCTCACAGTCCGGGCTCCGTTGCTGAACGCCTTCCATGGGGACTGTTGCAGTCCCAGGAATTGACACCGCTCTTGGTGGCGCTGCTGAGACAAGAGATCTGCCAATCATTTGACTGGCCCAGCTCCTCAAGGGCAGGGCTGCCTGACGTCTCCGCCATGGGGCAGAGGGCAGCAACACTGCCATGAGGTGCAAAATTCAGCCACATAAGTGAGTTAAGGCTTTCAATTGTACGGTGCAGCTTGAATGAGTGCCAGGCTGAGTGTAGCTAGCCTGGTTTAATGAAAGAGTGGTAACGTTGGGCACGATTAGTGGGGTCGGTCCCGGTGCTGACCCAGCTATCTAACGGGCCTCAACAGGGAACAGCGAGGCCACATTTAGCCGCATTTCCTGCACTGAGGAGAGCTTAGAACAGTACAGCACAGAACAGGCCCTTCGGCCCTCGACATTGTGCCGAGCAATGATCACCCTACTCAAACCCACCCTATACCCGTAACCCAAACCCCCCCTCCTTAACCTTACTTTTGAGGACACCAAGGGCAATTTAGCATGGCCAATCCACCTAACCCGCACATCTTTGGACTGTGGGAGGAAACCGGAGCACCCGGAGGAAACCCACGCACACACGGGGAGGACGTACAGACTCCGCACAGACAGTGACCCAGCCGGGAACCGAACCTGGGACCCTGGAGCTGACGAGCGGAGCTCCTCCGTGCAGGAAGAGATCTCTTGACAACACCCCCCCACCCCCCGACGTGACTCCTGGACCCCTCCCAATGCCCTAACCTACCTGTTGGGAGATCCTTGAGCCCTCTGCACCCCACCTCACAATGGCAGGGCACCCCCGATCCCTAACATGGGTAAAATGCTGCCTGGGTACCTTGGCACTGCCAACCTGGCAGTGTCTCTGCCAGCCTAGCAGTGCCACCTTTTCTAAGGTATGCCTCAGTATTATTTGATAACTTAAGTACCCTGGGCGCAATTCTCCGCACTCACGACGGTGCGGAGAATAGCGGGGTTCGTAAATTTTTACGGCCACGCTAGTCTGACGCCCTCCCGCTATTCTCCCCCCCCCCCCCCCCACCGCCCGACTCCCGACACGAATCGCTGCCGCCGTTTTTTTTACGGCCAGCAGCGATTCTCAGCTGGCCGATGAGCCGAAGTCCAAGCCCTTTACGCTGTTTTACGAACGGCAACACACCTGGTCTGGCCGTTCGTAAAACGGCCGTAAAGTCCCGATTTTGAAAACCATGGCACCGATTGGCACGGCAGTACCACGGCCGTGCCAAGGGTGCCATGGGCCCGCGATCGGTGGGAACCGATCGTGGGCAGCGGGTCCGATTCCCGCGCACTCTTTGTCCTTCCGCCGCCCCGCTGCATCACTTCGCGGGGCGGCTGAGGGGCATCCCGGCCCGCGCATGCGCGGGTTTCGCGCAAATGCGCGATGACGTCATCCGCGCATGCGCGGGTTGGAGTCTTCCAATCTGCGCATGCGCGGCTGACGTCATGTGACGCGTCAGCCGGCGCAAACTCTGGCAAGCGGGCTTAACGAAATTCGTTAAGCCCGCGATGCCGGAGTTCACGGCCGCGGCATGCTAGCCCCGACCGGGGACCAGAATCGGTTCCCGGTCGGGGAGGGGGAGGCTGGCGTCAAACCCGCCCGGATTTGACACCAGCCTTACGATTTCTCCCTGTCTGGGAGAATCGCGCCCCCTAATTTTCAAAACTTTGGGTGAACTCACTGCATTAATGGTGCACACAAGTTGAAAGGGGCAGCAGTTCCACTGTCACAGCAACAAGGCCAGAGAATCAGCTCCAAAGTTTAATTGAATTATGTAGTCTCTGCCTGGAATTGAAATAGAATAAATTTTCTCTTTTGTTCCAAAGATAAACTTCCGAAGAAGATAAAAAATGAAGCATTCTAATACTATATTAAAAAAATACCGTTACATGTAAATCATCTCTGGAAAGCAAACCAGGATTTTTAATTAAAGTCAGTAATGTGTCTTGAGGCTAAAACTAAAATGGATCAAACTAATAGCTATATTCCCATTATTAAACTAGTTTTGTGTCCCAAATTAAGTCTTAAGATTTCAACTAGAAGACCATCGATTATTTTTTTTGTTTACTATGTACGTACTGTGTACGTTCCCTTGGCTGCAGAAAAATACTTTTCACTGTACTTCGGTACATGTGACAATAAATATCAATCAATTAGCCTAGAATGTTCCTCGAAGAACCAAAGCTATTTTAAAGTACATTTTTTTATGGACAAAACAGCAGTATGTTGTCATAGCCTAGATACTTACAAAACACATTACAAAATGGCCGTCTTGATAAAGTGATCAGAGAACAAGGCCCAGACTTTTTGTATCAAGGTGGGAAGTTTGAGTCATGACATTGCCCGACTTGGCAGAGCTGTCTCCTTTGAAGGGGCCCTGCCTGCCATATCTTTATTCCATTGAGATACGGAGGCAGGCTGGTTCAGCCAGTTTGTATAAATGGCTCCTGGACCCTAAAGCCATCATCCCTCACACCCCCCTGCCCTACCCCCAGTGGTATATCCATAGCCACTCGACCAGTATCTATTATGGGCAGACCTCAAGCCATGCAGAGATGAAAACAAAATAATCTTCTACAATCTAAGAGAGCTCTCACTCATAAAACCTGATACTGAAAAACCTCTCATTCATGAAACCCATTCAAAATGTTGCATCCCCTCAAGTGGTCATTCTGTTGTAAAAACAAACACATTTCTATTCATTAACCACAAAACAGCTGCCTAATTCTTTAATTGTTTCTTAAAATCGGCAGTCATAAAATGTGCACTCAGCCCCACTGCTAAGATATGGCTCAGTTGTAATGCCAAACATTGGGATATGTCAACAATGAGGTCTATTGAAACTGCTAGAACAGATGGCTATCTCTTTTCAGAGCTACACCAGATGGCCTGCCAATCAATCCACTCCATCGACTCAACATGAAAGTTGCAGCCTGTTTTGTTTTGCCCTCTTAAGAGCAGTTCTGCCTCCTCCATCAATTTATTATTCCCACACAGCGATTAAGACCCTCGGAAGAGTAAAACAGGATATGTTTGAACTCGGCATGAATTTCAAATGGCCCTGCTGAGTTTGGGTTTCCCACCTCTGTAATTTGAAGTTGGCCTGGCTGTGCAAAAAATCTGGCCCCAGGTTTGTGCAAGGCCTAGACATCAATATTTTTAAAATTCTAGTAATGTTAATCATTCTGGGCGAAATTCTCCCCTACCCAGCGGGGCGGGGGGGTCCCGGAGTAGCGGAGTGGTGCCAACCACTCCGGCGTCGGGCCTCCCCAAAGGTGGGGAATTCTCTGCACCTTTAGGGGCCAAGCCCTCACATTGAGGGGCTAGGCCCGCGCCGGAGCGGTTGGCACCACACCGACTGGCGCCAAAACCGGCAACAACGGCCTTTGACGCCCGGCGCCGGGGCTGGCCGAAAGGTCTTCGCCGGTTCCGCATGCGCCGGTGCGTCAGCTGCCACTTATGTCACCACCGGCGCATGCGTGCTGGGGGATTCTCTTCCGCCTCCGCCATGGTGGAGGCCGTGGCGGCAGCGGAAGAAAACGAGTGCCCCCACGGTACTGGCCTGCCCGCCGATCGGTGGGCCCCAATCGTGGGCCTGGCCACCGTGGAGGCACCCCCCGGGGTCCGATCGCCCCGCGCCCCCCCAGGACCCTGGGGGCCCGCTCGCGCCGCCGGCACAGAGGTGGTTCAAACCACGGCGGCAGGAGAGGCCTCTCAGCGGCGGGACTTCGGCCCATCTGGGCCGGAGAATAACGGCAGCACAGAAACCCGTAGCCTCCCGCTGGCCCCCGCTATTCTCCGAGGCGGGCGGCGGGATTGGCGGCACGCCGACTTTTTGCGGGTGGGAGAATTCTGGACATGGCAGGGGCGGGATTTTCGGCGGCCCCGGGCGATTCTCCGACCCTGCTGGGGGTCGGAGAATTTCGCCCTCTATTCTGCTTCTTCAACTGGCAATTCCAGCAACTAATTCAGTATCTTGGTATTTATATGAAAGATTTAATCTCTTTTGTGGGAGTAAATTTTTTTTTTTTTTTAGAACAGTACAGCACAGAACAGGCCCTTCGGCCCTCAATGCTGTGCCGAGCCATGATCGCCCTACTCAACCCACGAACTTTCTGGCTTTTCCCACTGGCAGGATCATCGTGTCCAGCCAAAGGCAAACTTCAGCCCTAGGTTCCCTGGTGGCAGGGCGGGCGGGGCACGCAGAATTCCACAGACATCAGCAGGACCGAAAGATCCTGCCGACGGCCAGTGGCGAGCTGCCTCCGCCACTGGAAATCATGGAGTGGGGTGGAATAAAATTCCACACCTGTTTTGTCGTTCAAATATGGAAATTTTCAACTACATGCATCACCCGATGATCCTGTGTTTTATTATCATACAGTCGATCACATATAATAATTTTAAAGTGGAGAATAACTTGTCCCACCCAGGAGGCAGACAGGAGAAATATACATCGATGTCAGCCTGACTACTTTATAACATTTTTGTAATAACGTCTGGACTGATGAAATGACTTCAAGGGACCTAAATTTGTCTTCACTAATCGTTTTCTTTCTACATTTTCAGAGAAATTTTTATGGTCTGCTTTTCTGTTCCTTGCAATTTTACTCTCACCCTCCACTTTTGCCCTCTTAATCAAACTCTTGGTCCACCTTTGCTGAATCCAGAACTTCTTCCAATCCTCAGGCGCGTGACTTTTTTCAGCACCTTTATACGACTACTTTTCGGATCGAATACTATCCTTAATTTAGTCATTCATTTAGAAATGAAAAGTGATGCTGATTACATGCAATTTCTCCACTATTTCCACTCAAAATTTAAACATTTTCATATTCTTTTCTCTTATCCAACGCAAAAGAATTTTTTTTTTGTATGTTTCACTTGGAATAGGAAGTGTTACTTAAATATAAGTGATATGACTTCACAATTCATTTTTGTTCAGATAACCAATGTGAGATGGAGGCACAAAAGCAATATCTAGAAGGTTACTGATTTGGATTTGCCACTTTATGTACTGCTGTGCTCTAAACTTCCTTGCATTTGTTTCATTTTTAAAACAATTAAGATTTATAACAACTTCCAGAATTTATTTTATATATATTTCTGTATAGACGCTGCACAGATTGATCACTTTTTTAAAAAAGATGCCTGTATTACAGTTTAGGATTCTCATATAGCTCGCTCATACATTGCTCCCCAAGAACATTTGGCAGTGGGCTGGTTTAGCTCACGGGCTAAATCGCTGGCTTTTAAAGCAGACCAAGCAGGCCAGCAGCACGGTTCGATTCCCGTACCAGCCTCCCCGGACAGGCGCCGGAATGTGGCGACTAGGGGCTTTTCACAGTAACTTCATTGAAGCCTACTCGTGACAATAAGCGATTTTCATTTAATTTCATTTCATTACTGCCAAACAGAAAACTGACCTTGTCATAGAGAGTTTTGCATGCTTCTCATGACACAAATTCTCTGTTCCTCCTTCTGCCTGTGTCTACTTTCTCCATGTGTTTGTATCTGTGTGCTGGTTGACTTCACCATCCAGCTCTCCTGTCTTGCAACTCTCCTTTGTGTTTGGCCACAAATCTTCTGTATCTTAACTTCTTTTCCATTGGTAGCGCTTCCAGGTCACGTCTGGTCAGGTCACATGAACCAATTCTTATGAGCAAAGAAAATTTCAATTGATGCGAACTCTTGAAAGTACTTTTCAAACATTCTTAAAAACAATTACAGATTTTCCAAATATTTGAAAGTCATTATAAATTTTCCTTACTGTTAGCTTCTGAGTCAAAAATCATCACAATGCCGCATTCCCACAACTCTTTGTGTGTAAAGATCTGTGGGATTAGGTGGAAGAGGAGGAAGTGGTATTGTCACTGACCTAGTATTTCAAAGACCAAGGGCAGTGATGGACTATCAATTACGGCGAGGCGAGAGTAGAGAGTAATCGAGGCTTAATTGTTACCTCCTGCAGCTGGTACAGAAATAGGAGCAGCTTGGCGAGCACACACATTTATACTCCGCCTACTGGGTGGAGCTGGCAGGCAGGGATCTACCCCCGTACCTGTAGTACAGGAGCCTTACCGTATTACTCTAATATAAGTATTACACAAACAGTGGGGACTACCACATTCACCTCCTGTTAAAAAAAAGAGTCCAGCAGGGATGGTGGAAAACTATTTACAGGTTTGTGAGAGTTTAAAGTTTAAAGTCTGGTGAAAATTTACAAATTTAGCTGGTCGGGTGCCTTGATCCTCCGCTGTGAGCGCCTCGGTCCCGGTGGTGATGCAGGCGCCGCCTTGGTCGCCTGTTGTCATCTTCATCCCCGGGTGGAACCAGTGGGAGGATGGATCGTCCTGGGGTGGGGGCTGTAGTGAGGTGCGTGGGGGAAGGGTGGGTGGCGCCGGGGCAATCGGAGGGGGGGGTGTCAGGTGATGTGAGGATCCAGCTGGTGCCAGGTCCCTGAGGGAGACCATGTCCTGGCGGCCATCGGGGTACGCCACATAGGCGTACTGCGGGTTCGCATGCAGCAGTTGTACCCACTCGACCAGTGGGTCCGTCTTGTTGATCCACGCATGTTTGCCGAGGAGGACGGGTCCTGGAGCTGCCAGCCAAGTTGGGAGTGAAACCCCGAAGGTGGACTTCCTAGGGAAGGCAAGGAGACGTTCATGGGGGGGTTTCATTAGTCGAAATGCAGAGTAGTGATCGGATGGAGTGGAGCGCGTCGGGGAGGACCTCCTACCAGCGGGAGACCGGGAGATTTTTCGACCGCAGGGCCAGCAGGACAGCCTTCCAGACCGTCCCATTCTCTCTCTCCAACTCCCCGTTTCCCCGGGGGTTGTAGCTGGTCGTCCTGCTCGAGGCGATGCCCTTGCTGAGCAGGAACTGACGCAGCTCATCACTCATGAATGAGGATCCCCTATCGCTATGGACGTAAGCGGGCAAACCAAGCAGGGCGAAGATGCTGTTGATGGCTTTGATGACCGTGGCCGACATCATATCGGGGCATGGAATGGCGAAGGGGAATCCGGAATATTCATCGACCACGTTCAGGAAGTACGTTTTTCGGTCGGTGGAGGGGAGGGGCCCTTTGAAGTCCATGCTGAGGCGTTCAAAGGGGCGAGAGGCCTTCACCAGGTGCGCTCGGTCTGGCCGGTACAAGTGCAGTTTGCACTCTGCGCAGACCTGGCAGCCTCTGGTGACAGCCCTGACCTCTGCAATTGAGTAGGGCAGGTTGTGGGCCTTTATAAAGTGGAAGAACCAGGTGACCCCTGGGTGACAGAGGCCATTGTGTAGGGCCCGGAGCCGGTCCACTTGTGCGCTGGCACACGTACCTTGGGATAGGGTATCGGGGTGGCCGTTGAGCTTCCCGGGGCGATACAAAATCTCGTAATTGTAGATGGAAAACTCAATCCTCCACCTTAAGATTTTACCATTTTTGATCTTGCCCCGCTGTGTATTATTAAACATGAAGGCAACCGACCGTTGGTCAGTGAGGAGAGTGAATCTCCTGCCGGCCAGATAATGCCTCAAATGTCGCAAAGCTTCTACGATGGCTTGGGCCTCCTTTTCGACAGAGGAGTGCCGAATTTCGGAGGCATGGAGGGCGCGGGAAAAGAATGCCACTGGTCTGCCTGCCTGGTTGAGGGTGGCGGCCAGAGCGACGTCCAATGCATCGCTCTCGACCTGAAAGGGGAGGGTCTCATCGACTGCGTGCATCGTGGCCTTGGCGATGTCTGCCTTGATACGGTTGAAGGCCTGGCGGGCCTCAGCCGTCAGGGGGAATATTGTGGAGTGGATGAGTGGGCGGGCCTTATCCGCATAGCTCGGGACCCAGTGGACAAAATAGGAGATAAACCCCAGGCATCGTTTCAGGGCCTTGGGACAGTGGGGGAGGAGGAGTTCCATGAGGGGGCGCATGCGGTCGGGGTCGGGCCCTAGAACTCCATTTTCCACAACATAGCCAAGGATGGCTAAGCGGTTGGGGCGGAACACGCAGATCTCTCCTTGTTATACGTGAGGTTCAGAAGTTTGGCGGTGTGGAAACATTTGAAAAGGTCAGCGTCGTGGTCCTGCTGGCCTTGGCCACAGATGGTGATGTTATCTAGGTACGGGAAGGTGGCCCGCAGCCCGTACCGGTCAACCATTCGGTCCATCTCACGTTGGAAGACCGAGACCCCCTTAGTGACGACGAAGGGGACCCTAAGGAAGTGGTAAAGGTGGCCGTCTGCTTCGAATGCAGTGTACTGGCAGTCCGCCTTGCGGATGGGGAGCTGGTGGTAGGCAGATTTCAGGTCCACTGTCGAGAAGACCCGGCACTGTGCAATCTGATTGACCATATCAGATATGCGTGGGAGGGGGTACGCGTCGAGCTGCGTGTACCGATTGATGGTCTGACTGTCGTCAATGTCCATCTTCTGTTTCTCCCCAGTCTTTACCACTATCACTTGGGCTCTCCAGGGGCTGCTGCTGGCCGCAATAATGCCTTCCCGCAGCAGCCGCTGGACCTCCGACCTGATGAAAGTCTTGTCCTGGGCACTGTACCGTCTGCTGCTGGTGGCGACGGGTTTGCAATCCGGGGTGAGGTTTGCAAATAGGGAAGGTGGGTCGACCTTAAGGGGCGTGAGGCCGCATATGGTGAGGGGTGGGAGGGGTCCGCCGAATTTTAGAGTTAGGCTTTGGAGGTTGGACTGGAAGTCCAGACCGAGTAACAGGGCAGCGCAGAGGTTGGGGAGGATGTAGAGTCGGAAGTTGTTGAACTCTATGCCCTGGACAGTGGGGGTGACAATGCAGTACCCCTGGATTTCCAAGGAATGGGATCCGGAGGCCAGGGAGATTCTCTGGGTAACGGGGTGTACTGCGAGGGAGCAGCGCCTTACCGTGAGGGGTGGATGAAGCTTTCTATGCTCCCTGAGTCAAGAAGGGGGCAGCACGGTAGCATGGTGGTTAGCATAAATGCTTCACAGCTCCAGGGTCCCAGGTTCGATTCCCGGCTGTGTCACTGTCTGTGCGGAGTCTGCACGTCCTTCCCGTGTGTGCGTGGGTTTCCTCCGGGTGCTCCGGTTTCCTCCCACAGTCCAAAGATGTGCGGGTTCGGTGGATTGGCCATGATAAATTGCCCGTAGTGTCCTAAAAAGTAAGGTTAAGGGTGGGGTTGTTGGGTTACGGGTATAGGGTGGATACGTGAGTTTGAGTGGGGTGATCCTGGCTCGGCACAACATCGAGGGCCGAAGGGCCTGTTCTGTGCTGTACTGTTCTATGTTCTAAGGCAGGATGCCTTGTGCCCATCAACTTTCACTGTCGTCGTCGCGGTTGTGAGGTTGTGCGGCCGGGACTGGTCGAGTGTGATGGAGGCGAGTTGCGGCTGGTGTTGGTAGGCCCCGGGCTGGTCGGCGGCAGTGGCAGGCCATGAACGGCCCGATGAAGTCCCCGACGAGCAGGGGTCCTGAGGCACCGTCCAAAATGGCGCCGAAGATGGTGCCGCCCACGGGGCGCACATGGCGGGCAATGATAAAGATGGCGGCGCCCATGGGCCGCACGTGGTCTGTTGGGAGGAAGATGGCGGCGCCCGCAGGCCACACGTGTTCTGTTGGGAGGAAGATGGCGGCGCCCACGGGCGCACGTGGGGGGTGCAAGACACTGGGCCTGTGTACAGCAGCGATTGACCGGACCTGGCACACAGCTGCGAAATTTCCCTTCTTTCCGCAGGCCTTGCAGGTTGCACTCCGCGCCGGGCAGCATTGTCGGGGGATTGGCTGGCTGCCGTGCGGCGCAGGCTTTGGGTTGGTTGGGGGTGGCCGCTGGTGGGGCCCACGATGTACATGAGGGCGTTGTGTGGTCGGGAGTGTATGCCGTGCGGTCGGGGGGCATACGACTGTACGTTACAGGAAGCTACCGTTAACGAGTTCACAAGTTGCCTGGTCGCCGCGAGGTCGAGCATACCCCCTTCTAATAGGCGCTGGCGGATGTACGCTGACACCATGCCCGTAACAAAAGCGTCCCTGATTAAGAGTTCTGTATGTTCCACGGCCGAAACTGCCTGGCAATCGCAGTTCCTCGCCAGGATGTGCAGGGCACACCAGAAATCGTCTAATGAATCACTGGGGAGTTGCTGCCTCATGGATAGGAGGTGCCTGGCATAGAGCAGGCAGCGATCTACCCCGTACTGTAGTACAGGAGCCTTACCGTATTACCTCTAATACAACTATTATACAAACAGTGGTGACTACCACAGGCAGGATCCTCTGTTTGGGAGACTATATATTCTCCGGCAGGAACTGAATTGCACTAGTTCAGGATGCAATTCTGTATTCTTGACATGCAAAGTTATCCATGGCGTGGAATACAAGGGGATTCCTAGGGGAATCCCGAAAACAGCCACCATCTTGAGCAGGCGGCCCGATAACGAAGTCCCATGGCCGGCACACCCACCCACCCGCACCACACATCAGCAATGACCCCCCCCCCCCCCACCCCACTGCACCGCAGCCCCCCCATCTCCAGATTGCCTGGGTGGTCCCCATACCACTAAGTACAGGGGTGACCTTACCCGCACACCCTATGGACCCTGTAATGGGGGACCTCACAGGGACTCCCTGCCTAAAGAAACCCTCTCCACAGACTCCCCCCCCCCCCACACACAGACCACAAACCCCCCCACGCACAGAAAAGAGACCCCTGTCTGGATGTGAGAGAGCAGTCCACCTGTCAATTCCTGGAAGGAAAGCAGCTGTGCCTGTGTCTGGTTCACACAGATCCATTATCTGCAATCCATTCATGACTTTGAGTAGTGGTTTGTGATTGACATCTCGTAAAAAAACATCTGCAGCTTTGATCCATTCATCTCCCTTCACACTTCAGTGGCCTAGGTGGTGAAACCCCAATGTTTGTAAATATTCCCCACATCAAATAAAGATAAGTGCAGTGTAATCACACTTGAGTGATTGGAATGCATTTAGTGCAACTTACATCTCCTGATGTAGGCAATGTTTACAAACACTGGGGTTTCGCCACTGAGGCCACTCAGGCCTAAACCGAGATGAATAGATCAAAACAACAGATTGTTGTCGGCCACATGTTGTCCAGACCAGGTAAGGACGACAGATTTCCTTCCCTAAAGAGCATTAATGAGTTTTACTATTATTGTCACAAGTAGGCTTACATTAACACTGCAATGAAGTTACTGTGAAAAGCCCCTAGTTGCCACATTCCGGCGCCTGTTCGTGTACACAGAGGGAGAATTCAGAATGTCCAAATCATCTAACAAGCATGTCTTTCGGGACTTGTGGGAGGAAAGTAGTGCACCCGGAGGGAACCCATGCAGACACAGGGAGAACGTGCAGACTCCACACAGACAGTGACCCAGTCGGGAATGAAACCTGGGACCCTGGAGCTGTGAAGCATCAGTGCTATCCACTGTGCTACCTAGCCACCCACTATTGAACCAGATGGGTTTTTACGACAATCGACAATGGTTTCATGGTCATCTTTAGACTCTTAATTCCAGATTTTGGTCTGGCTATGTGTGACTTCAGATCGGCAGCAATGTGGTTGACTCTCAGATGCCTTCTGAAATGGAAGGCAGTTAGGTCGGGCAACAAATGCTAGCCCAGTCAGCGACGCTGAAGTCTTGTAAAAATTAATTTTTTAAAAATCCATTCCACGACGTTGATAGATTTTCTGGAATAGGATAACACTAAGTTATCTGATACATCTTGCATCACTTGCATGTCTGCCTGAGTAGCCTGATATATCTCAAAACAGAGTCCCTGTGGCGATTCAGGAATCATTGCTATGCTGTGCATAACAGATTCTAACATGATTTTCATGTGCAATTTCAGTGTGAAAAATCACTCGAAAGTTGGCAAAACTTTGGTCCCTGCAGAGAAGGAGATGTAAAGGCCTGATAAATGGGCCACTCCAAAAGAGTGCAACGCCCCACTGAACACACAAGATTAGATTTGTACATAAACAAACAAGTTTAGGTAACTAGGCAAGACCTCCATCTCTTCGCAAATTTGAATAAGTGCTTAGATCAATGCAATTGATCATATTCTCAGACTCAGGCTTTTACACCACAGTCGCCTTTCACATAAAAGGACACATTAGATTCATTAGATTGCAACATCTGAAGATTCTATTCTGCTGGGTTAAGTACATGACCTGCATTGCAAAGCGAACAAACTTTCATCCAATTTGAGAAAGCTTAATGTTTAAATTTGAAATGATTCAGACAGGAGAAGATCATTTAAACCGGGGACGGGATTCTCCCATCCCGTGGCAGAGTGTCCATGCCATCGTAAACGCCGTTGGGTTTTACGACGGCATGAACGGGCCGCTCCCGGGACTAATTCTGACTCCTACAGGGGGCCAGCGCGGTGCTGGAGTGGATCCGCGCATGCGCAGTGGCTTCTTTCACCGCTCCAGCCCTTACGCAACATGGAGCAGGATGACAGGACCGGCGCACAGGAAATGAGTCCCCCAACCAGAGAGGCTGGCCCGCCGATCGGTGGGCCCCAATCGCGGGCCAGGCCGCATCGGAGGCCCCCCCCTGCGGATGGAGCCTCTCTCTCCAGCCTCCCCCCCCCCCCCCCCCCCCCCCCCACCACACAGGCCGCCACCTGACCCTTCCACGCTGGGTTCCTGCCGGCTGAGAGCAGGTGTGGATGGCGCCGGTGGGACTCAGCGTTTCCACGACGGCCGCTCGGCTCACCCTGGCCTGAGAATCGGCTGGCCGGCCGCGTAGAGCGGCCCACGACTTGCGCCGCACCAACCATGCCGGCACCAATGGCGCCGATTCTCCGCTCTGCGGCGCGGCCCGGTCGCGGGGATTCTCCGGCCCGGCCCAGAGCTGAGAGAATCCCACCCCATCAGTCTTGCACTAAACAGATTCCACTTCATCGTGAATATGGATAAAAGGAAAGTTACAAGTTACAAATTCGCAGATTTCCATATTCTTTTGATGGATCTGATATAATGGCTGGAATTTTTCAAACCTCCTTAACCCCTCCCACCCCCCCCTCCCCCCAACATCCTGAGAAGTGGGCTGGCAACTGGGCAGTTGAAGGGTGGGAAAAATCAAGTGGGTGGTGCGGGGGTTGAAGGAGACGATGGTTGATTTATAGGCGAGATAATACCTGTTGAGAGAACAGCCAATAATATCAGCTGACAGGAATGGACCAGGGATGGAAATGGGGTGGTTCCACAGTTTAGTGGGATCAGAGACAAGGGACAAAGAGGGAGTGGGGGACATGGGTGCAGATGGATGCAGCCCATTGCCTCCTTGCCAGTGCTGGTATCTTAATGGCCACTTAGAGTCCTTTTCCCCCTGCCGCTGTGCCGCCACCATTGGTCATTTATCGGTGGCAGAGGCACCCACGTCACATGCGTGCACCCTTTTCTCACAAAGGGACCTTCCCACCCATCGCCCTGAAGTGGAAATAGCTGCTTGATTCTGATTGCTGCCTCCAGCAGAACCCCACTGACCCCACTCTCCAGCGAAGCTACTGCTTGTGGACTGACTACAGTCCCAGCAGTGACCACTGCTGGAGAGTCACTGGCCTTCTGATTGGCCAGCAGCTCTTGGAGATGGGACATTCTGCCTAAGGCGGTTCAGTGGGTGTGGGTGGAAGGCGCAACCGCAGGCAATTTAGCCCCTGACCACCATAAAATATGGTGTTAGTTTTCAGGGTCAGCAGGCTCGGGTCCCTTACCGCTTTCCAGCTGGTGGGCAGGGCCACCACCTCCACATAAAATTCAGCCCTATTTGTGCACTAATATTTACGAATTTAATATTACCGTTTGACACCTTTGAATCTGCTTTTCCACACAGATAATGCATCCCACTTTTGGAACATCTCCAG
This sequence comes from Scyliorhinus canicula, assembly GCF_902713615.1. Classification (NCBI taxonomy): domain Eukaryota; kingdom Metazoa; phylum Chordata; class Chondrichthyes; order Carcharhiniformes; family Scyliorhinidae; genus Scyliorhinus; species Scyliorhinus canicula. Next base: position 193,218,327 of record NC_052149.1, on the reverse strand, counting down.
AAATAGTAACATGGAGATTTTTAATGTAATACATATGAGCTTTATCACTTCATATAATCAACTGCATTTTTCATTTGCAGTCTCAGACAGAAAAAGGACCGTCTTCTTCGTCGACAATCGCTCGGAACTGCCAATTTGGTCAAATGCAAGCCCTGTGCAGTGATGCACCCCAGTTCTGTCTGCGGATCTGATGGCCACACTTACTCCTCTAAGGTAAAGTAATTTTGAGTACTGCAGCAGTGAGGAAACAGTTTGCAATATGATTTACTTTTTCATACCCCCAATTTGGACGCAATGTGTTAAAAAAATTTGGTCTGCCGATGGTTGTGTCGTATCTATTATTTGAGAATGGGGGGGGGAAATGAAAACCATAAACCTCCTTAAATACAACTTCTGGTTAACAATGCAGAAGAAAAAACTGAAAGATACACAAAAGTGTGGATCTGAAGATGGATTGAATTAAAGAAATCACAAATTCTGCATTGCATCCGGGGGTTTGCTAATCTTTCCTCCAGCAGCACACTGTTTGAATGTACGAACAAGTAAGCTTGAGGTTTTAAGTCAACATCAAAATGAATTAAGGAAGCTAATTCATCTAGTGGGATTTTGTGAGGAATATTATTTATATACTGCCAAGGAATTCCATTGAACCAGAAATCTGCAACTTGAAACAATCGAGACCAGCGGAAAGTGAGGAATGTTATTACAGAATGTTATAGAATCTTAGCCTCAAAGACCGTTATGCAAATAGATAATTCGTTTTACTTTTGCACAGCAAATAATTTTTTATTATGCTTGCTCCATCCATTTGACACTTCAGTTTATAAGATTTACTAGATCTCAGGATATAGTAATATTTTTACATAGTTTAGAGTCTCTTGTATTTAATGTATCCATTTTATGTGAAAGCATACAAGATTCTATTGCAGCCTATAGAATGGTTGAATAGAATGCAGGATGTTTTGGAAATCAAGGTGTCCAGTTATGTTGCTTTTAAGTGACCAGGTCTGCGCTGTACAATGCATGAACACATAGCCTCCGCAGTTCAACACATATTACTTTCTGGATGATTAATTTGGTTTTGGCTGTTGTGACACTTTGGCAAGTTATCAGTATTCTCCATGCTGGTTCATTGTGCTGTGTCGTTGTCTTCCCTATCTAATGAGATATATAATAAGAGTGTAAATATTTATGTGTCATCCATTTATACACAGCTTTGTTTTCCAAATGCACCTTTCATTTTTTGCCTGATTTTTGCCCAAAAGATTTTACTGAAGTAATAGTTTAAACAATGATCAGTTTGATAAGTTCCAAATACATAATTTCATATATTTCAGTATAAAAAAGGTTGTGGGCGGGTTTCTCCGACGCCAGGCCAGAGAATCGCCGGGGAGCAGTGTGAATCCCGCCCTGACGCCGGCTCCCGGATTCTCCACCGCTGGTTTTTCGGTGGGGGCGGGAATCGCGCCACGTTGGTCGGGGGTCGTTGGCAGCGCCCCCCCCCCCCCCCCCCCCCCCCCCCCCCCCGCGATTCTCCGCCCCGCGATGGGCCGAGTGACCAGGTCCTTAACTGGGGGACCTGGCTTTGCGGGCGGCCTGCAGAGTTCCCGGGGTGGCGTGGATGGATCTGGCACCGTGGAGGGGGGCGGGGTGGGGGGGGTGCACAGTGGCCTGGCCCGTGATCGGGGGCCCACCGATCTGCGGGCGGGCCTGTGCCGTGGGGGCACTCTTTCCCTCCGCGCCGGCCGCTGTAACGGTCCACCATGGCTGGTGCGGAGAGGAACCCCCTGCGCATGCGCTGGGATGATGCCAGCACACACTGGCGCTCACGCGCACGCACCAACCTGCGCCGGCCAGCGGAGGCCGTTCGGCGCCAGCTGGCAGGGCACCAACTCGCGCTGACCGGTGGAGGCCCAGCCCCTGAAGGTGCTGAGGATTCCGTACCTTCTGGGCGGCCCGATGCCAGAGTGGTTCATGCCACTCCTCAGCACCGGTATGGCCCACCCAGCCGGTTAGGTGATAAGCAATTGCAGAATTTCAGAGCACTGGTCAGCCTACCGGTCTCCCATCCCACCCCTTGCCATGGGATGGGGAGTGGGCCAGCTACCCACCCCCGAGTGGCGGGTGGCCAATTAAGGCTATTTAAATACCTGCTCTCAGAGGATGACTGGAATTCTCCAGTCAGCCTTTAGGCACCAGGAGGCATCAGGGACCAGCCCAGCTGACTGGAGGCAATGTTCTGTCAGGCCAGTGCCCCAGGAAAGCCTTTGAGGTCCACCTTGCCTGCCAGGATCCAGTGCAGCTGCAGGCTGACCTGTGGAGGGTTCCCCTCACCGCACCCCCACATGTTCTGTTTTTTGCTTGTAGGAATTTATATTCACAAGAAAACACACTTTTTATGTTTTACTAAAGATGCAGCAAATTACAGTGTGCAATAAACCTACATTCACTTGTTGACTTCATCTTGGAAATCATCCATTATTAACCATTTCGTATTTAGGCATTGAGGTGGAGCGCAGGAATTCAGCATCCTGACAATATATTTCTGTCTGAAATCACATGTCTGTACTTTGCACGAGCTGAACTTTTAGGTCTTGATGGGGGTGGGAACGGGGGATAGTGGCACGGAATTTTCTGTACCAGTCAGTCTGCCCATTCCCCGACTCTGTCCCACCCCTGCCATTTTCTCAAAGGCGAGATGGGGTTGTCAGCGTAGCTACCCGCCCGCAAGTGGAGGGGAGCCAATTCCGCTTGTCAAAGGCCTATCTAATCCAGAGACTGACTGGAATTTTCCTGTTGTACTTGAGGTCCCCGGATGCATCGGGGAATAGTGTAGCTGTTAGGAGGTGGCCTCCCAGTGGCAGATCGGTAGGGCTGTGCTCCATGTGGGTTTTGAGATTCTGCCTGCCTGCTTGACATCAGCTGCAGCGGGTGGAAGAACTCCCCCATCATAGTGTGGCCTGACCACTGAGTTCAAATGGCCCTGCTGCCTTTCCGTTTCCTTCATGTGTGATTCATGCCCTGATCCCATATCATTGGGAACGGGATCTGTCAGACATGGAAGCGGGACTTCTGGATCAAAACTCCATCTTCCATTTTGGAGTCTCTGTGGAGCTTTTCTTTTTTATCCTTTCATGGGGTGTGGGCATTTCTGGCAGAGCCATTATTTGTTGCCCACCCCTAATTGCTCTAACTGATACTAACTTTGTATTCCAGATTTATTAATTGAGTTTAAATTCCACCTAGTGCCATGGTGGGATTTGAACCCATGTCCCCACAGGATTAGCCTTTGACTCTGAATGACTGGTCTACGGACATTACGACTGCATGAAAATTCAGGCCCCAATGCAAGTTAGTGGCAGAAGGGTCAGCCCAGGACATAATTCAGTAGCAGGTGAGATCCTATCTGAACTTGAGAATCATACAATTTACAGTGCAGAAGGAGACCATTTGGCCCATATAGTCTGCACCAGCCCTTGGGAGGAGCACCCTACCTCAACCCAAACCTCCCCCATATCTCCGTAACCCAGTAACCCCACCTAACCTTTTACGACACTAAGAGGCAATTTAGCATAACCAATCCACCTAACCTGCACATTTTTGGACTGTGGGAGGAAACCAGAGCACCCGGAGGAAACCCATGCAGGGAGAACATGCAGACTCCGCACAAACAGTCACTCCGAGGCCGGAATTGAACCCAGGACCTGGAGTTGTGAGGCAGCAGTGCTAACTATTGTGCCACCATGCTGCTTTACTGAGCATAACAGGGATAAAAAAAACTACTGCTTATTTCCTGAGAGTATTGCATTAGGTATTGGAAGATGTACCAAGGGGTTTCAGCACCATTGCTAAAAACATGGAGGAGTTCAGTCTGCGCAGTGTCGTATTGGCAGACTATAAAAACTGCAACGGCAACTGACAGAAACAGTGTGGTAAGTTCTCTCTAATAATTTCCCTCCCTCCCTAATGGACATGGTCAAAATTGCTCCATTGTGGCCGTGACTTCAGTTGCCTGGATCCCAAGCTCTGTAATTCCTCCCGATGATTCTCTGCCTCTCTACCTCACCTCCCTCCCTTTTAAAAATAAATTTAGAATAGCCGATTCATTTTTTCCAATTAAGGGGCAATTTAGCGCGGCCATTCCACCTACCCTGCACATCTTTTAGGTTGTGGGAGCGAAACCCACACAAACACGGGGAGAATGTGCAAACTCCACACGGACAGTGACCCAGAGCCGGGATCGAACCTGAGACATCGGCGCCGTGAGGCAGTACTGCTAATCACTGTGCCACCGTGCTGCCCCTCACATCCCTCCTTAACAGCTACCTTGGTGAGCAAGCTTTGATCATCTGACCTATTGGCCCAAATCTTCCGGTCTCCAGATTGTTGGCCACTGGACATACGACTGAAGTTGTGCATCGGGACACCATGAAAATCCCAACGTGCAGATCCATGTGGGAATGCTCAGTAATTTTCAGCTTCCAATTTGCCTGATCTTCAGGACCCTCCACAAACTTCTCCAACTCTGAGCTGGAGTCAGAGACTTAGGACATTTCCGTGGGACTCACCTGAATAGTTGCCCAGGACATATTGTGGGTCTACCTACACCACATGGACTGCAATGGTTCAAGGAGGCAGCTCACCACCATCTTCTTCAGGGCTATTAGGGTCAGGCAATAAAAAGTTTGGCCTAGCAGGTGATGTCCACGTCCCGTAAATTAAATTTTACAATGTTAGACAGATTAAAAACTAGGTGAACACCTGGGTACCTCCATAACCGACCCCAACCACCATTAGCTCCCCCTACCATCCAACTACCCCCTACCACCTGATGACCTCCTGACTGCCCCCTAACCTTGACCACCCACCTACCCCCGCGACCTGACTAACCCTGACTACCTGACTAACCTCTCCAAATTTCTGTTGCTCAGTGAACATGAATGTCCTTCAAAGCTCAGCTGATCGACAGTGAATTAAACATCTTTAACATTGTTTATTTGTTGTTAATAGTTTTACCCATAAATTTTGCATCGTTGCATTTAAAAATGTTAAAGAATTCAAATTTCATCTGCTATCAGGTTACTTGTCAAATTGTAGGCAGTGCAACCTCCTTTTAACAACATTGTGTGAAATGGACTAAAGGTTCTCGGAGAGAAATTTGTAGCTGCTACAGATCAGATTGGCTTTCAAGCACTTAATCATCCCAAATATCTTGTCCATCTGTAGACTCTGAAATTCTGGCGGCGCATTCCTATTCATGAATTAAATATACAGTGGAATCTCATTATTGCAAACTTTTATCACACATTACTTCTGAAAATGGTTGTATTTAATGTTGTTGAAAACTGCATTTGTGTCCTCGGAGTCCTTGGCAAGCAGTGCTTTGGTTCCCTCCTTGAATTTGCAGAGATGGCATTTGCCTGCGTTATATAGTAATTAGAGATAATTATATGCAGAACAACATTGGGAAACATTTAAAATGCTGTTCAACAGCGGGCAGGACAAATATATTCCTCGAAAAGGAAAGAACAAACTAAACGCTAATGAGAGTCCATGGATGAATAATGACATGAGGGAACAATTGGGAGTTAAGAAAGAGGCATACATTAAGTACATAGACAGCAGATGGGTTCATATAAGAGAGAACACAAAGGGATTCGGAGAGAAGTCAAAAAACGGAAGGCAAAAAGGAACTACAAAATTATAATTTCGAGGAACATAAAACAAAATAATAAAATACTTTACAGGCACATCAATTTAAAAAAAGGCTGTGATGGGAAAAGGACCATTAAGGGATAGGCAGGCTCGTACCACAGGTAACAATAGGGCCATTAGGTAAACATTAACTAATTATTTTGGTTTGGTATTTACCAGGGCAGTGGAACAGGTAGAGATGACACGGAATGATTGGATGAGCAATGAGTGTATTTAAAATGTTTAAAAGGCAGTGTATTGAATAAATTAATTGCAGTCAAAAAGGATAATACCCCTCATCCAAATGAATTGCAGCCATGCATTTTGAAAGCATTTAGGGAGGAGATAGCAGAGATATTACCATACATATTTAATAATTTGTTAGAATAAGGTGCAATACCAGGAGACTGGCAAATGGCTGATGAAATTAATATATTTAAGAAAGGGGACAGAACACGTCCAACGAATTATAAATCAATGAGTTTCACCTCAGGTAAGAGGAAAAATAATGGAATCCCAACTGAAGGAGAGAATAGAAGAACATGTAGAAACAAAGATTATAATATTGCCTAGCTAGCATGGATTTCAAAAAGGAAAATCTCACTTGACCAAATCTTGTTGGATTTTTAGAGGGGATGATAGAGAAAGCAGACAATGCTAATGCAGTGGATACAATAAGTTACCTGGATTTTCAAAAGGCTTTGAATAAGATGACTCATAATAGACTAATCAATAAGGTCTGAGAATGTGGCAGAACGGTAGCATCAAGACAAAAAGCAGAAAGTGAAGTAAAGGGCAGTTATTCAAAGTGGCACATAGTGGGAATTGGTGCTTTCCAGGGATCGGTGGTGGAACCGCAGTTGTTCAGAATTTACATAATGATTTGGACTTTGGAGTCAGGAACATGATGAGTTGCATTTACATGCCAGCACTAAGTATTTTTCCAGCAGGGTGGGGCAGTACGGTATCACACTGGTTAGCACTGTTGCATCACAGCACCAGGGTCCCAGGTTCAATTCCCGCTTGGGTCACTGTCTGTGTGAAGTCTGCACATTCTCCCCGTGTCTGCGTGGGTTTCCTCCGGGTGCTCCGGTTTCTTCCCACAAATCCCGAATGACGTGCTTATTAGGTGAATTGGACATTCGGAATTCTCCCTCTGTGTACCCGAACAGGTGCCGGAATGTGGCGACTTTCACAGTAGGGATTTTCACAGTAACCTCATTGCAGTGTTAATGGAAGCCTACTTGTGACACTAATAAAGATTACTATTACTATTAAATAGGATAGGTACCCACTCCACTACCTTCCCTCCCTACTCCCAAGCTCACACCCATAATAAGGAGGGTGTGCAGGCATTGAAATCCGCAGCCTACCCACCATTTGTAAAAAGGTAATTTTTGTGAGGGCCACAAAGAATCCAACACAGATTTGTAGAGTCAAATAGAAAGTAACTTTATTTACAACAATAGTTACACAGCACCAGTATTTCACAACTGGTTCTGTCTCTAGCCGATAACACAATGACCAGCTCTATTTTTACAGCTGAAAGGTTAATTATTGCCACCTGCCCACTATCATTGCGGGAGTTCATGGGCGGGATTCTCCCATTCGGCAGAAGAGTGTTCACGCCGTCGGAAAAGCCGCGCGTTTTATGACGCTGTGAATGGGCCACTGGGAGTACCAATTCTGGCCCCTACAGGTGGCAGCACGGTGCTGAAGCGGTTCACGCCGCTCCAGCATCCCATCCCAGCACGAACTGTGCGCCACGCCAACCCGCGCATGCGCAGTGGCACCGGCGTCAACGAGGACATGCGCAGTGGTGCCGGCGCCAACCCCTACATGCGCGGTGACATTCCTCAACGTGCCAGCCCCGACGCAACATGGTGTTGTAGTTATGGGGCCGCGCGTAAGAAAATAGGCCCGTGGAGCGAGAGGCCACGATCCAGCCCCCCGCCCGCCCGCCCCCCACCGCCGCAGGCCGCTCCCCGACCCTGCACGCAGAATTCCCGCCGGCTGCGACCAGGTGTGGACGGCGCCTACGGGACTCTGCCTTTTCAGAGCGGTCATTGGCGCCGGTGCATTTGGCGTGGCGCCAGTTGCGGGCCGTTCTAGGCAGCCGGGGCCACCGATTCTCCGGCCGCTCTGAGAATCGCGTGCCGGCGTCGGGGCGGCGTGGCGCGGTTGCGGGGATTCTCTAGCCTGGCGCAGGGCTGGGAGAAAACCGCCCGTTATTCTCCAAGAATAGTGGAGTAACCATTTTCCCCCAGTCAATAGGATTTGGGCTATAACAGTAATCTCATAACATGCTGCCCATTGCAAAAAAACCTTTGGCATGGGCAGTGTCGTGATTGTGGTGGCTATCTCATCTTTGGACTGTGGGAAGAAACCTGAGCACCCGGAGGAAACCCATGCAGACACGGGGAGAAAGTGCATACTTCACACAGACAGTCACCCGAGGTTGGAATGGAACCTGGGACCCTGGAGCTGTGAGGCAGCAGTGCTAACTACTGTGCCACCATGCCAGCTGTGACATGCGAGGGGGACATCTATGACTACGGGGAGAAAGAAAGACTTCCGGTTGTGGCTATGCGGAATTAAGCCGCACGCTCCCGCTTTAATAGGACTTGTGGGCTCTTTTAAGCACCCCAAACGGCGCTGATTCGATGATCCCGGTGGATAAAGGGGTCTGGAGCAAAACCCCCCAGGATTTATGGTGCGGACTCGGAGTGGGGCGAGGAGAAAAATGGCAGTAGCTCCCCTGGAAAAGCGGAGGAAGGTGGACACAATGGCGGCCGGTGGAGCCCCTGAGGAGTGGAGGCAGTGGGCAGAGGAGCAGCAGGCGGCCCTCCTGCGCTATTTTACGGAGCTGAAAGGGGAGTTGTTGGAATCCCTGAAGGTGACGACTAGTAAGCTGCTGGAGACCCAGACAACCCAGGGTGCAGCGATACTTGAGTTGCAGCAGCAGGCCTCTGAGCGCGAGGAGGAGGTTTCGGCCCTCGTGGGGAAGGTGGAGATACACGAGGCACTTCATAAAAAGTGGCAAAATCGGTTTGAGGAGATGGAGCTTCGGTCACTGAGGAAGAACCTGCGGATCCTGGGCCTCGAGGAGGGGCTGGAGGGGTCGGACCTGCCGGCCTATGTGGCGGTGATGTTGAACTCGCTGGTGGGGGCAGGATCCTTCCATCTGCCCCTGGAGCTGGCGGGGGCCCATAGAGTACTGACCAGGCGGCCTAAGGCGAATGAACCCCCGCGGGCGGTGCTGGTGCGGTTCCATCGGTTCAGTGACCGGGAGTGTGTTCTCCTTTGGGCCAAGAAGGTGAGGAGTAGTAAGTGGGAGAATTTAGTAGTGCGTCTCTACCAGGACTGGAGTGCGGAGGTGGCCAAGCGGAGAGCCGGGTTTAACCGGACGAAGGCGATGCTCCACGGAAAACAGGTGAAGTTCGGCATGATGCCGCCTGCGCGCCTGTGGGTCACCTACAAGGACCGGCATCACTACTTTGAGTCCCCGGAGGAAGCGTGGGCCTTTGTGCAGGCTGAAAAGTTAGACTCGAACTAGAGATTGGGGTCTGTGGGAGTTTTTCTATTTCTGTATCACTGTTTATGCTGTAGCTGGATATTCTGTTTGTTTCTGTTTTTTCTCTCGCTTTCGGACGATGTGGGTTATGGTTTTGTGTTCTAAGGGGGGTACTGGGGTTTGTGGTTGATCTGTGTCTTTGTTTGCACGGAGTTGGTGGTTGGGTTGGGACTGCTATTTGAGAGCTGCGTTGGTGGGGTGGGGCAGTGTTTGAGTTTCTCTGGTTTCCCGCACTGCGGGACAAGGGGGGTGGAGCTGGTGGCGAGGGGCGTGGTTATTAGACCGGTTTTCCCGCGCTGAAGCAGTGCCAAGGAGCTGATGCAGGGGAGGAGGGGGGACCTCATATCGGGAGGGGTCGAAGTTAGAGCGGGAGCTGCCGGGGTCAGCAGAAGTCAGCTGGCTCACGGGAGTACAGTGGAGGGAGCGTCGCGGCTAGGAGGGGTCCTAGCCTGGTGGGGGGGGGGATACCGGGTTGCTGCTGGATTGGCCAGGGAGGAGTTGGTGCGGGTCGGGGGGGTCGGGGTGAGGTCTTATCGCTGTGGGAAACGGGCTGAATGGGTGCTGGCCAGGGGCGAGCAGTCGATGGGCTATGGCTAGTCGACGGGGGAGGGGGGCGGGGTACCCCCGATCCTGCTGATTACGTGGAACGTGAGGGGGTTGAATGGGCCGGTTAAGCGGGCCTGGGTGTTTTCGCATCTGAAGGGGCTGAAGGCGGATGTGGCCATGCTCCAGGAGACCCACCTGAAGGTGGCGGACCAGGTCCGTCTGAGGAAGGGGTGGATGGGGCAGGTTTTCCACTCAGGGCTCGACTCGAAGAACCGGGGTTGGCAATCCTGGTGGGGAAGAGGATGGCGTTTGAGGCGTCTGAGGTTGTGGCTGATAGTGGCGGCAGATATGTGATGGTGAGCGGTAAGCTGCAGGTGGAGTGGGTGGTGTTGGTAAATGTGTGTGCCCCAAATTGGGATGATGCTGGTTTCATGAGGCGTATGTTGGGCCGCATTCCTGGCCTGGAGGTGGGGGGCTTGATCATGGGGGGGGGGACTTCAATACGGTTCTGGATCCCCTACTGGATCGTTCTAGTTCAAGGACAGGCAGGAGGCCGGCGGCGGCCAAGGTGTTGAGGGGGTTTATGGACCAGATGGGAGGAGTGGATCCCTGGAGGTTCGGGAGGCCGTGGGCTCGGGAGTACTCTTTTTTTCTCCCATGTGCACAGGGTTTATTCCCGCATTAATTTCTTTGTTTTGAGTAGGGGACAGGTCCCGAGGGTGGAGGAGGCCGAGTATTCGGCTATTGTGATTTCGGACCATGCTCCGCATTGGGTGAATCTGGAGATGGGGGAGGTGCAGGACCAGCGCCCGCTTTGGCGTCTGGACGTGGGGTTGTTGGCTGATGAGGAGGTGTGTAGGAGGGTTCGGGGATGTATCGAGAGGTACCTCGAGGTCAATGATACTGGGGAGGTCCGGGTGGGGATGGTGTGGGAGGCTCTGAAGGCAGTGATTAGGGGGGAGCTGATCTCCATCCGAGCCCATAGGGAAAGGGGGGAGAGGAGGGAGAGGGAGAGACTGGTGGGGGAGTTGTTGAGTGTGGATAGGGGGTACGCGGAGGCCCCGGAGGAGAGATTGCTAGGGGAGCGGCGTAGCTTGCAGGCCAAGTTCGATTTATTGACCACCAGAAAGGCGGAGACACAGTGGAGGAAGGCGCAGGGAGCGGTCTATGAGTATGGAGAGAAGGCGAGCAGGATGCTGGCGCATCAGCTTCGTAAGCGGGACGCGGCTAGGGAGATCGGTGGAGTGAAGGATAGGGGTGGGAATATGGTGCGGCAGGGGGTAGAGGTCAAGAGGTCTTTAGGGACTTTTATAGGGAACTGTACCGGTCGGAGACGCCGGCGGTGGGCGGGGGAATGGAGAGTTTCTTGGACAGGCTCCGATTTCCAAGGGTGCAGGAGGAGCAGGTGGAGGGACTGGGGGCGCCGATCGAGTTGGAGGAGCTGATCAGTGGGATTGGCCACATGCAGTCGGGGAAGGCGCCGGGACCGGATGGGTTCCCGGTTGAATTTTATAAGAAATAGGCGGATCTGCTGGGCCCCTTGCTGGTTAGGACCTTCAACGAGGCATGGGAGGGGGGTGTTTTGCCCCCGACGATGTCTCGGGCGCTAATGTCCCTGATCCTGAAGCGTGATAAGGACCCCTTGCAGTGCGGATCATACAGGCCAATTTCACTGCTGAATGTAGACGCCAAGTTGCTGGCGAAGATCTTGGCCACTAGAATAGAGGACTGGGTGCCGGGGGTGGTACATGAAGATCAGACGGGTTTTGTGAAGGGGAGGCAGCTGAACACTAACGTGCGAAGGCTGATAAATGTGATAATGATGTCGGCAGCAGAAGGAGAGGCGGAGATTGTGGTGGCATTGGATGCGGAGGAGGCCTTTGACAGGGTTGAGTGGGGGTACCTGTGGGAGGTGTTGGAGAGGTTCGGGTTTGGGGTGGGGTTTATTAAATGGGTGAGGTTGCTGTACGAGGCCCCGATGGCGAGTGTAGCGACAAATGGGAGGAGGTCCGAGTACTTCAGGCTCCACCGTGGGACGAGGCAGGGGTGCCCCCTGTCCCCCTTGCTTTTTGCGTTGGCAATTGAGCCTCTTGCCATGGCTCTCAGGGAGTCGAGGAAGTGGAGGGGTTTGGTGCGAGGTGGGGAGGAGCACCGAGTGTCGCTGTATGCGGACGACTTGCTGTTGTATGTAACAGACCCGGTGGGGGGAATGCCGGAGGTGATGGAGATTCTTGCTGAGTTCAGGAGTTTCTCGGGATATAAATTGAACCCGGGCAAGAGTGAGCTGTTTGTCGTACACCCGGGAGATCAGGAGGAAGGGATTGGTAGGCTCCCGCTAAAGAGGGAAGTGAGGAGTTTTAGGTACCTGGGGGTTCAGGTGGCTAGGAGCTGGGGGACTCTGCACAAGCTCAATTTTACGAGGTTGGTGGAGCAGATGGAGGAGGAATTTAAAAGGTGGGACATGCTGCCGTTGTCGTTGGCGGGTAGAGTACAGTCCATTAAAATGACGGTGCTCCCGAGGTTTTTGTTTTTGTTTCAGTGCTTCCCCATTTTCGTTCCGAGGGCCTTTTTTAGGAGGGTGAACAGCAGCATTCTGGGATTTGTTTGGGCGCACGGGACTCCGAGGGTAAGGAGGGTCTTTTTGGAGCGGGGCAGGGATAGAGGGGGGCTGGTGCTGCCCAACCTCTCTGGGTACTATTGGGCGGCTAACGTCTCGATGGTACATAAGTGGGTAATGGATGGGGAGGGGGCACCATGGAAACGGATGGAGATGGCGTCCTGTGGAGGCATGAGCCTGAAGGCACTGGTAACGGCGCCGCTGCCGCTCCCTCCAACGAGGTACACTACGAGCCCGGTGGTAGCGGCTACCCTCAAAATCTGGGGGCAGTGGAGGTGACACAGGGGGGAAATGGGGGGCTCGGTGGAGGCCCCGCTGCGGGGGACCCACCGGTTTGTCCCAGGGAACATGGATGGCAGGTTCCTGGGGTGGCACAGGACGGGCATAAGGAAGTTGGGAGGCCTGTTTATTGACGGGAGGTTCGCGAGCCTTGGTAAACTGGAGGAGAAGCTTGAGATCCCCCCGTGGAATATGTTCAGGTACCTTCAGGTCAAGGCGTTTGCTAGGCGACAGGTGGAGGGGTTCCCTTTGCTGCCCCCCCCAGGGGGTAAGGGATAAGGTGCTTTCGGGGGTATGGGTCGGGAATGGGAAGGTGTCTGACATCTACCAGGTAATGCAGGAGGTGGGGGAGGCGTCGGTAGAGGAGCTGAAGGCTAAGTGGGAGGTGGCGCTGGGGGAGCAGATTGAGGAGGGGACATGGGCGGACGCCCTGGAGAGGGTGAACTCCCCCTCTTCATGTGCGAGGCTTAGTCTCATCCAGTTCAAGGTGCTGCACCGGGCTCACATGTCCGGATCTAGGATGAGTAGGTTCTTTGGGGGCGAAGACAGATGCGTCAGCTGTTCGGGGAGTACAGCGAACCATGCCCATATGTTCTGGGCATGCCCAGCACTGGAGGAGTTCTGGAAGGGGGTGGCGAGGACGGTGTCGAGGGTGGTGGGATCCAGGGTCAAGCCAGGGTGGGGACTCGCGATATTTGGGATTGGGGTGGAGCCGGGAGTGCAGGAGGCGAAAGAGGCCGATGTTTTGGCCTTTGCGTCCCTAGTAGCCCGGCGGAGGATCTTGCTGCAGTGGAAAGATGCGAGACCTCCGAGCGTGGAGACCTGGATTAATGACATGGCGGGATTCATTCACCTGGAGAGGGTCAAATTCGCCCTGAGGGGGTCGGTACAAGGGTTCTTTAGGAGGTGGAAGCCTTTCCTCAACTTTCTGGCTCAACGATAAGGTACTAGGTCAGCAGCAGCAGCAACCTGCGGGGGGGGGGGGGGGAGGAGAAGGGGGGGGAGAAAGGGGGGGAAAGGGGGTTGGGAAAGAGGGAGGTTTAGGGGAATAGTGTTTAAGTTAATTTGCTTATTGTTAATTTATTTTGTTGTTTATTGGGTGGGGGGGGGGGGGGGCGGGTGGGGGTTTGTTATATGCGTTGTTACGGGTGCCGGGGGTGTTTATTGTTATTGTTATTATTGTTCTGTGGATATATATTTTCCAAAAAACTCCAATAAAAATTATTTTTTTTTAAAAAATGACCGCGGGGAGAAAGTCAGTCGCCTTTTAGCGCACCAGGTGAGGCAGCAGACTGCCTCACGGGAGACCATACAGGTGAAGGGATTCGGGTGCCAGGTTGGTTTCTACCCCATCGAAGGTTAATGCTGTGTTTGAAACCTTTTATTGAAGTCTGTACAGATCGGTGCCCCCGGATGAGGGGTCACCCATGATGCAGCTTTTGGAGAGGTAGTCCTTCCTGGTGGTGGAGAGGTAGAGAAGGGAGGAGTTGGAATCCCCGATGGGCACCAAGGAGATTATGAAATATTTTGGTTGAATGCAGTCAGGTAAAGTTCCGGGCCTGGATGTACCTTCTGCCTGATGGAAGGGTCTGGAAGAAGGCAATGCCTGGATGGGAGGGGTCTCTGTGGGATTCACCAGAAAGTATTTGCTTTAATCCAAATCTACCATATACGCCGTGAAGGACCCTGATCACAAGAAACTGCAGAGTGTGGTGAACTCATCCCACCACATCACACAAGCTTGCCACCCCCACATTGATTCTGTATACACCTCCTGCTGCCTCAGGAAGGCAGACAGCATTATCAGAAACCCCTCCCACCCAGGCATTGCCTTCTTCCAGACCCTTCCATCAGGCAGAAGGTACAGAAGTCTGAAGACTCGAAAATCCAGACATAGGAACAGCTTCTTCCCCACAGCTACAAGACTCCTCAACGACTCCCCCTCGGATTGATCTGTTCCCTGTAAGAATATTATTCACGACGCCCTATTCTGCTCTTGCTCATGTATTTGCTTTGTTTGCCCCCTTTTTCCGCACTCTAACCAATCACTGTTTGTCGATGTACCATTTGTCAATGGTCTCTTTTGGTTATTCTTTTGTCTACTATGTACGTACTGTGTATGCTCCTTCGGCCGCAGAAAAATACTTTTCACTATACTTCGGTACATGTGACAATAAATCAAATCCCGATGCCTACTTTATTCAGGTACTTCCAGGTTCCCGATTTCTTACGTAAAGAGATCCCTTCATTTTCCCTGGCACCTTCACCCTCCCTCTTGAACTGGATCTTATCTCTGGCTTAGTTGGGTGAGGGAAAGATTTCGGACATGGGCCATGGTCCGTTGGATGAGGTGAAGAGGAAATGGGAGGGTGAGCTGGGTCAATTTTTGATGGGAGGGTGTGGAGTGAGGCACTGCACAGGGTGAACTCAACCTCCTCCTGTGCCTCACCTTGATTCAGCTCAAGGTGGTGCACAGGGCGCACGTGACCAAGACGAAGTTGAGTGTTTTTTTTCTCTGGGGCAGGGATAGGTGCGAGCTTTGTTTTCGGGTGTTGGCGAATCGTACCAATATGTTCTGGGCGTGTCCTAAACTTGAAAGCTTCTGGGTCTCCTTCTTTGACACCATGTCAGGGATTCTTGATATCGAGTTGGAGCCTGGTCTGCTGGTGGCTATTTTCAGGTATTCGGACTTGCTGGTGCTGCAGACATGGGTGAAGATGGATGTCCTCGCCTTTGCCGCATTGATAGCTGGAGCAGAGACCTCCTACTCCACCCAGTGCCTCGGCCTAATGGATTTCCTATATCTAGAAAAGGTCAATTACACCATTAGAGGGTCGATAGAAAGGGTCAAATCTAGACGGCAGCCTTTAATTTCCTTTTTCAGAGTTAGTCACCATCAGCTGCTGGGTTTAGTGGTGTTGTTAATTATTGGTTGGCATTGCACCTTTATGTATTTGTTGTTTAGTTTGGCTTTATTTTGTTATATGGAAAAATTTCTTCAATAAAAATATTTAAATAAAAAACAATGAATAAATTTTGAGATTCAGCAAAACAATTAACAAATAAAGTTCATCGCAGGTACACGTTAGTGCATTTGGTGAGATGAATAAGGAAATCATTCCTGACATGGAGTGTGCAACTTCAGGTGAGGTAAAGTAGCAGAAGGACTTTGGAGAACAAATACCCCAATCGCTAAAAGTTACACCTCAGGTTTATGTGATCATTAAAAGAACATACATCAAGAGTTGGCTTTTTTTCCAGAAGGAAAGAATTGAAAATTAAGGAAGATATGCTAAATTTGTATGAAACCTGTGTGGTTCTGATTGCCATATTATGAAAAGAATATAAAGGCACTGGAGAGGGCGTAGAGAAGATTTACAGAGATGATACCAGAAATGCTTGTATATACATCAGGAAAGGATCATTAGAACATAGAACATAGAACAGTACAGCACAGAACAGGCCCTTCGGCCCTCAATGTTGTGCCGAGCCATGATCACCCTACTCAAACCCACGTATCCACCCTATACCCGTAACCCAACAACCCCCCCCTTAACCTTACTTTTATTAGGACACTACGGGCAATTTAGCATGGCCAATCCACCTAACCCGCACATCTTTGGACTGTGGGAGGAAACCGGAGCACCCGGAGGAAACCCACGCACACAGGGGGAGGACGTGCAGACTCCACACAGACAGTGACCCAGCCGGGAATCGAACCTGGGACCCTGGAGCTGTGAAGCATTTATGCTAACCACCATGCTACCCTGCTGCCCCATTGGCTGTATCTCTTTTCTCTTGAAAGAAGGAGGCTGAGTGTAACCTAATTGAGGCCTTTAAAATTCTGAAAGGTTTTGATAGAGTTGATTCAGAGAGAATGTTCCTTCTTGTGAGGAAGAGCAGAACTGGAGGCCATCGATATAAAACAGTCGCCAAGGTGTAAAATAAACACCAAAAAATCCAATAGGCCCATGACAGGGTGTAGGGAATCCCATGGAAGGGGTGGGGGAGTCCTGTGTGTGTGTGGGGGGGGGGGGGGAAGTCCAATGGAGTGGGGGTGAGGGGGGGAGGCGGTGGAGGAGTCCCATGGGGAGGGGACCTGGAATTCCCTAGGGGTTTGTGGATATCCCTTGGGGAGTCAGGGTAGGTCTGTGTAATCGCTACCCAAAAGCTAGGAGTGGTTTTAATTCTTCAAATTGGTTCTGTGTAACTATAGATATAACACAGTCAGAATCATCCTGAGTTTGTGATTTTAAATGACATTTTTGGATGGTTCCCAGTGCTGCCCATGGGAATTGTGTACTTCCCAGGCAACTGCCTTTTCAACTTTACCTGGGAACTTCTGGGGGTGGAGCCCCCCAGCACATCTTTGCAGTACCCCGCGGATACGACAGCCTGGAGCTTAGAAGTTACAACCCAATAATAATTTCACACCTCAAAACTGTTGAATTGTTGTTCTGGATTTGGATTGTAGCATCTGAACAGCATTCTTTCTCACAGTAATGCATTGTTTTGAAGCCAGCTATCTTTCCAGATTTGTTCTCTCAAACATCCTCAGTGTAATGTTAAGTTTCAACGGCATTACAAATTAGGCTACATCTGTGTTGTAACTACTTATTATTAGAAAGATCTAATCCAGCATCTGTTGACTGATGCAAAATCAGCAGATACTGATTCTGTCACAAATTGGCCGCAATCTGATAAACTGTGAGGCTGTCTAATAGCAGAGCTCTGAGTTCTCCGACAGAGGTATAAGGCTCTTTCTAAGTGATTTTTCATAGTTTCAGAGTGTGGCAGGACTTGTATTATGTTTAAATATTAAAGGGCAGCATGGTGGCGCAGTGGGTTAGCCCTGCTGCCTCACAAAATCGAGGTCCTAGGTTCGATCCTGGCTCTGGGTTCGCTGTCCATGTGGAGTTTGCACATTCTCCCCATGTCTGCATGGGTTTCGTCCCCACAACCCAAAGATGTGCAGGCTAGGTGGTTTGGCCAGACTAAATTGCCCCTTAATGGAAAAAAATTTATTGGGTACTCTAAATTTTTTTTTAAAGATCAGTAGGATGTCTCTACTTTAGAATATGTCTCCAACTTAATGTATTGGTGTGCACCCAATACTGTTTTACATCAATTGTTCCATAAGCAGTCTGGTCTGCCAGCCATTTATTCTGTTTGCACAAGGCCTTGTGAACTGTTCACACCACCACTCTTAAATTCATACTAAGAAAGCAAAGCACAGGTATTGACGTTGTACAGAATACATGGCAACCACATATTTAATAAATTCATAATTGTGTAGTAGTAAACACATTTTAATTAACACAGATATATTATTAAATTACCATTTTCTCACGTCTACAGAAACTTTCTATTTTGACAGCTGACAACACTTTTTCATCCTTCCCATTCTATCTCAATTTAGTATCATGGTGAGCTGACAGTCTGACTGGCATTTTGAACATTGCTTAAATTAGTTTTTACCAAAATGGAATTATCGTGCTGCTTCAAGACGCAAGTAAACACCGTGAGGTAGAGCTTCCACCTCGGGCACAATCGATGATCCAAGCTCAAATTGCACTGAAGATTGTGCCAATTTTAAGATGTTCTTTTTCTTAAGTTACCAATCAACAAGCATCACAGCTGCCACAAACTAGCACAGTTAGTCAGTCTTTCAGACATGGTTCTAAAATGTTTAAATTTAAAACATATTCCCTGGTATAGTTGAGTGGTAATCTGGTGGAGTTTAATAAACACATTTTTAGATTTAGATTTATTGTCACATGTACGAAGGTACATTGAAAAGTATTGTTCTGCCTACAGTCCAGGCAGTTCATTCCATGCATGAAAAAAACATCGGACAAATGATAAATACACAAAGTAAATACATAGACGTAGACATCGGGTGAAGTACACAGAGTATAGTGCTAACAAAGGAGAAGATGCGTAGAGAGATCAGTTCAGACCATAAGGGCTCATTCAGGAGTCTGATAACAGCGAGGAAGAAGCTGTTTCTGAATCTGTTAGTGCACGTTCTCAGACATTGGTATCTTCTGTGTGACGGAAGAGGTTGGAAGAGAGAATGACTCGGCAGAAGCAGTCTTTGATTATATTGCCCGCTTGCCCAAGGCAATGGGAGATGTAGACCGAGTCAATGGATGGGAGGCGGGTTCGTGTGATGGACTGCGCTGTGTTCATGACTCTGTACTTTCTTACAGTCTTGAGCCGAGTGATGCACTATCAATTACGACGAGACGAGAGTAGAGTGCAATCGAGGATATATAATGCAAAGAGGTGTAGCCTCCCGCAGCTGCTGCCAAAATAGACCTCAGACCTGATGAAGGTCCTGTCCTGGGCGCTGTACCGTCTGCTCCTGGTGGCGACGGGTTTGCAATCTGGGGTGAGGTTCGCAAACAGAGAAGGCGGGTCGACCTTAAGGGACGTGAGGCCGCAGACAGTAAGGGTTGGTAGGGGTCCGCCAAATTTCAGGGTTAGGCTCTGGAGGTTGCACTGGAAGTCCAGGCCGAGTAGCAAGGCAGCGCAGAGGTTGGGGAGGATGTAGAGCCGGAAGCCGCTGAACTCTACGCCCGGATGGTGAGGGTGGCGGTGCAGTACCCCTGGATCGCCACGGAGTGGGATCCGGAGGCCAGGGAGATTTTCTGGTTAATGGGGTGTACCATGAGGGAGCAGCGCCTTACGGAATCAGGGTGGATGAAGCTCTCAGTGCTCCCGGTGTCCAGAAGGCATGATGTCTCGTGCCCATCGACCTTCACTGTCATCAACGCGGTCGCGAGTTTGTGCTGTCGGGACTGGTCGAGCGTGACGGAGGTGAGACGCAGCTGGTCTTCCCCTTTGTGGGAAGGCCCAGCTTCTAGCACTATGTTTTTTTTAAACTAGCAAAAGACAATAGGCAGTTTGCACTGATCATAATTTGTGTTTATAATTTCCCCAACGTTTTCTGCTGGTTTGACTGATTTGGGGCAAATTGCGCCAACATAATAAACCTCAAGGGAGCAGAAACTTCAGGCCTTGGGGTAAACAAAAACAAATCACTGATCTTTTCTAGTTGTAAATCCCAGAAGCTTCTTTTTAAATGAAAAGATTGCAACATTTCAACTGAATGGAAGAATTAGTATATTGCAAGATCTGAACGTATTGTCGTACTGCCCTCTTTCTGTTAGCGAGGTACAAATAAAGTTAGTTCAGTAATGGCTGCCTGCAGTTAAGCTAGGGCAGGGTTTTCTGACCCGACTCGCCAGCGGGATCTTTGGGTTATGCAGAAGGTAAGCCCACGTATGGTGGTTCGTTGGTGACCAATGGTCTATTACCATTTGTCGCCGAAAAACATGCTGGGGTGGGGGAGGGGCAGAAAATCCCACCACTTGCCATACCCAGTGCAATACGGAATAATATATCCAATCCTGGATTTAATATCGCCTGCACTGTATGCTGCACTACAGCGAGTGTTTTAATTATTTATTTCTTGTGATGTTGAATGTTTAATTTTCTGTAGAAAGGTACCTAAGGGTCATCCTATATATACTGTTACACAGCTGGAATGTTGGAAGATTAGATACATGCTTTGTTCATTATACCAATAGTTACCATCAGTTATGAGAAACACAGCATTTCAGTCTATCAATGCTGTGTATATTGGGATTAGCTAGAGTCCACGAGAGGCCATAGACATTTCTTTCTGTCAGAAAGCGACGAGTGGTAATAGAGCTTGAGGAGCACCACCCGTATCAGGTGTGAGGCTATGGACAGGGTGCAGAGGAGGATGTTGCCTGGTCTGGAAAGTGTTAGCTATGCGGAGAGGCTGAATGGACTTGGAATGTTTTCATTAGAATGACGGAGGTTGAGGGGTGACCTGATAGAGATCTACAAGATTATGAGGGGCATGGATAGAGTGGATGGCCAGGCATTATTTCCCAGGGTATAGGGGTCGATAACCGGGGGCATAGGTTTAAGTTCCATGGGGCAAAGTTTAGAGGAGATGTACGAGGCAGGTGTTTTTACGCAGAGAGTGGTGAGTGCCTGGAAAACATTGCCAGGGGAGGTTGTGGAAGCAGATACATTAATGGCAAAAGACATCTCAGCAAATCCATGGATTGGATCGGTTTCAAGGGATACGGCACTAGGAAGTGCTCAGGGTTTGGCCAAGGATGGCATCATGACAGGCATAGACTTGGTGGGCTAAAGGGTCTGTGCAGTTTTATTCTTTGTTAATGGAAATAAAAATGTTCAGGATGTCTATTGATCTACAACCACCAATGTCCAAAGTGTCCAATTATCACCGGACCCCAATTTAAATTGTCGAAAGAACACCAAGCTATTTGATGATGAGTAATACAAGCTGGGGATGTATAGATGATTAGAAATTAAAACACGGGAAGAGGTCATTCAAGACAAGCTGTTTTAGTTTTCACTCACCATATGAACTGTAATGACAATTCCATGACTCTGCTCTGTTTTCATTATCTTTTATTTCACTTTCTCTCAGCAACCTATTCTTACAGGTTGACCTGGCCACTCTTTCAAACTAACTCTGGTAATATATTCCAAGGACTCCAAATCATCCTTCATAAATTAAAAAAAAGTGGGCTGGTTTTGACACTGTGGGTGGAGTACCCACCATCAATGTAAAAGTCAACGACAAGCCTGCTTCCACTTGACCAACTCGCCCCTGAGCCATTTAACAACCATCAGGCCTTCCATTGGCTTGAAGCGAACATGCTGCACCACCACCACCCCTCCCCCACTCCACTCTTCCAAGAGGAAATTCTACCTCTGAGAGCTCTGGTGAATCAGTGACGGCAACTCCCTTGTCCAACAGCTCCACTGGGAACAGTGGCCATTTTAGGGACTGCAGGCAGTGCTGAAGAAGAGACATCATTGAGTGTGGACTTAAAACTAATCTTGAGGTCTCACAGGGGCCAGTTAGCCAGACGTCAGCAAGCGGCAAGTGGATGGGGAGGAGGAGAGTTTTGCAAGGCCGGATCATCAAGCAGATGAGGAGAGGAAACCCAGGGGGCAGAATTGCCTTGGGAGCAGGCCTAAATTGGACCCTGGTTCAAAAACAACTTGATTTTAAAATTTTCATCCTTCTTTTCAAATCTTGACATAACTTCAACTCTTTATCTCTGTAATCTCCCTCATGCCCCACAATTCTGAGATATTTGTGCTCCTCTAAATCTGGCGTCTATGAGTATCCCCAATTTTAATTTCCCTCTGAATGATCACCATACCTTCAGCTGGCAAAGCCCTAAGCTCTCAAATTCCATCCCTAAACCATTCTGGCCTCTTCCACTCTTTCCTAGATGCTCCCTAAAATCTACATCTTTAACCAAGCATTTAGTTATTTTCACTTGTGTCTCCTGTGGCTCGGTATCAATTTTTTTGCTGTATTGTTTCAATTTTGAGTTTGAGAAGATTGTTACGTTTTGGGACTGTGTCTTTTAGTTAGAGTAACTGAAGGGGGACCCATCTGAAATCAGCCTGACACCACATCTGGCTGTTAAAGATTAAAGAGGGGCCAGGTTATTTTTTTTGGGAAGACGGTGCAAGGACTTGGGGACAATGGCTTGAGCATCTGTTCTCGCAGTGGTCAGAGTAGTAGTCTCCAAAGTCCCAGGAAGGTATTGAGAATATCAAGTTGTATTTCCCTACGACCTTTAACATAATAAAGCTTCTCATAGAGCTTCATGGGAGCATTAAGATGTCACAATCTACTCAACACCATTAACTCTCCCAGCGCAAGCCCAAATCAGAGGCGACTCCTCTCCGTCGAGAGAACTTAGGGCGGAATTCTCCCGCCCCCCCCCCCCCACACGCCGGGTGGGAGAATCGGCGGGGCACCGCGCGAGTCCCGCCACGCCGCCCCGGCACCAGCACGCGATTCTCCCACCCCCCCCCCCGAAATCAGCGCGGCGAGAATCACAGCTGGCCGCTCGGAGAATTGCCACTCGCCGTTTGCAAAAGGCCGAGCGGCGATTCTGCGGCCTGGATGGGCCGAGCGGCCGCCCCAACACGGCAGGTTCCCGCCGGCGCCGTCCACACCTGGTCGCTGCTGGCGGGAACTGAATGAAATGAAAAAATGAAATGAAAAATTAAATGAAAATGAAAATCGCTTATTGTCACGAGTAGGCTTCAATGAAGTTACTGTGAAAAGCCCCTAGTCGCCACATTCCGGCGCCTGTCCGGGGAGGCTGATACGGGAACTGCGCGGGAACACTTTGGGGGGGGGGAAGCCTGTGGGGGGAGGGAGGGGGGTTCCTGCACCGGGTGGGGGGGGAACCTCCAATGAGGTCTGGCCCGCGATCGGGGCCCACCGATCGGCGGGCTGACCTCTCTAAAGGAGGACCTCCTTTCCTCCGCCGCCCCGCAAGATCCATCCGCCATCTTCTTGCAGGACGGCTTCGGGGAGGACGGCAACCGCCCATGCACGGGTGACTTCATTTACGCAACGCCGCTTTTTACGTGGCGCCAAAGCCCAGCGGACCAAGGTTCCTAGCCCCCAGGGGGCGGGACGATAGGGGGCTGGGAGCGGGCTCCGACACTCCAGTTTTCACTCCGGCGTCGGGACTTTGTCTCCATTTCGGAGAATCACGCCCGTAGTCTCCCAAATGGAGAATTCCGCTTCTAAACGGTTGTGCTGTTAAACTGCCCATTTAGTTTCAAAATCAAAGAGAGTTGAGCTCTAGAGTATAGCCAATCTATATATCTCAGGTGGGTGAGCATGTGCCTGGGCAGCCCGATAGTGAGGTGGGGACGCTGGGCCACCTGCCACCCCATCCCGCCCAATCCCCACCCCCAGAATGGAATTCCAACCTCCCATCATGGATTTTCTGGATGACCGTCGCCACAGTACAAGGGTGACCTGACCCTCATTACATAGACCCCACCATACGAGAGACGGCCACCAGAGGCATTCTATAGTGCTTCACAGGACCATCAAAATGTTACAAACTCTACTGGAGACTGTTAACTTAGAAAAAATTGAACTCCCAATTAATAGTTGAAAGTGATACAAGAAGCAGAATTCTCCATTTGGGAGACTACGTTCTCTCGACAGAGAGGAGTCGCCTCTGATTTGGGCTTCCGCTGGGAGAGTTAATGGTGTCAAGTAGATTGTGACATCTGAATGCTCCCATGAAGCTCTATGAGAGGCTTTATTATGTTAAAGGTGGTCAGGAAATACAAGCTGTTCTTGTTAATCTTACACGGGCGGCACGGTGGCACAGTTGTTAGCAATGTTGCTTCACAGCTCCAGCGTCCCAGGTTCGATTCCCGGCTTGGGTCACTGTCTGCGCTGTGTCTGCGCGTTCTCCCCATGTCTGCTTGGGTTTCCTCCGGGTGCTCCGGTTTCCTCCCACAAGTTCCGAAAGATGTGCTGTTAGGTAATTTGGATATTTTGAATTCTCCCTCCGTGTACTCGAACAGTGCCGGAGTGTGGCGACTAGGGGCTTTTCACAGTAACTTCATTGCAGTGTTAATGTAAGCTTACTTGTGACAATAATAAAGATTATTATTACATAGATGTCCTCTTGTTCGGCCGTCATCAAGCACTGGAAACAGTCTCACTATGATTTTAAACGCCTATCACATCACAGCTTAATTTCCTCTTTTATAATAAAAAAAGGCCTGACTTCCTCTTTTCCACAAGTAAGAATTTTACAATTTTATTCATCATTCTTGATGCAAGGAGGACAGAGTTGATGCAGAAAATCTAGAGTAGAAGAATTAGCATGGATTTATTCAACATCAAACATGTTGTATACCATCTTGGCAAGAGTAACAAAATGAAAGACTACAGGCTAGATTTTCTGTCTGTTCACAGCAAATGGGCAGAAAATCGAACCTTCTTGTGCTTCTTGTGCCTCAGATAAAAGGCCAAGGAACCACAGAAAGAAAATGATTCACATCACCATCTCGGTAAAACAATCTCAGTGAAAGATCTAATCAAGAGACAGGCATATCAAATCTTCTTTGAAATTTAAATACTGTGATGTGTGAAATAGTGGGCCATGACTTCCAAGCTCATTTGTGTCAGATTTGGGAGCTTCCCCAAAGATGAACTGGGGAATTAATCTCAGACTTTTTACAGGAAGGAGTTTGCATGGCAAATTGCCACTAAGTGCTGACTTCCTCTGGACAATGGTTCTCTAGGAACCATCGGAAAATGCAATTTAAATCGCAAACTTCTAATGGTTCTGCCAGGGTTATGCTAATAGGTACTCCAAAAAAGATAGAAGAATTACAATCTGTTCTGTCTTCTGGGTAACAATGGTGAAGACACAAACTGACCACCCCAGAGAACTCCCTCCACACCTCGGCCACTCCACAGAACACACTAACACCTCCAACTAAGCCAACAGAGTCAACCTGGCACAGCGTGTGGTAGTCACCACTGATGAATATATTGTATACAGAGGATGTCGGTGTAGGTGTTTTGTGGTAAGGCCCTGTACTACAGGTACGGGGGTAGTTCCCTGACTGCTGGCACCGCCCAGTAGGCGGAGTATAAATATGTGTGCTCCCAGTACAGCAGCCACTTCTCCAGCTGCTGTAGGAGGCCACACATCTTAGTGTAATAAAGCCTCAATTGCATCCAACTCTCGTCTTTGTGTAATTGATCGTGCATCACGGTGGCACAGTGGCTAGCACTGCTGCCTCACAGTGCCAGTGACCCGAGTTTAATCCTGGCCATGGGTGACTTACTTTAACTGTTGGGAGAAAATTTATTGTTGAAAAATGTGAATAAAAATTATTTTTTTTAAACTCTCCCAGCGCAAGCCCAAATCAGAGGTGACTCCTCTCCATCGAGAGAACTTAGGACGGAATTCAATCCCCCACGGTTGACACAATTTCCCTGTGACTTTATCGGAGAGTTGATGCAAACTTGATTGGCCGAATGTCCTCCTTCTGTACTGTAGGGATTCTATGAATTCCAGCAGACCCTTGTTTTCCAATGCTACTCAGAGGTTGTGGCCCACTAGTGTACTGTAAATAATTAGTGAATGAATCTCAAAGGGCGGCGTGGTTAACACTGTCGCTTCACAGCTCCAGGGTTGCAGGTTCAATTCCAGGCTTGAGTCACTGTCTGTGCGGAGTCTGCACGTTCTCCTCATGTCTGCGTGGGTTTCCTCTGGGTGCTCCGGTTTCCTCCCACAGTCCAATGATGTGCAGGTTAGGTGGATTGGCCATGCTAAATTGCCCCTTAGTGTCCAAAGGGGTTGGGTGGGTTGCTGGGTTACAGATATGGGGGGGAAGTGTGGGCTTCAGTGGGGTGCTCTTTCCAATGGCCTCCTTCTGCACTGTAAATTCTATGTCTATGTCTTCATGAAGTAAGTTTTCAAAACCCTTACAGCTTCAGATGCAATGGGCTGCATTTTGCCTGCCTCTGTCAAGTGTGTTTTTGACAGGGCAGGTGCTCACCCCACCAGCTTGCTGCCCACCCCCCAAGCCCATGGGTGGGCTTCAAAATCAGCTTGCCTATCATTTTCAAATAAATAATCCAGAGTCAACTGGACTTGTTGACAAGCCGATTGACCCGATAATATGCTGCCATAAATGTTGAAAAATGTTTTCAAAGCAGGGAAGGAAGGGGTCAACTAATTTCATGGGGTGCCTTTGCATATGGAGGCAGCCCCTCTCCCTCAGATAGTACCCCTCCCCTTTTCTTCCTCCCCACCTCCTCCATTAAACACCACCACCCCCTTCATAAACTGCCCAACCCTCACTGTCCAAAAGCTGGACTTTGTTGTTTCTAGGATCCATTGGGCCTTGCAGTCCCAGCTGTGATGACCACTGCGTTCCTGGTACTGCAGAGTCTGATGGACTGACTGAATTCAGTTGGCTGTCAGCTGCCGAGGGAGGGAGGGAACTTACGCCCCAGTGAGATGGAAGTCCTACATTGCCCCAATTTAACCTACCCGCAGTGCATCATGGTTGCAGGCCAGGCTGGTATGGAGGAGGTTGGCTCCATGCTGTCTGTACTTCCAGTGATTGATCTGTCTGTCCCCGTAATATTCTGCCTAATGGTAACTTCTCTATGTTTTTATTTTTCACTCAGTACTGACATTGAACTGATGCATGAGCATTTCCTCCCCCTCCGATGTTATTGTTCCATGCCACACATCCCTCCTTGCTTGTCTGGCTGCCCAGCTCCCAAGCCCTTGCTCCTCCTCTTGGTTCTCCTGTTCACCTCCTCGCTCCCAGAACATACTCATCACTCCCCTCACTGCTTCGCTCGTCTCCCAATCACCACCCCACCAGCCGCAAGCAAGGCAGTGAAGACTCAGGAAAGGAGCAGTGAGAGGTTGGGAGTGGGGCAGTGAGCAGGGTGATGAGCAGGAGGCAGCTAAAACGGTGTTGACTTTGGGCTGAGTTTAATATGTGCCATCTCTGGTGCGGACAGAGAGCTGGGGTGTTGCCGGCTGGAAAGTCACAAGCACTAAGACTGCATATGTGGTAAGTGCATGCTCTGCAATTGCAGCGTCATCAGAAGCAGCTTTTATTATTTTGGAGAGTAAGGTTTATGTAATTAGCAGATAAACATTGTGGAATAAAGTATGGGCGTGATTCTCTGGAAACATTTCTAAGTGTGGTAGCGAGCGGGAACTATCGTGAGCTTCCCGCCGCTCGGCCCAGCCAAACCGGCAACGCTATTAAACGTTAATCAGTCCACTTACCAAGGCCCCAAGAGCTCCTCATCGCAAATGAAGACTTGCCAGCTGATTCGCCGGGACCGTGGAGCTGTGCCCCATCACCTGGGTGTTCGGATTTTGGCTGCTGTATGTGAGGTGTTGCCTCCCGCAGTGTTCAAGCACAGTGTCCAGGCATCAAGGTGTGATTGGGATGCTACATGGTCTGACCACCCACGGGGATCCACTTAGGTTGTGTGAAGTGCTCACTTAACCATGATTACCAATTCCCTATGAGCAATAGCCTTTAGCCGCCCGGCCACAGGCCTCGGAAGTCAATGGGGGTTATAGGTGGTCGGTGGGGCAGACAGGCAGGGACAAGGCCTGCCCCCTGAATGGGTACACATAATCAAGGGGATGGCATGGTGATGCCGCATGCGGTTGCCCAGCCTGTTGCCCCCCAGTGCCACCACCCCTCATCATCCCATGGTGACCCACCCCTGCAGAGGGCCCCCAAACCCAGCAGATGGTCCCACACCCACCTTTTTTTAAAAGGAGTATTAATCGCCGCCAACGTGACCACCTACTAGGGAGGCTGCTGAATCACAGGAGGCCTTTGGATATGGGGTGGCCCTCGTTAATTGTATGGAAATAGTGCTTAACTGTTATTAACTAGTTTCCCGCCTTGCTACGCCGAGATCCCGATTTCATCTACTGGAGCGGGACGGTTGCATCGCAAACTGTTTTCCGCCTGGCTCGGATCTCCTTTTTGGCCTCTCCTGCTATTCACTGGCCTCATTTCGCTTGACCCTATCCTCGTAACCCAGTAATCCTACCTATCCTTTTGGGCACTAAGGGGCAATTTAGCATGGCCAATCCACCTAGCCTGCACATCTTTGGGCTGTGGGAGGAAACTGGAGCACCCGGAGGAAACCCACACAGACCTGGGGAGAAAGTGCAAGCTCCACACCGATAGTCACCCAAGGCCGGAATTGAACCCAGGTCCCTGGGGTTGTGAGGCAGCAGAGCTAATCACCGTGCCACCATGTCGCCCATACTGTGCCACCGTGTCGCCCTTGGAGTCTATGGAGTTCTATAGAGAATAAATAGTATGGAAAAGATGATCCAGAATATTGTGGAAGATAAGAATGCACTCATTTCATGTGATGAAATGTAATTTTAGGACTGATTTTGGGATGTTTTATTCCATGCAGGGTGTGACTAACATTTGAAATTGTCTTCTGGATAGAGTGATAAAGGGGAAAACCCTGGAGTTATTTATGAAACAAGTAGATGGAGCAATGGGGATGTTTAAGGTCTTCCTGGGTGGATGATTTAGGATGGGCCGAGTGCCTTTCTCATGCACAATGACCTTCTTGCAGACAGCCAAGCAGTGAGGAGCATTTCTGCAACACAGAGCTTCTGGGGTTACGTACATTGTCCCACCATAGTTATGGTGCACCAGCAGAAGCTTGCTACAGAAATTTCAGGTGAAATGTTAAGGGTGGGTCAAATAGGAGTGTCTGCATTCTCTAAATATTTAACTGAAATCTGTATTGGTTTAAAACTGTCTTTGATAAATCTAATAAAATTCTTGAGTTGTATCAAACCCAAGATATGTGAGATTCATCCTTCATATTTCTCTGGTGTCAGATTGACCTTAGATTAATGTTGCAACTTCAGCACTGATGTGCAGTGGCCTTTACAACAATGTGAGGATTACAGTTGAAACAAATTTCTTGAGAGAGGCTGAGTTGAAGGGTACCGGTTGTGTGCATATATGAGACACTGAGCCGTCGAAGAGCCTTCTACCATGCTATAAATAATAAATCAGCCGACAAACTGGGTGGCGCCATGCCTTTTTTCAGGCACTAAATGTGATGGGAAAGAAACCCACATTCAGAACGAGCTAGATATGTGCCGATTGCCATATTGGTGCAGGCAAATGACCAGGGTCCATACCTGAAAGCAGCATTGGGTCTTGTTCGTTTTTAAATAACGGGCTTAATGCTTCTCACCCCTCTGTGACATTGGTTGTCCTGTGCTCAAAGCCAGCACCAGGCAAGCCATGTACTGGAAATTAGGTTTCATGTGAACTAATGTTGGGCCAGAATGAATAGTGTCTTTGTTTAATTGGGAAAAGTTCCACCCAGAAGGCCACCCCTTAGTGTCCCAATAGCACCCTTGATCATGATATTGATCTCTCAACAAATGATTTGCCATTGCACAGATCTCTGTCAACCACTTCCCAATCATTAATACCCTCTGCCCATTTGGGCATCACTACCTCCCTCTCGATTGCCCTCCTTCTGGTTTTCCCCTTAAAGAACTTACCTGAGCGCCGTTGCTGAAATCGCAGCAGTTTGATCATCCAGTCCTTTTCTCTTGCGAGCTGTTGGGGGGGCAGCCATTAGGTGGTTGCAGCTCACTGACCAGATGCTGATGAAGCCCAAGGCTTGATATTGGGTTGGATGAATTATGTGCCTCCGACTTGCCTGTGGGCCCGCTCAAAATTTCTAGGCCTTTTTTACCTATGGTGTAGGTTCAGAGGAAGTACCACGTTGTATAACATTGCTTTTATTTTTTTTGATTACAGTGTAAACTTGATTATCAAGCTTGTTCTTCACATAAGACGATCACCTTGAGATGCAAGGGGCCTTGCCCTTGTCTTCCTGGTCAAGAAAGTGTGAAACTGAAAAATGAAAAGACGGGTAAGTCACAAAAAAGCTGAAGTAATCCCATATATTTAACAGATCAAATTACAGTTTACTTCTCTATTCAATAACACTCCTCTGAGCCAATGATTTGATTCAAATTGATTTCTAAAGCACCAAAGAGATTATTTAAGATTGGATACCAAAGGGTGAATTTAAAGTAGTAAGATTGTTTTTTAAAGTTATGAAATTTAAGTAGGTGAGGTTAACTCTAGGGACAGGAAACAGATTTCCATCAGAACTGGGTAGGTCCAGTGCAAACACACAATGCATAGCAAACAGAACACCAAAAAAACAAGGTGAACAAAGGAGAAGCAGCTTATCCTGGAGTACCAGTCTGAAACATTCATAAAAACATAGATGGCTTTCATTTTCAGGTGCGGGGATTGCAATTTGCAAATGGCGGTCCTGTTGGAGCAGGTGGCACACACACTTCGAACTGTCTCCTCATTCCCATTATCATAGCGTTCAGTGAGTGTGATCATGCTGCAGTTGGCTGAATGCTCAGGCACAGGTCTAGCAGCGTGCATGCCTAGCATATGTGTCCAGCTTGTTGAGATATGTTTAAGGGGACCTTCATCCATGAGCGCGAGGATGCTGCTAACTACCTTTTGAGCAAGTGGCTGCAAGTAGAAGCTAAAGAAATGCAGCACCTTGGAAGAGAGAAGACTCTGAGATTTACAGGCACAGCATGGCCTAAGTGATGGACGTCAACAGCACTGTGGCATAGTGGTATTGTCACTGGACTAGTAATCCAGAGACTCGGGGTAATGATCTGGGGACCAGGGTCAAATCCCACCATGGCAGGTGGTGAAAGTTAAACTCAATAAGAGCGGCATGGTGGCACAGTGGTTAGAACTGCTGCCTCACAGTTCCAGGGACCAGGGTTCAATTCGGCCTCAGGTGACTGTCTGTGTGGAGTTTGCACTTTCTCCCTGTGTGTTTGTGGGTTTACTTTGGGTGCTCTGGCTTCTCCCACAGTCCAAAGATGTGCAGCTTAGGTGGATTGGCCATGCTAAATTGCCCCTTAGTTTCCAAAAGGCTAGTTGGGGTTACTAGGTTACAGGGATAGTGTGTATGATGATAGGTAGACTATCATCTGTATATAATATGAGTAGATCATCATCATCTGTATGTGTATTATAAGTTACATGTTTTACTGTTGTAGTTCTAGCATCCCACCAGCAGGTGGTGCAAGTGTGCAGGCATGTGACCCAGACACACCATGTATTCCAGGACAAGGCGTTAGTAAGGAGTTGATAGCAGTCATATGGCAGTCTCAGACCATGGAGCTAGACCTCGTAAATAGTGCCCCCGATCGGCTACGCGCCTAACCCGGACCAACCGCCCGAATATAGCCCGGTCCCATATGAGGATCCCCTGTCCTCCGATCGGCCCGCCCCCAACCATGGCGGCTGCATACTGAGTCCACAGCCGCCATGCGAGTATCCTGAATGGCAGGACCATGAGTGGTCCACACCGTCGGGACTCCGGCTGGTCTGGGGCGGAGAATGGCGGGGCGGGCCTCCAGCAATGGCCGCAGGTAGGGGATACGCGGCACGCCGTACTTCCCGGGTACGCCGCTTTTCAGGGGCTGGAGAATTCAGGAACCGACAAAGGTCCCGATTCCATGCATGGAAATGGATTCTCCGCCCCGGCGCAGGACGCAATTTCAGCGTCGGAGTGCGGAGAATCTAGCCCCTCATCTGAAAGTTTTAATTACTTTAAATAATGCTAGTTTGGAGGGAATTGTCGGGGAAATGGGGGAGCTGGTAATGCTCCAGTACATTTGTGGTTGGTTAGAACAGGGCATTAATGGACCTGCACCATCCAGGCTTCTAGAACTTGTGTCAGATCAGCCTGAGAGGCTGTATGACATCATGATCTGCCCACTGCAAATGCTTCCTGTCCATGTATAGCACACCCCTGCTAGAATTCTTAACCAGTATGGAGTACCTGAGGGACTACAAACTGCATGGTCCTCATGTTTCCCTGGTTACATGAATACCGATTTGAACACCATTTGAGGCAGAGGGCAGGAATATTTCCATCACAAAGTTCCCCATCGTGACAGTGCCAAACGAGGATATCACTCATCCCATTCCTGACTTGACTAGCTATGTTACTGAAGGACAGTTTTGTGTTGATCAACACTCACACAGTAGACACATTTATCCTCCAATAAATGTACTTCCTTATACATTCCAGTAACTGTTTGGGGGCAGCATGGTAGCATGGTGGTTAGCATAAATGCTTCACAGCTCCAGGGTCCCAGGTTCGATTCCCGGCTGGGTCACTGTCTGTGCGGAGTCTGCACGTCCTCCCCGTGTGTGCGTGGGTTTCCTCCGGGTGCTCCGGTTTCCTCCCACAGTCCAAAGATGTGTGGGTTAGGTGGATTGGCCATGCTAAATTGCCCATAGTGTCCTAAAATGTAAGGTTAAGGGGGGGTTCTTGGGTTACGGGTATAGGGTGGATACGTGGGTTTGAGTAGTGTGATCATTGCTCGGCACAACATCGAGGGCCGAAGGGCCTGTTCTGTGCTGTACTGTTCTATGTTCTATGTTCTGTTTGCCTGGAAAAGGTTTCTTCTGGTCATGGTAGCACGGTAGCATGGTGGTTAGCATAAATGCTTCACAGCTCCAGGGTCCCAGGTTCGAATCCCGGCTGGGTCACTGTCTGTGCGGAGTCTGCACGTCCTCCCCGTGTGTGTGTGGGTTTTCTCCGGGTGCTTCGGTTTCCTCCCACAATCCAAAGATATGCGGGTTAGGTGGATTGGCCATGCTAAATTGCCCGTAGTGTCCTAAAAAGTAAGGTTAAGGGGTGGGGGGTTGTTGGGTTACGGGTATAGGGTGGATACGTGGGTTTGAGTAGGGTGATCATGGCTCGGCACAACATCGAGGGCCGAAGGGCCTGTTCTGTGCTGTACTGTTCTATGATGTGGAGATGCCGGCGTTGGACTGGGGTGAGCACAGTAAGAAGTCTTACAACACCAGGTTAAAGTCCAACAGGTTTGTTTCAAACACGAGCTTTCGGAGCACGGCTCCTTCTTCAGGTGAATGGAAAGGCTTGTTCCAGAAATGTTTATATAGACACAGTCAGAGATGCCCCGGAATGCGAGCACCTGCAGGCAATCAAATCATCAAAGATGCAGAGAGAGAGGTAACTCCAGGTTAAAGAGGTGTGAATTGTCCCAAGCCAGTTCAGTCGGTAGGCCTCTGCAAGTCCAGGCTTGTTGGTGGGGGCCGAATGTAATGCGACATGAATCCCAGATCCCGGTTGAGTCCGCATTCATGCGTGCGGAACTTAGCTATAAGTTTTTGCTCAGCAATTTTGCGTTGTCGCGTCTCCTGAAGGCCTCCTTGTAGAATGCTGACCCGGAGATCAGAGGCTGAATGTCCTTGACTGCTGAAGTGTTCCCCAACTGGAAGGGAACAGTCCTGCCTGTTGATAGTCGCACGATGCCCGTTTATTCGTTGTCGCAGTGTCTGCATGGTCTCGCCAATGTACCACGCTTCGGGACATCCTTTCCTGCAGCGTATGAGGTAGACTACATTGGTCGAGTCGCACGAGTATGCGCCGCGTACCTGGTGGGTGGTGTTTCCACGTGTAATGGTGGTGTCCATGTCGATGATCTGGCATGTCTTGCAGAGATTACCCTGGCAGGGTTTTGTGGTGTTGTGGTTGCTGTTCTGAAGGCTGGGTAATTTGCTGCAAACAATGGTTTGTTTGAGGTTGCGCGGTTGTTTGAAGGCCAGTAGTGGGGGTGTGGGGATGACCTTGGCAAGATGTCCATCCTCGCTGATGATGTGTTGGAGGCTGCGAAGAAGATGTCGTAGTTTCTCCGCCCCAGGAAAGTACTGGACGACGAAGGGTACTCTGTCAGTGGTGTCCCGTGTTTGTCTTCTGAGGAGGTCGGTGCGGTTTTTTGCTGTGGCGCGGTGGAACTGTCGATCAATGAGTCGAGCGCCATATCCCGTTCGTACGAGGGCATCTTTCAGCATCTGTAGGTGTCTGTTGCGCTCCTCCTTGTCTGAGCAGATCCTGTGTATACGGAGGGCTTGTCCATAGGGGATGGCTTCTTTAATGTGTTTCGGGTGAAAGCTGGAGAAGTGGAGCATCGTGAGATTATCTGTGGGCTTGCGGTAAAGCGAGGTGCTGAGGTGACCGTCCTTGATGGAGACGAGTGTGTCCAAGAATGGAACTGAATTTGGAGAATAGTCCATGGTGAGTTTGATGGTGGGATGGAACTTATTGATGTCATCGTGTAGTCGTTTCAGTGATGTCTCGCCGTGGGTCCAAAGGAAAAAAATGTCATCGATGTATCTGGTGTATAGCATCGGTTGAAAGTCCTGTGTGGTGAGGAAGTCCTGTTCAAACTTGTGCATGAAGATGTTGGCATATTGAGGTGCAAATTTGGTCCCCATGGCTGTTCCGTGCGTCTGGATGAAGAATTTGTTGTCGAAGGTGAAGACGTTGTGGTCTAGAATGAAACGGATGAGTTGCAGAATTGCGTCTGGAGATTGGCAGTTGTCGGTGTTGAGGACTGAGGCTGTTGCAGCAATGCCGTCGTCATGGGGGATGCTGGTGTAGAGTGCCGAGACATCCATTGTGACATTGTGGGAACATTCCTCGTCACAATGGATGTCTCGGCACTCTACACCAGCATCCCCCATGACGACGGCATTGCTGCAACAGCCTCAGTCCTCAACACCGACAACTGCCAATCTCCAGACGCAATTCTGCAACTCATCCGTTTCATTCTAGACCACAACGTCCTCACCTTCGACAACAAATTCTTCATCCAGACGCACGGAACAGCCATGGGGACCAAATTTGCACCTCAATATGCCAACATCTTCATGCACAAGTTTGAACAGGACTTCCTCACCACACAGGACTTTCAACCGATGCTATACACCAGATACATCGATGACATTTTTTTCCTTTGGACCCACGGCGAGACATCACTGAAACGACTACACGATGACATCAATAAGTTCCATCCCACCATCAAACTCACCATGGACTATTCTCCAAATTCAGTTCCATTCTTGGACACACTCGTCTCCATCAAGGACGGTCACCTCAGCACCTCGCTTTACCGCAAGCCCACAGATAATCTCACGATGCTCCACTTCTCCAGCTTTCACCCGAAACACATTAAAGAAGCCATCCCCTATGGACAAGCCCTCCGTATACACAGGATCTGCTCAGACAAGGAGGAGCGCAACAGACACCTACAGATGCTGAAAGATGCCCTCGTACGAACGGGATATGGCGCTCGACTCATTGATCGACAGTTCCACCGCGCCACAGCAAAAAACCGCACCGACCTCCTCAGAAGACAAACACGGGACACCACTGACAGAGTACCCTTCGTCGTCCAGTACTTTCCTGGGGCGGAGAAACTACGACATCTTCTTCGCAGCCTCCAACACATCATCAGCGAGGATGGACATCTTGCCAAGGTCATCCCCACACCCCCACTACTGGCCTTCAAACAACCGCGCAACCTCAAACAAACCATTGTTTGCAGCAAATTACCCAGCCTTCAGAACAGCAACCACAACACCACAAAACCCTGCCAGGGTAATCTCTGCAAGACATGCCAGATCATCGACATGGACACCACCATTACACGTGGAAACACCACCCACCAGGTACGCGGCGCATACTCGTGCGACTCGACCAATGTAGTCTACCTCATACGCTGCAGGAAAGGATGTCCCGAAGCGTGGTACATTGGCGAGACCATGCAGACACTGCGACAACGAATAAACGGGCATCGTGCGACTATCAACAGGCAGGACTGTTCCCTTCCAGTTGGGGAACACTTCAGCAGTCAAGGACATTCAGCCTCTGATCTCCGGGTCAGCATTCTACAAGGAGGCCTTCAGGAGACGCGACAACGCAAAATTGCTGAGCAAAAACTTATAGCTAAGTTCCGCACGCATGAATGCGGACTCAACCGGGATCTGGGATTCATGTCGCATTACATTCGGCCCCCACCAACAAGCCTGGACTTGCAGAGGCCTACCGACTGAACTGGCTTGGGACAATTCACACCTCTTTAACCTGGAGTTACCTCTCTCTCTGCATCTTTGATGATTTGATTGCCTGCAGGTGCTCGCATTCCGGGGCATCTCTGACTGTGTCTATATAAACATTTCTGGAACAAGCCTTTCCATTCACCTGAAGAAGGAGCCGTGCTCCGAAAGCTCGTGTTTGAAACAAACCTGTTGGACTTTAACCTGGTGTTGTAAGACTTCTTACTGTACTGTTCTATGTTCTATGAGAAACAGTTGTAAATTTCTAATATTCTTCAACTTGCCACAGATGCAGGGGCCTTTTTGCTAACTACTAGAGAGACTAATTATGTTGAAATGGAGCTGATATTAACCCTTTGAGAACTGAACTAAACCAAAGTCAAAGCAATATTGCAAGTCTTGAGTTGCTTTCTTTCTAATTATGCTGGTGGGGATAAAACTTTGTCAGATATTGGAAGTGAGGAAAGTGAGCACATTTCGACAACTGAGTCCTGCGAGTTTACAAAAAAATGGAAGTTAGGAATAGGAATGCATGATTTAATTGACTGAAAAATTCCATTCAGAATCAAGTAGGTTTGCTATGCTTTTTGAATAGTGACAAAGTCATTTTCCATTTGAGATGAATTGCTTCTTCGTCCACTGTGCATGTCTGAGTGTAGTCCTTCTGGCAAAAATAATCAGGTTAAAGTTATTCCCGGAAGTAGAGTAGACAACAGGCTGAAAACACAAAATTGGGATCAAAACTGATAAAGTTAAACATCTCTAAGCGTGCTCTTCATTATGTTCCAAACATTTTATAACCTAATCCCAAACCGTGTGCACTGAAGAGTCTTGACATTCCAATAAGTTGTCTGAACAATCCTATTAATCGTGTTCATTTGGATGGAGTCCAGTATGTTCACGAGTGAATGGTGTTACTAATACACAGGGATGATAAACAGAACTAGTGCTGAAAGAGGTGAAGAAATCTGTATTAGCTTAATTGATGGGCTGTTTATCAACATGTCAAGCAAATAATAATTTTTAAAAACCTCTTTCAGTGCAAGGTTTCTTTACAACCCATTACTTTGGAGGAGCCTAAAGCACGAATAAAGAAAAAAGTGTGCATTCATGTCTATGACCATCGTTACTGATAATTTGAACTTTACAGACCTTGTTGTGTGCTGAAATTGATCACAGTGAGAATAGACTTCTCACTTCTCAGAATAGACAGGACATCACAGGGCACACTGGAATAGAGATCATCATCATTGTGCTATTAAAAACTAGAACAGAACTATATGGGAATGCGTCAGGCTGGTGACCTGACTGTGATGGGCAGTAAGGCTGACGAGTAGACCCATCAAGCTGCCAGAATAAGACTTGAAATCAAATTGGAATAAAAGCTTGATTAGAAGAAGATGGATGACTTAGATTAAAGAGATGCAATCAGTAATCCAAGAGTTCTACAAATGAAGGAAGGATTTGGAGATACATCAGAGGAGCATGGGCTTTGAGTGGGAAAGAGACACGGAGCCAAAAGTTGTGAACAGTTTCTCAACTGTCGTGATTTAAGGGAGCATTGTTGCCCATTAAAACATTTTTGAAAAAATTGCTCTGGGACAAATGTTCTGCTCCCACCAGACCAACAGCGAGGGCCTTGACGGGAGGCCACAAATCAGTTCCCTGACTTCCCAGACTTTCTTAAAGGAAGGTGAAGTGGCCTGCAGAGATCTGTTGGGAACCCCATTTGCATCTCATGAATATTGATTAAAAGCCCAGCGCACCGGAATCTTGTCCCCCCTCCAAATTTAGGGTCCCACCAGCGGGAATTTAAATGCTCTGTTTCACAACTGTGTATGAGTGGGGATGCGCCTAGCGAGGTGAACTTCTTCCTGGACTTTCAGGCTTTTGTTTTTCCTTTCACACTTTCACTGAGGGAGATCAGCTGCCTACCACACATGCTTCACCAAGGCTGGCACAGGGTGGGGGGGGGGGGGGGGGGGGGGGGGGGGAGGTGAGAGCCAAAGAGCAGAGTGGGAGAGTGTATGGCTGTTTGGGTGCCGTTGGAGCCTATGAGATGAGGGTGGGGCGGGGCTGGATACTTCCTGCCCACCCCACCACGAGGTTCAACATACTCCTCACGGCTGCATAATTATTCAGCTGAACAGCACAAGATCCCTTTTGTTCAGCTGCCCCACTCTCCAGCAGAAGTCACTTCGACCTTCGCTTCCGTCCATCAGACTTAGGCTGCAGAATGGAAAATTCCACCCTCTGAAATTTCAATGTACAAAAAGGAAGTAAAGGGACTTGCATGTCTATAAGCGCCTTTCACACCCTCGGGGATTTCCCACAGCACTTTACAGCAAATGAAGCGGAATGATTTGCCAATCAGCAGCCAATTTGCACACAACAAGCTCCCACAAACAACAATGTGATCGTCACCATACAACCTGTTCAGTTATGTTGGCTGAATGATAAATGTTGGCCAGCGCATGGGAGAGAGCTCCCTTTCTCTTTGAATTGTCCCATGGGATCTCAAACAAATGATGGTGTGGTGATATGATTTGCATAGCTGTCTGCCATTGGTGCAGAACACTGGCTTACCATTGGCCCTGGTCGGTCATGTGCCTCTCGACCGATTGGTTGAGACCAGTCATGTGACAGCTCTCCGATTGGTCGAGAGGCTGAGTTAACCACGCATCCTTACCGAGGTATAAATAGTCGGAGCGCCCGACGGTCCTCCATTTTATTGTAGACAACCGCAGGGCTAGGTTCTAGCTTATTAAAGCCTAACTTTTGTATAGCAACTCGTCTCTCGTGCAATTGGTGGCTCATCAGATGGCAACCTAGAAATTCAGCAGCGTTCAATTTTGGGTTCCTCAACAGCAGAGTGTTAAAACCCCACACTGAGAACAGGGGGGAGGTCTAAGCAGCCCAGGACTCTGGGGCTCGTACTAACATACCAATGTTCAGGTCGGTGATTAGGTAAGGTTTCAGGATTTTAGAGGATGGTTGCCTTAATTGGCCTCAAGGTTTGATCAGATGGAACCAGGAGTTTAGGAATGAGCATTGTGCCTCCAAGAGTAATCAGGGAGAGGGCACTAGCAGGTTTAGAATAGGGTTGTGGGGAGACCTCGGAACTGGGAATGCTGGTGGTTGAGTTGAGGACATCTGTTTTTTTTTATTCTGACCAATATTGATTTATCTGGAGGCAATC
Organism: Scyliorhinus canicula; assembly: GCF_902713615.1. NCBI lineage: Eukaryota > Metazoa > Chordata > Chondrichthyes > Carcharhiniformes > Scyliorhinidae > Scyliorhinus > Scyliorhinus canicula. Next base: position 193,179,018 of record NC_052149.1, on the reverse strand, counting down.
AACACTGGTGCTGGTTGTCTCAGGCGAAAGCCAAAATTGCAAGAGGGAGCAGAAGCAGGCATTAAGCCCTTGATCTGTATATGTTGATTGTCCAATTCCAGCCTCTTGTTTGGCCCTTACCAAAGTGGTGCCTGGCATGGCCTGCACCAGAACCATGTGCGCACAGCAGGGGCGCCTTTTAGATACACACCGGCACATAAGCTGCCAAAGACCCAGGTGCTATGGAGCTGAATTTCGAGCCCAAATCTCTGACAGAGCAGCTCTCCTGCAGTACTACACTGAAAGGTCAGTCTAGATTTCATGTTCATGTCCTAGAGTGGGGTTTAAATCCACAACCTCCTTACTCAGGGTAAGAGTGCAGTCTGATAATTGAACTTAATAAAGTAACCGTGCAAATGAAAGAAACCGGTTTCATATTGAATTAGTGAAGTCATGACTCTGACACATTCTGTTCTATTTTACCACCCAAATACTGAGCATTTCTAATAAAGGGCTAATACCAAGATACAAGCTGCGCTGGCTTAAAGCCACATGACGTTTCTGAACTTCATAACATGGGCCTTTATTTGAAGATAACAGTGTACACTGAAATTAATAGGGCAGATCGTTATTGCAAATGAAAACCTGAATTCAAATCAATGGGATGAGCTAACTCATTGAAGGATGCAGGAGCATTGTAAAGCAAAATAAACCAGACGTAAATTGCAATTCCTTTACTGCTGATGAGTAAAGAAACATTTCATGGCTTCTGCAAAAGTGAAGCAGGGCAAGTAATAAGTGTTTCTATTTTCTGATGCTGATACCTGTCTCTATCTCATTTGCTCCGGAGGAGCAGTGAAAACCATCACATTTTGGCAGATTTTTAGATCTCTAAGTGGGTGCCGTAAAAACCAGGCACCAAATTTGGGACTGCTGTAAGTGGCTGCACCAGTATAATACAATCTTGACAGTTCATGTGATATACACAATTAATTTTTTACTTTTTTGAGAAATTCTTGACAACTTTTCAGGGAAAAAATGCGATGTGGGGGAATGGGTGGGTATGTGGTTAAAATAATTGACCACAACCCGCCCTCTTTATTGGAGGAGTTAACTGGATGTCTGCAAGTGGCATACTCGCCCAAGCCGAATTTCAATTAGCGCAGACAGGTGAATGCTAATTGCTACAATTAATGTCCTTATCAGACATTAATCGGGTGTTTTTTTATTTGATTTTAATTTCAACTTAATTGAAGTGTTTCCAGCATTACTTTTCTGGGGCGGGGAAAACTGACCACATCACATACTCTCTGAAAGGCATTGTCTCCGTCATGTTCAAGCAACACTTACATCCTCGAAGAATCCTGTGGTGATATGATCTGCATACTCGTCTGCCATTGGGCCAGAACGGCGGCTTACCATTGGCCCTGGTGGGTCATGTGCCTCTCGACCGATTGGCCGAGAGGCTGAGTTAACCACGCCTCTATTAACGAGGTATAAATGCTCAGGCGCCTGACGATCGTCCCTTTCCACTGTAGACGATCGCAGAGCTGTGTTCTAGTCAATTAAAGCCAGACTTTGGTAAATCACTCGCCTCGCGTACAATCGATGGTACATCAAATCCTTCTAATTTGTTAAGAATGATTGCCTTTCATAAACCCGTGCTGCATCAAGTGTATTGTCTTTGTGAACTAGGCTTGCTTTTATTGCTTTTTAAAAGTTATACTCCAGTAATTTCCCCACAGCAGATGTCAAGTTAACGCGCCGCTAATTATCAGCATTCTGCCTCTGACCTTGTTTTTGGAGCACGGACTCACATTAGTTATTTTCAGCTCTGAAATCATCCCTATATCCAATGAAGTTCATAATATATTCAAATGGAAGTGCCAAAAACTGCTTTAGAAAATAGCAAAGCTATTTGGTGCACACTATATCAGTCAATCAATTCTTGCACACCCTTTGAAAGTCACCCAAAGCTGAAAGTGTGTAGAGGACATATAGCACTGTAAGCTGTTTTTTTAAAAGGTTCAGGCATGTTGTTCTCTGTTATTTCTGATGTCAGTTGTTTACAGATTGCATGTCTGCATATTTATTAGGACTGATGCAATAGTTCATCTTTGATTTATTGGTGCACGTTGTTAGGCAATGCTGCCTCACTGATCTTGAAAAATTGTCAAAGACCATTGGCAAAAAAATCTTCTTAATGAGAGATTGTAAGATCAGTGGATTGTCTGACTGTAGAAATGCATGTTATCAGCAATGCCTTAGACACTTGCACAACACATAGGGTAGAATTATACAGGTTCTGCCACCCCCTGACTAAAAGGTCACCAAATGTCTTCAAACCTGCTTGCGTTAAATCTAACCCATCTTGTTTTGAAAAACACTTTTAAAATGTAAGGGTTTTTAAAAAGTGCTACCACTGACTCTTGGAACCACACTGCCAATAACGCTCACTTAAGCATTGATTGGCAGTGGGCAGGACTTCCTTCCAAAGGCAGACAGAGTCCTGCTCACTGCCAATCAGCCCACTCGGAGAGCTGTCAGCCAATCAGCTCTGCAACCTGGCCAGGGACAACACTGCAGTGGTCAGAAGCTGTACCGCTGAGCCCTACCTGGAACTAAGTCTCGGAACCATGGGAAAGGTATGTCCGGGGGGGGGGGGGGGGGGGGGGTTGTGTGTGTATGTGTGTGTGTGCAAGGGTAGGGGATGCCTGGGAGGACGGGGGGGGGGGGGGGGGGGGGGGAGCACCAGGGAGTGATCGCGGCATCGGTGGAGGAGGAAGATCCAGAGCTCCAAGATCCAAGAGGGGAGGGTGCCCCAAAGCCTTCAGATTGAGGCGCCACCCGAGTAGAGTGGTGTAACTATAACAATCTCTTTCCTCAATATCAGCAAAATAAAAGAGCTGACTTCAGGGAGCAAAGTATCGTACACACCCCTCTCTGCATCAATGGGGGTGCCGAGGTGGAGATGATTAACAGCTTCAAATTCCGAGGTATGCACATCACCAACAATCTGTCCTTGGTTACGGCGGCCGGCGAAGTCCTTTCGGTCCCGGCTGGCGTGGCGCCAAAGGCCGTTCACGCCAGCCGGCGGAGTGGGAACCACTCCGGCGTGGGCCTAGCCCCTCAATGTGAGGGCTTGGTCCCTAAAGGTGTGGAGAATTCCGCACCTTTGGGTTGGCCCAACGCCGGAGTGGTTCACGCCACTCCAACACGCCGGGACCCCCCGCCGGGTCGGGGAGAATCCCGGCCCCTGTGTTCAACTGTTCAGGAAACAATTCCTTATTTACCATAAGCTGAAAAACAATCTTTGGCAAATAATAACCTGATATAGAGGGGCAGGAGTAAAAGGAGCTGGGTTGGCTTTTGACGTTGATAATTTAAATTAGATGTCATATTTGCCAGGTGATAATTGAATAGCATATCTTTGAATTCTTGCTGGAGCTAAATTTTCTGAAACAATGAGAAATAAAGGCTCATGGTCAGTAGGCAGAATGAAATTATTTCTGATTGGTGTGAAATTTCTTCACTCAAAGTATGATTGCAAGGGCCTCTCACTCAATCTGTGAATCACTGTTCTATGAGGGAGCAAATACAACCTGTCATGTTAAACTGTCAGGGTTATGATGAGGAATCACAGATCCTACTCCCACAATAGATGAATCAACTGATAAATTCTTTTTTTTTTTAAATATTTTTTATTCTCCTTTTTCACATTTTCTCCCACATTTACACCCACCAAACAATAATCAGTAACAAATATGTCAATCCCCATATCAATAACAACGATCCCATCCTCCCACCAAACCCCAAACATTAGCACGCATGTTCACATGGACAAATGACAAAAAGGGAACGATCCCATCCTCCCACCAAACCCCAAACATTAGCACGCATGTTCACATGGACAAATGACAAAAAGGAATCAGGAATCACCCATAGTCACCATCAACACACACTGCCCCCTCCCTCCAACCCTCGCACCCACCCCCCAACTAATGTTTGATGTTATCCAGTTCTTGAAAGTGCATGATGAATAATGCCCATGAATTGTAGAACCCCTCCATCCTTCCCCTCAGTTCAAACTTCTCAAGACTCAAGAATTCCAACAAGTCCCCCCGGCACGCCAGGGCAGAGGGTAGAGAGGCTGCTCTCCATCCCATCAGGATTCATCTTCGGGCGATCAACGAGACGAAGGCTACAACATCTGCCTCCGCCCCCGTTTCCAACCCTGGCTGGTCCGACACCCCAAATATGGCCACCCGGGAGCCCGGGTCCAGTTTCATGTGCACCACTTTAGAAATTACCCTAAAAACCTCTTTCTAGTAATCCTCTAGCTTTGGACAGGACCAAAACATATGAACGTGATGAGCGGGGCCCTCCCCTGCAATGTCCACACACATCTTCTACTCCTTCAAAGAATGGGCTCATCCTCGCCCTCGTGAGGTGTGCTCTGTACCACCTTCAGCTGTATGAGCCCCAACCTCGCGCACAAGGTGGAGGCAGTCTCCCTGCTCCATATCCTCTCCATATCCAACTCTTCCTCCCATTTTGCTTTGATCCCTTCCAGTGGTGCCTTCTCCTCTTCCAAAATAGCTCTGTAAACCGCTGACACTACCCCCTTCTCCAGTCCCCCTGTTGTCAGCACCTCCTCCAGCAATGTGGAGGCCGGCTCCTCCGGGAAGTTCTGTATCTCCTTTCTGGCAAAATCTCAAACCTGCATGTCTACATTTCCCCCTGCTCCAGCCCAAACTTCGCTTCCAGCTCCTTCAACCCTGCAAACCGAACCCTAAAAAACAAAGCTTTTAGTGTCTTAATCCCCTTCTCCTCCCACTTTCGAAAATTTCCATCCCACCCACTTGGCTCAAATCTGTGGTTTCCCCCGACTCTGCATTTCCCTTGACTCTGATCAACTGATAAATGCAGTGGCAAATTGGGATCCCTGGGCACAAAATCATTGCCAAGGAGGCAGCGCTAGGGAGGCCTGATGTCACTGTGCTGGGTTTGTAAGGTGTTGTCTGTCATTTTCTGTAACAGCCTACCCGGGGGCCTCTGCAGAGTGCATTAAAAGGCTGTGAATGTTTGCTATCCTGCCATCACATATGAACATGTGAATTAGGAGTCTGAGTAGGCCCCTCGAGCCTGCTCTGTCATTCAATAAGATCATGGCTGATCACACAGCTCAACCTGCTGGTTGTAACCTCAGGATACTTACTTGAGACCAGTCAGGTTCAGGCAATAAATTCAATACCAATGACAATTTGTATAACACCCTTAATGTAATGAAGTGTCAAAAAGCGCTTTTCAGGAGCATTATTACATAAAATATGACACCGAGTCACAGGAGGTGGCATTAGGTCTGATGGACGAAAGCTTGGCCAAAGGGGTAGGATTTATAGGAGGAACTTGGGGGCCCAGGCAATTGAAGGCACAGCCACCAATTCAAAATGTTCAACAAAAATAGATTCCCTTGAAAATCAACGGCCCAGCAAGAAAGACCCACTCGTGGCACACTCAGGGTGGTAAGGGTAGTATTAGAATCATAGAATTTATAGTGCAGAAGGAGGCCATTCGGCCCATCAAGTTTGCTTCGGCCCTTGGAAAGAGCACCATACTTATGTTCACACCTCCCACCCTATCCCCGTAACCCAGCAACCCGACCTAACCTTTTAGTACACGAAGGGCAATTTAGCATGGCCAATTCACCTAACCTGCACATCTTTGGACTGTGGGAGTAAACTGGTGCAGACACTTGAAGAACGTGCAGACTCCGCACAGACAGCATCCCAAGCCAGGAATCGAACCTGGGACCTGGAGTTGTGAAGCAACAATGCTAACCACTGTTCTAATACGACACCCATAGACTAAAGGCGAGGCTTTTAATGATGCAAAGAATAGTTGTAGGTCTGAGGATCATAAGTGTTCTAAGAAACTCGCAAAACATCACAAATTGTTGATTAAAATGGGGAAAAAATAGAACACAAGAACAAATTCTCCAGGAATATGAAATTAGAGTGCAAGAGCTTTTACAAGTATACAAAAGGAAGAGAGTTACTGAATAAACACAAGATAAATTATTATGGAGAATGAGAAAATGGCAGAGACATTGAACAAATATTTTGTGTCTCTTTTCACAGTAGAAAACATCAGGCTTACTAGAAATAGAGGATAACTTAGGTAATGTAAAGAGTGAGGAAATTAAGATAATTGATGGAGGCGTTGACATGGAGAATGCACCAGGTGATGGTGACTGAAAGTTAACCGCCAAGCATCAGCATTTGGATAGCCTTTGCTAAAAAATCCTCAGTGTGCTAAAAAGTACACATGAGAACTAATTTAACGTTGTCAATCAGGCTTGCAGTGCGGCGCATTTGTATTTACTGGAAGCTACTGAGATTAATACACAGAGCCCCCTTAGCGGACGTAAATCGTATATACACATATTGCGGCTGTTTCAGCTAAACAAAGTGAGTGATAGCTATTCGCTGGTTTAATGTCTTGACCAATCAGAGTCAAGCTGCCAGGTTTAAATTTTTCAAACAATGTTAGGCAGTTAACTGGCAGTTTCCATTAACTGCTGCATTCTCCATTGCCGTGCCTCAACCCATCAGAGTCCACTTTGGCAACCCATCAGCAGTCTCTTGGTATAAAGGTGCTGTTTCCGCTGACATTGGTATTCTTGCGATTGTTCTGATGAGTGCAGACTAAAAGCTTTGACAAAATGTCTTTTTTCAGCAATACATTATTAATATCAGCAGAGAAAAAGTGCTGAAGGGAGTAAAATCTGACAAATCATGAGTACCTAATGTCCTACATCATAGTGTTCAATAGATAAAACTCCAGATAGGGTGGATGTGCATGTTGATTTTACAAAGTTCCCTAAATTCCAGAATGGTCCCAGCAGATTGGAAGTTGGCAAATGTAATTCTGTCATTTAGGAAAGGAGGGAGAGAGAAAATAGGAAACTACACGTCAGGTTGGCTGACATCAGTGTCACAGACCATCTTAAGGTGTTTTCTCAAAGTTGCCCATGATCAATATATTTGTGTGTAAATGTGCATTTCTTACCCTTGGGAGTGAGTAAATGAACTTAAATAACTCAACAGCAAAGCCATCTGAATTTAAAAAGAAAAGGTAAGCTAATACTCTTGGTCTGGGGGTTACCTCAGGAAAAATGATAACACTTACACAAACGTGAACACAGAGATTAATTACAGATGAAGACCAAACAATACTAACAAACGTTGAACCAAAATCAGTCTCTTGTTTGATGCCATCCTGACATTTTGAAGTTAAGACTTTGCTTTGTCTGATGTGAAGGCTTGGAATTGCTGGATTTCTCAGGTGCGATGGCTTCCACAGTCAATCGGTTGTCTTGGTTATGAAGGTTTTTAACATACAAATCAAATTGACTGCTTGGGGAATAGTGTTGTAAACCCTTTAATCCTTGCGAGACCATATCTACTATAAAATCTCAGAAGACCCGTAAAGATAAATCCAAACGACTAAAAAGAGAAAGACACAATATGGCGTGCTGCTCAAAGGTCCCAATAGGGACGTCACGTTGGCACAGTGGTTAGCACTGCTGCCTCATGGCACCGAGGACCCGGGTTCGGTCCGGGCCCCAGGTTACTGTCCATGTGGGGTTTGCACATTCTCCCCATGTCTGCGTGGGTCTCACCCCCTCAATCCAAAAAGATGTGCAGGGTAGGTAAACAGGCCACGCTAAATTGCCCCTTAATTTGAAGAAAAAAGAATTGGGTACTCTAAATGGATTTTAAAAAATTATTGTCCCAACAGAGACTACTATTCTCACTGGTCCCAATCCAGGCCAACTTTTACGAGGTGATTTCTAGTGCGGCACGTTTGCACAGTGGTTAGCACTGCTGCCTCACAGAGCTGAGGGCCCGGGTTCGAACCCAGCCCCAGGTCACTGTCCATGTGGTGTTTGCACATTCTTTGCATGGGTCTCACCCCCACAACCCAAAGGTGTGCTGGATAGGTAATTGGCCATGTTAAAATTGCCCCTTAATTGGAAAAAGAGAATTGGGTACTCTGAATCTTTTTTTTTAAATGATCTAATTTCTATGAGCTCCAGCTGATGGACTTCTGTCTATTATTGGGGCAGCTCGTATTCCATGAGTCCACGCTGGTCCCCGGGGTCTTGCGGAGGGTTATTGTGATGATATGAGTGGGAGCACTGCCATTGGTGCAGAGCATTGGTTTCCTATTGGCTCTGACTGGTCATGTGCCTCTCGTCTGATTGGCTGGGACTAGTCATGTGACTGTTCACCAATTGGTCGAGAGGCAAGTAGACCCCGCCTCCGAGGCGGGGTATAAGTACACAGGTTTCCCGGCGGTCGGCATTTCTCTGTAGTCGGCCACTGGGCTAACAACTAGCTGATTAAAGCCACAGTTTGGATCTGCATTGTGTCTCGTGTCCAATTGATGCTACATCAGTTATTACATCCACAATCCAGGAACCTGCTAAGTCAGACCTCAGTTTACTAAGGATTCAGATTTCTTGGGTGATGGAATGGAGTGCTAGCTTCGGACTCCTGCGGGCTATGAGCAGCAGTTTAACTTTGTTTTGGGCTCTTACAAGTGCGTTTTAGCTTTAGGGGGAATGATTTCCCCAATTTGGTTACTGTGGGGTGGGTTGGTCCCCAATTTATACTATGTCCTGATCGGGACACCATTGCTCACAGGTGGTTGGCTAGCTTCTGCTGCCCTGTCTTGGGGCTCTTCAACTGAGAGATGAATCCCCTTCAATATCTGTGTGTCTGTTTGGGAATTCCACTGGTCCCCTTCGAAATCTGAAAGGCAGGTTTCTGCACTTCAGGCACACTTTCTTCAACCTTTTCTGTTTTAGCAACATGGCTTCCCTTAGAGTGTCTTGGCTGTCTTAGGGTCAGTAGGTTATAATATGGCCTCTTTTAATTATGTAGGCTTTTTATTTCTTACAGCTCTGTCCTAGCCTTTTCTATTTCTACTTTAACTTTCATACGTCTTGTGGCTTGGCTTTGGCCTCTTTTAACTTAACAGGCTCATTCACCCAGGCAGGGCCTATGAACCTTTCTCATCTTTCTGCAACTCTGCGGGCTATTTCAAACACTTTCAGTCTCCCTGGACTGCTCCAGACTTCTGGGGGGGGGGGGGGGGGGGGGGGGGGGAGGGGGAGGGGAGGGGAGGGGAGAGTAAGGGGAGAGAGTGGCTCCTTATTTCACTTTTCTTTTTTGTTTTGATTTTCCAATTAAGGGGGCGGTTTAGCTTGGCCAATCCGCCTACCCTGCACATCTTTGGGTTGCGGGGGTGAGACCATGCAGACACAGAGAGAATGTGCAGCCTCCATGCGGACAATGACCCGGTTCTGGGATCGTGAGGCAGCAGTGTTATTTCACTTTTACAGTACAGCAGGGATAGCTCTTGGTAGCCTTGTTGATTCCAGTAGTCCAATAGCGGGGATTGTTGGTCTGCTCTCTCTCTTCCTCATGCAAGCAGTCTTTCTGCTGCTCCGAAGATAGCTCAGCAAACAGTTTGTATTTTGCTGCTATATCATTGGCAGGAAGCAAGATGGCCACTACACCATGTGACCAAGATAAACTGCCATAACGTCTTCTAAATAAGGCATTAAGATAATTTAAATTAATACTGAAGTATTTTCCCACCTGCTTTGGTTCTAAGCAAGGCAAGATTTACATTCTTACAATGAGATGTCGAAAAACTTCATTATCTCCTGGACCACACCACAGTGAGCCATAATTAATTGTCCTTTGTCGTCTCAAAAGTTAAACACAGTCTGTTCCACAAATCTATCTGGTAGCTTGGAGCCATTTTGATATTCAGTTTTTGAATTAGCTAATCATAACATCAGGAAAATGCTGACACCTACGACTAAGGAAGTCTTAACAATGCACAGAGCAAATTATAGTAAAACCATAAAAAGTAAGAATGGTTGTACAAAAGGGAAATTGTGTTTGAAAAACTTCATTGTGTTTTTGAAGATGGGACTAATAGTGTTAGATAAAGGGGAAACCAGAAGGAGTAATATACGCAGATTTCCAAAATACATTCGATTAAGTACCACAGAAAGTTCAATAGGTTCGATGAGGTTAGAATAATATTAGAATAATATAATAATATATCCTCCAGTTAGAGGATTGGTTAATGAACAGGAAGCAAAGATTAGGTAGAAATGGAGCATTTTCAAGCTGGCAGGCAGGGACTAGTGGAGTGCTGCAAAGATTAGTGTTGGGGCCTCAGCTATTTACAAACTATTTTAATGTCTTAGCTGAGGAGACAGAGAGCAATGGATCTAAGTTTGTTGACAATACAAAGCTAGGTGAGAACTTTAGGTTGTATGGAAGACACAGAAAGACTGCAAAAATATATAAGCAAGTTAATTGAATGGAGCAACAAGATGGCAGATGGAGTATAATGTGAGGTTATTCACTTTGGTTGTAAGAATAGAAGCGGCAAAACTTTTTAAAAAGGCATGAAACTTGTAAATCTTGACGTTCAGAGAGACTTGAGTTTATTTGTACAAGAAAGACATAAAAGCAAGCATGCAGTTACATCAAGTGCTTAGGAAGGCAAGTGGCATGTTATTTCAGGGAATTGGAGGACAGGACTAAAAATGTCTTGCTACAGTTGTACAGGGTTTTGTTGAGAATGCTCGGCGGGATTCTCCGAGCCCCCGCCGGGTCAGAGAATCGCCAGGGGCCGGCGTCAATCCCGCCCCCGCCGTGTCCCGAGTTCTCCACCACCAGAGATTCAGCAGGGGCCGGAATTGCGCCGTGCCGGTCGCCCCCCACCCCCCCGGCGATTCTCCGGCCCGCGATGGGCCGAAGTCCCGCCACTGTCAAGCCTCTCCCGCCAGCGGGAATCAAAACACCTACCTGACCGGCGGGACTGGCGGCGCGGGCGGGCTCCGGGGTCCTTGGGGGGGGGGGGGGCGCGGGCCGATCTGGCCCTGGGGAGTGCCCCCACGGTGGCCTGGCCCGTGATCCGGGCCCACCGATCGGCGGGCGGGCCTGTGCCGTGGGGGCACTCTTTTCTTTCTGCCTTCGCCATAGTCTTCACCATGGCGGAGGCGGAAGTGACCCCCTCCCGTGCGCATACGCTGGGATGGCGTCAGCAGCCGCTGACACTCCGGCGCATGCGTGGACTTACGCCGGCCCCGGCTGGCGTGGTGCCGTTCACGCCAGCCAGCGGCGCGCCAACCAGTCCGGAGCAGGCCTAGCCTCTCAATGTGAGGGCTGGGCCCCGCCGGGTAGGGGAGAATCCCGGCCATTATTTGTCATTTTGGCCTCCATCTTGAAAGATACTCTTGCATTGGGAGAAGTAGAGTGAAGGTTCACTAGATTGATCTCTGGCATGACAATGTTGCTCTATAATGAATAGGCTGAGTAAGACCACATGAGACCCACGCCATCGGGAATTTGGCCGGTCGGCAACAGAGCAATTTGGGGCAAGCCTCAGGCCTCAGCCTGAGGTAGAGGATACTCGGTGTGGAGTGCTCCACGCGTACGCCGATTTTCGGGGGTCAGAGAATTTAAAAACAGGTGCTGCTCCCAATTTTCCCACCAAAATGGAATCCCCGCCCCGTTACTGGGCGCGATTTCGGCGTCGTGGAGCGAAGAATCCAGCCCACCATTTCTGAAACCTTTCTTTCTACCTGAAAATTGAATTCATTTTTACGGTAGGTACCTAGCTGCCCGCAATAATAATTTTCTCAAACAAATGAAATATGATGACACGATGACTCGTGATATGAATTGCGGGGATGTTAGGACATGGAACGTTCCCAGCAGAAACAGTGACATTTCTTATCTGAAAGTTTAATAAAAGAAGTATGGGAAATAGGACAATATGAATAGTTCATTCTGGGAGCTGTATAGTTTCAATGAATGGCTACGTAGCTTCCTTATGTGTTGTGAAATTCAGCGCTTCTCAAATGGAAATCAGATATCATTTCAAGAGTACTGTTATTGATAAAGAGATAGCTGAGAAGATTGTGGAGGCATTGATAATGATCTTTCAAGAATCACTAAAGGCAGGAAGGGTCCCAGAGGACTGGAAAGTGGCTAATGTAATACCACTGTTTAAGAAGGGAGAGAGGCAGAAGACGGGAAATTATAGGTCAGTTAGCCTGACTTCGGTCATTGGGAAGATTTTAGAGTCCATTCTTAAAGATGAGATTGTGGAGTACTTGGAAGTGCATGGTAAAATAGGACTCAGTCAGCACGGCTTCGTCAAGGGGAGGTCATGTCTGACAAATCTGTTCGACTTCTTTGAGGAAGTTACAAGGAGGTTAGACAAAGGAAAACTGCTGGACGTGGACCAGTGGATCGGGCAGCATGGTAGCACAAGTGGAAAGCACTGTGGATAGCACTGTGGCTTCACAGGGTCCCAGGTTCGATTTCCTGCTGGGTCACTGTGTGGAATCTGCACGTTCTCCCCGTGTCTGCGTGAGTTTCCTCCAGGTCCACCTGTTCCCTCCCACAGTCCAAAGATGTGCAGGTTAGGTGGATTGGCCATGATAAATTGCCCTTAGTGTCCAAAAGGTTAGGAGGGGTTATTGGGTTATGGGGATAGGGTGGAAGTGAGGGCTTAAGTGGGTCGGGGCAGAATTAATGGGCCGAATGGCCTCCTTCTACACTGTATGTTCTATGTTCTATGTGATTTATTTAGATTTCCAGTAGGCATTTGACAAGTTGCCGCATAGGAGACTGTTAAATAAGTTAAGAGCCCATGGTGTAAAGGGTAAGATCTGGCATGGATACAGGATTGGCTGACTGGCAGAAGGCAGAGAGTGTGAATAAAGGGGTCTTTTTCAGGACAGCAGCCAGTGAGTAGTGATGTACCTCAGGTGTCAGTGCTGGGACCACAACTTTTCACAATATACATTAATGATCTGGAGGAAGGAACTGAAGGTACTGTTGCTAAATTTGCAGATTATACAAAGATCTGTAGCAGGGCAGGTAAGTATTGAGAGGCAGGCAGGCTGCAGAAGAACTTGGACAGGCTAGGAGAGTGGGCAAAGAAGTGGCAGATGGAATACAATGTGGAAAAGTGTGAGGTTATTGGAAGGAGAAATCGAGCCACAGACTAATTTTTAAATGGGACGATGCTTTGGAAATCAGAAGCACAAAGGAACTTGGCAGTCCTTGTTCATGATTCTCTTAAGGTTAACGTGCAGGTTCAGTTGGCAGTTCAGAAGGTAAATGCAATGTTAGCATTCATGTCGAGAGGGATAAAATACAAGTCCAGGGGTGTACGTCTGAGGCTATATAAGGCTCTGGTCAGACCCCATTTGGAGTATTGTGAGCAGTTTTGGGTCCCGTATCTAAGGAAGGATGTGCAGCCCTTGGAAAGGGTCTAGAGGAGTTTAGAAGGATGAGGGGGGGGATCTTATTGAAACTTACAGGATACTGCGTGACCTGGATAGAGTGGACGTGGTAAGGATGTTTCCACTTGTAGGAAAAACTAGAACCAGAGGACACAATCTCAGGCTAAAGGGACGATCCTTTAAAACAGAGATGAGGAGGAATTTCTTCAGCCAGAGGGAGGTGAATCTGTGGAACTCTTTGCTGCAGAATGCTGTGGAGGCCAAATCACTGAGTGTCTTAAGACAGAGATGGATAGGTTTTTGATCAATAAGGGGCTCAGGGGTTATGGGGAGAAGTCAGGAGAATGAGGATGAGAAAAATATCAGCCATGATTGAATGGTTGAGCAGACTCGATGGGCCAATGGCCTAATTCTGCTCCTATGTCTTATGGTCTTGTGGATTAACTCCATTATTTCCCACATGTTGAGTAAGGTAGGGAGACATTCTTGCCTGCACCCACAACTATTTTTTCCCTGCCATCCCATCTATTAAATAAGACAACACGCCCTAATTTCCGATCAATTATCATTGTTTCATAATATACATAGCCTTTTCATTTTAGATATTGTGGTTATGCTTCAAATTGGATAAATGAAGTGAATGACAAAATATCTGGGGACTAAAGAAACTTCTATATTCTAGAGAATTTAACTTTATTGGACCCAAGTATTGACCCTTATAAAGTGTTTATTAGGCTGGGAAGCCTAAAGAGGCAGCAGCCTGATGCTGAGATTATGGGTGCGATCGAAAGGTCATGCAGCACCTATTCGGGCGCAGCGTGGCCATGGAGTGGGTGATCCTGGGAATGGATCTCTTGGCTTTTATTGGCCATGCTACGCCGCGGCAGGCTCCTTTCCAGTAAAAGCAGAGAGACACGTTCCCAGGATCTACCCGCTCACAACACCGCGTGATGTCGCGAGATGTTGCGATGTAAAACCCGTCCATTGTGGGCCAGATCACTTTTTGGCAAATCTGCATATTAGAGCAAGACAGCTCATCTCTTTTAATGTGCAGATTCCCAAAGTACGGGAGACTTTGGGATTCATCCACTTTGCCTTAGAGACCTCAGGCGAGCACTGTTTAGTACTGGTCTCCACAAAAAGGGGCCAGGTGGAACAGCACTCGTGGGGGTCTCCCAGATGATCGGAGGCCACCAGCTGCATGCCCTTTGGACAGGGTGGTCCCTGGCACTGCTGGTGCCACCTTTGTAAAAGATTGGCACTGCCCAGGTGACACTGCCAGGGTGCCAAGCAGGCTTTTTTATGGCATGTGAGCAATCGAGCCGTGGGTGCCATGTGTGTGTGTTGGGGGGTTGCAGAGACCCTGCCATAATGCCATTGGGCTGAGAAGGGGAGTCAGAAATCGGGAAGAGCTTTGGCAAGCAGAGATCTTCAGTGTACTAAATGCACTCGCTATGGGACTTTGTTGCCAATCAGTTGAATTGCACCTATATAATCGAGACCAATGCTTGATTCCTGCTTGCAATGACACGAAGGGAAAAAAGGACTTTAATCGAAAATCAGACATCATAGTTTGTTCTGAGAGAATGCAGGCTTGAAATGGACAGACTTGGCCTCACTTCAAGGTGAGGGATTTTCATGCAGATGTACGCACAACACACACACACACAAATTCCCACACACACACTCAATCTCACTCACACAAATTCACATGCAATCTCTCTCTCTCTCACCCACACTCACCCACTCACTCACATGCACACACTCATTTAGCACTCTCTCTCTCACCGCCACACTTTTACACCCCACACACTCACTCACTCACCCCCACACACAAACACACACTCAATCTCTCTCACACACACACACACTTACTCGCTCACACACAAGTACACTCTTGCTCACTCTCACATTAACGCATACACAGTCACTCTCACACACAAGTGCCGCATCGGTCACTCTGGAATCTTCTCTGTGACCTGATGTTCGATGTTCCTTCATTCAAATACACAATTTCACCATTACCTACCTGCCAATGCTGCCTCTCACTGCCTCTGCATATTCAGTACAGTTTCCCTTTAAGAGGGACAATCTGTCTTTAAGAATAGCAGGCAGGCTATACCATATGAAATCTGCACTATGCAACCTAACCCTTGCTGCGTGTAGCCTTTGTGTTGGCAGCTGTTTCTAAGGAAGCAATGAAGCACCCGCTTGACCCCAACCTCACAGATGAGGTGAACGCACCAAATTTATATTCTGTCCACCTCAATCTGAACCAGTATGGGTAGGTATTGAATTATAATCTCGTATTCAAAACAACCTTACAATTCCCGATGCCCCAATAATGGTGAACTTACTACCAAAATCTTTGATCATTCGAAACAACTCTGGCAGCTCTTCAATCACTCCCAGGGCACAGTGCACAGGAATTTACCGCACAAAAGTAGCCAAATCGGCCCTTCATACCCATGCCAGTGCTTTTGCCTACGAAGAATCTGAGCAGCAGACACGATGGGCTGAATAGCCTCTTTTTGCACTGGAACAATTCTGAGATTCTGTGTGAAACAAGCTACTCAACAAGTATGTGAGAGTCAACATATTTGGGAAAAAATTCCAGTTCTCATTTACCACATTAGTTGTCGCAGTTGCAGAAATTATTGCTTCAATGTTCTTTGATTGTTACAAACTTATGTAAGGGTCTTGGACCAGTAAGCAGTTGGGCTTCTTTAATTAGACATCATATTAGTGCCAATGCTTCGAGTGCTTCAACATGTGGCAGATGTTCCCGCCACCATATCATTGCGTTCCTTGGAGACCAACTAATTTTATCTCCAAAACACAGATTTTTACAATGTTAAGGCCCTCAATGTGTATTTATAATTGTCAAATTATGGCAGAACTCCGATACAATAATTGAGGGAGCTGTGCTATTTTGCTGTCTCTATGTAAATGCTGTCCCCTGGAGGATTCTCTCATGCACTGCAGTGATGTAAAAGGTAAGATAAAACAACTAAAATGATTTTTTCAAAATTGTTGAAGAGAAGAAAGAGTCTACCCGTTTGCTAAATTGCTTAATATCACTGCAGTATATATAGATTTAAAGGTTTTACTGCTGGATTTTTTTAACGCACTGACCTACAATGGCTCCCGGTTTAACATAGAACATAGAACATTACAGCGCAGTACGGGCCCTTCAGCCCACGCTGTTGCGCCGACCCGTGAAACCATCTGAAGCCTATCTGACCTACACTATTCCATTTTCATCCATATGTCTATCCAGTGACCACTTAAATGCCCTTAAAGTTGGCGAGTCTACTACTGTTGCAGGCAGGGTGTTCCACACCCCTATTACTCTCTGAGTAAAGAAACTGCCTCTGACACCTGTCCTATATCTACCACCCCTCAATTTAAAGCCATGTCCCCTCGTGTTGGTCATCCCCATCCGAGGAAAATGACTCACTGTCCACCCTATCTAACCCTCTGACTATCTTATATGTCTCTATTAAGTCACCTCTCAGCCTTCTCCTCTCTAACGAAAACAACCTCAAGTCCCTGAGCCTTTCCTCGTAAGACCTTCCCTCCATACCAGGCAACATCCTAGTAAATCTCCTCTGAACCCTTTCCAATGCTTCCACATCCTTCCTATAATGTGGTGACCAGAACTGCAAGCAGCACTCCAGGTGCGGCCACACCAGAGTTTTGTACAGCTGCAGCATGACCTCGTGACTCCGAAACTCAATAAAGGCTAGCACACCATATGCCTTCTTAACAGCCCTATTAACCTGGGTGGCAACTTTCAGAGAATTATGTACCTGGATGCCGAGATCTCTCTGTTCATCTACGCTACCAAGAATCTTGCCATTAGCCCAGTACTCTGCATTCCTGTTACTCCTTCCAAAGTGAACCACCTCACACTTTTCCGCATTAAACTCCATCTGCCACCTCTCAGCCCAGCTCTGCAGCTTATCTGTGTCCCTCTGCAACCTATAACATCCTTCAGCACTATCCACAACTCCACCGACCTTCGTGTCATCTGCAAATTTACTAACCCATCCTTCTACACCCTCTTCCAGGTCATTTATAAAAAAGACAAACAGCAGTGGCCCCAAAACAGATCCTTGCGGTACACCACTAGTAACTGAACTCCAGGATGAACATTTGCCATCAACCACCACCTTCTTTCAGCTAGCCAATTACTAATCCAAACCGCTAAATCACCTTCAATCCCATACTTCCGTATTTTCTGCAATAGCCTACCGTGGGGAACCTTATCAAACGCCTTACTGAAATCCATATACACCACATCAACCGCTTTACTCTCATTCACCTGTTTGGTCACCTTCTCAAAAAACTCAATAAGGTTTGTGAGGCATGACCTACCCTTCACAAAACCGTGTTGAGTATCGCTAATCAACTTGTTCTTTTCAAGATGATTATAAACCCTATCTCTTATAACCTTTTCCAACATTTTACCCACAACCGAAGTAAGGCTCACAGGTCTATAATTACCAGGGTTGTCTCTACTCCCCTTCTTGAACAATGGGACAACATTTGCTATCCTCCAGTCTTCCGGCACTATTCCTGTCGACAAAGACGACATAAAGATCAAGGACAAAGGCTCTGCAATCTCCTCCCTGGCTTCCCAGAGAATCCTAGGATAAATCCCATCTGGCCCAGGGGACTTATCTATTTTTACACTTTCCAAAATTGCTAACACCTCCTCCTTGTGAACCTCAATCCCATCTAGCCTGGTCGACTGTACCTGAGAATTCTCCTCGACAACTTTGTCTTTCTCCAGTGTAAACACTGACGAAAAATATCCATTTAACGCTTCCCCTATCTCCTCTGATTCCACACACAACTTTCCACTACTATCCTTGATTGGCCCTAATCTTACTCTAGTCATTCTTTTGTTCCTGATATACCTATGGAAAGCCTTAGGGTTTTCCTTGATCCTATCCACCAACAACTTTTCGTGTCCTCTCCTCGCTCTTCCTATCTCTCCCTTTTGGTCCTTCCTGGCTAACTTGTAACTCTCAAGTGCCCTAACTGAGCCTTCATGTCTCATCCTAACATAAGCCTTCTTGTTCCTCTTGAAAAGTGCTTCAACTTTCTTAGTAAACCACGGTTCCCTTGCTCGACAACTTCCTCCCTGCCTGACAGGTACATACTTATCAAGGACACGCAGTAGCTGTTCCTTGAAAAAGCTCCACATTTCGATTGTACCCATCCCCTGCAGTTTCCTTCCCCATCCTATACATCCTAAATCTTGCCGAATAGCATCATAATTGCCTTTCCCCCAGCTATAATTCTTGCCTTGCGGTATATACCTATCCCTGCTCATCGCTAAAGTAAACATAACCGAATTGTGATCACTATCATCAAAGTGCTCACCTACATCTAAATCTAACACCTGGCCGGGTTCATTACCCAGTGCCAAATCCAATGTGGCATCGCCCCTTGTTGGCCTGTCTACATACTGTGTCAGAAAACCCTCCTGCACACACCGCACAAAAACTGACCCATCTATAGTACTCGAACTATAGTATTTCCAGTCAATATTTGGAAAGTTAAAGTCCCCCATAACAACTACCCTGTTACTCTCGCTCCTGTCGAGAATCATCTTTACAATCCTTTCCTCTACATCTCTGGAATTATTCGAAGGTCTATAGACAACTCCCAACAGGGTGACCTCCCCTCTCCTATTCCTAACCTCGGCCCATACTACCTCAGTAGATGAGTCCTCAAACGTCCTTTCTGCCGCCGTAATACTTTCCTTGATTAACAATGCCACACCCCCCTCTTTTACCATCTTCTCTATTCTTACAGAAACATCTAAATCCTGGAACCTGCAACAACCATTCCTGTCCCTGCTCTACCCATGTCTCCGAAATCGCCACAACATCGAGATCCCAGGTACCAACCCATGCTGCAAGATCACCCACCTTATTCCGGATGCTCCTGGCGTTGAAGTAGACACACTTCAAACCAGCATCTTGCTTGCCGGTGCCCTCTTTCGAACTTTTAACCCTATCCCTGACCTCACTACTCTCAACATCCTGTACACTGGGACTACAATTTAGGTTCCCATCCCCCTGCTGAATTAGTTTAAACCCCCCCAAAGAGCACTAGCAAATCTCCCCCCCAGGATATTGGTACCCCTCTGGTTCAGGTGAAGACCATCCTGTTTGTAGAGGTCCCACCTACCCCAGAATGAGCCCCAATTATCCAGGAAACCAAAACCCTCCCTCCTGCACCATCCCTGTAGCCACGTGTTCAACTCCTCTCTCTCCTTATTTCTCACTTCGCTAGCACATGGCACAGGTAACAACCCAGAGATAACAGCTCTGTTAGTTCTAGCTCTCAGCTTCCACCCTAGCTCCCTGAATTTCTGTCTCAAATCCCCATCTCTCTTCCTACCTATGTCGTTGGTACCTATGTGGACCACGACTTGGGGCTGCTCCCCCTCCCCCTTAAGGATCCCAAAAACATGATCAGAGGCATCACAAACCCTGGCACCTGGGAGGCAACACACCAACCGTGAGTCTCTTTCATTCCCACAGAACCTCCTGTCTGTTCCTCTAACTATGGCGTCCCCAATGACAAGTGCTCTGTTCCTCTTCTCCCTTCCCTTCTGAGCAACAGGGACAGATTCTGTGCCAGAGACCTGTGCCCCATTGCTTACCCCTGGTACGTCATCCCCCTCCAAAACGGTATACTTGTTATTGAGGGGAACGACCACAGGGGATCCCTGCACTGCCTGCCGGTTCCCTCTCATTCCCCTGACGGTAACCCATCTACCTTCTTCTTTTACCTGAGGTGTGACTACCTCCCTATAACTCCTCTCAATAACCCCCTCCACCTCCCGAATGATCCGAAGTTCATCCAGCTCCAGGTCCCTAACGCGGTTCTCGAGGAGCTGGAGTTGGGTGCACTTCCCGCAGATGTAGTCAGAAGGGACACTCGAGGTGACCCTTTCCTCCCACATTCTGCAGGAGGAACATTCGACTGCCCTAACCTCCATTCCCACTGAATTAACTTCCCAACTACTGAAAACAAAACATATTAGTTTAGCAATCCGACGGACAGAACTTTTTTTTTGGTTAGAGGAGGCGGATGGGTGGGAGACACTACGTAAGTAGTGTTTCAGGTAAAGCTGTCACTCGAGAACAGCCCCTTCACAAACCACCTTCAACTTACGCTGACCACACTGCACGTATGCAAATCTCCCCGGAACAGCCAATCAGAAGCTCTGCTCTGCTGCCCTCTGCTGTGCCTCAGTTTTAAACTTCCCATTCTTGGCCTTAAATCTTACCATACTCTCACCCCTCCTATCTCTGTGACCTCCTCCAGCTCCACAAGAGTATGAGAGATCTCAGGTCCCACACTTGTTACCTTTAAGTAGCCTCACTTTAATCACTCGGCCACGGTGACTGTGTTTAACTGCCCAAACCAAGGGTTTGGAGTGTCGTCCCGTCCCCCCAAACCTCTGCTTCTCTCTACGTCTCTTTCTACTTTTTAAACACTTGTCATAACCTCTTTGACCAAGCTTTCAGTCATCAGCTTCATTAGGTGGCTCAGTTTTAAACTTTGTTGGATATCGTTACCATGAGGTGCCTCATGAGGGGTACTTTTTTAACATCAAAGACAAAATATGATGAAAAGTTGCATTTATTGTTCGTTGTGGATTTGGGTGATCATAAGTGTATCAAATGGACGCCAAAGCCTCAAATGCCCCAAAGATTGACGATACAAAAGATAATAAAATTGTTTTAAAAACACTCAAAAAATCAATTGGGAAGCAAAATGTCAGGCAGACTTGGAAAACATACATTAATAGTCAGCTTGTGACTGGAGACCTACAGCTGTGACTTTCTTTCACCATGCTACCTGGTGACAAAGGTGGTGGAACTACAGCACAACAACTAATGTTGACATAAGCTTTTGTCATTTTGACATGTTCATGCAGGATTTGAAATGATAAATGTACACAAAAAGAATGAATCAATACTATGACACAGGAAGTGAAGTTAATGAAGATGAAACATACATAACTTATGTAAGACTACTAATATGTTAACATTGTACTTCATAAATGTGGCTAAACTTCAGAATCATAGCTTTTTGTGGTGTTTTCAGGAATTTCATAGTGCTAGATATTCATAGTCGCCGTATTTTTACATCTTAATTGCTACGGGAATATCAGGAAACACTTTGTCATAGATCATGCAAGAGCTTCATTCTCAGGATACACTGATGGAACAATCTCAGCAGTTCAGAGAAAGCTAATTATAAAATACAGCATGGCAAATGTAAATTATTGCTAGAAACTGATAAATTTGTTTTCAAATAAAGTTACACTATTGTAACAAAAATCTCATTCGAACATTTGAGAAATTACCCGGTCCATAAATATTAAAAATGGTATTTATCCTTGATCAATGGAGTAAGGGAATAATTAGCATTTCTCTTTGTCCTTGAATTCTACTTTCAGAAGCTAGGAGATGTCAAGTGTTCCCAGCAGGATTTAATCATATGTGCCAGAACGTATCCTCGGTTTTGAGATACACTAAGTTGCCTGGGTTTCTTCTGTTTCAAGCAAAGCTTTAAAGGGGTTTGTGCTTTGCCAGTAAATGATCATTTGATATTATGCTCTCCTGTATTCATATTCCTGTAGAATACACAATGAAGAGATTTTTTAAAATAATCTTTATTGTCACAAGTAGGCTTACAATAACATTGCAATGAAGTTACTGTGAAAAGCCCCTAGTCGCCACACTCTGGCACCTGTTTAGGTACACAGAGGGAGAATTGAGAATGTCCTATTCACCTAATAGCACGTCTTTCGGGACTTGTGGGAGGAAACCAGAGCACCCGGAGGAAACCCACGCAGACACAGGGAGAATGTGCAGACTCCACAGAGACAGTGACCCAAGCCGGGAATCGAACCTGGGACCCTGGAGCAATGTATAGGCTACCATTTCCTGGAGTTGTAACTGGAGACTGGTGAAATCTCTATAGGATTTCAGCTCCAATCTCTTAACATAAAAGTGTGCAGTTCTAATCAAAAGGTGTTTTGTGAGGACTGCAGTAA
The DNA here is from genome assembly GCF_902713615.1 of Scyliorhinus canicula. Taxonomy (NCBI): domain Eukaryota; kingdom Metazoa; phylum Chordata; class Chondrichthyes; order Carcharhiniformes; family Scyliorhinidae; genus Scyliorhinus; species Scyliorhinus canicula. Next base: position 193,156,591 of record NC_052149.1, on the reverse strand, counting down.
AATGACCTGCAGGCACTCGCTTTCACTTGTGGCACTTTTTATCACTAAGAAACATTCTGTCTTTCTAGATGATAGAAACCTATAGACTCCCTTGAGATTTATAACAGCCAGACAGTCATCTGTGCTGTTGCCCCTGAACAATTATAATTTTCCTTTCGTAAGAATTTAGATATATTCTTGAGGTCAAGGATAAATTGAAATCTGTTTGACCATTTAGAAATGGCAAAGCTATAGGAATAAGATAGCATGACTTTCAATGTTACCTATCTTAAGCTAAGAATACAAATTTCCTGATGCCTCCTTTGGAAGGATATCTCCTGAAGCTAGAGAAAAACCAATTATCCCCTTGAACTAGGGTAGACACATTTGAAAATATACATTTCATTACATTGAAATGGATTCCTGATGATCCAAAAAGTCCAAAATGCAATTCAATGGCCTTTGCGGGTAAAACCTGTGCATTTAGAGTGGGTGGTTAGCTGGGACAAACAATTGAAGTCTTTAATACAAAGAGATCAAGAACAAGTTAAATAGGTTTAAGATCTTTTGTTGTCCTGAGACTAAGGGGGAAATGTAGCAACAAACGGATGCAATAGATGTGATAGTGAAGTACAATAACTTATTTGAAATTTGCCCTTCCAAATATTTGGGAATAAAAGATTCTCATAGAAAGTCAAACATTAAAGGGAATTAGAATTCAGAAGCCCTTTAAAATAAACAGAACGCTGGGAGATTAATTTCTGAGGATTACTCTGTCACCTTCACAGTGGATGTTGCATTTCAGTGATTCCGTGATGCAGCTTTTTTTAGATTGACAATTCTCTTCAAGTGGCATTTATTCATCAGTGGACTCATCTAAACTCTGACTTTCAATTTCAGACTCCAAAATAACAACATTTCATTATAGCATTATAGCAATCACTTTTATCTTTAATAACTTCCTCCCCTTTCCTTGGCTGTGGGTTCTGCCTCATGCCAACATAATGCTAATTTACATTTCCGATATGCACTTCAGTTCTCCTGTGCTGAGTGATTGGCACTGCTGCCTCACAGCTCCAGGGACCGTGTTCAATTCCAGCCTCGGGTGACTGTCTGTGTGGTGTGCCTTCTCCCTGTGTCTGTGTGGGTTTCCTCTGGGTGCTCCAGTTTCCTCCCACAGTCCAATGATGTGCAAATTAGGTGGATTGGCCATGCTAAATCGCGCCTTAGTGTCCAAAAGGTTTTGTAAGGTTACTAGGTTATTGGGATAGGAAGGCATGGGCTTAAATCGGGTGCTTTTTCCAATGATTGGTGTAGACTCCAAAGCGAAAATGCTGGAAAATCTTTCCAAGGACTAGTGTAGGCTCAATGGGCCAAATGGCCTCCTTCTGCACTGTCGGGATTCTATGATTCTTTCAACTAGGAGGATCTTTTCCTTAGCAGACCAAAGTCCAGAAAGCCACTTTTTATTCCACGGATGGGCTGGTATAGGACACCAGTGTGATGGAAATTCCAGTGGGGTACTTATAGTCCCATTTCCAAATCACAATTCTATGGTACTAACAGGACCCCAATGCAATCCTGAGCTATCAAATGGATGGAGATCGTTCTGCCTAGAACATAGAACAGTACAGCACATAACAGGCCCATCGGCCCTCGATGTTGTGCCGAGCAAATGATCACCCTACTTAAACCCACGTAACCCGTATACCCGTAACCCAACAATCCCCCCATTAACCTTACACTACGGGCAATTTAGCATGGCCAATCCACCTAACCCGCACATCTTTGGACTGTGGGAGGAAACCGGAGCACCCGGAGGAAACCCACGCACACACTGGGAGGACGTGCAGACTCCACACAGACAGTGACCCAGCCGGGAATCGAACCTGGGACCCTGGAGCTGTGAAGCATTGATGCTAACCACCATGCTACCGTGAGGCCCTACATAGCGCCCAGTTTTGTTGAGAGGGTTTTTTCCTCCACCTGGCTATTATTTTAAAAAGCTCCAAGCTTCTGGGGCGCGATTCTCCCAAAACGGGAGAAATCGCCCCTTCCCGACCGGGGACCGATTCTGGTCCCGGTCGGGGCTAGCAGCCCGACGCCGTAGGCTCCGGCAAGACGGGCTTAACGAAAATCGTAAAGCCCGCTTGCCGGAGTTAGCGCCGGCTGACGCGTCATATGACGTCAGCCGCGCATGCGCAGTTTGGAAGACTCCAACCCGCGCATGCGCGGGTGACGTCATCGCGTTTTTGCGCGAAACCCGCGCATGCGCGGGCCGGGTTGCCCCTCAGCCGCCCCGCGAATGGATACTGCGGGGCGGCGGAAGGACAAGTAGCGCGCGGGCATCGGGCCCGCTGCACCGATCGCGGGCCCATGGCACCCTTGGCACGGCCGTGGTACGGCCGTGCCAATCGGTGCCATGGTTATTAATAGCGAGTTAGTCACGCCGCTTTTACGAACGGCAAGACCAGGTGTGTTTGCCGTTCGTAAAAACGGCGTAAAGGGCTGGGACTTCGGCCCATCTAACAGCTGAGAATTGCTGCCGGCCGTACAAAAACGGCGGCAGCGATTCGGGTCGGGACTTCGGCGGGGGGGGGGGGGGGGGGGGGGGAATAGCGGGAGGGCGGCAAAAATGTCGGGAAGGCCCTCCCGCTATTCTCCCACCCGTCGTGGGGGGCGGAGAATTTCGCCCCTGATGCTTTCTCCACCCATTGCTGGGATCTCCTCCAGTCCCTTTTAATTTACCTGAACTGTATCCAAGTTGCCGACCTCATTCATTTGGCGGCAGTCTGTTCCAAATGCTTATCAGCGGAACGGTGTAAAGAGACTTGACTATTAAAATGCTTCAGACCTCCCACCACTTTCAGCAGACAACCAACCAGTTACTTTCATTCACTTGCTGCCCAATAGAAGTGGTTGCGTTAAAATCACCCTGCATATTTGCTCTTAAAAAATTCTAACAGTTCATACACCAATCCAAACATTAAAAAAAAGAAATTACAAAACAAGGTCAGTCACAGAAGAAATAAAAACCTTAAAAGATGCAAACAGGCTTGAAACTTAAGGTCGAGCATTAAACAATAAATATTTTGAACGATGCCCACTGGGGAATGGGCAGAAAGGCTGACCACAACCACCGTCCCAACTCACATGACTGACTCCGCCAGGTCCTGCTGCTCAACTGGATGTCCTGCTCAGGTGCTAGCGTCATCCTAACCTGTACTGAAAGAGTGGTATGACCATGAGGGTGAATGTTCAGTGTCCACCTTACAGTAATTCAGGGGGTTCAGAGCATTCCCCTATGTGAGTATTCCATGGCCTCTTCCCCAAAGGGGGTCCTCAAGCTTGTCCAGTCACCCAATAATTCTGCTGTTCCATAAGACTCTGTTGATTTTGAAGGCTGCGCACGAGGATTAACGCTCAGGCAGCAACCATTGCCACTTTGAGTGGACATAATTGCTTACTTGCCTGACTCCATGCATGTCAATTGAGCTGATGTAAACTGTCTCAACTGTGGCTGTGCCTTACTTTTGAATTTATTTTCCAGTTGGGTGGCTATTTAATCTCTCACCTCCCCCCACCCCCCCCCCCCACCCCACCCCACCCCCCCCACCCCACCCCCCCACCCCCCCCACCCCCACCCCCCCCAACCCCAACCCCCCCAACCCCCCCCCCCACACCCCCCCCCCCCAACCCACCCCCCCCACCCCCCACCCCCCCCCACCCCCCCCCACCCCCCACCCCCCCACCACCCCCCCCACCCCCCCCCCACCCCACCCCCCCCCACCCCCCCCACCCTCCCCCCCACCCACCCCCCCCACCCCCCCCCACCCCCCCCCACCCCCCCACACACCCCCACCACCCCCACCCCACCCACCCCCCCACCCCCCCCCACCCACCCCCCACCCACCCCCACCCCCCCCCACCCCCCACCCACCCCCACGCTCCACCCAGCATTGTGTTTGGGAGTTTGAGGCATTGTGGTATAGTAACTGGACACATAATCCAGAGACCCAGGGTAGTGCTCTGGGGATCTAGGTTAGAATCTCAACATGGCAGAATGTGAAATTTTAATCCAATTAAAATCTGGAATTAAGAAACTTAATGATGACCTTGAAACCATTGTCGATTGCCATAAAAACCCACCTGGTTAACTAATGCTCTTTAAAGAAGGAAGCTTGTCATCCTTACCCGGTCTAGCCTGCATGTGACTCCAGATCCGCAGCAATGTAGTTAACTCCTAAAATGCCTTCTGAAATGCCTTCTAACAAACCTCTCAGTTCAAGGACAATTAGACATGGGTAATAAATGATGGTCCAGCCAGTGAGGCCCACATTCTGTGAATACATTTTTAAAAATTCCCCACTCTTTGCTCCCAGTGGAGCCCTTGCCCCCAGATCCCTTCCCTTTACTCAGTGTAAGGTCAATTTTATTGCAGATTGTTTTTCCCTTTCATCGAATTTCCCCATCGTCTTCCCCTTCTTTAACAATCACTGCTCTTTTTTCCTTCTAATCTTTGTGGATTAATGCTTGATTTTTGACCCGCGTCAAACTCTGAATGCTGTTGAAAGACAGGTTTTGCTTTCTCTTGTTCAATTTGAATTAACAGGCCAGGCTATCTTGGAGTCTTGCTGGAATCTCGTTACTTTGCCGGCAGTTTTATCATTCACGTCTTGAAGCATGAATATATTTTCTGCAAGATTTTTTTTTTAGAAATCATTCTCTGTGGGGTTCACAAGTGCCATTTCTAACCTTTCCGGCTTCCTTAATGATATGAAAGCAAGCTCCCCTCAGCAGTTACCGACAGACTTACATAAGTCAATTTCAAACAAAATGCTTAAAGCTCTTAAACTGAACGCGTGCCTTGGAAACAGAATGATTTCTGAAGGTGGACAGAAACTCTCAGCATTTTATTCCAAGGACTCATTTGCAGTCATTTATGCTTGAATATTTTTAATAATTTTCTGACAAAAGAAGGAATAAAGGGTTGGCTATGTTTGCATCAGTGCTTTTTTGACAGTAAAAAAAAAACGCAAAAAGGAGTTACTTCATAGAGATTAGTCTTGAAAGTAGTGGGGAGAAGCAGAAATACTTTTTTTCGAAAGTACGCTTACAAAAGCATTGGATTTGCCATCTCGCCTTTTAAATGGTTTATATTTGGGAGAATCTAGCACTCTCGATTGCTTTGGCCGGTATTTTTGTAGAAGAGTGCTTATCAAGCTGTAACATACAGAAAATAGCATCAATAAATAAATGGAATCACACTCAAGATGTTAACATATGGAAATAAAACCTGCTGCTGATTCAGTGGGAGCTTTCTGAACGAACAGATTAAATGCAAGAGGAGGCCATTCATCCCCTCCAGCTCGCTCCACCATTTAATAAGATCATGGCTGATCTGATTGTGGCCTCAATGCTAATGTCCTGTCCAGCCCCAACACCCTTTGATTCCCTTATGATTCAAGAATTTATCGACCTCTACCTTAAAAATATTCAGTGACTCTGTTCCACCACTTTCAGAGAGTTCCACAGGCTCGGGATGCTAAGAGATGGACCCGCAAATAAAAGATGTCTCCCCACTTTTGTCGAAAGAGGGAGAGCCCTTATTTTAAACTGTCCCCCTAGTTTGAGTCCCCCTCCCAGGGGGAAACATTCATTTAGCATCCAGCTTCTGCAGCCTTTTCGCACCCAATACCAGTCCCACTGAACATGTATTGGGTATATGATAGGAAAGCTTTAATGTGTACTGTTATTGGTTATTTGTCCAGCTAATTCCCACTAAGTGACTGGAAGTTTCTCCTATGATTATCCTCATGGTGCTGCAGCCGCCTCTCTTCCGATGGCGAGATTCCCTGTCCTCCCCATGGCGTGTTTCTCGGAGGCAGGAGGCGGCCAGCCATTGGTTGGCGGCGAGATCTTCTGGTTCCATCCTTGTCCGTGAGATTTCCCGTTGAATCCACCCCATGCCACCGGCAAACCCATGACAGGGTGCGCCGCTGGTGGGACCGGATGACCCCACTAGCTGTTTGCAGGAATTCCGCTGGTATCCCACCGATAGAAAATGAACAAACGATACATCACCCAATCATATTATTCATTTTTTTCCTCCCAAAAACCCAACTACCTGGAAGCAACAGTGAGCACAGAATTAATCCATCAAACCAATCAAATCATCTCTTCAGCTTCTGGTCACTATTTTCTTTCTTTGCTCAGGTCAGTGATAAAGCTAACAATAATATTTCTAATAAAATTATCTTTTGTATTGTATAATTCTGTTCGGGGAATGGGCGGAGGTGTTGTGGAAATCACTAGCCTCATTAAGAGATGTTGGTGTGATTTACCCAAAAGGAAACAAAGTTCCCTGGCGAGTGCGGCTCGTGTTGAATAAGCCCCATTGTTTGGAGTGGGGAGCTCCGCTCGCCAGAACTCCCTATTGTAGCGAGAGATCGGGATGCCATTTAAAAATGGCATCCTGATCTCGGAGGGCCACAAAATAATCCCCCCCCCCCCCCCCCCCAAGCCCAAATGCAATATGGGAGAGTTCATAGATCCCGCCCCACACTTTTACAAACCCCAGCCTCATTGCGTGTGCACAAACACTGCCAACCTGTCGGTTCCAACCTGGCACTGTCTATGCCAGCTGGAAGTGCCACCTTGGCACACTGACAGTGTCAGGCTGGCACTGCCAGAGTACCAAGGTGGCACAAGCAGTGCCACAGCACCACCCTGCTTAAAAGGCATGCATCTGGGGGCCTCCGATCCCCTTGGAGATCCCCACGATTGCTGTTCTATCTGGTCCCGGCTGAAGGAGATCACAGAGGAGATAGCAGATGCTCTGAGGATGATTTTCCAACCCTCACTGGATCCAAGGGAGGTGCCGGAGGACTGGAGAAACGCAAACGTCGTTCCATTGTTTAAAAAAGGATTGAAAGAAATACCAACCAATTATAGGCCAGTTAGTCTTACCAGTGGTGGGCAAATTAGTAGACTCAATCCTGAGGGATAGGATTACTGTCATGTAGAAAGGCATGGACTAGTCTGGGATGTTCACATGGATTTGTTGAAGGAAAACCTTGCCTCACACATTTGATTTTATTCTGTGAGGAAGTGACAGGAAGTGTTGATGACGGTAGTGCAGTGGATGTTGTGTACATGGGTTTTAGCAAGGTGCTTGACAAAGTCCCACATGGCTGATTGGTCAAGAAAGTGAAAGCCCATTGGATACAGGGTAATGTGGAAAACGGTATAAAAAGTTGGCTTAGTAACAGGAAACAAAATGGTCAATGGATGCCCTGCGAATGGAAAGTTGTTTCAAGTGGTGTTGGGACCCTGGCTGTTTGTGTTATATACTAACGATTTGGATATGAACGTGGGGGGCATGATTGGGAAATTTGCAGATGACACAAAAATTGGCCAAGTATTGGATAGTGCAGGAGATAGCTATAATCTCCAAAACAATATCAATGGGTTGATGGAGTGGGTGGTAAAATGGCAGATGGGTTTTAACACAGAGAAGTGTGAGGTCATGCATTTAGGGAGGGCAAACAGTTATAGGGGGTAAATGGAAATATATTAAGAGGGGTGGATGAAGTGAGAGATCCTGGCATATAAGTTTGCATGTCCCTAAAGGCTGCAGTTCAAGTAGACAAGATTGTAAAGAAGGCATAAGGAATTCTCTCCTACATTGGCAGAGGTATTGAATATAAAAGTAAGGATGTAATTTTGGAATTGTATAAAACATTGGTAAGGCCACAACTGGAGTATTGTGTGAAATTCTGGTCACCAAATTACAGGAAGAACATAATAGTTGTGGAGCGAGTGCTGATGAGGTTTATAAGAATGTTTCCAAGGCTAGAAAAGTGTAGCTATGAGGAGAGATTGGATCGGTTGCGGTTAGAAGAAAGGAGGCTGAGGGTTTACTTGAATGAGGGGCGGGATTCTCCAATCCCGTGGAAAAGTGCCCACGCCATCGTAAACGCCGTCCCCAGTACTAATTCTGGCCCTTACAGGGGGCCAGCACGGTGCTGGAGCAGTACGTGCCGCTCCAGCTGCTGATCCCGGCGGGAACTGTGCGTCGCGGGATCCACGCATGCACGTTGCACCGGCACCAACGCACGCATGCGCAGTGGCTTCCTTCAGTGCTCCGGCCCCGACGCTGCATGGGCCGGCGCGTAGGAAAGGAGGTCCCCAGCCACAGAGGCCGGCCCGCCGATTGGTGGGCCCTGATCCCGGGCCAGGCCACATAGGAGGCCCCCCCCCAAGGGTCGGACCCCCCCCCCCCCACAGGCCGCCGCCAACACCCCCCCCCCCCCCCCCACAGGCCGCCACCCGATCCTTCCACGCCGAGGTCCTGCCGGCCCAGAGCAGGTTAGAATGGTGCCGGCAGGACTCGGCTCTTTTCTTACGGCCACTTGGCCCATCCGGGCCGGCTGCATAGAGTGGCCCGCGACCAGCGCCAATGGCAACGATTTTCCACTCTGCGGAGAATCACGTGCCAGCGTCGGGGCAGCATGACCCGTTCGCGGGGATTCTCCGGCTCGGCCCAGGGCTGGGAGAATCCCGCCCGAGGTGTGCAGAATTATGAGGGAAAGCGATAGAGTGGACAGAATAAAATTGTTTCCCTTGACAGAGAATTCTAGAACCAGGGGACATATATTCAAGACAGATTCAAGATAAGCGGCAGAAGGTGCAGAGGAGACATGAGGATGACTTTTTTACAGAGGGTAGTGGGGGCCTGGAATTCGTTGTCCGAGTTGCCGGTGATGGCAGAGACCTTAAACTCTTGTCAAAAGTACCTGGATCTGCACCTTAAGAGCTGTAAACTACAAGCCTAAGATGGGGTTGAATGGCTGCCTGGGTGTTCTTGGGCTGGCATAGAGAAGATGGGTCGAATGGCCTCCTTCTATGCTGTAATGTTCCTATGGTTCTAATTTGTCATTTGAAGTTAGAAAGACATTTAAGGAGTTCTACCCACAGAGGCTCATTCTTCTTTCCACCTCCTGAAGTGTCCGTGTTAAAGATTTCTAACTGCTATGGACTGATTTTGTGTGTCTATCAGATGTATAGCAGGAGTTAGTTATTATGTTGCTTCTGTGGAACATAACATCAAAGAAAACCACTCTGTATCACAGCAATTTACATTACTTAACTGTTGTGTTTGGGCTTCTATGCCTTGCAAAGGACTCCACCAAACACCTAGACTTGTCCAAACCAGGATCTTTATTGAATCACACGTGGTGAGGTAATCATCTGTTATAGAGCACGTTGTCATGGAGTTTCTTTGTACTCCTCTGGACCTAGACCGAGCATTACTGTTGACCTGTATGTCTTACTACCATCTTCTACAGCCATCTTGTCATGGCCGGATGCCCTCACTCATATTCGAGTCCCTGGTCACATGACCACTGTCTTGAGACCGCATGATGGCCTGCACCGCCACCTACTGGTTGGAGGTCACACGCCATCCATCTGTGATATTGCTTACAGACATATCACCACATTAAACAGTAGGCTCAAAAGGACCAAGGGAGTTATAGCTCCATTTGACAGTCTGTGTTGTGCGTGCACAGGCTTGTGTGATAGATTGGAAATCTGCCATATCTCAAATCATAAAACACTTGACATTTTAATATTTCTTTATGGGAATCCATAACTTAGCAGGCTAGTGACAACTTTTGAATCTCTCCATTACTTTCTAAACGGACCGATTGTTTCTCTGTACTGGAGGAAATATCTTGATGTCACCTCTGACGGGATTGTCTGTCCCTGATGAGATAGATTGCCTATCGATTATCAGCAACCTCCATTATCAAGATTGGCAAGCTCACCAGGGAAAATTCTCTGTATACAGCTGCTTTATTTCTCAGGCAAAAACTCTGCATGCTGAAATTTTGAGCCCCCCCACCCCCCATCCAAGGGTTGGGATTGGAAATGGGAATACTCCCAAACGTAATGGCACTGGCAACGTGTCAGCTTCTGGATGCCATTCTGGGCAGGTAGAAAAGGAAGGACAGTGCTCCTGCTCCCTGCCCTACTGAGGCCAATTCAGGTATTTAAAAAGCTCTCTAGTGTCAGAGGAGCAGGATGGAATTTTGAAGGATTTCAGTACTGCTAAAGGGAAGCAAGTACAGAATAGGGGTCCAGTCATGGCTGCCCCAGGTCATAGAATCATAGAAACCCCACAGTGCAGAAAGAGGCCATTCGGCCCACTGAGTCTGCACCAACAGTCCAAAAGACCACCCTACCGAGGCCCAATCCCCCGCCCTGTAACCCCAACCTAAGGGGCAATTTAGCATGGGCAATCCACCTAACCTGCATATATTTGGACTGTGGGAGGAAACTGGAGCACCCGGAGGAAACCCACGCAGACACAGGGAGAAGGTACAAACTCCAGAGAGTTACCCGAGGTCGGAATTGAAACTGGGTCCCTGGCATTCTGAGGCAGCAGTATGTACAATCAGACTCACTGTGCTCCAGCCTCTTCGCTCCAGTCCCATAAGTGGGTCAGCAGAACAAATTGGGGTTTTGATGTGTTATCTGTGATGGTCTAACCGACTGCAACTGGATACAGTAAAACGAGAAACAAGCTTCCAACACAGGAGGTGGTCCAACACTGTTTTATTGAACCTGCTGATTGCTGTACATAATCTGCTGTGGGTTGACACTCTATTAACCTAACTGATAACCTCCTACTGGCTTGACCAGACTAGCTCTCTATCACATGGTGATGATGCTCACTGGCTTCTGCACTGTGACTATCGCCCTAGCCGTGTCCTGTGAGAGAGGGAGAGCCTTAATACCCTGTGGGCTTTATAGTGGCGGTGTCCTGTCTGGTGATTGGTTGTTCTGTGTCGTGTGTGCTCATTGGTTATCTTGTGTGTCAATCACTGTCTGTCTGCATCTCATGATATACATGAGTGGATATTATGACAGGTTCAACATTTGGTAAGGCTCTGAGTAGGAGGTGGAGAGAGCAGGTACAGCATTTGGGCATTACGGGGGCAGAGGAACAGGGGGAAAGGATGCCAAGGACAATTCCTTACCTTCATGGCAAAAAAAAAGTCCGATAACACGACATTCTCTCAGCTTTCTGTGCCTTTGAACACCATTTTAATTGGCAGTGTTTACTTGAGAATGATAGTTACACATTACCCAGATAGGACTTCAAAGCAAATCGAGTTATAATTGGAGCCTTGTATCAGCATTTATTCAGTGTAGCTCTACTTTGACAAGCATCTAACATGATTAAGCTACTGGAACACTTCAGGAACATCCCAGTGTTACAGACAAACTTTACATCACATACATTGCCCAAATTAAGAGCTTTACTTCGAAGAGCTGAGACAGCTTTGAAGGAATTTATTGTTTCGCAACAAATTCTGTAAATTAAATGAGACTGTTAAATGCATGGTTGTTTCTACTTGTTTTGTTTTCTGATAAATCGAATCATAGTTGAAAATTGAGACATGCTGTCAGTTCTGGTGTTCTTTGTCTATTGTTCGAAGAGGGACAGGAATGACTTGCCAGCTGTGTCTGTTTTGATGGAAAACACCTTACCTTCTGAATAATATCATGCATAAGGCACATTTTGATTTAAAGAAAGCAGCGTTGGTGTGTTTTTATCGGGAAGTGGTAAAAAAATGAAAATTTCTATCAAACTGCAGAATTCATCCCCTCCATGCCTTGTATTCCTATTTTAGTCAGAAAGAGCATCTTTATTCATGTCTTTACGTATCTTACAATATAGATGCGCGGATACGTTGTTCTTGGGTTGACTGAATTACTGATCATGTTAATCCCCCAAATCAATAAATTCAGACATTTGCCCATGTTTTCATGTTAAAATAAGAAATGAGTCTGATTGTACATACATTTATTTATGTATAAACGATACAGCAATTTTAAGCAAGGTTCATGCAGATGTGTAGTTAAACTTGAGGCAGGATTTTCCGTGCACCAGCACAAGTGGTACGTCATTGGCGTGCAGCAGGATCTTCTGGCCCCACCATTCTCCACTGGATTTGTCACTGAATGCACCCCTCGCCACCCTGCAACCCACAATGGGGGTGCGCCATCAGCAGAGCTAGAAGATCCCGCTGGCGTGAATGGCCAGAAATTTCTGTCCTTGTAGTCCTGAGTTGCACGTGGCTGCTATTAGCTTCAGAAGAATGCATTAATGCATTAAAATGCAATGAATGTGTGAACTTACTGTATTTGTGTAGCGTTGAACTAGACTCATCATGAAATGTTAACTCTTGTTCAGTTAAGTCCAATTATTCTTTTAATGACATAAGGTTTTAATTTTTGGCAATCGGCCGGTGAAAATGATCTATTGCAAGCATAGTCTCCTTCCTTCAGGTTTTAATTGTTGTTGAAGATCTGCAAAATGTAAAATTTATGTTTTTTAGATATACTTTTCCATTGTATCTCCCTTTTCGCGCTCTCAATCCAATTTTTTCATTCCCTTTATTTCTCTTCCTGCACATACAAATTAGAAGCAGAAATAGGCTATTAATCCGTTCGAGCCTGCTCTGCCTTTTGATAAGATCCTGGCTGATCTAATTGTGGCCTCAACTCTACTTGCCTGCCTACACCCTATAACCTTTGACTCCCTCATCAATCAAAAATGTAACTAGCTCTACCTTTCAAAAACATTCAATGATGCAGCTTCCAATGCTGGTTGGGGAAGAGAATTCTACAGAATAACCATCCTCCAATGGGAAATATTTCCCCTTCTCTCCATGTTATACCCTTTAATAACAGACTCTAACATTTCCCTAACAGATGTTAGGTTAACTGGCCTATAGTTTCCTGTTTCCTACCTCCCTCCTTTCTTGAACAGAGGAGTTGCATTCTCTATTTTCCAATCTGATGGGATCTTTCCAGAACCTCGGGAACTTTGGACAATTAAAACCAATGTATCGACTATCTCAGCAACCAATTCCTTGAGGTCTTATCAGGACTTCAACTCTTAGTTCTGATAATTTTCTCACTACCCTTTCCCTGGTGATTTGTAATTATTTTAAGATCTTCTCTCCCTTTCACCTCCAGATTTAAAAATGTTTCTGGAATGTAATCTGTGCTTTCCAAAGTGAAAACAGACACAAAAGCATCTGTTCAACACATCTGTCATATTTTTATTCCCCAATATGAATTCCCCAGACTCGCTCTTCAGGGGAACAGCACCCACTTCATTTACTCTTTTTCTTATTCCTGTGTCTGATTTGACATTGAATTCACGGGGCAGGATTCTCAATTCCAGAGTTTTAAGTGCTCTGGCCAGCGGAGAATCAGGACTGGTCTCTGTTGACATTAAGAGTGGTGCCCAGGTGCGGTCACTGTCAAATTAATGCATGGTGGAGACCATGCCAGATTCCATTCGAATCCCGGTATCCGGCTGCCATATTCAGTGGCTGGCCCACTCCCAAAGTCTGGCGGCAGGCCACCCCCTAACCCCAACAATGCAAATCCTGACTCCTCTCCCCCGCCCTCCCTGCTGATAAGGAGGGCAGCCCAACCCCTCATCAAGGAGGAGCATCCCCCACCCCCGCAACCCTCACCACGGGAATAATGGGTCACTCCCCCGTCCCACACCAGGCGCACATGAGGGAAACCCGACCCCCCTCTTCAGTCCCCCCCCCCCTTAGACATCCTCTTCAGCCCTTGTCCCCTGGCATTGCCAATGGTGCACTTCCCCCTGGCACTGTGGCACGTACATCGTGGCAGTGATACCTGTATCATGTGCGATGGACCCTGGGGGACGGGGGGCGGGGTGCTCAAGGGGGTCAGTCCATAGGTAATGTGTCCCTCTTCCAGGCTGCAGAGCATGGGTCCTTTGAAGGGCCCTGGAGGTTAGGTGAGCTCAGGAAGGAGTCTTGTGCCTGGTATGTCCGTTCCAGCCCTGGGCAACCTGAAGATCACCCTTGGCATGATAATCTCAGGCAGCTCTCTGCCCAGCAGAATCCTCCTGGTGTGACTTTTTAGACTCTGAAGTGGCCTCCTGTGTCTGAACTACTCTGCACAACACCTGAAGAGCAGTCCAGGCGGTTCAGTGAAGAATCAATGAAGGAACACTTTCACCTTCCTTACATCTGCTTCCTCAGACAAAAGTGTTCAAAAATAGCAGCTAATCCAAGTGGCAAAGGCTTCTTTGAAAGCCCACATAACTTATAAAGACTGCATGTGGGTTCTAACTATGAAAAAGAGAGTCCGTTCTGGGTGGGATTAGTGGGTCATTGTGCCAGGGGACAGTTCCACGGTGCCGGGCTGGCAGTGCCAGGGTGCCACCCTGCCCAAGGACTATTCTGTCTGATTCCCGTTTGTGGGGATCAGGGCTGAACAGCACCCTGCTGGGGTCTCCTCAGCGAGGCTGGCAGGTGCCGGCTGGCCAATCGATCTGGCGTCAGCACGGCTATGTGACATAGGTCCCGCCCACTGTGGGCAGGATCCAGATCCTGGCGCCTCGTGAGATCTGCTTAGATCTCGCGAAGGCTAACGGCCTTCGGGAATCACAGGGGAGACCTCTTCTGGGATCTATCGGCCGCATCTCGCTCCGATTCCGGCGGGACGCAGCCAGTATCCCTGACACCGTTTGAAATGCTAAGCATACTTTCAATTTCACAGAGCAATACCTTTCACTAGCGTGTGATTGATTGGATTGGATTTGTTTATTGTCACGTGTACCGAGGTACAGTGAAAAGTATTTTTCTGCAAGCAGCTCAACAGATCATTCAGTACATGGGAAGAAAAGGGAATTGAACAGAATTCAAGAAAATACATGAGAATACATAATAGGGCAACACAAGATATACAATGTAACTACATAAGCATTGGCATCGGATGTAACAGACAGGGTGTAGTGTTAATGAGGACAGTCCATAAAAGGGTCATTTAGGAGTCTGGTGACAGTGGGGAAGAAGCTGTTTTTGAGTCTGTTCGTCCGTGTTCTCAGACTTCTGAATCTCCTGCCCGATGGAAGAAGTTGGAAAAGTGAGTAAGCCGGGTGGGAGGGATCCTTGATTATGCTGCCTGCTTTCCCCCGGCAGCGGGAGGTGTAGATGGAATCAATGGATGGGAGGCAGGTTCGTGTGATGGACTGAGCGGTATTCACGACTCTCTGAAGTTCCTTGCGGTCCTGGGCCGAGCAGTTGCCATACCAGGCTGTGATGCAGCCCGAGAGGATGCTCTCTATAGGGCATCTGTAAAAGTTGGTAAGAGTTAATGTGGACATGCCAAATTTCCTTAGTTTCCTGAGGAAGTAAAGGCGCTGTTGTGCTTTCTTGGTGATAGCGTCGACATGAGTGGACCAGGATAGATTTTTGGTGATGTGCACCCCTAGGAATTTGAAACTGCTCACCATCTCTACCTCGGCTCCGTTGATGCTGACAGGGGTGTGTACAGTACTATGCTTCCTGAAGTCGATGACCAGCTCTTTAGTTTTGCTGGCATTAAGGGAGAGATTGTTGTCGTTGCACCACTCCACTAAGTTCTCTATCTCCCTCCTGTATTCAGACTCGTCGTTGTTCGAGATCCGGCCCACTATGGTCGTATCGTCAGCAAACTTGTAGATGGAGTTGGAACCAAGTTTTGCCATGCAGTCGTGTGTGTACAGGGAGTAGAGTAGGGGGCTAAGTACGCAGCCTTGCGGGGCACCGGTGTTGAGGACTATTGTGGAGGAGGTGTTGGTGTTCATTCTTACTGACTGTGGTCTGTTGGTCAGAAAGTCAAGGATCCAGTTGCAGAGTGGAGAGCCAAGTCCTAGGTTTTGGAGCTTTGATATGAGCTTGGCTGGGATTATGGTGTTGAAGGCGGAGCTGTAGTCAATAAATAAGAGTCTGATGTAGGAGTCCTTGTTTTCGAGATGCTCTAGGGATGAGTGTAGGGCCAGGGAAATGGCGTCTGATGTGGACCGGTTGCGACGGTATGCGAATTGAAGTGGGTCAAGGCGTTCCGGGAGTATGGAGGTGATGCGCTTCATGATCAGCCTCTCAAAGCACTTCATTACAACTGACGTCAGGGCCACCGGGCGGTAGTCATTGAGGCACGTTGCCTGGTTCTTCTTTGGTACCGGTATGATGGTGGTCTTCTTGAAGCAGGTGGGGACCTCGGAGTGGAGTAGGGATAGGTTAAAGATGTCTGTGAAAACCTCTGCCAGCTGGTCCGCGCAGGTTCTGAGTGCACGACCAGGGATCCCGTCCGGGCCCATCGCCTTCCGTGGGTTCACTTTCAGGAAGGCCGATCTGACTTCGGAAACGGTGATGGTGGGTATGGGTGAATCATGGGTTGCTGGGGCACTCGATAGCGGGTTGGTGGTTACCTGCTCAAACCGAGCATAGAATGCGTTAAGTTCATCGGGGAGGGGTGCACTGCTGCCAGAGATACTGCTCGGCTTCGCTTTGTAGCCCGTTATGTTGCTTAGTCCTTGCCACAACCGCCGAGAGTCTGTCTGTGACTCTAGCTTAGTTTGATATTCTCTCTTGGCATCTCGGATGGCTTTGCGGAGGTCGTACCTGGATTTCTTGTATAGGACAGGGTCGTCTGCCTTGAACGCCTCAGATCTGTCCTTCAGTAGGGAGTCAATCTCGCGGTTGAGCCATGGTTTCCGGTTGGGGAACGTACGTACTGCTTTCTTTGGCACGCAGTCGTCCACACATTTGCTGATGAAGTCTGTGACGGTGGTGACATACTCATTTAAGTTAGTCGCTGAGTTCTTAAATATGGACCAGTCCACTGTCTCCAAGCAGTCACGTAAGAGTCACGTACGTGACAGCTTAATGGTTCAGACACAGCTGCTTAGGGGGTTACATAGAACATAGAACATAGAACAGTACAGCACAGAACAGGCTCTTCGGCCCTCAATGTTGTGCCGAGCCATGATCACCCTACTCAAACCCACGTATCCACCCTATACCCGTAACCCAACAACCCCTCCTTAACCTTACTTTTATTAGGACACTACGGGCAATTTAGCATGGCCAATCCACCTAACCCACACATCTTTGGACTGTGGGAGGAAACCGGAGCACCCGGAGGAAACCCACGCACACAGGGGGAGGACGTGCAGACTCTACACAGACAGTGACCCAGCCGGGAATCAAACCTGGGACCCTGGAGCTGTGAAGCATTTATGCTAACCACCATGCTACCCTGCTGCCATTTATTTTTCCTACCCTTCATGCTTGAATGCATCTCAGGTACTCTGCTTTGATGCCAACAACGATATTTATAAGAACTCTTACTAGGATTGACAGCTCCTGACCATATCAAAGCAGCTAAGTAGTTTCACTTCCTCTTTTCTAACAGCTGAAAGCAACTCAGAAGGAGTACACCTGTGTTATGTTTCAGGGGAGTAAGGCATGGCTGGATTGCCTTTACTTTAATGCCAGAAGTATTGCAGATAAAACAGATGAATTAAGGACAAGATTTGACATGTGGAATTGTGATTATAGTAGCCATCACAGATACGTGGTTGAGGAGGGGCCGGAGTGGCAGCTCAACGTTCTGAGATATAGAAACGTCAGGCGAGACAGGGGTGGGGTAAAAGAGGAGGAGGATTGCATTATTAATTTAAGGAGTCAGTTACTGCAGTAAGGAGAGATGACATCTTAGAGGTGGCATCGAATGAAGCACTGTGGGTAGAACTTAGGAATAATAACGGGGCAGCCACATTGCTAGGTGTTTATTATAGACCCCCAGATGGTCAGTGAGAAATTGAGGAGCAAATATGTGCACAATTCACGGAGATGTATAAAAATAATAACAATAGGGTTGGGATAGTAATCGTGCAATGGGCTTAGATGGAATGGATTTCTAAAAATGTATACAGGAGAACTTTTTATGTCAATATGTAAAGGGTCCATCAAGGGATGGCACAGTGCTGGATCTAATTCTGGAGAATGAAGCCAGACAGGTAGTTGAAGTTGTTGTGGGGGAGCATTTTAGTGATAGTGACCACAACATGTTACAATTTAAGCTTGTTATGGACAAAGAAATAGACACGTTGCAAAAAATAAAGTTTGGGATTGGAGGAAAGTGGATTTTAGTAAAATAAGGCAGGATCTTGCCAAGGTAGACTGAGAACAGCTACTTGTGGGGAAATCTACTGAAGAGCAGTGGGGGGGCATTCAAAAAGGAAATAGGGAGGATACAGGCCCAACATGTTCCCTCTTGGGTGATAGGAAGGAACAACAAACCCAGAGAACCATGGATGACCAGAGATATTCAGGATATGAGGAGAAAAAAAAGAGGCTTTTAGCAGGGGAGCAAATCAGCAGAGGGATGAGCATAGTACAGAAAGTGCAGGGTGGAGCTTAACAAAGCAATTAGGAGAGCAAAGAGGGGATCTGAGAAAACTCTGGCTGGTAAAAGTAGGGAGAATCCCAAGATATTTTATAAATATATCAATGGGACGAAGACAACTAGGGAAACAATAGGGACCAAGCGGGCAATCTGTGTGTGGAGCCAGAGGACATTGGTAAAGTGTTGAACAAATACTTTACATCCATCTTCACCCAATAGAATGAGGATGTAGGTATGGAACTTGGGGAGGGAGACTGTGAGATTCTTGAGCAAATTGGCATGGGGAGTGACAAGATACTGGAGGTGTTGGCAGGCTTAAAAATGGACAAATCTCCATGCCTGGATGAACTGTGTCCCAGGCTGCAGTGGGAGGCAAGAGATGAGACAGCAGGGACTCTGACCAAATTTTTAATTCTCTCTGGCCACAGGGGTGATGTCAGAGGGAACATTGTGCACCTGTCCTTCATCAGTACCCAGAATGGACCAGGCCCACAACACCCTTGTTCCGTGCAGCTTGACCAAGTAGGCACAACTTTGGCCACTCTACAGCATCCTGGGCTCTCATGTAAGGTGCAGGCATTACTCCAAGCTTCATTCCAAGCACTTGTGCGCAACCCGGTCAGCGGAAGGGTAGCTTTCAAGATGCAACAGCGCATATTTGATTGGTCAAAGCCCTCTCCTCAGCCAGTGTGCCCTTGCTCACTGTCAAAGGGGATGTATATGCTTGCCCATTGGGTCAATGATGCAGGGATACTACTGCAGTTACTGAATGTGGAGGTTAACACGCCCAGGATTAATTGCCGAGCAGCAAGAAGTGGAACTCACACACATCAATAGTGATTTAATGGGCATAATTGGGCGAACAGTCAGACGGCAGACATGTTAATTGAGTTGTAGCAGAAAAATCTCAGTCTCATTATTGACATGCCTCATCATTAGATTATCCCTTGTCTGTAATAAGCTCAGACTCTTCTCTTCCCCCTCCACTTCCCACCCACATATGAATTGATCCATCAGTCCATGCTGGTTGTCCAACCCCCAAAACACTAGCTCAGCGTTTCCTTTCCGGTGCCCCCTGGCCATCTCATCCCCACTTCTGGCCCCGAGGCCTTTGCCCCTGTGCCTTCAGTCCCTGCCTTTTCACCATTCAGGCATGGTGCATTGGCATCTTCAGGCACTGCTGCCTCACAGCACCAAGGATTTGGGTTTAATTCCGGCCTCGGGTAACTGTCGGTGTGGGTTTCCTCCGGGTGCCCGGGTTTCCTCCCACAATCCAAAGATGTGCAGCTTAATTGGATTGGCCATGGGAAAATTGAACCTTAGTGTTCAAAGGTTAGGTGGAGTTACGGGTTTACGGGGGAGTGGGCTGAGGTATGCCGCTTTTTCAGAGGGTCAGTGCAGACTCGATGGGCCAAATCCCTCCTTCTGTAGGGATTCTATGATTCTAACCCCCTTACCCTTACTGCAACCGCCCCCTCCCCGCCTGCCCCCCCATGACTCTCTGCATTTTCTGTCACCTTATTTACTTTCAGATCAACTGAAAGCTTGGAGGTTGGTTCCATTTGAAATAAAATTTAGATGGCACATGCATTTGTCATAAGTAGTAAGGACTCTGTCATAAACATTTATAATTTCATATATTGACACTGCAATTTGTTTTATATTTATCTTTTTTTCTTTTGCTAACCTTAACCCTCCTGAAAGTGTTGACTTTGGCTGGGGTGCAAGTCAGCAGGCAGTCAACTGGTATTTTGCCAAATCGGCAGTCATTACATGTTGGTCGGCTGTGGAGGCCTTCACATTTAAGCACAATGCTGCCCTCAACGGATATCCATCCACATACTTTCTGATGGGAGTTGCTGGGTAATGATCAGGATTGGCCACCCTGGCGAATGTTTATCTGCCTCTCAGATCAGGGGTACTAAAAGCATTTGTCGTACTCCAGTCATCCCGACTGGAATAAGCCAGCTCATCACATGCCAGAAATCAAACCTTCCGGTCTTGTATTTCAAGACTTTTATTTTCAGTAATCTGTTCGACAACAAATCAACATATTGGGTTCCAAGTGTAGATCATCTCTTTCCTGTGAAATTTTAACTAATTCAAATTTCAAGAAGAATTTGCAGCTGTTGTACTTGGGCATGCCAAGTTGAAAAAATACTTCTTTGTGAAAGCAAAATACCATGGATGCTAAAAACATAAAATGCTGAAAACACTGAACAGGTCAAGCAGAGGGAAACATATTGGGTAAGTACTTTGTCAGGAAAACAAAGGTAGTTTTAGGGGGGTTGTATTTGTATTGGTACATTTTAGAGATAAGGTATAGTTTTAAGTGGGTTAAACTTAATGTTTCTCTGTCTGAAAGGGTAAAACCTAAAGTTAGCTTCATGCAGAACTAAGGAGTTTGTATGTGTGCCGATTGCTTAGCAACTGGGGCCTTGTAAGGTAGGGAAGCTTTTAAGATTTAATGTAACTTATTTGACTGCAACTGGAGATATGTAATGTGAGAGAAGGCATGTGGAATAAAAAAACTAGAGAGGGACCATCTCTCTCGGCTTTGGTAGAAGAACAGCCATGCCATGGTTAAGGAAAGTGCAGAGAGCTGAAGAGCAGCTAGTTAAGGAAACTAGATGAATGAAGAGAAGTGTCCAGGAGGTCTGGAGTTAAGTGAACAGAAACAAGGTATTGTTCAGAAGAATTCAAGGAAGAGTAAACAAAGTGTTCTTAGTTAAAGAGTTGAGCTGCTCGCAGAAAAATACTTTTCACTGTACCTCGGTACATGTGACAATAAACCAATCCAATCCAATTGCAGTAACCAGATTTAAAGTGGAACAATGGCGTCAAATGTAAAACAAATCTCTGATGCCATTTTGATACAGTCTGGAATACAAGATTCAAAGAAATTGTGAGCAGTGTGCACAGCAGTCAAGACAAAGAAATCCTAAAGAGGTTGGTGTGAAATCCTGGACTGGAATCACTGTTAAAAATGGAGTGGAAGCTTTGTTTAAAGATGTAATTTGGCAAAACTGGTCTGGATTTACCCATCAAGGGAAAGGATTATAATTATGAGAGATGATTTTAAGCGTGTTTTTGGGAGTGAAGTTTGGAAACTCTCACGCGACAATCATCTGGGGGAGATTCTGTGGCGACATCCACAAACATTAACTTGGGGTTCAGAGTGGAAAGTGTATTTGCCCACAGTCATCATGTGTGCTTGAAAGGGAATTTGTGTTAATGAAGCTATAGGAGCTTAAGATGTATTTTGTAATCGGTGTTAATCCTAAAACCTGTGTGTAATTTGGGCTGCACCATGGCACAGTGGTTAGCACTTCTGCCTCACATTGCCAAGGACCAGGATTCAATTCTGACATCGGGTGTCTGTCGATGTG
Organism: Scyliorhinus canicula; assembly: GCF_902713615.1. Classification (NCBI taxonomy): domain Eukaryota; kingdom Metazoa; phylum Chordata; class Chondrichthyes; order Carcharhiniformes; family Scyliorhinidae; genus Scyliorhinus; species Scyliorhinus canicula. Next base: position 193,134,923 of record NC_052149.1, on the reverse strand, counting down.
GAGTTTGCACATTCTTCCCGTGTCTGCGTGGGTTTCTTCCGGGTGCTCCGGTTTCCTTCCACAGTCCAAAGATGTGCAGGTTAACGTGGATTGGCCATGATAAATTGCCCCTTAGTGTCCAGTGATGTTCAGGTTAGGCGGGGGAGTCCGCCTAGATAGGGTGCTCTTTCAGAGGGTTGGTGCAGACTAGATGGGCTGAATGGCCTACTTCTGCACTGTAGGAATTGTTAAGCTAGGGAGTTTTCTTTAATAATCCAACTTTTCATGTGGAATAAATTTTTTTTCTTGTTGCTAAAACTAATTAGCGGGCCTGTGACTCTGCTCTTCCACGTTTTATTCAAAAAAGTAAATGTTACGGTGTTTTGAGCCAAGGTTCCAGCCTGGGATCTTTACGTCAAGTTATAACACCAACTGCGATTATAATAACTTCAGCGAGATTACCTCAGTTGATTTATTTCAAGGGAAAAATGCACGAGCGTTATTTGTTCTTGCATTTGAGAGTCAGAAACCCAACATTTTAATTCAATTCTTTTGAAGCATGTTTGGGTTTAGAAAAGCTTTATTTGCTGTGTTATCCTTTGTTTGTGATTTCATCTACGTGTTTGCTTTCTGCACAGGTTTTCTTCAGCCCCTCTGGTGAGATCAAAGGTTGGTGTCTGACAACACAAATCTTTGTATTCCACTGCAACAACCATATTGATTGAGTGATCTTTTTTTCCACATAACTGCAGAAATTAGCATGCCATGCAAATGCCCTCGGGGGGAGGACCAGAGATCATGGTGGGGAAGTTGGAAAATAATCCATTTACATGATTCTCTAGCTATGATTTATAGATAAGAATGGAACAAGACCAGGAAAGTTCCACCCATTGTACAACAGTGGAGAGGCTTTGAAGGAGAATTGTGTGACCAATTGTGTGCCAAAAGCCTGCAGACAGGGTGAGAAGGAAAATGAGGAGGTTTCTCTTTGTTGCAGTCGCATAGGCCAGAATTCCCCGGTCATTCACTGGCAGCAGGTATCACGTGAGAGTACCCTTTAAGAAATGGGTATTTAAGAAATGTACCTTTAAGAAATGAAGCTGTTCATGCTACTGGAGTGATGTCAGAGTGTGGGTGGAGCTGAGCTCTACTTCTGCTTTTTAGTTTTGATTTGAGAAAGAGCTTGGGTGTGTCTATGTTTTTCAGTGAGCTGCACTGCTGTTGATCTCTGCCATCCAAATACTATCTATGGATAATTTGGCAAACTCAGAATTGTAAAAAGATCTCAGTATGAAATGTAAACCTAATGTGCTCCTGTTTGAAGGTTTGTTAAGTCTTTTGGGTGTAAAAGGGCAGAATACAGGTTGCTTAGTATTGTATTCTTTGGGGGGTGTATTTGATTTACTGGTTGCTAAAATATTCACTGTTTGTTTTAAAAAGATTAACTTGAGTTCATAGAATAAACATTGTTTTGTTTTAAAAACCACTGGACCATTTTCTGCTATACCACACCTGTAGAGTGAGCCGTGTGCTCCCTATACCACAATCTATTAAAAGTTGTGGGTTGGTGAACTCCATGGGATTCTCTAAACCCTGGCCCATAACACAGGATTCGCTGCTTCTGCCGGCGGTGCATCCCTGCCTGGCGATGTGGGGTATTCCCATTGACCGCAGCTGGAGCAGATAAACTCACCGCCAGCAAATGGTGGATCCCCCCCCCTATAATTTGTGACTTTGATGAGAATTATTTCAGTATTGTGGCGGGGTGGAAAGCTGATTGGAGGGATTCAAACATGGAGTTCCAGGGAAGATGGGCACAAATTTGGGCGACAGATTGCACATTCAAGGAATTCAGTTCTCCGGTGCCCAGAGGTTCACTACTATTATTATTCCAGCAGTTGAACACCTCCATATGATGATACAGGAATTGTAATTTTCTACATTGTCAAGTGAATGTCAGTGTGGTAGCTACATTGGAACAGCTTGGGTGGAGAAAGGATTATTTCTGGAGCACCGATCTTCTGCACCTCAGCTGGGATGTTGTTGAGGCCCATAGCCTTTGCTGATCCAGTGCACTTGGTTATTTCTTGATATCACTTGCAGTGAATCAGACTAGCAAAAGACTGGCATCTGTGGTGTTGGGCATCTCTCAGGAGGATGGCAACAATAATCATACGTGTGATACTGCTGGCTAATGATTGTTGCAAATGCTTCAACTTTGTATTTCCACTGGCATTCTGGGTTCCGCCATCGTTGAGATTGGGGATGTTCGTGGAGCCTCATTCTCCTGTTGGTTGTTTAATTATCCACCACCAGTCATTACTCGACGTGGCGGGGCTGCAGAGCTTTGATGTGTGGGATTACGTAACTATACCATGCTGCTTTTGTTCTTTCACATGCACGGAGTCCTGGCTTGTAGCTGCATCTAGTTGGCACTTTATTTTGAGATATGCTTGTTGCTGCTTTTACCACACTCTTCTATACTTCTCATTGAACTAGGGTTGGTCATCTGCTCGACGGTGATGGAATATTGAAGGATATAACGGGCTGTGAGCTTACAGATTGTGGTTGATTGAACTCTGCTGTTGCTAATAGCCCAACAGTCTCACAAATGTTGTGGCCGATTTTAGCCCATTAGAGCTATTTTTAACTAGTCTCACTGGATTTGGTAGTCGTGCTGCACAACATGAAGGAGGATGTCCATTGCATGAAGATAGAACATGTTTTCCATGATACCTCAGTCCATACATAAGTGCTAATGACTAGTTAAAATGAATTCCATGATTCTTGCTGTGAGGAATATCTCTGGTAATTTCAACACCAATTGACTGACAGGAACAAGGAAGTTCCATATCTGCCATTAGTTTTTCATTTATTCTCTGTGAAAAATGTTCCAAGAAACACTGTCATTTTACCTTGATAAATGAATATGGATATTTGAATAAAGGAAAATATACCATAATTTAGAATCGAGCATGTAACCTTTAATTATTTAGCGTGCATTTTGTATTTTAAAATGGTGTGTTCCTTCCTGTTAACTAAATTGATCTACATTTTTTTAATGTTTGAAATTTACTTCATGTTGTTATTTCCTGATTTTATTTGTCATTTTCTTTCTCCTTTAGATGGAACTAAAACCCGAACTGAAGGCAAAGATACAAATCGTTCCTCTTTGCGAGGTAACCAGATGAAGTTGTCAATTCCCTGTCTGTTTTATTATGTATTGTAAACTAAGTTTAACAAACTTGCAGTAATATTGAATAATACGGAGCAGGAATGGTTCAGACATCAGATATTCAAACATGCAGATTAATCATGATGTACAGTAGTTACCAAATCATCAAGTTCATTTGTGATGCTCTGCAGTGTTTCCAATTGATAGACAAGGGCTTGAATTATTCGGATGCCGGGGACTCCTTCCCTCCACATCCGCACCGACTCTGAGTACCCCGCAGCCATTTCACACTGCAGGTGGGACCAGCGCCCCTCACTTGGGAAGAAGTGCCATCTTACAGCAGCCAATTAGACTGGTCGATAACTCTCCAGCCCCTGCAGCAACAAGAGTTTCAGTGGACTGAAGAGGAAGCATACCAACATGTCAGAGCCTATGTCCTGCGGCCAGAGGGTCCCAGGGCAGGGGGTGGGTGGGGAAGGCCTGGGGGAATACAAAGGGGGTGATCGGAAAATTGGGGGAAAGGCCAGCAGGAAAGTGAGGTCCAGCAGCCACTTAAGTTGGCATTCCCACAGTCAGAAGAGGGGGGGGGGGGGGGGGGGGGGGGGGGGCGGGGGAGCGGGTGGTCAGAGGCTGTCCACTTCTCACATGAGACCCAGGACAGTTCTTTTCCGGGATTCGCCCCATGTCGGGTAAATCCTCCTGCCAGCCTAGAAATTGAGACTGGCAGGAAACGGCCCTAAAGTGACCAATAATTGGCCACACAGGAGCATCAACTAAAGCAAGGGTGTGCTTCCCGTCTGAGGCCTTGCCCACCCCAACATAAAATCATTGTGTGGTCCGGGAAATCAGAGGGGCACCTGTTCCTTCAATTTCATGCACCCCCGCCTAAAAATCGGCCGGTGAGGGGATCGTGAAATTCTGGCCATAATGGCCTGAAATTTTGCCCAACATCCATTTTCCTCACTCAAGACATTGGCTGTGCAAGCTACGCTCCTAGCAAGATTGTGCTCACCAAGGGGAAGTCTGCCACTGCTCAGAGAAGGGGAGATATGGCAATTCTTCAACAGGAACCGACTGCAGTATCAAAAAGAGGAAGTGCCTGGAATTATATGACAGAAGAGCCACAAAAATCTCGTTCAGAAAAGTTCTGAAGGCCTTGGACTGGGTCACAGTCTGGGTTTGGGTCCTGAGCAGCCAGCGGACCACAATTGCTGCCCCTTTCCTGGAAGCCACGAGTGCCATTTGTGACAGATGGCAGGGAAAATCACAACAGGCTTCTGGCACCACGTTATCATTACAATTGGCAAGTGTCAGGCTGGTCCAAGAGCATCCAGATACCTCCCCGTAGTGGTGTAGATGGAGGGAAATCCGCAATGGTGCAGAAGGGTGAGAAATCAGGTGGTGACAAAGAAAGAACAAACTTCCATTTGCGTTGCCCTTTTCATGTCCACAGGACACTCAAAGTGTTTCACAGCCAGTTAAATGATTTGGAGTTTAGTACGCTTACTACTTGGGCAAATATATCCTCCAGTTTACACACAAGGTCTCATAAACAACAGTAAGAAAAATAACTAGTTGGTTTATTAATCAGTTAGATGTATTAATTCAAAGATAATTGTTGACCAGGAAACCTAGAGAACACCCTTGCCTTTTTAAAAAAAATCATGTACAGGTGTGGGCCTTACTGGTTAGGCCAACATTTATTGCCCATACCTAGTTGCCCTTGAGAAGGTGGCGATGAGCTGCCTTCTTGAACTGCTGCAGTCCCTGAGGTGTAGGTACACCGACAGTGCTCTTGGGGAGCGATTTCCAGGATTTTGACCCAGCGACAGTGAAGGAACGATGATATATTTCCAAGTCAGACTGGTGAGTGACTTGGAGGGGAACCTAAAGGTGGTGGTGTTCCCATGTACCTGCTGTCTTTGTCCTTCTGGATGGTAGCTCTCTTCTTCAAGTAGTGCAATATGTTCATTAATGATCCCCTGGACAGGTAGATATGATCTCATGTGAAAGTGGCACCTCCAATAATGTATCTAGAATAAAAACAGAAGATGATGAAAGTGCTCAGCAGGTCAGGCAACATCTGTGGAGAAAAAAGTGGAAATAATGTGCTGAATTTTCACCATACGACCATGAGCAAACACGTGGCAGTCGGGACAAATAAGGGGCTGGATTCTCCCCTACCCGGCGTGACGGAGGGTGCCGGCGTTGGGGAGAGGCGCCAACCACTCAGGGGTCGCGCCTCCCCAAAGGTGGGGAATTCTCCCCACCTTTGGGGGCCAGCCCCGCGCCGGAGCAGTTTGCACCAGAAGACTGGCACAAACACCCGGCGCCGTCGGAAGCGGGGCTGGCCGAAAGGCTTTCGGCGGTCGGCGCATGCGCCGGCAGTGACGTCAGCGGCAGCTGGCCGCTGACGTCACTGCCGGCGCATGCGCGATGCGGGGTTCTCCTCCGCGTCCGCCATGGCGGAGGCCGTGGCGGAGCGGAAGGAGAAAGAGTGCCCCCACGGCACTGCCCCGCGGAGTGAGCGGGGGGCCCCGATCGCGGGCCAGGCCTCCGTGGGGGCACCCCCCCGGGTCTGATCGCCCCCGGCCCCCCCAGGACCCCGGGGGCCTGCTTGCGCCGCTGAGCCCGCCGTTCCAGAGGTGGTTTAAACCTCGGCGGCGGGAGAAGGCCTCCCAGCGGCGGGACTTCGGCCCATCCGGGCAGGAGATTTGAGGTAAGTTTTTTAAAAAATGAAATCCCGCCGGCGCCAGCTGTTTTCACAGGCTGCCGGCGGGATTTGCACAACGCCGGTTTATGACCGGCGGGAGAATTGAAAAACCTGCGGGAGCGGAAATAACGCCGCTTCCCGCCTATTCTCCGACCCTGCGTGGGGTCGGAGAATTTCGCCCAAGATGTGCACGGTGGCATTTTTTAACTCGCCCTCCAGTTCTCAAACCCCACAATTTTCCGAGGGTGGGAAACGTGGTGGGTCACAACTTTCCACTCACTCAAAGTGGCATCAGGTTTACGATTTAAATGCCTGCTGCAAATTCAAATCTCCCCGTCAATGCTATTTTTGTCAAGCTTTGGGGGGGTGGGGGGGGGGGGGGTGTTTGTGATAGCTGAGGGAACTATGTCAGGTAAGTTTGCTGGCAAACCTTGCGGGCAGCTGCTGCAGATGAGGAAATCTTTTTTGCAGAAAGGTTTAAAAGCTCGTGCAATTTCAACTATCAAACTATAATAGGTTTGTTTCATTTACAGGATGTGGGCATCGCTGGTCAGTCCAGCATTTATTGCCCCTCCCTCGTTGCACTTCAGAAGGTGGTATTCAGTTGCTTTCTTGAACTGCTGCACTCCTGGAGATATGGGTACACCCACTGTGCTTTTAGTGAGGGAGTTCCAGCATTTTGCCCCAGTGACAGTGAAGGAAAGGAGATATATTCCCAAGTCAGGATGGTGAGGTACTTGGAGGGGAACATCCAGGTGGTAGTGTTCCCAGGTATCTGCTGCTCTTTTCCTTCTAGATGGTAGTGATCGTGGGTTTGGAAGGTGCTGTCTAAGGAACCTTAGTGAGTTCCTGCAGTGCATCTTGTAGATGGTACATTCGGCTGTCACTTCTCGTTGGTGGTGGAGGGTTTGAATGTTTGTGGAAGGAGGAGCAATCAAGCGAGCTGCTTTGTCCTGGATAGTGTCGAGCTCCTTGAGTGTTGTTGGAGCTGCACTCATCCAGACAAGTAGAGAATATTCCATTACACTCCTGACTTGTGCTGAACATTGTGCAGTCATCCGCAAGCATCCCCATTTCTGACCTTATGATGGAAGGGAGATCATTGATGAAACAGCTGAAGATGGTTGGGCCAAGGACACTACCCTGTGGAACTCCTGCAGTGATGTCTTAGAGCTGCGATGATTGACCTCCAAACAACACAAACAACCCTCTTCCTTTGTGCCAGATATTACTCCAACCAGCAGAGAGTTTTCCCCCATGATTCCCATTGACATCAGTTTAGCTAGGGCTCCTTGATGCCGTACTCGGTCAACTGCTGCCTTGATGTCAAAGGCAGTCACTCACACCTCACCTTTGCCATTCAGCGCTTTTGTTGATGTGTGATTTTTTAAGTCTATATCACAGAATAATACAGTTCAGAAGAGGCCCTTCAGACCACTAAGTCTGCACCGAGGCATGAAAAACACCTGACCTATCTACCTAATCCCATTTGTCAGCACTTGACCCACAGCCTTGAATGTTATGACGTGCCAAGTGCTCACCCAGGTACGTTTTAAAGGACGTGAGGCAACCCACCTCTACCACGCTCCCAGGCACTGCATTCCAGACCATCACCATCCTCTGGGTAAGACTGTGTTTCCTCAAATCCTCCTTAAATCTCCTGCCCCTCACCTTGAACTTGTGTCGTAACTGACCCTTCACCTGAGGGAAACAGCTGCTCCATATCCACCCTGTCCATGCCCCTCTTAATCTTGTACATCTCAGTCAGGTCACCCCTCAGTCTTCCCTGCTCCAGCGAAAACACAAGTCTATCCAACCTCTCTTCATTACTTAAATGTTCCATCCCAGCAACATCCTGGTGAATCACCTCTGCGCCTTCTCCAGTGCAATCACATCCTTCCTATAATGTGATGACCAGAATTGCCCACAGTACTCGAGCTGTGGCCTCACCAAACATCTACACAACTCCAACATAACCCGCCCTGCTTTTGTATCCTATGCCTCGAGTGATAAAGGCACGTGTCCCATATGCCTTTTACACCACCCTATTAACCTGCCCTTCCACCTTCAGAGATATATGGACAAAAACACCAAGATCCCTTTGTTCCTCAGAACTTCCCACTGTTGTGCCATTCATTGAATACTTCCTTGTCACATTTCTCCTTCCAAAGTGTATCACCTCTTTCCAGGGTTAAATTCCATCTGCCACTTTTCTGCCCATTTGACCATCCCCTCTATATCTTCCTGTAACCTAAGACACTCAACCTCACTCTTAACCACCCAGCCGATATCTGTGTCATCCGCAAACTTACTGATCCTACCCCCCACATAGTCATCTATGTAATTTATATAAATGATAAACAATAGGGGACCCAGTACAGATCCCTGTGCTACGGATCCCTACCAGACACTAAAGCAGCTGTTTGTCATCACCCTCTGACTCCTACAGCTGAGTTAATTTTGAATGCCCCTTATCACGTTACCCTGAATCCCATATGCAATTTCCTTCTTTATAAATCTCCTATGTGGGACCTTGTCAAAGGCTTTGTTGAACTCCATGTAAACTACATCAACTGCACTACTCTCACCTACACACCTATCTCCACAAAAGCTTCAAACAAATTTGTTAGGCATGACCTCACTCTGACAAAGCCATGTTGACTATTCCTGATCAAACCTTGCCTCTCCAAGTGGTGATAGATTCCCTCTTTAGAATTTTTTCCACTGATGTAGTATATTTAATACAATAATTGATCAATGGACTCTCAGCAGAAAACCATTAAATTGACCAGTACTGTGTAAGAACTCAAATGAATTGGACTTCTTTTTCGATGGATGAAGACCTTTTCTGCATTCTACAGTATTCAGAATCAAATATTAATGTATGTAGTGGATCCTTTGGTCTGATTTTTCATATTGACTTAGTGTCTTAACGTGTGCTGAACCTTTGAGACACTCTTTCATTATGCATAGGTACAGAATCAGTGAGTTATATAATAATGTATAATAACACTGGCAAGTCCTTGAAATACTCATGAAATTTAAAAAGAAAAATCAGCCATTCAGAAATCCCTTTGAAAAACTTTGACCCACTTACATCCTCATAAATCTGTCAATCAAACACAGGCATTGAAATTCCCGTTGAAGAAATTTTTAATCTTCTTAACACAATTTAATATTGTCCAAATAAACAAAGAGACATTGAAAAACTGCCTGAAAGAAGTACAAACAGAAACAATCTCCTATAATTGTCAATCAAACAATACCAGCTATCCCCTTTGTAGCAGTTGAAACATTCCCCACAATTCTGACCCCATTAGTCATTCTTGGAGCTCAGTCAAGCATCCATGACTTGATAATCTAGCTGGATAGATGTTTGACCATGTCTTGAGCCTGATTCTGTTGATACAGGTGCCAGGATTTGAGAGCCTGTCAACCATTAATACAACTGGGCCAATGTCCCAGTAAGCAGAGTTGGGCCTTTTAACCTACTGGCCTTGCCATCACCCCCATCTCCATTGTCACCTTAGCCCTGCCTCAGGAGTGGTGACCCTGACTCTTGTGCACACATATGCCTCCCAGCAACTAAAATACTGGGTGAACAGGGCTGTCCTTTAGAAGTCGAGACTGTGGCTTCTGGAAATACCCCGATTCACGGTTCCCAAACTGAAAACAAAAATCCAGTCCACTGTTTCAGGTCTGTAACTTTGGATTTTCATTTTTACTTCTGATTCTAGTATCTTCTGGCTTTTGCTTCCAATGATGCAGCATTAACTTAATATTGCACTGGAGTGTCAGTGGAGATTATGTGGTAAAGTCTTTAGAGCGAGCCTTCTGACTTAGAGGTGGCAGCATTACTTCAAGCCAATCCCCCCCCCCCCCCCCACTCAATTTCAGATAGCCTTGCAGAGAAAAATCCAACCCAGTATGTATTAGATGGGGCATTTGCATACCCCACAACGTTTTAGTTTTAATGTTTACAATCACACCACTCTTCATTAATTTACATCCATAAATACTGCAAAATGTAAATGGCATGTCAGGTTTTAAAAGCAGAACGGGCCACCTTGGGAATGCTTGGTTACACAAACAAATATGAAAGAAAATTGATTCTGAGAAAGTGGAATGTAGAATTGTAATCAATTCCTTCAGTGCATTGAACTCGTTCAACAGGGAGGGAGTTGGCGCTCTCAAAACCATAATAAGACCCCAAAACCAATATGCGTTTGACAGATAGCGGAAGGATTTTCTTGAGACGAGGAATAATCAAGCAGTTGTTTCATGGTGAGGTGAATTATTTTAAAACGTTCTCTTATCTGAAGGAGAGACAAGGGACTAACTGTGCTTTTAATTAATTGTGATCTTCTATTCCTTTCTTGCCATCCTGTTCGGTAGTATGGGAACTGTTTATTCACTTTTCCTTTCACAGTTGTCACTATTATTGAAGGTTAGAATTTTACTTTGCTGGGGCGGGCATATGACTGACCCAGATGTGCACGCAATCGCATGCGAGGATGTTGGGCATGTGTTCCAACATCATTACACACTCGCCCGATGGTTCAGTCGGCGTGCAGGAGTCAGAAGCGCGCTCACCGACATTTAGGTGGACAATTAAGCCTATTGAGGAATCAATTAAACATGATTTTAGGAGGCGTGTCCAAATTTATGGTTGATAGACATGCCAACTGGGCAGGAAGCCTTCACGTTTCAGCAACTGCCTCGATCCAGGGCGGGATGAAATGCCGAGGCTGAAATAAAATTAAAAATGATGTCTGGGGACTGAAGTTTTCTGAGTTCTGCTGTCAGGGGCTTCAATATCCTGTCTCAACACAGTTGGCTATGCTTTTTTCACCACATTTAATCTGTACAGGTCTGCAGCTCCCTGAGTCGTATCTCCAGCAGCTGTCCACCTTGATGGAGCCCATTAGAGATTTTATCGTCTTTCCCTTCCTCTCTTCCCCAGCAGCGCTGAGCCTTCCTCAGCACACAATTCACACTTGCTGCTTGTCAGTTAACCAGCCCATGTGAAATCCTGTCCGGGGGACAATCATAGCTGGAAGCGCATTTCACGTCCCCACCTGGGTCCACAAATTACATGCATTCAACGGGCACAAAGTTCAGGCCGTAGAAAACCTCAACGCTATAGAGCTTGCCTTGTAGGCTATGATCTCTCCTCTAATCACAGCCTTTAGTGCCTCCCAGAACGTGGAGGGTGAGACCTCCCCGTTTTGGTTGTTACTAACGTAGTCGCCTATGGCCTGCGATGTTTTTTGACAGAAGGCCTTGTCGGCCAGGAGGTCCGTGTTCAGCCTCCACATGGGGCGCTGGGCCTGGCCTGTCTCCAACCTCGCATCCATGTAGTGTGGAGAGTGGTCAGAGATAACGATTGCGAAGTACTCCGTTTCTGTGATCCCTGGAAGCACCGATTTCCCCACTGCAAAGAAGTTGATACGTGTGTATACGGGTATATACCTTGAAAAGTATGAGAGTTCTTTCTCCCCCGGGTGCAGGAACCTCCATGGATCCACCACCCCCATCCGCTCCATAAATACTCCTAGTTCCCTAGCCATGCCAGTCTTTTTCCCTGCTCTGGAGTTTGATCACTCGGTCAGTGGGTCCTGCACGCAGTTGAAGTCGCCCACCCCACAATCAGTCAGTCTGTGTCGAGGATTTCTGCCATGGCCTTCTTTATGAATTCTGTGTCGTCCCAGTTGGGAGTGTACATAGTTACCAGTATGACCGGTGCCCCTTCCAGGCCACCGTTGGCCATGACGTACCGCCACTGGGTCCGTAATTGCCTTGGTTTCCATAAACCTCGTCCTCTTGCTACTTAATATTGCTACCTCCCCTAGCCCTCGTCCCATTGCATGAATGGTACATCAGTCCCACCCAGCCCTTCCTTGCCAGCAGTCAGTCCTCCTCCCTCAGGTGAGTCTTTTGTAGGACGATTATGTCTGCTTTTAGGCTTTTTAGGTGAGCGAAGGCTCTGGATCTTGTCACTGGACCGTTGAGTCCCCTTACGTTCCAGGTAACAATCCTGGTGGGGGTTTTTCGACCCCCCCCCCCCCCCCCCCCCGGTCCTGCGGGATCACCCATACTTACCTGGTGGATACGCCCCTGCACTCCAGGGTTTCCCTTTGTTAGGGGGCTGTCCAAAATGTCTGCTGTCGCCGCTCGCTTCATGAAGTCGGGCCCCAACGCTCTGGGATTTCTCTTTGACCAGGGGGCACCCGATATGGCCGATATGTTCTTCCCCCCCCCTCTTCTACCCCCCCCCCCTCTTTGTGCCAGGTGCCCCTCTTCCCTGAGAGGTGTGCCATGGTCCTCCTTTCTTCCTGCCCTCCCATGTTGGCCCTCCTCGCTAGCACGGCGGCCCACCTCCCAGTACTTGCCATGCTCTGGCCCTGTTTTACTTTCCTCTTGCTAGGCCTTGTCTCACCCTCCCGTCCACTTTTTTCTCAACCTCATTTCCCTTTCTCCCCCGACCCACCCCCCCCACTCCCTCCCCATTGCACTGAGGGAAGAAAGGAGCCCGGAAACGGGTCAGCACAGTCCCGCGCAATACACCAAACACGAGTGTACAGTTCATGATCTTATTGTCTCTGTTTGCGGTCTGTCCTCCACTCTTTATTCCAATTCTTCCTTTCTTTTCACTTCCCATCAATTTCCTGATGGCCATTGCAGCTGTTTCTCCCCAGTTTGTGCGGCTGAGGTGTTAGAATACAGCTCCTTCCCCTCAAATGTTACCCAGAGTTTGGCCGGGAATAAACATCCCAAATTTCACGTTGCTTTTGCAGAGTGCTGATTTGGCCCTGTTGAACTCAGCCCTTCTTTTGGCCAGGTCCGCCCCAATGTCCTGGTTCACCCCTATGATCTTCTCTTCCCACATGCTCGATTCCGTCTGCGGGGCCCATTTTAGGATTTTTTTCCGGTCTTGGAACCGGTGCAGCTTCGCGTAAATCGATCTGGGCTGCTCCCTGGCTTTAGGCCTAGTACGGAGCGACCTTGTGCGCCCTGTCGATTTCCTGGGGGTTTGGAAATTCCTCCCTTCCCATTAGATTGCCCAGCATTTGGGAGATGTAGCCTGCTGGGTCTCTGCCCTCCATCCCCTCTGGCAGACCCACCATTTTAACATTCTGCCATCTGGACCTGTTTTCCTGGTCCTCCTCTTTCCCTCTTAGGCTCCCCTGGGACATAACCAACCTTTTCACCTCCGTTTCCTGAGCTACCATCCTGTCGCTCTGGTCTGAGACGGCCTTTCCAACTCCAGAGTCTTTTTCTCCTGCGCCTCCACCTTCGATGGTTTGCTGCATTTTGTCCGTTGTCTCCGCCAGGCCTTCGATGGTTGGCTGCATTTTGTCCGTTGTCTCCGCCAGGCCTTCGATGGTTTGCTGCATTTTGTCCGTTGTCTCCGCCAGGCCTTCGATGGTTGGCTGCATTTTGTCCGTTGTCTCCACCAGGCCATCGATGGTTTGCTGCATTTTGTCCGTTGTCTCCACCAGCATTTCCTTCAGCATTGTGTGGAGCTCCGTCCTGAGTGCCTCCCTCATGGCGTTTATCTCCGTTTTTACCTCCTCCTTTACAGCGTTTATTTCCGTTTTCAGCATGCTTCTCCATTCCTCCCCCTGTGCGGCGGGGAGAATGGTTGCCACATCCTGTTCCTGCTCCGCTGCTCGGCCAGCCAGCTTTTCCGCTTCCTGGTTCGCCTGAACCTCCGCCTCGCCTCGTGGGGCCATCTGCCTGCGCGGCCGCAGCTCCTGCCCATTTTTCCATCACCTTCGCTGCTGCTCCTTCTTTACATCTCGCTGTCCCCCCACGATTTATTATAATTTGAAGGCATATTTCTGTTATGTGTCTTTCTTTTTTTGCTGGGTTTTGGGAAAGAAATTCTCTTTTTTTTTCAAAGAAAAAACCCCAAAGGTTTTTTTTAAAAAAAAAGGGAATTTTTTTTAAAAAAAAGGGAATTTTTTAAAAAGGTTTTTAAAAAAGTTTTTACATCTTTTCAGGAGAGGAAAAAAAAATGTTAAAATTGTCTTATCCTCTCCATGTTCTCTGAGTCCTCTGACTTTCAGGCTGCTTCTTGGTCGCGATTGCCCCCTCCTCCTCCACGTGCAGCCCACCGGGACCAGTCTCCCCTCTCTTGTCTATTTTTCTATCTTCAGCTCCATGAACGGAGCTTTGGTGCCTGGGCACGGCGAGGGAGGCAGAGCCGATTTTACGGGACTTTAATTTTTTTTTTAAACCCACCGGGAAACCCCCCCGAAAAAGGTGCAATTTTGTGGACCTGCGGGAGCCTCTTTGCTGTGGCCGCTCAGTTCGCGAACGCCACCGGAAGTCCTGAGCTGACGTTTACCTTAATCAAAGAGGAACAAGGTTTGTTGATATTCGGGGCAGAAAGATTCTTGACGAGGTCCGCATGGCAGACTAATCAGAAAAGTAGAAGCCAATGGAAGCGAAATGCAAGTTGGATCAAAAATTGGTTCAATGACAGGACGGGTGTTAATGTCACCAGATTTTTTTTGAGATTGGAAGGTTGTTTCCAGTGCGGTTTTGCAAGTCTCTGCAACACATCCCTCGTTTTTCAGACTGTGCATCAATGATTTTGACTTAAGTGTAAGGGGCATGATTAGAAAGAAGCAAATAGAATTCAGTCTGGAAAAGTAATCTGATTAGTCTGCATATGTGGAGGGAAAATAAAGTAAGACAATCCACAATAAATGTTAGGATAGTGTTATGGGCCAGGGTGTAGAGAATCCCAAAGTGTATCATGGACTTCACCTGACCCACACTTTAATAGATTGTGGTATGGGGAGAACACGGGCCACTCTACAGGTGTGGTACAGCAGAAATGGAAAAGTATTTTTTAAAGCAAAACAATGTTTTCCGTATTAACTCAAGTTAACCTTTCTAAAACAAACAGTGAACATCTTAGCAACCATTAATTCAAATACAACTCCCAAAGAATACAATGCTAATTAATGCATACGCTGTCCTTTTAACATCCAGAAGACTTACAAAAAACATAAACTTTAACAGAAGCACATCAGGTTAAAGTCACTACTCAGAACATTTCTAATTCTGAATTCACCAAATGATCAAGAGACAGTATTTTCATGACAGAGAGAACAGCAGTACAGCTGCTTTGTCTGGCTTCAGCTCCAAGACTGAAAACTAAACTAAAACACACCCTGCAGCAAACAGCCTAAAATGAAAGTAAAAAGCTGACAGACAGCCCAGCTCCACCCACACTCTGACATCACTGATAAATACCCATTTCTTAAAGGTACTCTCACATGACAATAGTGATGAGCATGGATGAACAAAGGGACCTTAACATGCATGCCTACAGATCCCTGACGTTAACAGGACAGGTAGTTAAGGTGCCTCAGGAGGCAAAGAGTATAATTTCCTATATTAATATAGGTGTAATAAAATGTACAGGGAGGTTAAGCTATAACTGTATAAACAACTAGTTAGGCCACAACTAGGATATCATGTACAGTCTTGATTAATGTACCACTGGAAGGATGTGATCACGTTACAAAGGGTACAGAGGAAATTGACAAGGATTTTGACCAAAATTACGAATCTTAGCTTTAAGGAAGGATTGGATAGCTGGGGTCAGTTATTTTGGAACAGTGAATGATGATGGGGGTTTAGCTGTGGTATTATGAAGTGCTTTGATAGCATGTACAGGAAGGACCTATTTTCTTTAGCAGATTGGGCAATAACCATGGGGCATTTACTTAAAGTAATTGGCAGAAGAATTGTGTAGATCATAGAATTTACAGTGCAGAAGGAGGCCATTTGGCCCATCGAGTCTGCACCACCCCTTGGAAAGAGCGCCCCACGACTCCACCCTAGCCCCGTAACACAGTCACCTACCAACCTTCTGGAAACTAAGAGGCAATTTAGCACAGCCAATCCACCTAATCTGCACATCTTGGACATCTTGGGAGGAAGCCAGAGCACCTGGAGGAAACCCACGCAGACAGGGGAAGAAAGTGCAAACTCCACACAGTCACCTGAGGCCAGAATTGAACCTGGTACACTGGAGCTGCGAGGCAGCAGTGCTAACCACTGAGCCACCATGCCGCCCCAAAGAGGAATTTGAGGTAGTTCACTCCCTCCACCACCGACGAACAGTGGCAGCCGTGTGTACCATCTGCAAGATGCACTGCAGTAACTCACCAAGGCTCCTTGGACAGCACCTCCCAAACCCATGACCACTCCCATTTAGAAGGACTAGACCAGCAGATACCTGGGAATACCACTACCTGGAGGTTCCTAACCAAGTCACTCAGCATTCTGACTTGGAAATATATTGCCGTTCGTTCACTATTGCTGGGTCAAAATCCTGGAATTCCCTCTCCAACAGCGCAGTGGGTGTACATACACCACGTGGACTGCAGCAGTTCAAGAAGACAGCTCACCAGAACCTTCTCATGGGTAATTAGGGATGGGCAACAAATGCTGGCCTCGCCTGCAACGACCACATCCCCTGAAAATGATTTTTAAAAACCGAGCGGGAGAGCTCCTGGACAGGGTTTGCGCCGGGCGCCAAATAGAACACGATGGTTTCCAGGTCACAGCAGCTGACGTAATCTGGTTCACACCCTCGCTGAAGAATAGATCTTTTCAAGGTTGGCAGGGGGGGTGGTTGATGCTGGCAAGGATGGTTGGGGGTGTGGGGAGGGGTCACTGAAACCCAGATGCCTACGATATTATGGGGAGGTGGAGGGAAGGGGAGTAGGGTCTGCACTCTCACTTTGAGATCAGAGCCCCCTTTAAAAACTGCCTCCCGATCTCTGTGAAGCTGTGCTTGCCAGCGTCTATGGTGGGTCCCACAAATCACTTTTTCGGGGGTTTAACGCTTGGCTCCAAAAAATGACTAAGTGCGGGAGAACGCCAATGGGAATCGTGCCGGAACAGCCGTCTTCCTGCGAAAAATGTCACTTGTCATCCTTTAGGAACATTGTACCCAATGGTTTGAACTATTTCCCGAATGCAAATGCATACTTGCTGTTCAATAAATAATTTTTTTCCACTTAAGGTATGCCAATGCCGTTACTATTCCATTTGTTTTCAATTTTCTGTCCTACAGATCCGCATGGTTTTTGTTTCAGGCATTTTCTTTTTGTCAAAAAAAACTTCCGGTTAAAAACATGGTCAACCCCTGATCATGGGCACCGTCTCCTGAACCAGAGGCAAGAGAGTTTCCACTGAGTCATGTTGTCACATACAAATGAAGTGGATTATTTTCCATTATTCCTAAAGGGGCAATTTAGCGTGGCCAATCCACCTACCCTGCACATCTTTGGGCTGTGGGGGTGAGACCCACGCAGACACGGGGAGAATGTGCAAACTCCACAAGAACCGTAACCCAGGGCTGGTATTGAACCTGGGTCTTCGATGCCGTGAGGCAGCAGTGCTAACCACTGTGTCGCGGTGCCACCCTTTATTTTCCATTATTAAAGCAAAACATTTTCACTTTCAACAGCTTTTTTATTGCTCGTTGCAGAAAACTTTTAAACTTATTTTAAAGATAAAAAGTCTTTTTTTCTTCAGCTGTTCTGAAATTTGCCAATACCTTTTGTGAAGATATTTCGTATCTCTGTCAGACCAGGCTGCCTCTTTTGTCATGTAATTTTTACTTTACAATGGTCTGTTCCCTTGTTTTAATGACCCATGTGGTAATGTTAGAAATGTCAGCTTAACATTTGTAGGCCTTTCCTGGTATTTATAGACTTGGGTGAAGCCAGTGACAGGATAATTAAAGATAGCTGTCACTGTGAGTACTTGGCTCAGTAAGAGGTAGGTCATCAGAACAACTGTACGAGATATGAATGACACGGCTGTCAGTTCCCATTAGAAGCAGACGAACAAGAAAGTGAAAAAGACAGAAGTGAATAGAAAAACAAGAACTCCAATATTTGCTACCCGATATATTAATGAAAAAATCAAATGATGCATGTGATGGGGCTCCCTCATCATCAGGTGTAGTCAGAGTATGTATCCAGTGTACTTTTCTCCTCTGTCGGGTAAATCACATTCTAACTTTCTGAGCGTTGACGAGCACATTGAAGGATTCTAGAGGTCCTTACGTGCACTATGCAGTCATGGTTTATCGAGATAAATTAAACACAATTGTCACGATTGTCAGATTTATTTAACTGAAATTGAAGTTTCATTACATATTGACATAATTGAATGTTTGACATAAAACAGGCTTCACCATGTCACAAAAGTCATGTTTTTTTTTGCCCAGCTGCGAGCACAAAAATCCAATCTTGAGCGAAATATGTAATTTAATGTATTGTGATTCCGCGCATTTTAATGAGACCAGGTTTCCCTGAATGGACGACATTTTCTGATCCTTTATAGTCGATTGCCAGAAAATGTAGCTCATGGGTTTAGCAAGTGATTTGCTTGTTCTGTCACTGTTTCGTGTACACAGAAGCTGGTGTTGAATAAACTAAAATGATGGCCTGTTCCGTAGCAGCCCCCCCACACACCCCGAGACTTATCTACCACAATTAAAAGTTCATATTTTACTGTGATCAATTTATTTATCATCCCATCAAAGTTGGTGTTACGGAAATTTAAGACCATAGTTTATGACCCTTCCCTCTCCCTCTCAACCTGAATATCAATTCAATCATCTTTATGGTCACTGTCTGGAAGATAGTACAAACAATCAGCTTATTAAGTATGTCTTTTTTACAATCTAGCATGCCCTTATCTGTTGTTGGTTCTAAAATTTATTGGCCCCAATTTTATCTCCAGTTGCTGGGCAGAAACTGGATTGGAGGTGGGAGTGAAATTAACATCATCCCGCTGTCTTCCCACCAGGTCCCGGGGCCCCTTCATCCCCCTGTCTTCCCACCAGCTCCCGGGACCCCTTCATCCCGCTATCTTCCCATGAGGTCCCGGGGCCCCTTCATCCCGCTGTCTTCCCACCAGGTCCCGGGGCCCCTTCACCGCGCCGTCATCCCACCAGGTCCCGGGGCCCCTTCATCCCCCTGTCTTCCCATCAGGTCCCGGGGCCCCTTCCTCCCGCTGATCTTCCCATCAGGTCCTGGGGCCCCTTCACCGCGCCGTCATCCCACCAGGTCCCGGGGCCCCTTCACCGCGCCGTCTTCCCATCAGGTCCCGGGGCCCCTTCATCCCCCTGTCTTCCCATCAGGTCCTGGGGCCCCTTCATCCCACCATCATCCCACCAGGTCCCGGGGCCCCTTCATCCCACCATCATCCCACCAGGTCTTGGGGCCCCTTCATCCCGCTGTCTTCCCACCAGGTCCCGGGGCCCCTTCATCCCGCCGTCATCCCACCAGGTCCCGGGGCCCCTTCATCCCGCCGTCATCCCACCAGGTCCCGGGGCCCCTTCATCCCACCGTCATCCCACTAGGTCCCGGGGCCCCTTCATCCCACCGTCATCCCACCAGGTCCCGGGGCCCCTTCATCCCGCTGTCTTCCCACCAGGTCCCGGGGCCCCTTCATCCCACCAGGTCCCGGGGCCCCTTCATCCCCCTGTCTTCCCACCAGCTCCCGGGACCCCTTCATCCCGCTGTCTTCCCACCAGCTCCCGGGACCCCTTCATCCCCCTGTCTTCCCATCAGGTCTTGGGGCCCCTTCATCCCCCTGTCTTCCCACCAGGTCCCGGGACCCCTTCATCCCACTGTCATCCCACCAGGTCCCGGGGCCCTTTCATCCCACCGTCATCCCACCAGGTCCCGGGGCCCCTTCATCCCACTGTCTTCCCACCAGGTCCCGGGGCCCCTTCATCCCACTGTCATCCCACCAGGTCCCGGGGCCCCTTCATCCCCCTGTCTTCCCACCAGGTCCCGGGGCCCCTTCATCCCACCGTCATCCCACCAGGTCCCGGGGTCCCTTCATCCCACCGTCATCCCACCAGGTCCCGGGGCCCCTTCATCCCCCTGTCTTCCCACCAGGTCCCGGGGCCCCTTCATCCCACCGTCATCCCACCAGGTCCCGGGACCCCTTCATCCCACTGTCATCCCACCAGGTCCCGGGGCCCCTTCATCCCACCGTCATCCCACCAGGTCCCGGGGCCCCTTCATCCCGCCATCTTCCCACCAGGCCCCGGGGCCCCTTCATCCCACCATCATCCCACCAGGTCCCGGGGCTCCTTCATCCCACCATCATCCCACCAGGTCCTGGGGCCCCTTCATCCCGCCGTCATCCCACCAGGTCCCGGGGCCCCTTCATCCCGCTGTCTTCCCACCAGGTCCTGGGGCCCCTTCATCCCGCTGTCTTCCCACCAGGTCCCGGGGCCCCTTCATCCCGCTGTCTTCCCACCAGGTCCCGGGGCCCCTTCATCCCGCTGTCTTCCATCAGGTCCTGGGGCCCCTTCATCCCGCCGTCATCCCACCAGGTCCCGGTGCCCCTTCATCCCGCCGTCATCCCACCAGGTCCCGGTGCCCCTTCATCCCGCCGTCCTCCCATCAGGTCCCGGGGCCCCTTCATCCCGCTATCTTCCCATTAGGTCCCCGGCCCCCTTCATCCCGCTGTTTTCCCACCTGGTCCCGGGGCCCCTTCATCCCGCTATCTTCCCACCAGGTCCCGGGGCCCCTTCATCCCCCTGTCTTCCCACCAGGTCCCGGGGCCCCTTCATCCCACCGTCATCCCACCAGGTCCCGGGGTCCCTTCATCCCACCGTCATCCCACCAGGTCCCGGGGCCCCTTCATCCCCCTGTCTTCCCACCAGGTCCCGGGGCCCCTTCATCCCACCGTCATCCCACCAGGTCCCGGGACCCCTTCATCCCACTGTCATCCCACCAGGTCCCGGGGCCCCTTCATCCCACCAGGTCTTGGGGCCCCTTCATCCCGCTGTCTTCCCACCAGGTCCCGGGGCCCCTTCATCCCGCCATCTTCCCACCAGGTCCCGGGGCCCCTTCATCCCACCATCATCCCACCAGGTCCTGGGGCCCCTTCATCCCGCCGTCATCCCACCAGGTCCCGGGGCCCCTTCATCCCGCCATCTTCCCACCAGGTCCCGGGGCCCCTTCATCCCACCATCATCCCACCAGGTCCCGGGGCTCCTTCATCCCACCATCATCCCACCAGGTCCTGGGGCCCCTTCATCCCGCCGTCATCCCACCAGGTCCCGGGGCCCCTTCATCCCGCTGTCTTCCCACCAGGTCCTGGGGCCCCTTCATCCCACTGTCTTCCCACCAGGTCCCGGGGCCCCTTCATCCCGCTGTCTTCCCACCAGGTCCCGGGGCCCCTTCATCCCGCTGTCTTCCATCAGGTCCTGGGGCCCCTTCATCCCGCCGTCATCCCACCAGGTCCCGGTGCCCCTTCATCCCGCCGTCATCCCACCAGGTCCCGGTGCCCCTTCATCCCGCCGTCCTCCCATCAGGTCCCGGGGCCCCTTCATCCCGCTATCTTCCCATTAGGTCCCCGGGCCCCTTCATCCCGCTGTTTTCCCACCTGGTCCCGGGGCCCCTTCATCCCGCTATCTTCCCACCAGGTCCCCGGGCCCCTTCATCCCGCCGTCATCCCACCAGGTCCCGGGGCCCCTTCATCCCACCGTCATCCCACCAGGTCCCGGGGCCCCTTCATCCCACCGTCATCCCACCAGGTCCCGGTGCCCCTTCATCCCGCCATCTTCCCACCAGGTCCTGGGGTTGCTCTGTTCTTTTAAGGAAAACAGCATTCAAGAGACCTAGTCTGCAATTTTAGAACCAAGGATAGAGCAAGGGAACATTGGCACCTTCCCCAATTTTAACCTGATAGGAGGGTTTGGGGTGGATGGAGTGCTACAAATGGCCCACACAGGTAAGTTTTTATTCTTGTTTAATTTTTGATTGAGGGCCAAGAGGAGGATAAGAGTGCCCTTCCAAATATCACATGCCTTGGGCCTCCCATACCCACGCATATTCCCCCATCTCCTCAATCATTTTGATCCGTCGTCCCCTCCTCTTACCATTTACTGTTTGCTGGGAGCCGATCTCCTGCCCAAGATATTCCTGTCAAATGTTGCTCAACTTTTCCATTCTGAAGAAGGGTCCACACTTAAGATGTCAGTTTGTCTATTCTCTCCAGCGATGACCGGCTGGGTATTCCCAGCATTTTCTGTTTTAATTTCAGATTTCCAACATTTGTATTTTCGTTACTGATTTTGTACATAGAATGTGAGCATATTATTTACTAACGCCCATGAGGATGAATGGCGAGGATCCACAAATAAGCAAACACAATGGGCTGGATTCTCCGATTTGCAGACTAAGTGCTGATGTCGGCGTGGGAACAGTGGCGTTTTACACCCGGAAAAACAGCGTAAAATCTGCACTGATCCTCCGTCTGGTGGGGGGCTAGCAGGCACGCATCGTAAAGCCCCCGCTTCACCTGAGGCTTCACAGCGCATGCACATGGTGGCGGCCTGCAGCAGCCGCGCCGTGCAACGTGATGCCGGCCGCGCACGGACCTAGCCTGCCAAAAGTTGCCCCTTTGTAATCAGCCTCGCCACCCCCGGAACACGCCCACCAGTGCCCCCAGCCCCAGCCAAATTTCCCCTGCCCACGGAATGGCTCCCCCCCGCCCCCGACTGTGGCAGTGCTGGACTCAGTCCGCAGCCGCCACGCCGGGTTCCCAAAAATAAGAAGGACAAGTTTTGGGAACTTGACCCATCGTGGGCGGAGCACGGGTGAGGACTTCAGGTGATGTCCTGAGGCCGTCCTAACGGCGTGCCTTTTTTGAGGAGGCGGAACATTGCAATCGCGCTGCCCCCGATTTCGGCGAAACGGGGATTCTCCGGCCAATCGCCGAACGCGATTTCGGTGTCGCTGACCAGAAAATTCCGCCGTCATCCCATGTTGCTTTGAACTTTTTCCAAAAATGTGCTTATGATCAGTGGCGGACTGGGTCTAAAAATATTGGTTGCCAGGAGACAAAGGGCGTCCACCCACAACTACAATGCTATCATTTAATTTTCATAACGAATAAATAAAATTTTCAAAAAATGCATATGGAAAAAAGGGTACAATTAAATTTTTTGTGGAAAAAATGTGTATTTCTTAGTAATTACAGTGTACATGTACTGTACATATTGCTGGCAGTAGATACCAAATGTAAATACAGAATGTTATAATTGAATTTTTTAATTATTTTTTTAAATTTTAAGTAATTGGATGATATTTTTAAATAGTTTACTGCACAATTTACACATTAACAGATAGTTCAAAGCACAATAGAGCATTGCATGCAGTCCACTATATTAAGAGCAATTGTTTGTGTTCGCTAGATGATTGTGCGAATCTGCCAATAATTGCTTCTGCATCCAATTCATCTAACAATTCCTTTTCAATGGATAGCAACATGTATGATTCCAAATTCTCCTCAGACAGCGAATTTCTTAACCTTGTCTTTATGATCTTTAGCTTTGAAAATGTCCTCTCACATTGGACTTGAGTAACTGATAGTGTGCAGATGACTTTATAAAGTTCATAAAGGTTATCATATGCCTTGTCATGAAGTCTGTTGGATGCCAGAATTTTTAGTACACACCATGGGCAAGTGCTGCAAAGTTTACAATTGTTGCAACTGGAATCCATATTCTCACCATCGTTAAGCAATAGCTTTAATACATCAAAGTTTGAAGCAAAAGAAAACAATTCCAATATTACTTGATCTTTGCTGATTTGTGGAAACTGCTTAATAATACCTTCCAATGCCTCATCTTCAAGGCCCTTCTCTGCAATAGTTTTAAACTTTTCTGGGTCCAAGCAGGACAAATCTTTATACAACTGTTTGCGTTGTACAAAGCGTGATTCTAGTGACTGGACAATGCGATCCATTATTAGGTTAAACACATTTACTCGAAAATCAGCTAGAGAATCTGAGGAATTTCTTTCATCATCAATAAGCTCATCTGACATTCTTTTCTTCTTCCTCTGCCTCTTAACTGGCAATGCTGTTTCCAATGCATCAATTTCCAATGTTTGATTTTCATCCATATTCATCTGTGAAATCCTGTCATTACATTTATTTACAAATTCCAAAGCCTTGCTGTGAACGTTATCAAATGTTCTTGTCTGTTCCTTCAACTTTGTTGTAGCTGAATCTACCAAACTCCATGCAGTAAACATATCTAAACCACTTGTCTGTAGATAACTTGATAACGGGGTTGTAGTTTCAAATATATACAAGTAAGTAAATGCTGTCAATATGGTTTCAAACTTTAGAAGACTTTGAAGTAAAACATTTGCTTCATGTTTTGTTTTTGCATCAAACTTTTCTGAATCTTGTATCATTGATAAGCATGGCAATAGATTTACGAAAGTACTGGCAGCGGCATCAAAACGTCCAAATATAGTTGTTGCTGCATTGAATTTTCTGGTCTCACCAATTAGCTTTAATCGTTTCATTTTTTCTTGACCTCGATGTTTTCCAACAACTTCTATCCATACAGCCATTCTCTTGTATGATGCTTTCACAAAAGTTGCTATATTCTGGAGCAAATTGAAAAAAGAAACTGCAGGCACTCAACATTTTGTTGTTTCAGTTATCACCAAATTCAAGACATGGGCATAGCACCATAAATGAACATGTTGATCAGCCACATCAGCAATTTTACTTTGTAAACCATTATACTGGCCATGGTAGCTTGCAGCGCCATCTGTGCTATCAGATAAACATTTTTGGGGGTCAATTTTAAGATGCTGTAATGTTTCAATCAATAGATCAAAAAGTCCCTGTCTTGTACCATCATTACTTGGCACAACTGAAAGTAGTCGCTCACAGATAATACCTTTAAGCACATACCGAATAATAATGCTAAACTGATCGACGGATGAATTATCTTGTGTTGAAACAACCTGAATAGAATAATATTTTGCTTGAGAAACTTCATGACTAATTCTTTCTTGTATCATATTCTTCATAATTTTGATTAACATGTTTATAGTTGTTTTACAAGTATGTAACAAGTCCACCAAGGCCTTTATTTTGAGCCTTTCCTTGTTGCTCTAATCGTTTGATTCTTTGTTTAGACTTGTTTTGCACTGCAGGAATGTGAGCTGCCATAATGGGGTCATATTTTGCCATCAACTGCACTGTAGCTAAAAAATTGCCATGATTCAGAACCTCATTATCTAGAGTGTAGGCCGATTAATTTCTGTGACCTCGAAAAGGAAGTGCTTGCTTGCCTAACATCTTTATGATGTCTATAATCCTCATGACAATACTTCTCTGCTTCAATACTTCTTCTTTCCTTTTAATTAGTGATGCTGCAAAAAATGTACCTAAGGTGCCATCATTAACCACACTGATATATTGCTGAGCATTTCTGACATGTGTTGTTGTCGATTCATGTAAAGTCAAGCTCTGGCTAATACACCTGTAGTCACTAAAGCCACGTACAAAGGGTGATGGATTACAAGTGTTACAATATAAGCATCTATTTTCTTTGTTATATGTTAGCCATTTTCTTGGGACTGAGTCATTCATAATTTTCCTCTCATACAAACGAGCATCAAATGGCAGATCATCAAGTGGCTGAAGTGGATGTTCAGCAAAAAACTGTTTTAGCTTTGCTCGTGATGGATATTGGAAGATTACAGTAATAGATCTTTCATTTTCTTGCGTAGGTTCATTTACAGGATGTGCTTCAGAAACCAAGTCATTTATGCTTGAAGGAATATCTGATTCCCTGTCACTAGTTGAAGCTATGTGTTCAGATGTTGCAACTACAGGCAGTACAGATACCGGAACAAGGAAGCCAGAAGAAATATTGGGCCTGGGTTGATTAGTAATGGATGCACTTGTATTTGTCTCTACATTCAAAGTAGCTCTTCTCTGTTCTTGTAACTCGCATGTCATTGTATCATCACCATGAGCATTGTTTCTTGCTTCTTGATTATTTGTTGCAGAACCGGATATTGATGTGGATTGTGTTTGTGGTATTATAAACTCTGTAATTGGCCTGCATCGCTTGGCTGATTCCTTCCTTTCTGCTTCTTTTTGTTCTTTGCGTTTTAGTGACCCAAATTTATGCTTTTTCTTTTCCATGCTGGTAGGGGTAATATTCCTGAAATAAAAACTTAATTAAAAATAGCCCACATTGGGAAAAATGAATATTGATGATTGCAAGAATAACTTGAAGGAACGCCAGATAAACCCCTACTTGATAAAAAAAAAATAACTTACTTACACTTCAATAGGCTATGTTCATTAGTCAATACTACTGTGGCCTATGCAGCTTCAGAAGAGGAGACAATCCACTGTCCAGTGTTCACACCAGCAAGCAACTGAGACAACTGTTGAAACATAGACGTTTGGTCCGACTATAGTAAGACATTAAGAATGGTCCCACGACCAAAGTTAACATGTCCAGTTTGATACCAGTGTAGTGTTACAAGTCGCAACCCTTTGAGTTTACCGATCATGGCTTATCACTTCAATATCTTTGACCTCATGATTCACGGTCAAAGGTACCGCTTCTCCTTTTCGGTGACCTCACGACCCTATGTACTGCTTGATATCCTTTCAAGT
This sequence comes from Scyliorhinus canicula, assembly GCF_902713615.1. NCBI lineage: Eukaryota > Metazoa > Chordata > Chondrichthyes > Carcharhiniformes > Scyliorhinidae > Scyliorhinus > Scyliorhinus canicula. The sequence goes on along the minus strand of NC_052149.1, from coordinate 193,108,542 downwards.
TGCCGACCATCTCAAATCACAAACTGTAACTTTATCTTTAAATTCACACACTCTTGCTGAAAACGTGGATTTCCAACTATGTCCGACCCGGGTGAACCAGCCCCCCCCCCCCCCCACTCCTTTTCACATACATTTAACACTAGTTTGTTCCTTCATATACTGAGTGATTATTTGTTTGTTTCTTTATTGCATTTTTATTTGGTATTGCTCTTTTTAAAAACAATTATATTTTATTAAGTTAGAATACAAATTTCAGGAAAGAAGCTGGAGATTTATTTATCTAATTAATTATAATTTTTAAGGGCCCTTCAGAGATTCATGGGCCCCTTCTTGGCTCTCCGGGCCCCGGACCGATGTACCGGCTGAACCAAGACTACTGCTTGATATCCTTAGAAGTTGCCGACCATCTCAAATCACGAATTGTAGCTTTATCTTTAAATTCACACACACTTGCTGAAAACATGGAATTTCCTTAATTATGCCCGTCCCGGGCCCCCCTATTCCACATCCTTCCACTACCTCCCCTGCTTCGTTCCTTTTCATGCACTGCTTATTTGTGTCCTGTTCTCTTTTTTTTTCTTATTCCTTTTTATTACTAAAACAGTTGTCTGTGTTTGTTTCTTTATTGCATTTTTATTTGATGTAGGGGGCCCACTTCATCAGGGGCCCACTTGCCATCGGGCAAGCTGACACCCTGGCCAGTCCGCCAGTGCTTATGATCCAGTGTTATTTCAAGCATGGATTCATCGCCAAAGTAGTGGAAAGATTTAAAACCATTGATTAAAAAAGTAACAGCAAAGACTATCAAAGTTGAGTGTGTTGATATAATGCACATCATAGACAATGGCCGTAATTCTTCAGCCGTTCGGATTCTCTTTTCTCGTCGGCAGCGGACCCCCGCCTGCAGGTTTCCCAGCAGCGTGCGGTGACTTCAGTGGAAAATCTCGGTGACAAGCGGAGGGAGTAGAGAATCCCGCCGCCAGCAATCATCACGTTGCCAAGAAACAAGCAGCTGAGGGACTCCGCGGAGAATCACACACACTGTTTGGAGATTTCCAGATATCATTGTTACGTGACCAGCTGCCAAAATGGACTGATTTGAAGTTTCCACCTTTTGTTTAACAGTCACATCGTGAAGTGAAAGCTGGGATTGCTTTATTAATCTTAATAAAATTAGGCAAAACTGTGCTCCAGTCTTTTTTTGATAATTCAGGCGACAATAAACTGTTTTATTGCCGCATGGAAAGGAAGATAGATTATTTACACCATTATCTCGCTGAATGAAAATTACCATTTGCTGATGATGTCATGTCATTTAGTAACTGCGAGTGAACATTGTTCCCTGCCAGCTGACTCCTCTTCCACCAGTTATACATTGGGTTTCAAGTGAAGGGTATAATGGATTTAATCGTTTAAAGATGTTCTTTTTATTGTAGTCTTGAGAATGAATATCTGAATGCTGGTGCATCATCGAGGCCTGTAATTAACTACTCATTCACCAACTGCTTTGTATTTACAAAAAAAACCCAGCTCAGTTAAAATAATAAATTGATTGGCACTTCATAGAAAAGATTTTAAGGTCAGTATAATCTGTGTGTCATCAATTCTTGACATTGAATATAAAACTGGCTAGTCTCATTATATTACCTGCAATCATTAAGATGTCAATAATGTTCCATGGAGGCACTGATGTGGAAAATCCATTAGATTTGACTGCCTTCTGATTGATGAATTGCTTTTTCATCAGCTATTCAGATTGGAATCGTAATAGACTTAGATATTAGTCTTCACAATAATGTTTAAGTCATTTTGTAAAAGAATTTATGTGGCATGCTATTTAGAAGGCATAATTTAATATTGATGGAAATGTGAATATAGCAAATCATTTGATATTTCAAAGTGTTTCTTTCTTTTCTCTTGTTTACATGTGGAGTGTCTTTGTTTTTCTGATGACATGTGACAGACTATAGAAGGGGTGACAGATACTGTACTAGGGACAGGATTTCCAGGTCCTACCTGGGGAATGGACCCGAAAATGTCAGCATGGCCACAATGTTTGGTTTCCCAGTACTGTTCCCGATGCCAGCCATTTCAGAGGAGGCAAATTTGGCGCTCGCATGGCTATATGCCCCAACCTAGTGGGTTGCCGATTGGGCTTAGTAAGATCCTTGTTAACTCCAATCAGAGGAAACTGACTGAAATATTCTGATTGGCCTCCGGTTTCCCACACCAGGGGACTGGTTAGGTCCCTACACCTAGGGACAGGCCAGGAGGCCATCACACAGCCTGCCTAGGTGTGAGAGCAACAACTCGCCATCTTGCAGACGAACTTCTCCCACTTCCCTACCGTGCAGGCCTTGCTGCAAGAACCAAAAGGTTTGCTGAGGGGATGTTTCCATGTTGAAATGCCTTCTCTGATACTGATCTACCATCATAACCTACTGCGCCTGTCAAGCGCGAAGGCCTCTGACCAACCCTCCACTTCAAGAGTCCACCCACTGTCCTTAATTGGAAAATAAATCTGCCTCCATGCCAATTAAGGAGGTGCCTCCATGGAAAACCCGGTGAGCAACTATTTGCGCCTGGATACGGGTTCTGAATATGGAAACCTCTGTTTCCTGGCTCAAGAAGGAAAATCTAACTCTAGATGTTAAAAACCTAACTGTGGCTCGCCAAACCTCTTGAATTATGTAGCGGATTTCATTTGCAATATCAACAAAATTGAAGTATATTCAAATTTCAACAGATACTTAATCCTAGATAATTGTTCCATTTTGGAACTGATAAATCAAATAACTACCTCAGAACACATTTTTATTGATTATTTTATTGTCCTTTTATCCTATTTGAAGTGGCACCTGTTGAAGTACAATGTTTCGTGTGATAGAAATCCCTCTCTAGCTCACCCACCTGGCCATTCTTAATATCTCAATTTGGGGATATCAGCCTTTGCTCATTGAAAACATTCTTAAATCTGAGTCTTTAATTCATTAATTGGATGTGGTCATCGTTGGCAAGGCGTTATTTATTGGCCACCCCAATATGTACCTGGAAAGATGGTGCAGAGCCATTTTCTTTAACCGCTGCCCTCTGTGTGTTTTAAGTACGTCCACAGTACTGTCAGGAAAGGGGTTCCAGGATGTTGAGCCAAGGAACAGCAACATAATCCCAATCCAGGGTGGTGTGTGATTTGAAGGGGAACGTACAGAACGTGGTATTCCCATTCACCCGCTGTCCTCTCTCTAGCCAGTAGAGATCACAGATTTGTAAGTTGTGTTGTTGAAGGAACCTTGGCAATTTGCTGCATTGCATTTCATCTTGAAGATGATGTACACTACTGCCATTATGTGCCAGTGGCAAAGGGAGTCAGTGCTTCAGATGGTGAATGGAGTGTCAATCAAGCAGGATGCTTTTAAGCTCTGCTATTGTCGAGCTTCATCAGTATTGTTGAAGCTGCGCTCAACCAGGCAGGTAGAGAGTATTCCATTACACCGCTGATTTGTGCGGCGGTGGAGTGGCTTTGGGGAGTCGGGTAGTGAGTTACTTGCCACAAAATATAAAGCCTATAATCTCCTCTTATTTGTATGCAGTCTACACTGCAACGATTGGCTGCAGGCTAACTGTGATTCCCGAGCCCATTCTCTGGCCTTATCAGTTTTCTCTTCATTGATTTTGATGCTTTGCTTCCATCGTCCTGCTAATGTCCTTCTGTAAAATAGACACCACAAACTTTGTTCCCTGACAGTGTTTATAACTCAAAGCTGCGCCCAGTAATTCAAAAGAGTGAAAATCATCTGCAATAGTGAATAGTTTTGAAATGTGATGTGATCTTTCAAGGCATTTTCTAAACATTTTGTTTTTCTTATCAGCAATTCCAGGTAATGTTGTCATTTTTGACAAGCAATCTGACACCATTCAGGAGATTGACTTGGCTGAATTACCTGCCGGTTTCACAGGATAGATCTACATTCTGTCTCAGAGATACATACTTTAGACTGCACATTGACACAGAAAAACATTGGATAAACACTGTCACTGAATTCATGGCAAATACACAGAGAGGTTTGCTCATTGCAGCTAAAATTGGTCACAGAAAAGTTGTGCAGTTCTCATTCCCATGAATGGTACAGAATGACACAACTGTCGTTAATCACAAAGACATTAAATATTTGAGGAAATCAGTAAAAGTACCGACTTTATGCATGCATTTCCTGAAGTTCCGGGCTCAACTACAATAACATTAATTCAGGCAGATTTTAAGTCTGCCCCTCTGTTGGGCGGGTAGTTAAAATGGCCCATAGAACTTAGCATGTTGATCCTGACATCTTTGTGTGAGTTCTGATGTTAACCTACTGATGCTCTATCAATTACGCAAAGACGAGAGTAGGATGGAATCAAGGCTTTATTACACTGAGATGTGTGGCCTCCGACAGCAACTGACAAAATGGCTGCTGTACGGGGAGCACACGTATTTATACTCCGCCTACTGGGCGGAGCCAGCAGGCAGGGATCTACCCCTGTATCTGTAGTACAGGGGCCTTACCGTAAAGCACCTATATCAACATCCTACATATACAATATATGCATCAGTGGTGACTACCACATTCACCCCCTGTTATAAAATGAGGCCAGCGGGGGTGGTGGAGAACTATATACAGGGAATTGTGTTTTAAAAGTACAGATAATATTACAAGTTCAGGCAGTCCGGTGCCTTAGAACATAGAACGATACAGCGCAGTACAGGCCCTTCGGCCCACGATGTTGCACCGACATGGGAAGTCAAAAACTAAAGGCCATCTAACCTACACTATGCCATTATCATCCATATGCTTATCCAATAAACTTTTAAATGCCCTCAATGTTGGCGAGTGCACTACTGTTGCAGGTAGGGCATTCCACGGCCTCACCACTCTTTGCGTAAAAAACCTACCTCTGACCTCTGTCCTATATCTATTACCCCTCAATTTAAGGCTATGTCCCCTCGTGCTAGTCACCTCCATCCACGGGAGAAGGCTCTTACTGTCCACCCTATCTAACCCTCTGATCATTTTGTATGCCTCTATTAAGTCACCTCTTAACCTTCTTCTCTCTAACGAAAACAACCTCAAGTCCATCAGCCTTTCCTCATAAGATTTTCCCTCCATACCAGGCAACATCCTGGTAAATCTCCTCTGCACCCGTTCCAAAGCTTCCACGTCCTTCCTATAATGAGGCGACCAGAACTGTACGCAATACTCCAAATGCGGCCGTACTAGAGTTTTGTACAACTGCAACATGACCTCATGGCTCCGGAACTCAATCCCTCTACCAATAAAGGCCAACACACCATAGGCCTTCTTCACAACCCTATCAACCTGGGTGGCAACTTTCAGGGATCTATGTACATGGACACCGGGATCCCTCTGCTCATCCACACTACCAAGAATTTTACCATTAGCCAAATATTCCGCATTCCTGTTATTCTTTCCAAAGTGAATCACCTCACACTTCTCCACATTAAACTCCATTTGCCACCTCTCAGCCCAGCTCTGCAGCTTATCTATGTCCCTCTGTAACCTGCAACATCCTTCCGCACTGTCTACAACTCCACCGACTTTAGTGTCGTCTGCAAATTTACTCACCCATCCTTCTGCGCCCTCCTCTAGGTCATTTATAAAAATGACAAACAGCAACGGTCCCAGAACAGATCCTTGTGATACGCCACTTGTAACTGAACTCCATTCTGAGCACTTCCCATCAACCACCACTCTCTGTCTTCTTTCAACTAGCCAATTTCTGATCCACATCTCTAAATCACCCTCAATCCCCAGCCTCCGTATTTTCTGCAATAGCCGACCGTGGGGAACCTTATCAAACGCTTTACTGAAATCCATATACACCACGTCAACTGCTCTACCCTCGTCTACCTGTTCAGTCACCTTCTCAAAGAACTCAATAAGGTTTGTGAGGCATGACCTACCCTTCACAAAACCATGCTGACTATCCCTAATATTATTCCTATCTAGATGCTTATAAATCGTATCTTTTATAATCCTCTCTAAGACTTTACCCACAACAGACGTGAGGCTCACCGGCCTATAGTTACCGGGGTTATCTCTACTCCCCTTCTTGAACAAAGGGACCACATTTGCTATCCTCTAGTCCTCTGGCACTATTCCTGTAGCCAATGATGACATAAAAATCAAAGCCAAAGGCTCAGCAATCTCTTCCCTGGCTTCCCAGAGAATCCTAGGATAAATCCCATCAGGCCCCGGGGACTTATCTATTTTCACCTTGTCCAGAATAGCCAACACTTCTTCCCTACCCACCTCAATGCCATCTATTCTAATAGCCTGGGTCTCAGCATTCTCCTCCACAACATTATCTTTTTCCTGAGTGAATACTGACGAAAAGTATTCATTTAGTATCTCGTTTATCTCCTCAGCCTCCACACTCAACTTCCCACCACTGTCTTTGACTGGCCCTACTCTTACCCTAGTCATTCTTTTATTCCTGACATACCTATAGAAAGCTTTTGGGTTTTCCTTGATCCTACCTGCCAAAGACTTCTCATGTCCCCTCTTTGCTCGTCTTAGCTCTCTCTTTAGATCCTTCCTCGCTTCCCTGTAACTATCAAGCGCCCCAACTGAAACTTTACGCCTCATCTTCACATAGGCCTCCTTCTTCCTCTTAACAAGAGATTCCACTTCTTTGGTAAACCACAGTTCCCTCGCTCGACCCCTTCCTCCCTGCCTGACTGGTACGTACTGATCAAGAACACGCAATAGCTGTTCCTTGAACAAGCTCCACATATCCAGTGTGCCCAACCCTTGCAGCCTACTTCTCCAACCTACACATCCTAAGTCATGTGTAATGGCATCATAATTGCCCTTCCCCCAGCTATAACTCTTGCCCTGCGGGGTATACTTATCCCTTTCCATCACTAATGTAAAGGTCACCGAATTGTGGTCACTGTCTCCAAAGTGCTCACCTACCTCCAGATCTAACACCTGGCCTGGTTCATTACCCAAAACCAAATCCAATGTGGCCTCACCTCTTGTTGGCCTGTCAACATATTGTGTCAGGAAACCCTCCTGCACACATTGTACAAAGAACGACCCATCTAATGTACTCGAACTATATCTTTTCCAGTCAATATTTGGAAAGTTAAAGTCTCCCATAACAACTACCCTGTTACTTTCGCTCTTTTCCAGAATCATCTTCGCCATCCTTTCCTCTGCATCCCTAGAACTATTAGGTGGCCTATAGAAAACTCCCAGCAGGGTGACCTCTCCTTTCCTGTTTCTAACCTCAGCCCATACTACCTCGGAAGAAGAGTCCCCATCTTGCATCCTTTCTACCACCGTAATACTGTCCTTGACTAGCAGCGCCACACCTCCCCCTCTTTTGCCCCCTTCTCTGACCTAAACCCCGGAACCTGCAACAACCATTCCTGTCCCTGCTCTATCCATGTCTCTGAAATGGCCACAACATGGAAGTCCCAGGTACCAACCCATGCTGCCAGTTCCCCTACCTTATTTCGTATACTCCTGGCATTGAAGTAGACACACTTCAAACCACCTACCTGAACACTGGCACCCTCCTGCGAAGTCAAATCTGTGCTCCTGACCTCTATACTCTCAATCTCCCGTACCCCAAAACTACAATCCAGGTTCCCATGCCCCTGCTGAATTAGTTTAAACCCCCCCAAAGAGCACTAACAAATCTCCCCCCCAGGATATTGGTGCCTTGATCTGTCATCGAGAGCGCCGTAGTGCTGGTGGTGACTCAGGCGGCGGCTTGGTCTTCGGTGAATCCGGGAGCGTATCGAAATCCTCTTCATCCCCGGGTGGGAGCAAGGGGAGGACGGATTGTTCCGGGAGCAGGGGCCGCGGTTGGGTGCGCCGGGGGAAGGGAGCATGGCACCGGGTCGGGGGGGGGGGGGGAACCAGCTGGTGCCAGGTCCCTGAGGGAGACGGTGTCTTGGCGGCCTTCGGGATATGCTACGTAAGCGTACTGCGGGTTGGCGTGAAGTAGCTGTATCCTCTCAACCAACAGGTCCGCCTTGTGGAATCGAACGTGTCTACGGAGGAGAACGGGTCCTGGAGCTACCAGCCATGTCGGGAGCGAAACCCCAGACGTGGACTTCCTAGGGAAGGCAAAGAGACGTTCATGGGGAGTTTTGTTAGTCGCGGTGCACAGGAGCGACCGAATGGAGTGAAGTGCGTCGGGGTGGACCTCCTGCCAGCGGGAGGCCGGGATATTTCTGGACCATAGGGCCAACTGGATGGCCCTCCAGACCGTCCCATTCTCCTGCTCCACCTGCCCGTTTCCTCGGGGGTTGTAGCTGGTTGTCCTGCTCGAGGCAATGCCCCTGTTGAGCAGGTACTGGCGCAGCTCATCGCTCATAAATGAGAATCCCCGGTCGCTGTGGACGTAGGCAGGGAAACTGAACAGAGCGAAGATGGTGTTGAGGGCTTTGATGATGGTGGCAGACGTCATGTCGGGGCATGGGGCGGCGAAGGGGAATCTGGAGTATTCATCGGCCACATTGAGAAAGTACGTGTTGTGGTTGGTGGAGGGGAGGGGCCCTTTGAAGTCCATGCTGAGGCGTTCAAAGGGGCTGGAGGGCTTCACCAGACGTGCACAGTCTGGCCGGTAGAAGTGCGGTTTACACTCTGCGCAGACCTGGCAGTCTCTGGTGATCTCCCTGACTTCCTCGATGGAGTAGGGCAGATTGCGGACCTTGATGAAATGGTAAAAACGTGTGATCCCTGGGTGACACAGGTTGTCGTGCAGGGTCCGGAGTCGGTCCACTTGTGCGCTGGCACATGTACCTCGGGATAGGGCATCGGGGGGCTCATTGAGCTTACCAGGGCAATACAGAATCTCATAGTTGTAGGTGGAAAGCTCGATCCTCCACCTCAAGATTTTATCGTTTTTGATCTTGCCCCGCTGTGTGTTATTAAACATGAAGGCAACCGACCGTGGTCAGTGAGGAGAGTGAATCTCCTACCGGCCAGGTAATGCCTCCAATGCCGCACAGCTTCAACGATGGTTTGGGCCTCTTTTTCCATGGAGGAGTGCCGAATTCCGGAGGCATGGAGGGTGTGGGAAAAGAATGCCACAGGCCTGCCTGCCTGGTTGAGGGCGACGTCTGATGCATCGCTCTCCACTTGGAATGGTAATGTCTCATCAACCGCGTGCATCACGGCCTTGGCGATGTCGGCCTTGTTACGGTTCAAGGTCTGGGTGAGCTTCGGCCGTCAGAGGAAAAACAGTGGATTGAATGAGTGGGCGGGCCTTGTCCACATAGTTTGGGACCCACTGGGCATAATACAAAAAGAACCCCAGGCATCGTTTGAGGGCCTTGGGGCAGTGGGGGTGGGGGAGTTCCATGAGGGGGCGCATGCAATCAGGGTCGGGCCCCAGAACTCCGTTCTGGACCACATAGCTGAGGATGGCTAAGCGGTTTGCACTTCTCTTTGTTATACGTGAGGTTGAGGAGAGTGGTGGTGTGGAGAAATTTAGCACGGTTGGTGTCATGGCCCTGCTGATCATGGCCGCAGATGGTGACATTGTCCAGGTACGGGAAAGTGGCCCGCAATCTGTACCGGTCAACCATTCGGTCCATCTCCCGTTGGAAGACCAAGACCCTGTAGGTGACACCGAAGGGAACCCTACGAAAGTGGTAAAGGTGGCCGTCTGCTTCGAACGCAGTGTATGGGTGGTCCGCCTTACGGATGGGGAGCTGATGGTAGGCAGATTTCAGGTCCACTGTGGAGAAGACCCGGTACTGTGCAATCTGTTTGACCATATCAGATATGCGAGGGAGGGGGTACGCATCAAGCTGCGTGTACCGCTTGATGGTCTGACTGTAGTCAACGACCATCCTGTTTTTCTCCCCAGTTTTGACCACTACCACTTGGGCTCTCCAGGGGCTGTTGCTGGCTTCGATGATGCCTTCCAAAAGCAGCTGCTGGACTTCAGACCTGAAGAAGGTCCTGTCCTGGGCGCTGTACCGTCTGCTCCTGGTGCGACGGGTTTGCAATCCGGGATTACATTTGCAAAAAGGGAAGGTGGGTCGACCTTAAGGGTTGCGAGGCCGCACCCAGTAAGGGGTGATAGGGGCCCGCCGAATTTCAGAGTTAGGCTCTGGAGGTTGCACTGGAAGTCCAGGCCAAGTAGCAAGGCAGCCCAGAGGTTGGGGAGGACGTAGAGGCAGAAGCCGCTGGACTCCACGCCCTGGACAGTGAGGGTGGCGATGCAGTACCCCCGGATTGCCACGGAGTGGGATCCGGAGGCCAGGGAGACTCTCTGGTTAGCGGGATGTACCGCGAGGGGGCAGCGCCTTAACGTATCGGGGTGAATGAAGCTCTCAGTGCTCCCGGAGTCCAGCAGTCTGGAGGTCTCGTGTCCATTGATCTTTACTTTAGTTGAAGCAGTCGCGAGGTTATGTGGTCGAGACTGGTCAATCGTGACTGAGATGAGACGTGGCTGGTCGGCGGCGGTTGCAGGCGATGAGCAGGCAGATGAGGTGCCCGACGGGCAGGGGTCCTGAGTCAGATAAGATGGTGGTGCCCACGAGCTGCACGTGAAGTGGGGGAGGCAAGATGGCGGTGCCCTGGGGATGCACGTGTCATGAGGAAAGCAAGATGGTGGCGCCCGTTGGTCCTGGGAGGAACAAGATGGCGGCACACACGGACCGCACGTGTTGAGATTCGAGCAATATGGCGGTGTCCACTGGCCGCACGTGGTCCGAGGAGGGGAAGATGGTGGCGCCCACTGGCCGCACATGGGGGGTGCTGGGACAATAGCAGTGATTGAGCGGACCTGGCACACTGCAGCGAAATGTCCCTTCTTGCCACAGGCCTTGCAGAGGGCACTCCATGCCGGGCTGCGCTGTCGTGGGTATTTTCATTGCCCACAGAAGTAGCATTTGGGCCCTCCGGTGTTGGTTGGCTGCCATGCGGCACAGGCGTGGCGTTGGCTGAAGACGGTTGCTGATGGGGTCCATGATAGGGTGGCCGTCTGCGGAGTCAACAATGCACAGGGGCGGTGGGCCACGCGGTCGGGGGCATAGGCCTGAACGTTGCGTGATGCGACCGTAAGTGAGAGCGCTATTTTTTTGGTCGCTGCGAGGTCGAGCGTGGCCCCCTCTAAGAGGCACTGGCGAATGTAGTCAGACCCTATGCCCATGACAAACGCGTCTCCCATTAGCAAATTGGAGTGTTCCGTGGCCGAAACGGCCTGACAGTCACAGTCTCGAAGTAGGGCGAGCAGGGTGCACCAGAAATCTTCCACCGACTCACCGGGAAGTTGGCGCCGCGTTGACAGGAGGTGGCTGGCGTAGATTTTGTTAGACCACTGAGCGTAGTTTTCCTTCAGTAGCGCCATGGTCTCTGCATAGGTCGGCATGTCTTGGACGAGGGGAAAGACGTTGGAGCTCAGCCACGTGTACAGAATCTGGAGCTTCTGTGCTTCTGGGATTGTGTCTGGCACAGACCCGGTGTACACTTCAAAACAGGCTAGCCAATGTACAAAGTCCTTTTTGGCGTTGTCTGCTTGAGGATGCAGCTGCAGGCGATCCAGCTTGATGCGGAGGTCCATCTCTGAAAAACTTAGTGTAATAAATTGATGCACTATCACTTACGCAAAGGCGAGAGTAGGATGTAATCGAGGCTTTATTACACTGAGATGTGTGGCCTCCTACAGCAGCTGACGAAATGGCTGCTGTATGGGGAGCACACATATTTATCCTCCGCCTACTGGGCGGAGCTAGCAGACAGGGGCCTTACCGTAAAGCACATATATCAACATCCTATATATGCAATATATACATCAGTGGTGACTACCACACCTACACTTCTGAGCAGGCAAGAGGATCGTCCATCAGAAGGCAGTGGGGTCTATACTGATCGAGCGCAGATGATGTAATTGGGGTCCGACTGCTATTTAACCAGGAACCATTGTGGCTTCCCCACTAGGAAGAAGCTCAATACATTGTGGATTTTCCTTTATTCTGACCTTTACAGAGAAGCTGGGGAGTTTATTATCTCCTGAGCTTCGTGATGTTGAGGTCAGACTTTTTGTCATTGGCATCAGCCCCCATACATATGTTTTCCCTTCTCCTCCTGGTTAAAATCACGGCTGCTGTGTTTTAAACCACAAAAGCATGTCTTTGTGGTATCAATAGCATCAGAATACCGAGAAAAGCAAGCATCCTCAAGATGGTTAAATCTAGGACTTGGCTATTGATCCAGAGGCCACCATCTAGCTTTCTCAATTCTGGAGGTGGGCACCCAGGCTTGTCAATGCTGCTTTGTAACTCAGTGTGAGGATTGGTCAGAACAATGATGTTCGTTGAACCCATGCTCTATTTCCTCCATCAGTTTTCCCTTCTTGCCTCTGCAGAAGCACTTGACCTCGGTTCAACTTGCCCTTCACTTAATACCATTGATGGCTGTAATCAGAGAATCATTCACCTGGCTCAAATGGAGAACTTAACTTAAGAAGGCATTTAAACACTCAAATGCCATCATCACTCCAAGAAATGCTGCATGATATGTTAAATTATGTCTATCTCTGAACCATCTAAGATGAAATATGAAGCAGCTCTTGTCTGCATACAAATTAAATAAATAATCTGAGGTTTGGCAGCAGGGTAGCATGGTGGTTAGCATAAATGCTTCACAGCTCCAGAGTCCCAGGTTCGATTCCCGGCTGGGTCACTGTCTGTGTGGAGTCTGCACGTCCTCCCCCTGTGTGCGTGGGTTTCCTCCGGGTGCTCCGGTTTCCTCCCACAGTCCAAAGATGTGCGGGTTAGGTGGATTGGCCATGCTAAATTGCCCGTAGTGTCCTAATAAAAGTAAGGTTAAGGGGGGGTTGTTGGGTTACGGGTATAGGGTGGATACGTGGGTTTGAGTAGGGTGATCATGGCTCGGCACAACATTGAGGGCCGAAGGGCCTGTTCTGTGCTGTACTGTTCTATGTTCTAACACGGATTTTACTTCATCTCCTGTGGCGATCTGCTCGCTATCTTTACTCTGGCAATTTTGTTTTCTTTAACCTCTGACCCAGATATTCTGTGTGCGCTGATCCTCCTTGATTACCTATGTCGGTTTAGGATTTGGTGCTGTCAGTTACAAATGGATAAGCTCCAATGATGATTGTTTTTTAGTCAGCTGGCATCTGATACATATGCATACCTATTGCGAGGCTTATGACTCCCCAGAGTGAAATACTGAGAAATCCAGCTAAGTAGAGCTTCCTCTGACTGTTGCAATGTGTGCACTCACTTTCCGTTACCTAAATCCAGGCAATCTTAACATATGTTGAATGAATTTAAAATGTGAGGACCTCCATGCTTGCTTAGAGGTGCTGTTGGTGTGTACCCAACTAAAACTACCCAGTTAATTAGCGTACCATACTGATTATCTTCCCACAAATCATCCAAGTAAGACTGGCATGTTTGTCAGGGCATTTGTCAAGATTGCGCCGAAAACAATGCCATCCAAGTGATGGGTTTACCCTTCTTGATCCCACCAATGAGCTAAGTTGACTTAAGAGTATTGCCAACCTGATCGATTCAAGTACTAATCACCAAGTTTGCATCGAGATCCAAATTTCCCATCACACTCCTTCCCCTCCCCTGAAGCAACCCTGGTTGACTTTCAATTCCTTTACTCCGTTTTACAAATGGAATCATTTCCAGCTCACTACTGCCTGCAACAATTGAAGACATTGAAAATACTGCTGTTTCTAATCATGAGGAAAATATGATGAGTGGGGCACAGGCGTAAGAATGATGTTCCTAAAGGTTAATTGGCCTTCTGCCACTGTCTGATCACAGCACGTCGAGAAAAATAATCTGTTTATATGAGACCTCCCAGCATGATGTATAGAATGGCATGTGTCATGACTTTCAAAAGAGAAGTCGAATGTAAATAGCAGGAGAGAACATACACACTCACAAGATTTTGTCAAAGATTATTTGAGAGGTATACTTCAATGTGTGCACATCTCGTGCTATTTTTAACTTCAAGGTTGAGGTACCACACACGTTAGAAAGATTTTGAAAAACGATGTTTGAGGAAGATCAGCTTGTTGCCTCAGTTGGCTAGATGGTTAACGTGTGGTTCGGAACAATGGCAACACTGTGGGTCTGATTCCTGCACTTGCTGAGGTAGACTTGCAACCTGCCTCCTTGCCCTGCCCCTGAGAGTGAAAGACAATGGCGAACCAGCACTGACAGAAATTCCCAAGAAAGCCACTCGGTTTAGGATCAGCTCTGCTCAGCACCTGCTTCCTCTGCAGTGGGGCAACACTTGAGGATTGGCATAGCCTGGTGGGCCCCTGATTGAGCTTGGCCACGCCCATTTGCTTGATGAAACAGCTGGGGTATGAGGGTGTCCAGGGCAGTCTGGACGGTCTCCCAGATGTCCAGAGGTGCTCTGAGCATTCAAAGGACACAGGCAGCACTCAGCAGTGTGAGCAGCCAGGAGCCTGTAAGTAGCACCAAAGGTGTGTGTTTAAAAAACATACTGCAGCAATGACAGTCTGAGCCAGGCCATCCCGATCCCAAGGCGCACAGTCCGATCCAACGGGCTTGGTACCAGTTTGTTCTCCGCTACTGGTCCCATCCAGGACAATCACCCCCCAGCAAGTCTGGCAAGTTTTGCGGATTTTTGAGTGTTTATTTAGCCTCATGTTTGACATCAGCAGCCATTGTGCCCAGTCCCCGCTTGTAAATATTGGCACAAATCTGCGCCCACAAGACGTCTGCTTAAGGGGGCGGAGCATCATGGAGGGATGGACAGGAAGTGTCCAAGCCGCTAATATTTCAGTCCATGTAAATGATAGTTTTGCAGGCTCTACCTCGATATCTCCGCTAACAAGAAACTGGAGCATGGCATCTGAATCGGCACCGGATGCAAAACGTATTTTTTCCATTTCGCACGATTCTCCACCCAATCACAATTCTCATTTCCAGTGTCGCGAAGCGGCGAATTCAGCCCACAATATCTTGAGCAATTCCTTTAAGTTGGTTGCGAGGTATTCAAATCAATGGCTAAAAGTTCTAGGTCCCTGCAGGGGATCATAACGTCCTGTTCTGAACCACAACTAATATCTGAGGATGACATTTAGACTGCTGGAAGGTCCAGGAATGTTCATTTTTCCTGGGTTGCCTGATATTTACAAAGCAGAAATAAATCCTAATCTTATCGTAATAGAAACATTTAATTGTCAATAGCAAGGTTAGTGCAGGGTTTCTCAGACTGGAGAAAATTAAATTTGCCTTGAGTGGATTGTTGCAGGGGTTTACCCGGAGGTGGCAGCCGTTCATCGACTTCTTTGAGAAAAATTAAGCTGTCAGCAGGGGGGGGAAGGGGAGGCATGGGGGGGGGGGGGGGGGAGCTACTAAGGGCAGGAGAACCAACGGAAGTGGGGCTGGGGAAGGTGACATTGTCTGTGTAAGCCATGTTGGCTGGGGTTTGTTACTGGGGAGTTGGTTATATTGTTTGGTTCTTTTTGAAATCTGGGGCGGGATTCTCCCATAATCGGCGCGATCGCCGGAACCCGGCGGCACAAACGCCGCGTATCACTCCGGCGCGGGCCCCCCCAAATGACGCAAATTCTCCGGTCCAGAATGGGCTAGTAGCGGCATGATGCCATTCAGGATGGCATCACCCGCCGCGGACGCACGGCGTCACAGCACAAAGGACACATCTCCTCCCCCCCCCCCCCCGGAGACCCGACAACATTCCCGCCCGCCGTGCAGCTCCGAGGTTCCAGGAGCGCGACATCGAGGCCTCCTGGATGCAGTAGAGCAGAGGAGGGAGGCCCTGTACCCGGCCGTAGGGTTGGCCTCTGCCTCAGCCGGCGCCTGTGGAGGGAGGTGGCAGAGGCCGTCAGCACTGTGGCTGTAACACCAAGGACAGGCACCCAGTTACACAAGAAGGTGAATGAGCTCGTCAGGGCAGCCAGGGTGAGTACCCCGCACGTGCCCCCCCCCCCCCCCCCCCACCCACCCCCGCAATGTGCGGCACACCCCCAGGTGCAACTAACCCTAACCCTAATGTGCTGCGCACCTCTGCCATTATACGCACAACCGCTGGCGTGCATGCATATCCCTGCCTAACACTGTTGACCTTTATCCCTGCCACCCACCCGCCCGCCCCCCACAGGAGAAGCGCGCACACAACAACAGGGAGCATCAGAGGACTGGAGGGGGCCCAGCTGATGAGAGACCACTCACCGTCCATGAGGAAAGGGTCCTGGAACTGGCAGGTGGACCTGAGGACCGGGAGGTTGCCGATGCAGAGGTCGGGGGCACACCACCATGTGAGACCCCCCATGGCCCATCCCCCTTCCCCCATATCCCCTTTCCCCCATATCCCCATATCCCCCACCCCCATATCCCCCCTCCCCATATCCCCATATCCCCTTTCCCCCATATCCCCCATGCCCCCTCCCCCATAACCCCCATATCCCCCCTCCCCATATCCCCCTTCCCCCATATCCCCCGATCACTGTGTGTCTAACCATGCTGCTGTACTGTGTATTGCAGGACCAAACGTCGAGGCACCCGTCCCCGTGGATGCCGACCGCCCCCAGAACGCCCCAGGGCGCCCCAGGGTAGCCACGAGAGAGGGAGAGACCCAGCCCCTCTGGCATGCGATGCCCCTAGGACGCCCCAGGGTGGCCACAAGACAGGGACAGGCCCGGAGCAACAGGGAGACGATGCCCCCGTCTCGTGCGAGTGCGGTGACGCAGGCGTGCGACAGTCAGCGATGAGTGGGGCAGCCACAGACCCCCATCGCAGCCGAGCCAGGACACCCCTACCCAGGACACCCCTACCCAGGACACCCCTTCCGTCCCAGGTGCATCTGGTGGGCAACGGGCAGGACAGGCTGGCAGCTCGCCCTCCCAGTCGCCCGAGTCGCAGCCTGGCCCACCTAGGCCGGGCCCCCCCAGGAAACGGCCGCCAAGGGGATGCTAAGTCAGAGGGCAGGAATCGCAGGAGTCCACCTCCAGTTCTGCTGTCCCGTCTGGGGAACCACCCGGACGTAGTCAAAGGGCCCGTAAGGCCAAACAATTAGACACTGAGTAAGTTGGCACGGGTGCAGGGCACAGACGAGTTATAGGGGCTAGGGCACGTGTATGGACTATTTGTTATTAAAATCACTTTCATACCTACAGAAGCTGCATTTGTGCTCTGTCTGAAGCGTGCGGGGATGTCGTGTGCGTTGAGCGCCAGTGTGTGTGTGAGGGTGGTATTACGTCGGCCCCAGGTGAGTGTGCCCCCCCTCCCCCGGGTCGCCCTCACCATCCCCCCGGGCAGAGGGCGGGACCGTGCGCTGCAGTGTCACGGCCGCATGCGGGGATGGTCCGGGTGGAGGGTGGTACTGTGGCCATGGGTCAGACATTGTCCAATGATGTAGAGCCCAGAGCTCATCGCAGAGCGGGTTGTCATCATCCTCCATGGCCTGTAATAGACACGCTTCCACCAGCGACCGTGTGAGCCCATTGTGCCGCAGGTGGATGTGCAGTGAAGGGGTGGCATTCATGCGGGTGGGGTGAGGGTGTTGGTGGTGGGTGGGTGGGGCAGGGTGAGGATGATCGGCTGGTGTCGTTGTGTGCAGTCTGTGCCCATACTTGGCGATTCCCATGCCGCCCTAGTCAGTGAACCGGGCGGCTATCAGCCTGTCCTGTGCCCGCTGGCCCAGCCGGTAATGGTGGGCAACCTCCCGCCCATGTCCAGCCAGTCTGCCCTGACCATTGCCCCCATCCTCCTCATCTGGGGAGGACTGCGCCTTGTCCTGCTGCTCCTCCACTTCCCCCCACTCTGTCTGCAGCACATCGCCCTTCTGCTGGGCTATGTTGTGCAGGACACAACACACCACAACGATGCGGCCGACCCCATCTGGCGGATACTGGAGGGCCCCTCCAGAGCGGTCTAGGCATCTGAAACGCATCTTCAGCAGCCCAAAGCACCTCTCTATCACACCCCTGGTCACTGGGGTGGGGGGGGGTCCCTCGAATATGCCGGAGATCATGTGATTCATATGATTCATGTACACTGCCCGGGTACCGGGCGCAGACACGCAGGATTATCATGCGGTGGTCGTAGACAACCTGGATGTTCATGGAGTAGGTCCCCTTCCTATTGGTGAACACGGCCCTGTTATCCGCAGGTGGCCGCACGGTGACGTGCATCCCATCGATCGCCCCCTGGACCATGGGAAACCCGGCCACGGCAGCGAAGCCCACGGCCCTGGCATCCTGGCTGGCCCGGTGCACAGGGAACCGGATGTAGTGGTCTGTAATGGCATATAGGGCGTCTGTCACAGCCTGGAATGACCCCCTGGCATAAACGTTCAGGGCCACCGTATCCTTGACGGCCAGGGGGAGAGGAGGTCCTCCCCCAGTGCCATGTGGTGCCAGGTGTGTGCCATGGTTTCCCGGCTCATCCGGAGTCTCCTCCTGCATGCCTAGTCCGTGAGGTCCTGGTACGAAGAGCGGGGCCGGTACACACGGGGCCTCCTCGGTCATCTCCATCGGTGTGGCGCCAGCACTTCCTCCTCCCCCTCCTCCTCCTCCTCGTCCTGTCGGGCGGGCGGCCCTCCAGCCTGGGCGGCTGCCACCTGCCCCTCTGCAGCACGCTCCTCTGCGGCAGCCTCCGCCGCCTCCCTGGCACGCTGCTCCTCCTACCCCAGGGCAACATGTAGAAGTGAGGCTGCCGCCACGGCGGCCAACATCACCAGCTGATCAGCAAACATAATGGCCTGCAGGGGGTGGGGGTGGGGGAAACGACGACATGTCAGCATTGTGCATATCTCCCCCGCAGCCAGGTGCCATGGGCTCCATGATCGCGTCTGTTGGAAGCTGTCACATGGGCAGGCGGACGACCTCCCTCATCCTCTCCACCTCCTCGGCACTCGCCCCCTTAACCCGGCACTCGCCCCCCCTCCTCGGCACTCGCCCCCCTCTCCCCGGCACTCGCCCCCTCACCCCGGCACTCGCCTCCCCTCCCCAGCAGTCGCCCCCTCCCTGGCACTCGCCCCCTCCCCGGCACTCGCCCCCTCCCTGGCACTCGCCCCCTCCCCGGCACTCGCCCCCTCCCTGGCACTCGCCCTCTCCCCCCACCGGCACTCGCCCCCCCCTCCTCGGCACTCGCCCCTCCCCGGCACTCGCCCCCCTCACCCTGGCACTCGCCTCCCCTCCCCAGCAGTCGCCCCCTCCCCGGCACTCCCCCCCCCCCCCTCTCCCCGGCACTCCCCCCCCCCCGGCACTCGCCCCCTCACCCCGGCACTCGCCTCCCCTCCCCAGCAGTCGTCCCCTCCCTGGCACTCGCCCCCTCCCCGGCACTCGCCCCCTCCCTGGCACTCGCCCCCTCCCCCCACCGGCACTCGCCCCCTCACTCTGGCACTTGCCCACACTTCCCCGGCATTCACCCTCTCCCCACTCCCCGGCAATCGCCCCCTCCCCGGCACTCACTCCCTCCCCCCTCCCCGGCACTTGCCCCCCCATGCCGGTACTCACCCTCTCACCCCGGCACTCGCCCCCCCTCCCCGGCACTCGCCCCCCCTCCCCGGCACTCGCCCCCCCCCTCCCCGGAACTCGACCCCCCTTCCCGGCACCCCTCTCCCCGGCACTCGCCCACTCACCCCGGCACTCCCCCCCCCCCCTCCCCGGCACTCGCCCCCTCACCGGCACTCGCCCCCTCACCCCGCACTCGCCCCCTCACCCCGGCACTCGCCCCCTCCCCCCTCCCCGGCACTCGCCCCCTCCCCGGTACGCGCCCCCTCCCCCCTCCCCGGCACTCGTGCCCTCCCCGGCACTCGCCCACTCACCCCGGCACTCGCCCACTCACCCCAGCCCCGCAACTCGCCCACTCGCCCCCGCCCCCTCCCCGGCACTTGCCCCCCCTCCCCGGCACTCGCCCCCACTCCCCGGCACTCGCCCCCCTCACCCCGGCACTCGCCCTCTCCCCCCTCCCCGGCACTCGCCCCCTCTCCGGTACGCGCCCCCTCCCCCCTCCCCGGCACTCGCCCACTCACCCCGGCACTTGCCCTGTTCCCCCTCCCTGGCACTCGCCCCCTACCCGGCACTCGCCCCCTCACCCCAGCACTTGCCCCCCCCCTCCCCGGCACCCGCCCTATCCTCCCTCCCCGGCACTCGCCCCCTCACCCTGGCACTTGCCCCCCCTCCCCGGCACTCGGCCCCCCCACTACACCCCCTCACACCCCCCCCACCCCCATGGTCACATCGGCGGGACATCGGCCCATCCGGCCGGGAGAATTTGGGCAGCCCCGGGGACCATAGCGTCGCGCCGGTCATCGCCATTCTCCGAGGCGGGTGGCGTGATTCACGCCTCGGCTACTTTTGGAGGGTCGGAGAATTCGGAGGCCGGCAGGGGCGGGATTCACACCGGCCCCCGGCGATTCTCCGACCCAGCGGGGGGGTCGGACAATCCCGCCAATGATGTTTAAAATTGTTAAATTTTATAAATGCCTCAATAAAATATTTTCTAAAAAAAAATATTGACCCAAGAAAAACTAAATTAATTTCTCAAACCTCTGGCAGAAAAGCCACGCAAACTCCTGAAAATGACATAAAATGCTCCATGCAATTTACTGAAGACGAAGGGGGAATTTAGATTCTCAGGGTGGATGGTTTGGTACTATGAGTTGAACCTGCCTTTGGACAGAGGACCGAAGAAAAATTAAGATGACCCAACATAAGTATTTTTCTGAAATAATTTATGAATAGTTTGCCCATCGTCGTCAGAATGTCTCTTGGGATATGGTGGGTGGGAGCCATATCACTAACTGAAATGCTCAGATATGCCTCACACATTCAAAGCTTTGTAGCATAATATATTGCATATAACTATAGGTAGAATAATGCAGAATCAAAATTGGCCTCAATTACTTGTGATTGAAACTGAATTATTTTGAGTTGGTGGATAGAGAAAAACAATTTGCAGAGCTGCTGGGGGAAATAAATCACTCCCACGGAGACCATGTGCAGATTTGTAGTCTACTTGAAAAAAGAACTCTGGAGATAGCCTGTGGCATGCCTGACCATTATTGAAAATGTTAACTTTATTCTCAGAGTATAGGGCCTCAAAACATCTGATTATTTATTGATGGTTTTGACGTGGGTGGAAATTAGCTGCCCATAAACTGTGCTTTCTGGTTATGTCAGATCTTCTCCCTGTTCAGTGATGTTCTGGGATTTGTTTGGAGCTTGTTGCAGGAAGCTCTTGATCTCTTCTTCATAGAATCGCAGAATCCCTACAGTGCAGAAGGATGCCATTTGGCCCATTGAGTCTGCATACTGATCCTCTGAAAGAGCACTTTACCGAGGCCCACTCTCCCCCTCTATCCCTGTAACCCTGGGCACTAAGGGGCAATTTTTTTCGCGTGGCCAATCCACCTAACCCACACATCTTTGGACTGTGGGAGGAAACCGGAACACCTGGAGAAAACCCACGCACACAGGGGGAGGACGTGCAGACTCCACAGACAGTCACAGAAGGCCCGAATTGAACCCGGGACCCTGGCGCTGTGAGACAGCAGTGCTAGCCACTGTGCCACCATACCACCCTGTGACACTCGGTGTCAGGAAGGAGGAGGGTCTGGTGGGACGATTATCCCATCTCAGGTGTCCCCATCTTCAAAGAAGTGGAAGTGGAATACCAGCACCCCAGAGTAATCTCAGGCCAGTTTGAACCCATTCATCGTTGTTCTCACACTCGGTTCAGGGGCCTTCTTACAAAAGCCTATTTTTTATTATTTTCTGACCCCTTTAGTTGATCATTCTGTCTCTGCACTCTTGTAACTACAGACCACTTAACATTCTAGCCTTATGACCCTTCCGCCAACACCAATCAGGCTAGCATGCCAGCTTTGATGAGATTGGTATACGTAGCCGCCAACATTTCCGTTATGAAATGGTGACTATACTTCAGAAAGAGAGATGGAATCGGCAGATAGCAATAGAGTTTGGGGCATATTACTATCCTGGACGAGACCTCAACAACTGGTAGGATACGGGCAGAAACTCCCAATATTTTATTTAATTTGTAAGACTGAGGAAAGGATGCAAACTTTATTACTCACACAGGATTAAAATAACTTTAACACAATAATAATAATCTCTATTAATGTCACAAGCAGGCTTACATTAACACTGCAATGAAGTTACTGTGAAAATTCCCCAGTCACCACACTATGGCGCCTGTTCGGAGGCGAATTCTGAATATCCAATTCACCTATCCTGCACGTCTTTGGGACATGTGGGAGGAAACCGGAGCACCCGGAGGAAACCCACACAGACACAGGGAGAACATGCAGACTCCGCACAGACAATGACCCAAGCTGGGAATCGAACCTGGGTCCCTGGCGCTGTGAAGCAACAGTGCTAACTACTGTGCTACCGTGCTGCCCTCATACAGTTAGCTGTGAAACAACACATTCGCATTTTCTCAGCTTCTATCTTTCACAGCCTGAAATTGATGTCAAAACCCAGACTTTAATTTATGACCTAATTCAAAAAGCCTGCTACAATCTAGCAGTTTTAACCCTTTGCTCTTCCACATGAGTTCCCGATACTGCGGGAAGTGAATTCTAAATTCCTCTAAAATAGTCATTTTCCTCAAAGCGCCATACGTTTGGTCTATTTTTAATGCTCTTATCCACCTATCAAAATTATTTTGGTTAATTCTTTTAAATTCTAGATATGTCTGATCTGGTTCTTTCCTCAGATTTCTAAACTTCCATCTGTAGGCTTCTGGCACTAGTTCATATGCTCTTAAAATGGCTTTTCTCACCTCATCATAATCCCTAGATACCCCTTCAGATAGTGATGCAAACACTCCATTTGCTCTACCTACTAACTTTGTTTGAACCAACAATACCCACATAGTCTTTGGCCAATTCAATAGTTTAACCACTTTCTCAATGAGATTTTAAAAAGGCTTTGATGTGCCATCAATTGTACGCGAGACGAGTGCTTTACAAAAGTCAGGCTTTAATAGACTAGAACACAGCTCTGCGATCGTCTGCAATGCAATGGGCGTTTGTCCATTTATACCTCGTTAATGGAGGCGTGGTTAACTCAGCCTCTCGGCCAATCGGTCGAGAGGCACATGACCGACCAGGGCCAATGGTAAGCCGGTGTTCTGCCCCAATGGCAGACAGGTATGCAGATCATATCATCACATTCATCCCTTGCGGAGAAGGAAGGCGGGGGTGGGGGTATGAACGAGAGGTGGGGGGGGGGAGAGAGAGAACTGGTGATATGAGTAGCAGCCGGGAGGATAAATTTTCTCTCCTTACTCTTATCGAATTTGGGGGCTTCCCACTGGCCCAGACAAAACGATATGTACACAAAGTCCATGGAGCTGTAGAACTTTAGAAAGATTCGATCAGTCTTTTTGTGGTCCTTGACGTCCTGGCAGACCGCCGCAGTGGAGGAGTTGACGTAGGGTCGGCCGATGGTTCCGCTGACATCCTGGAGTCCGTGAGCGATGGACCTTGAATAGTCTCCGTCACCCGAACTGGCCGTGGAGACGCCATGGATGTGGAATGGGGAACCTGAGTGGGGTGCTGGGGTGAAAAAAAAGAGGGGGGGTCTGTGATGGGCGGGGGGAGGCCGCACGCCGGCGGGTGCCAGGTCCCGGAGGGAGACCGTGTCCTGCCGACCGTCGGGGTACTCCACATATGCGTACTGCGGGTTGGCGTGGAGTAACTGGACTCGCTCAACCAACGGGTCGGACTTGTGCACCCGCACATGCTTCCGGAGCAAGATGGGTCCGGGAGTGACCAGCCATGTCGGGAGAGGGGAGCCGGAGGATGACTTCCGTGTCAGGGTGAACGAAGCTTTCCATGCTCCCGGAGTCCAGCAGGCAGCCCGTCTCGTGGCAGTTCAGGTGGATCAGCGTTGTCGTTTTGGCGAGAGTGCGTGGACGTGACTGGAAAATCCGTGTCCGTTGTCGCCGTCCGAGTCGATGCTGGAGGAACCTTGCGTGCAAATCCCGGAAGGCGGTGGCCAGGATCCGCACGTGGAGTCGGGATCCCAAGATGGCGGCGCCCAGGACCCGCACGTGGAGTCGAGGTCCCAAGATGGCGGCGCCCAGGACTCGCACATGGAGTCGGCGCCCCAAGATGGCGGCGCCCAGGATCCGCACGTAGAGTCGGCGCCCCAAGATGGCGGCGCCCAGGACCCGCACGTGGAGTCGGCGCCCCAAGATGGCGGCGCCCAGGATCCGCACGTGGGGTCGGCGCCCCAAGGTGGCGGCGCCCAGGATCCGCACGTGGGGTCGGCGCCCCAAGATGACGGCGCCCAGGAGGCCCTCGTGGTCGCTGGGGGCGGAGCTAGCGGTGCCGGGGAGCCGAGTGGAGCGGCTGCGAGCGGGGGAGGTGAGGCGCGCAGGCCAGGCGCAGGAGCCCGGGGGCAGGGGGGGGGGGAGACTCGCGCGGCGGGCAGGTAGGGACCAGGAGGGCCCAGAGAGGCGAGCAGGTTGGGCACCGGGGGCGGGAGGGGGAAAAGTGCGCGGCGGGCAGGCAGGCAGGGACCTGGAGGGCCCGGAGAGGCGAGCATGTCGGGTGGGGGGGGGAGACTCGCGCGGCGGGCAAGTAGGGACCGGGAGGGCCCGGAGAGGCGGGTATGTCGGGTGCCGGGGCCCGGGGGTGGGGGGGGGGGGAGACTCGCGTGGCGGGCAGGTAGGGACTGGGAGGGCCCGGAGAAGCGAGCATGTCGGGTGCCGGGGGCGGGGGGGGAGAGGCTCACCCGACTGAAAGATCTTTTGCAACTGAAAGATCCATTGTACGAGCCACTCTCTATTTAAAGTTCAATAGCTGAAAAAAATAGCACCAGTTCCACAAAAGCTCACTGTCTTTAAATCCAATAATCCCAAGTCAAACAAAGAATTATACTTTTGTTACACCACCCTGGACAATTGTGCGGTCAATTCCAGCCACACGAGCCAAAGAATCACAACTCGACTGAATCAACCAATAATTCTTATCAAAGTTCGTAAAGCATTTGGCTGCCCAATAATTAAAGTCACCAGGTTTGTACTTTGAAACACAATTTACTGTTCATTTATACCTAGAACTGTCATGAGATATGCAACAAGCTAATACCTACTGCCCCCTTTAACTGCCCCACCCTCTACCACACCACACACACAAGACAGACAAACACAGAGGGTGGAAAGGGGTAAAAATAGTAAGGATGAAGGTCAAAAGATAAGAGTCTTTGCTACAAATGGTGGTTCTCTTTAGCACGCTTTTCTCACAGCACTCCGATTGATCAAATCCTCAGGTTTACAGCTGGTAATGATCTAACGTAGAATCATTAATTCAGGATTCCCACAGGCTAAAAAATACAGTACTTACTGGAAAAAGGCTTTCTGGAAAGACACTTTATGGTTTCTTATCAAACCGTGCCTTCAGCTCAAGGCTCACCTTCAGGCCTATATTGTTCTGTAGAGACACTTCATTTCACATCAAACCTTGTTTTTTCAGCTCGTGGTTTTTACTTCATGCCTTTGCAGTCTCAAGAGAATGGCACCCAGACTTGCTGGAGAGAGAGTCGGCCCTCACAGTGGCCTAATGATTTCAGACTGGCCAGTGTCAGTGATGCATTAGTTTGACTGATTTGGCCAATAAATGGGCCCAAAAGGCTGTGCTCTACCCGGTAACAGGTGGTGATTGGATATTATCCCACTGGAATGTTTTCAGAGTCACAAAGTTCCATTTTTGTTTCATTTTTGATTCTACAGCCTGGATGGAGGGATCTAACTCACTCTCCAGAAAGACCTAACTAATAATTTCCATTAAGATACAGGTTAGAAGTCCCAATTTTTTATTTTATTTGTAGGATTATGAGGAAAGAATATTTCGCTCCAGGAGTGATTCCACATACAAATAAGGATATGGTATATTAAAACAAACTTTGTTACTAACACAAGATTCAAATAAACTTAACATCATTCAAGAAAACAACTTACAATTGCCCATTAAACAATGAAAATGCAACACTAACTGCTATATTTTATCTCCACTTGACCAAGACCCATCTCGGGTTAAATTCCACATTTAAACATTGTCAGCAGACCACAGGGTTACCTTGAATTCCTTTTATAAGATGATTGGAGAGAAAGAGAAATCAAGGGCGGAATTCTTCCGTACCCGGCAGGGCGGGGGGTCCCGGCAGGACTGAGTGGCGTGAACCACTCCGGTGTTGGCCCACGCGAAAGGCACGGAATCGTCAGCACCTTCAGGCGCTAGGCTGGCACCGGAGTGGTTTGCGCCCCCGCCGGCGGGGGGGGGGTTCACCTACGCGTCGGCCATCGCGGAGGCTGACACGATCGGCGCGTAGGAAAAGAGTGCCCCCACAGCACAGGCCCGCCCGCGGATCAGTGGGCCCTGATTTTGTGCCAGGCCACCGTGGGGGCACCCCCCTGGGCCAGATCGCCCCATCCCCCCCCCCCCCCCCAGGACCCCGGTAAGGGACCTAATCAAATCTATGCCGGCGGGTCTGACAAAGAACCAATGGGACTTCGGCCCATCGCGGACCAGAGAATCGCTGGGGGGCTGCTGTGAGCGGCTGCTGACCGGCACGGCGCGATTCCTGTCCCCGCCGAATCTCCGGTGCCGGAGAAGCCGGCGGGGGCGGGATTCATGCCGCCCCCTGGCGATTCTCCTACCCGGCGGGGGGTCGGAGAATCCCAACCCAAGTCAGGAAACATCCTGCAGCTTTTTGTCTGTGTCAGACTACTGTCTAACCTGCCAGCCTTTTTAGTAACAGGCAAAATCTAGAGTGTTTTTAGAGATGCTGCTGGTTTATTCATATGCCAATCTTAAACCAAATTCGAAACGGAAATTCAACACCTGACTGCTTCAGCCCTGGGCTCCTCCCATTGACTGCATAATTTTACTGAGGTCAAACCCAATAAGCGAGATTCTCCATTCCTGAGCCTAAGTGTTGACACTGGCGCAGGATTCGTGGGGTTTCATGAGAGCAAAACTGGCATCATATCTGGAGCGATTCAACTACTGTTAAGGTTTCACGTGGAACACAATCCATTCCAATGAGAAACGGTGCCGGATTCTCCGGCTCCAAGCTTGACACTCAGGAGGCTGATAAGCTGCAGCCGCATATACACACTGCACTCCCCACACACACCATTCCAGCCAACAAGATGGCAACGAGGAGAGGGATCCTCCTGGATGCGCTGGAGGAGAGGCGGTTGATCCTGTACCCCAGCCCTGGAATGAGGCTGCCAGCCGCTGCCGTCCGCCGTGCCTGGGCGCAGGTGGCAGAGGTGGTGAGCGCCACCAGCAACACCGTCCATACTGGCCAGCACTGCCGGAATAAACTGCACAACCTCCTCAGGGCAGCAAATGGGAGTAGGCAGCACTGTGCCCCCGGGCAGTAACCCCGTTCCACACACCGTAACCTGAACACCCCCTTCCCCCACACCGGGAGGGTGGCCGAACCCCACCCTGCACTACATGCTGGCACCCATTCCAGCCTAGGCCACCCACCCCCTTGGCTAGATGCGCGTACTGTCTAACATTTCCTATCTCTCGCCACCCCCCCCCCCCCCCCCCCCCCTCCCAAACACCCCCACAAGAGAAGGCTGCTCATAACCAGCAGGAACGGGAGAAAACTGGAGAGGGGCCTTTGGACCTGCAGCCCCTCTCCGTGGCAGACCAGAGGCCCCTGGATGTGGGTGGCTGCCCAGAGGGAAGGTAGGTCGCTGGAATGGACAGTGCCATTGATTGTGGAGATGCAGTCGCAGAACCAGGGACTACACGAGGGGTTGTCGGCGAATATCCAGTGCCTGCAAGTTTATTTGGAGGAGTCCAACCGCGTGCAGGAGCAGGAGGTGGTGCCGACCATGCGTGCCACCCCTGCCAAAAACACGCTGGTGGCATCCGCGGTGCTGGCATTTGGAGCAAGGGTTTTGGTTATGGATCACGATGTCCTGGGCCTGGGACATTTTGTGCAGGCATTGGCTTGAGGCCCAGGACAGGGTTGCTGCCTCACAGGCAGCCATGTACCCAGAGCCACCTGGAAATTGCAGCTGCGCTTCTGAGCGTGGCCCAGTCACTGCAGGCCATGGCCGAGAATGTCGGCAGCATTGCCCAGGCACTGACCAACATGGCAAAGACACAGAGGGAGGTGGCCCAGTCCCAGAGGGAGAAGGCACATTTGCTGGCTGATGTGACACAGGCACAGAAAGTGGTGCAGTCCCAGACATAGATGGTCCACCCACTGTGTTCCATGGCCGCAAGCATGCAGACCCTGGTCAAGACCAAAGTGGACCTCCAGGACTCGCAGTGCCAGATGGTGAGGGGGCCTCCTGAGGCACACCATCCCATGGAGTAGCCCGGAGGCCATCGTGCACCCCAAGGGAGGAGGAAGTAGTGGAGGCTATACTGGTGACTCCCGCAAGGGAGGTGCTGGAAAAGCACAGCACCTCGGACTCACCCCCCCCCCCCCCCCCCCCACCCCCCTTCCTGTCCCTGGTGCATCTTGAGAGCAGTGGGCTGAACAAGGTGGCACCATGGCATCAGGGCACCCAAGCAGCGGCCAGGTCCATCCAGGCCCGGTCACCCCAGAAGACAGCCATCAATGGGGACCCAGGTTGCAGGGCAGGAATCACAGCAGGCTGCCTCCACACATGATGTACCGTCTGGAACCATCTAGACATAGCGTTAGGGCCTGTAAGCCCAGGAAGTTAGACACCAGTTAAGTTGACACGGATGCAGGGCACAGTTTAGTTATAAGCGCTAGAGCAAAAATCTGTGTATATTTATTCACATTAAACACCTGTTCCCACCGTTCCAACCTGCCTCGGTGCTGTCTGATGGGTGTGAAGGATGGGCTGGGCTGGGCTGGTGGGGGAGTGGGATGGGGAGGTGATGGGTGGATGTTGTGGTGGCACGGTCTTCACCACCCCTCCCCCTCCCTCCAGCCGTCCCCAACACCGCCACCCTAAGAGATCGAGGGGACCGTGTGATGGAATCGCCAACTCGGCTGCAGGGATTACCTAGGTGGATGGTGGAAAGTGCTACCATGGGCAGGAGGCAGACGTTGTCAAATTATGTGGAACACCAGATCTCATCGCAGGGCAGGTTCTCATCATCCTCCATCCCGCTGTTACTGCCAACCCAGGGCCCCCACCGCGTAGTGCGACAGGTATCATGGAGGGAATTGCAGGCAGGGGATGGTCGGAGGGGGGCAGTGAGGGGGTTTAGGGGTGGGATGCAGTGTCCATGGCCCTGGTCAGTACCCCCCTCTCCAGGAGGTGATCAGAGCATCCCGTGTGCATTGGCCCTGGCGCATACTTTGCGCGGCCCCCGTGCATGCCTGGGCTCTTCCTCCTCGAGCAGCGCCAGCTTGTACAGCCACAGGGCATCTCCCAGGGCTGCGTCGGCGAGCAGGAAGGCCACTGTTGCTAGTTGAATTCCAATATCCATTGTCTTCAGGGGGTGAAAGGCCGACATGTTAGCCTACACATGTCCCTCTTTCCACCCCCCCTCCCCCACATCCCTGGCCAGTGGTGGCCAGCACAGTCAGGGCCTCTGGCGCCCATCCCTGATGTCGGGGGTACCGTCGGCTGGCACTGCCCTCGACATGGGCATGCAATGTGGACCCCTTAGGGGCTACATGGATGTTGCCCTCGGTAGGCTGCCAGTGCGTGGTGGCCGGGTGAGGGGGTGTGGCGGGGGCTGTGCCGGAGGGTGGAGTGGGGGGATGGGGGCACCCATACGGCCGGTGTCACTCTGCAGAACCGGTAATGGCAGTCCCATGGGGGGGTCACCCTGGCCACTCAGCCTGTTCCCCCACCCCCGGTCCTGGCAGGGTCCCACCTCAGCCCGGTCAGTGTTCGGCCTCTATGTGTCCTACCTGCTCTCTCTCTCCCTCATCAGCCACCTCGTCGGTTTCATGAATTTTGAAAACACAAGTGAACTGCACCATCAGGAACTTGGCCCATTGGAGGTGGAGAATTGCGGAGGCCCCGGAGAAAACCAGGTCGGGCCCGCTAATGCTATGCAAGCTGTGTTTATTGCTCTTGCATTTTGGTATGCAATGACGGAGAATCGCGATTTGGCGTCAAATCGCGCCCACTGTGATTTTGGCGTCTGAATCTATTCTCTGCCCAATCACGTTTTGTGATTTCGCCGTTGGAAAACGGACGATCCCGCCCATGGTAATATGCAAAGAGAGAGCGTTAACAATATTGGCCATCATGACAGTTTGGGGGGGGGGGGGGATTTGTGTGGTTTAGTGGAAATAAAGTCAAGGGGAGAAGGAGGTCAGATCCATAAAGAAGATGAGTTTGGAGCGGACATGAGTGCAGATAGGAGAAACTAGAGAAAGATGCCATTTCTGCCATTTAAGGCTATGTAAGATAGGGACCTTTAGAGGATGTTTGCCTTGGATGGCTAGTGGAGCAGGCAGAGGCAGCTGATCAGATGGTTTTGCTCTGAATAATAAGTCTAGAGCTCCTTGCGCTTATTGCAGGCATGACAGTCGAAGAGATGGAGGAGAGGGACAAATTTAAACGTGTTTCTTAACTCAGTCCCTCTATTAGAAGATAGTTTGCAGTAAGTGATGTTATCTTTGCATTCCAGAATACCTGAATAGCTAGTAGTTTTGGCAGACAAGAGACGGGCTGATAATTGATTCTGTGTTCCAGACCTGGCAGTCGATGGTAAACCAGTTTCTTTCACATCTGTGTCATTAAGGGAGCACAAAGATAATTGGAGCATTGGAAGTTTTGCTCTGCCATTGTTATACCAAACCTTACTATGGCCACTGGGTTGCTTTATATAAGCAACCTTGCAATAACCAGGCAACCTCTCCAGTGCCCAAATGATGTTGCGCATAATAACGTCTTTGAAATGTTCATTTATGAATTTGCTCTGAAGAATATTTCAAAGAGAGATTTGTTGTTTCATGTGTATCACTTCTAACAGTCTTAACTACATGTCTATTAAAGTTGATCTTTGCAGTAAACCTACGACAGAATCCTCAAAAAATTCTATAAAAGGTGGAAGTTCTCCCTCAGGACTTTTGTTCCCTGGTGTTTTTTGCTGTGTGAAATAGCAAAGAGGGCTGTATGGGAGAGGGCAGGGAGTTACAATTTGCACAATGTTTCAATTGTTAATCTGTTAAATGATTTTGGAGAAAAAGTTATTCGATTTTCAATTTAAGCACCGAGGGACATTCTATTCTATTAAAGGTGCTAATTGTTGTTTAGAGCAGTTAATGTAACATGCTGTGTATTGTCTGCAATGCAATTTTCTTACTTGGGTTCCCATGTGGCATTCAGAATCCTGTTAGGTAGTCAGAGTCGTGGCTCTCTGTTTTGAGAGTTTAGATCACCGGGTCGAGCAACACATGGGACACGATACTGGTCACTGCTCATTTTGTGAGGCATTCATGGGAATCATGCAGTCACTTTGAGTTTGGAGTTGGTCATCACACTGTTATCCAGGTAACAGATTCATGGACCGACTGACAGACCCAATGTTTTTGATCTCCGGGTTGGTCAGAGACCAGGGGCGGGATTCTCCGACCCCACGCAGGGTCGGAGAATTGGCGGGAAGCGGCGTTATTTCCGCTCCCGCAGGTTTTCGAATTCTCCCGCCGGTAAAAAACCGGCGTTGTGCAAATCCCGCCGGCAGCCTGTGAAAACAGCTGGCGCCGGCGGGATTTCATTTTATTTGCACTGACCTTAAATCTCCGGCCCGGATGGGCCGAAGTCCCGCCGACGTGGCCACGGGTCACGTCGGCGAAAGTCACAGTTGATTTAAAACGGCGTCAACCATTGATGATGGTTGACGCCGTTCAGTGTCGGGGGTGGGTTGCGGCATGGGGGGGGGGGGGGCGGGGGTGGGTTGCGGCATGGGGGGGGGGGTTGCGGCAAAGGGGGGGTGGGTGGGTTGCGGCATCGGGGGGGGTGGGTTGCGGCATCGGGGGGGGGTGGGTTGCGGCATCGGGGGGGGTGGGGTTGCGGCATGGGGGGGTGGGTTGCGGCATGATGGGGGGGGGGTGGGTTGCGGCATGATGGGGGGGGTGGGTTGCGGCATGGGGGGGGGTGGGGTTGCGGCATGGGGGGGGTGGGTTGCGGCCATCGGGGGGTGGGTTGCGGCCATCGGGGGGGTTGCGGCCATCGGGGGGTGGGTTGCGGCATCGGGGGGGTTTGGGGGCAGCGGCGGGCAGAGAGGGGGGGGCGACGGATGCCCGGGGCCAACGCACCGTCGCCCCCCCTCTGTACGCTGCTGCCCCTACCCTAACCACCCCCCCCCTCACCACCCCTACCTCCCTCCAACGCCCCTACCCCCCTCCCCACCACCCCTACCCCCCTCCAACGCCGCCCCCATCTCTCGCAACGCCGCAACCCCCCCCCCCCCTCAACGCCGGGTCCCCCCCCCTCAACGCCGCAACCCCCCACCCTCAACGCCGCAACCCACACCCTGTCCCCCTCCCTCTGAAGGCCGGTACCCACACCCCCCCCTCTCTCCTCCTCCCCCCCTTCCTTCCTCCTCCCCCCCTTCCTTCCTCCTCCCCCCTCCTCCCCCCTTCCTTCCTCCTCCCCCCCTTCCTTCCTCCGTTAGTGGGGGGGGGGTGCGGCGTTAGTGGGGGGTGGGTGCGGCGTTGGAGTGGGGTAGGGGTGGTGAAGGGTGTAGGGGTGGTGAGGGGAGGGGGTTGGGGTAGGGGCAGCGGCGTGCAGAGGAGGGGGGGCGACGGATGCCCGGGGCCAACGCACCGTCGCCCCCCCCCTGCACGCAGCTGCCCCTACCCCAACCCCCTCCCTTCACCACCCCTACCCCCTTCACCATCCCTACCCCCCTCCAACGCCGCACCCCCCCCCCCCCCCACTAACAGAGGAAGGAAGGGGGGGGGAGGAGAGAGGGGGGGGGGAGGATGAGAGAGGGAGGGAGGGGGGGAGGAGGAGAGAGGGGGGGGGGGAGGAGGAGAGAGGGAGGGGGGGGGAGGAGGAGAGAGGGAGGGGGGGGAGGAGGAGAGAGGGAGGGGGGGAGGAGGAGAGAGGGAGGGGGGGAGGAGGAGAGAGGGAGGGGGGGAGGAGAGAGGAGGGGGGAGGAGGAGAGAGGGAGGGGGGAGGAGGAGAGAAGGAGGGGGGGAGGAGGAGGGGGGGGAGGAGGAGGAGGGGGGGAGGAGGAGGGAGGGGGGGGAGGAGGAGGGAGGAGGAGGGAGGGGGGGGTGTGGGTACCGGCCTTCAGAGGGAGGGGGACGGGGTGTGGGTACCGGCATTGAGGGGGGGGGGACCCGGCATTGAGGGGGGGGGGGACCCGGCATTGGGGGGGGGGGGGAACCCGGCATTGAGGGGGGGGGGGGAACCCGGCATTGAGGGGGGGGACCCGGCGTTGGGGGAGGGGGGGGACCCGGCGTTGGGGGAGGGGGGGACCCGGCGTTGGGGGAGGGAAGGGGACCCGGCGTTGGGGGGGGGGACCCGGCGTTGGGGGGAGGGGGGGGGACCCGGCGTTGGGGGGAGGGGGGGGGGACCCGGCGTTGAGGGGGAGGGGGACCCGGCGTTGAGGGGGGGGGGAGACCCGGCGTTGGAGGGGGGTAGGTGTGGGGGGAGGGAGGTAGGGGTGGTGGGGAGGGAGGTAGGGTGGTGGGGAGGGAGGTAGGGGTGGTGGGGAGGGATGGTAGGGGTGTGTGAGGGGGGGGTTGGGGTAGGGGGCAGCGGCGTACAGAGGGGGGGGGCGACGGTGCGTTGGCCCCGGGCATCCGTCGCCCCCCCTCTCTGCCCGCCGCTGCCCCCAAACCCCCCCCCCCAAATGCCGGAACACACCCCCCCCCCAATGCCGGAACACACCCCCCCCCAATGCCGGACACACACACCCCACCCCAATGCAGGACAACACACACCCCCCCCCCAAAATGCCGGAACACACCCCCCCCCCCCAAAATGCCGTGAAACACCCCCCCCCCCCAAAAATGCCGGAAAAACCAAAACCCCCCCACCCCCAAAAATTGCCGGAAAACACAACCCCCCCAAAATGCCGGAACACACCCCCCCCCCAATGCCGGAACACACCCCCCCCCCAAATGCCGGGAACACACCCCCCCCCCAAATGCAGGAACACACCCCCCCCCCCACCAAATGCCGGAACACACCCCCCCCCCCCAAATGCCGGAACACACCCCCCCCCCCCAAAATGCCGGAACACACCCCCCCCCCCCTCCAAATGCCGGAACACCCCCCACCCCCCCCAAACTGCCGGGCTGTCTTTCTCCTCCTCCTCCTCCAAAATACGCCGGTCTCACCACTCCGCAGATGGAGAAACTGACGCGTATCGCGTCAGTCAGCTGCTAGCCCCTACGGAACGGAGAATAGCGGCCTTAAAGAAGGCCCCGACGCCGGAGTGATTAACACCGATTTTTTTCGCAGGCAACCCGCGTTACGAAGGGCTACGGAGAATCCCGCCCCAGGGGTGGGATTCTCCATCCCACCGGCCCCATTTTCCGGCATGGCGCACACCCTCTTGCTGCGGATTTTTAGTTCCCGCAGCTGGCCAATGGGGTTTCCCATTTTGGCCACCCCCATGCCATTGAGAAACCCGCGTGCGTGGGTGCGCTGCCGGTGAAGTGCAGGATTCCGCCGGCTGAGAATCCCGCAGCAGATGCATTCGGACCACACGGAAATCCTGACACACAAATCCTGTGCGAATTGTCCAGAAAGTTTCAACTTCTGATGGGCAATTTCCCTGACCTTCCACGAATGTCTCCGACTCGGAGTTCAGTCCGATGTATTTATCTGATATGTGTTTAGGTAATTCACTCCTGTTGGTGGGACGTCACATGATCTGTAGTGAAGTCAGCAGATTGTTTGCGAGGGCTTTAGTTCTTCATCTTGTATTGTATAAGCAACATCTCCTGAATAAACTTTGCATTGTGTTTGGAAGAAACCAAAGTTTGTAACACTTCCATATCTCTTCTTGTGGCACATTGAGAATATAACATTACCCAGGAGATGTTAGACAGAAAAATCCTAGTATCATTCCTAGTCGAACAACCGACACCCAATCACATACACTGACCCTCTGACACCCGTCCAACCACCCGACCCGATTAATCCCCCAACTCACTGGCACCCCCAATCCTAAATGACTACCTGCTCCCTACATCATTGTGACCACCCCCCACCCCGACATCCTGACACCCCCCCTGGTCAAACCCACCCAGCCTGTAACTACCTCCTAACTAAACCCAATCACCCCTCCTGACCATGCTATCCCCGACCCAACCTGACTGGCCCCCGACCTGATTACCCCTCCTGAACCGACTACCACTTACTTGCCACCCTACCCATCTACAAACGCACTGACCTACAAACTCGCCCATACCACCCTACCCACCTGCCACCCTACCCACCTACAAATGCACTGACCTCCAAACTCACTGTGACCATCCTACTCACCTACCACCTTAACCACTTGCGTCACCATTCTATCCATTTACGTGATCCACCACCCACCCAACTGCCTCACCCATTTGCTCAATCATCATTGACCTGTTCACCCATTCACTAACATTCAAACTGAACCTTTAAACTTGCTATACAGCAGCTAAAAAGCAGGAATGTCCTGTCTTTCCCCCGACTCCAGCCCGAGCCCTCTGGGGTACGCTGCATTCCACATTACTGGAAAGTCAGGCTCAGAAGGCATAGCAAGAAATGCAAGGTGGACATTGAGTCTGGGGTAAGCACGAGCAGAGCAGCAATCCAATGATGCTGCTACTCCTCGGAAGATCAGATCATGATAGGCAGGGTGGTGTTGTATCCGTGATTCCATGCAGAGCTTCGACATGAGATTGATTCCCAGGATGAAAGGATTGACCTGTGATGAGAGATTGAGTACAGTGGGCCTGTTCCAGGCCGAGAGAAACAGCAAAATGGCACTGATTTCCTCTTACCACCCATCTGTAAGCAGAAGGTATTTTGAATTTGTTCTGAAAGAATACTAAATTCTTGGAAGTGCAGGGTCGGATTAGGACAAGTCAGCATGGATTTAGTAAGGGGAGGTCGTGCCTGACAAACCTGTTAGAGTTCTTTGAAGAGATATCAAATAGGTTAGACCAAGGAGAGCCAATGGATGTTATCTATCTTGACTTCCAAAAGGCCTTTGACAAGGTGCCTCACGGGAGACTGCTGAGTAAAATAAGGGCCCATGGTATTCGAGGCAAGGTACTAACATGGATTGACGATTGGCTGTCAGTCAGAAGGCAGAGAGTTGGGATAAAAGGTTCTTTTTCGGAATGGCAACCGGTGACAAGTGATGTCCCGCAGGATTCAGTGTTGGGGCCACAGCTGTTCTCTTTATATATTAACGATCTAGATGACGGGACTGGGGGCATTCTGGCCAAGTTTGCCGATGATACAAAGATAGGTGGAGGGGCAGGTAGTATTGAGGAGGTGGGGAGGCTGCAGAAAGATTTAGACAGTTTAGGAGAATGGTCCAAGAAGTGGCTGATGAAATTCAACGTGGGCAAGTGCGAGGTCTTGCACTTTGGAAAAAAGAATAGAGGCATGGACTATTTTCTAAACGGTGACAAAATTCATAATGCTAAAGTGCAAAGGGACTTGGGAGTGCTAGTCCAGGATTCTCTAAAGGTAAACTTGCAGGTTGAGTCCGTAATTAAGAAAGCAAATGTAATGTTGTCATTTATCTCAAGAGGCTTGGAATATAAAAGCAGGGATGTACTTCTGAGGCTTTATAAAGCACTAGTTAGGCCCCATTTAGAATACTGTGAGCAATTTTGGGCCCCATACCTCAGGAAGGACATACTGGCACTGGAGCGGGTCCAGCGGAGATTCACACGGATGATCCCAGGAATGGTAGGCCTAACATACGATGAACGTCTGAGGATCGTGGGATTATATTCATTGGAGTTTAGGAGGTTGAGGGGAGATCTAATAGAAACGTACAAGATAATGAATGGCTTGGATAGGATGGACGTAGGGAAGTTGTTTCCATTAGCAGGGGAGACTAGGACGCGGGGGCACAGCCTTAGAATAAAAGGGAGTCACTTTAGAACAGAGATGAGGAGAAATTTCTTCAGCCAGAGAGTGGTAGGTCTGTGGAATTCATTGCCACAGAGGGCAGTGGAGGCCGGGACATTGAGTGTCTTTAAGACAGTAATTGATAAATTCTTGATTTCTCGAGGAATTAAGGGCTATGGGGAGAGAGCGGGTAAATGGAGTTGAAATCAACCATGATTGAATGGTGGAGTGGACTCGATGGGCTGAATGGCCTTACTTCCACTCCTATGTCTTATGGTCTTATGGTCTTAATAGGTAGTGGGTGTGTTTTCCTAATCCCTCGGTGGGGATTGGGCAGTGGTGGTTTGGTGATCCAATTTTACTAATAATCCACAGTTCGGATTCATTCAGAGGATTAGCTAATTTTCCACATTGAAAACCCACATAAGGAATGTTTGCGACATCCCACTCTGTGTGTGCATATATATATAAATACACACACACATACACACATATACACAAACAGTAAAGGGAGGGATAGAGAAATGAAAAGGAGGGTTACAGTACAAGGACCACCAAAAAAATGAACATTTGTTTACATGAGTTCCAGCGTCCAAAGTCAGAGTCCAGTGAAGAATTAATTCACGGAGGCATTTTGAGTTCAGCTGGGGAATTGTACGATTCACTTTTCAGCTGGTGCTAGTTCTGCAAGCTGAAGTAGGTATGCAGAGATTAAGTGGGTTCTGTAGACGATTGTACCAGATCTTCGGGCAGAGCCAAGCTAGGTGGGGAATTTGTAGTTGAGCTTTGAGAAACCCTTTTCTTGGCTCACAGGTTCCATGTCAAAGCAAAAGGCTGGCTGTGAAGCCCAAAGATGTACTATTAAAATGATCCAAAAGGCCACAGGCCTGGGTCATGTGACATGGGTTATTAATGGTTAATTGTCACTTAGTGGGTTTAAAGGCTGCAGTTGGGGAGAGCAGCCAAAGGAGCCGCATTTCGGGAAAGACCTCCGATCTGAGCCGCTCCAGTCCAGTACAAGCCCCCCTGGCCCCCACCTCCCAGGAAGGCCCATCTCGGCTCCCTGGCTGCTATTATTGGGAGGGCACTTGCCACCCTGCCCCCCTCGGACTGCAAGATAGATAGCAGGTTAGAACTGCCATGGGGCAGGGCCTGAAGGGAGGTATGGGGGGGGGGGGGGGGGGAGCCTTGCCAGTGATTAGAACGAGTTGGTGCCCTGCCTGTGATCCTGGGGGGAGGGGGCTGCAGCAGCTAATTGTGAACCAAGTGTCCTTTAAAAAGGGTGCTCCAATCTCAGAGGCGCAGGACCTGTCCAAGAGATTGAGTCCGCCCCTCTCAGTTGCAGTGCCATGTGCCACGGAATGGCATGCAAGATCCGATTTCGCAAAAAAAAATGTTTCCAAGTGCCATGGAATGTCATGTGGGGACACTGCAATTGCCAGTGCAGACCAGCCCAGTTTCTCCGCTGGCAGGAGCACTTAGATGCCGGAACAGAGAATCCTGGCCAATATCAACTGAAGGTGTAGAGTGTGATAGCTGACACGCAGAAGCTCAGGGACCAAGTGAGAGCGCATACAGGTTCTTGGCGTGACACAGGAGGTCGAATTGGAGGAAGTCCAGAGCATAAGGGTGGAAGCAGTCCACCCCACCTTCCTCGGTTTCTTGTTCCTCTCTCCTGGAGTCGCTCAGGCAACTCTGCCTGGTGTCTCATCCTCCTCCCATTCCCTTTGCAGACCAGAGGAGACCCATTAGCAAATACTGGTAGCTAAGCACGCCCTTTCTCAAGGTGATAGCAAAGGTATATAGTAAATTAGAGTAACGCAACACTCATTGTTTTTTGGTGCAATCTCCGAGATTAAGTGTTGATCGTGGTTTTAAAATGTCCCAAACGTTTCCTGGTGTGTTTTAAAGGTCTGTTTCACATCTCCAGCAGCATGTGAAGAGTAAAAGGTGAGGTGCCTTTAAGCCAAAGTTCTCAATAATGACGATTCCACCTGTCCAACCTGTCACTGTTAGGAGGAGTTGTTAAATGGCATGCTACCTGCAAATCCTGTGCAGGCTCTTTAGTGAGCATTAGCAGGCGTTTTAATTGTCAATCACGTCTGTAATGATCCTCCAGGTGGCCATGTGCTTCAACTTTTTTACCAAGCTCGCGCCTTGAACTAAGAGTGGGACTAAACTGCTGTTGCAGCTTAAGATCCCAATTTAAGATGCCACCTGTTTACCTCATCAGCCCCTAAATTATATGCGCAAGGTCAGTCCCGAGAAGTAGGGAGTCATTATCTCAAGGTTAAACATCAGCCGTTTTAGAATAAGGCAAGGAAAAATTTCTTCACTCAGAGGATAGTGATCTTTGTAATTCTGTAGCCCAGGCCTGGTGCTCACTCATTGACAATTACTCAAGGCTGAGATTAATAAGTTTTTATGCACTGAGGGAATCGAGGAGGGCAAAAGGGCAGGAAAGTGTAGTTGATGTAAAATTTCAGCCAGAGTTGATGTAAATATTCAGCCCTGATCTCCTTGAATGGCTGAGCAGAACCAAGAGGTCATGTGGCAACTGGTCCTATTTCTTATCGTATGTTCTTATGACAACACGCCAATGTATACTCAATATAGTCTCTATAATATACGTTTACTGCTCCATAACTTGTGTTCTTTTTCATCTGTTGTTTGGCAGTGTGTCATGAGAAAGAACTGAGGAATCTTGCTTCCAGACTGAAAGACTGGTTCGGGGCTCTACATGCTGATGCCAACCAAGACATAAGACTTAAGTCAATCAAGCAATCAGAGCAGACCAGTAAGTAAGGCTCTTTACAGGAGCTTCTAAGAGCTAAAAGTCACACGCTAACAAACAAAACTATGTGCTGTTCAATAGTTTCATATTCAACCCAAAATATCTTTTACATTTACAAAGAATTTTAAAGTTTTGCGTTTCAAATCAAGGATTCCCCCAGCTTTTTTGCTGAAGCTATCAGCAGAGGAGTTCCATACAAAAGAGGTTTACGATGCATTCACGCTCAAAATTTAGTGTTGGTGCAAAGTGTTTTTGGCTTTCTGTAGGATAAATCAACTGTGGAAGCATGAGCTTGGATAGTCAGAGACTTTTTCCCAGGGTAGAGGGGTCAATTACTAGGGGCCATCAGTTTAAGGTGCGAGCGGCAAGGTTTAGGGGAGATGTACGAGGCAAGTTTTTTATACAGAGGGTAGTGGGTGCCTGGAACTCGCTGCCGGAGGAGGTGTTGGAAGCAGGGACAATAGTGACGTTTAAGGGACATCTTGAGAAATACATGAATAGGATGGTAATAGAGGGACACGGAAGCCGGAAGTGTCAAAGATTTTAGTTTAGATGGCAGCATGGTCGGTGCAGGCTTGGAGGGCCGAAGGGCCTGTTCCTGTGCTGTACTTTTCTTTGTTCTTTGTTCCAAAGTGAAGTGGAATAAGACTTCCTCTTCCAACCCACATGCCGGAGTCAAGCTGTATTAAATAGGACCAGTATAAGGCTGGATTGTACAGTCCCCCATGGTAGGTTTGAAGACAAGGGGGCTTGTAAAATGCAGCATTTGGCCTTGCCACCAGCCCCTGACCTGTCTCCATTTTATGGATCGCAGTGGGAGCAGCAGGCAGCTTGCTGTCCTTGGGCTTATTGAGGCCCTTAATTGGTCAGTTAATGGCCATGCATGTGACTCAACAAGTGGCAGGCGAGCTCCACGCCAAGTGGGTTGTCCATTAGCTTTTACTGGATGGGTTGGTGTTGGGAAAGTGGGGTGACCCTCCTTTGGGGAACCCCTGTGCCCATCGGAGGTAGTCCCCTGGTCCCACCTCCATCTTTACCCTACATATATCAATACACAAGGCACTGTTCTTGCAGACAGAAAGAACATAAACACACATTGTGCCTGTTTCAACTGAACAAAATAAGTGATAGCCATTCGCTGCTTCAATCATCAGGGCAATGTCTTGACCAATCCAAGTCAAGTTAGGTGGTTTCAATTTTCAAACAATGTTTGGCAGTTAACTGTCATTCATCATCAACGACTGCATTCTCCATGGTAATGCCTCTACTAGTCAGAGTCCTCTTGTTAACCAGCCATCACCCTCTTCTCATGCAGTATAAAGTTGTTCCCCGAACATTCATATTCCTGCGATGGTCTTGTTGAGTTCGAGACGAAAGGCTTTGACAAAATGGGTCTTTTTTGCAGCAATACTCACATCCTCTACTACCAAATTACTAACTTTGAAAAACCTTGAAAGGGTTACACCTTGCTAAATGAGTTGTAAGTGTTTTTTAACTGCATAGTAAGTACAGAATTTCTGCTGACACCCTTAAAAACTACTTTCAAATTTTTAAAATTTCATTTTTCTCTGTATGATACAAAAATTCCAATTTTTTAACATGTAAGCATTGTTGATAGTATTTCATTATCTATATTCATTCATAATCATTTATATTGCGGCTGCAACAAGCAGTATGTTTCAGTGAGGATGCCCAGAATTACTCACTGAACACCCTGAGAGATATGGTGTCTTGCTGAGCGTCTTTTTCCCTCTCCTCCTCCCTCTTCCAGAAGCTTGCTCTTCAATCTTTTGTGCGGCCTCTGCTCATTCTCCCAGTCATTTTGTATTCCGAGGGGAATGGCTACTAATTCACCCATGTCTGTGAACAACTGGTTTGTGTACACAGGCCTTGAAGTCAGCGCAGATTGCCTCAGAACGTGCCAAAACTACTCCCTGTCGACTTGAGCATCTTCAAAGAGCTCACGAAAGCACCTAACACTTGTACAATCGCAGCCAGAGCCAGCAGAAATCAACTAATACTCAGAAAGCAGTTGATGATCACTGTGAATAGTGCTGGTAGGGGGTGCTTCCTGCTGCTGAGCACAAGTTCAGCTGCGTAGGATTAAAAGACAGTATTACGAAAGTGTCAAGCTTCAAAGTAGCAACGCTGGCATCAAATCAATGTCACACACTGATGTCCTAAGCTGCCTACTCAGTGACTTCCAGCAGAGGGGTTAATGTCCTCACCAATATGATGTCTGGCAAGACTCTCACCAAAAGTGTGAAGGTTCCGTACGCAGATGCTATTTTGAACCTCCGAGGTGACTGATAATGCTTAAAAAACAGGTACTGCAAATCCAAATTCTGTGCCCTTCAGTTTTGTTAGTGTTGGGTGAAGAATAAATATTGCCTAAGATGCCAGGACATTTCCCTGCTCTCTCTTTAATAGTTTCATAGAAACATATTTGTCCACCTGAGATCACAGACGAGGCCTTAGTTTAGCATCAGATTCAAAGAAGTACCAGCCAAGGTGCCCATGCCAAATATAGCGCTACTACCCAAATATGCTTTGCTCAGGGTACTGTGATTTAGCACTGATGAGTGCAGATGAGAGTTCTGTCTCTGAAAGCTGTGTTGATAACCACTGGGGTACTCACATCTGATGAGAAGGAAGTGGAGAACTCTCATCATATCTAATGGTATTTAATAATGCAGGGGAGATGGGCAAGAGTGCAGGGGATACAGGGAGGCTGAAAATGTTCTTAGTGTCTCAGGCCCCAATAATTATTAATATAGTTCTCATTTCAAGCACCTGACCTTACAAAGGTGCAATAGAAACTGAAAAATATGAATATTGATAATGTCAATAAAAATGGACTTCTGTTGGGTGCAATGCTGCTCTAATTCAAAGTTTTTCGAATTAATGAAGGAGATGAATAATAAAAGTAGGGTACTTGCTGTATGCTGGTATCAAGCTTTCAAGCTCTCACAGAATTACAGAATTGTTATAACCCAGAAGGAGGCTATTCAGCCCATCATGTCTGCACCTGTTCTCCGAATGAGCAATTTGCTTCGTGCCAGTCTCCCGTCTTCTCCCCGTCACCTTGCAACCTCTTCCTTTACAGGTAACTATCCAATTCCTTTTTGAATGTTTCAAATTGACTTGCCACCACCAATCACCCTGGCAGTATATTTCAGACCTCAGCCACTCGCTGTGAGGAAAAGTTTGTTTTCCTATCATTTTTGCTTCTTTTGCCAATTATTTTAAATCTGTCCCCTCTTGTTCCCAATCCTCTCGCGAGTGGGAACAACTTTTCTGTTTACACTCTGTTCGGACCTGTCACGATTCTGCTATCAAATCTCCTTTTAGCCTTCTTTTCTCCAAGGAGAAAAGTCCTAACTTCTCCAATCTATCTTCACTGGGCTTATATTCTCTGTGTTTAGAAGAAAGAGTGGTGATCCCATCAAAACACACTACATTCTGAAGGGCAGTTGCCGAGAGATCGTTTTCGCTGGTTGAGGAAACTAAAGCACAGAGGCACAATCTCAGGATATGCGCCCAGTCTTTTAGGACTGAGATGAAGAGAAATGTCTTCATTCAAAGGGTTGTGAATCTTTGGAATTCTCTATCCACGAGGATTGTGGAGGCTCTTTCATGAATATATTTAAGGCTGGAATAGATAGATTCTTAAGGAATTAAGAGATTATGGGGAGCAGGCGAGAAAATGGAGTTAAAGCCTAAACTGGGCTGTTATCATGTTGAATGATCAGCAGGCTCGAAGGGCCACATGGTCTATTTCTGCTCCTATTTCTTGTGTTCCTGTAAGTATAATCAAAGTTCCTCATCCCTGGAGTCATTGTTGTGAATTGCTTTTGCATTCTCTCCAATGCCTTTGCATTCTTCCTAAAGTGCAGCACCTAAAACTAGATGCAGTACTCCAACAGCGAACAAACTATTGTCTTCTACAAGTTCAATATAACTTCCTTGCTCTTGTAATCCATGCCCCTTTAATAAAGCCCAGTAGACAATGTGATTTATTAACCACTCACTAAACTTGTCCTGTGAGTTATGCTTATGTACACCCACGTCCCTCTGCTCTTGCATCCCCTTTAGAATTGTACCCATTATTTTATACTGTCTATATTATTCGTAACAAAATGAATCACTTCACATTCTACGCATTGAACGTTGTCTGTCATCTACCCGCCCATTCCACAAACTTGTCCTTTTGAAGTTCTACACTATCCTCCTCACAGGATGCTTCCCAGTTTTGTGTCATCCACAAACTTTGAAATGATATCTTAAACGCCAAAGTCTAGGTCATTAACATAAATCAGGAAAAGCAAGCATCCCAACGCTGACCCCCAGGGGACTCCGCCACAAACCATCCTTCAGCCTGAAAAGCATCCATTAACCATTACCCTTTGTTTCCTGTCACTCAGCCAATTCTATAGCCATGTTGTGATGTGGAGAGGCCAGTTTTGGACTAGGGTGAGCACAGTAAGAAGTCCTACAACACCAGGTTAAA
Organism: Scyliorhinus canicula; assembly: GCF_902713615.1. Classification (NCBI taxonomy): domain Eukaryota; kingdom Metazoa; phylum Chordata; class Chondrichthyes; order Carcharhiniformes; family Scyliorhinidae; genus Scyliorhinus; species Scyliorhinus canicula. The sequence goes on along the minus strand of NC_052149.1, from coordinate 193,064,193 downwards.
GTCCAACAGGTTTATTTGGAATCACTATCTTTCAGAGCGTAACTCCAAAAGCTAGTGATTCCAAATAAACCTTTTGGACTTTAACCTGGTGTTGTAAGACTTCGTACTGTAGCGATGTTGCTACTGTCTCTTTTATTCCATGAGCCATGACTTTTGTCACAAGTCTGTCTGTTGTCTGGCACTGTAAATTGTCATTTCGAAGTCCATGTATACCACATAAAACATTGCCCTCATCAAACTTCTGTTACCTCTTCAAAAAAAAAGCAAGTTAGCTAAACACTATTTTTTCTTAAGCAATTCATGCTGGCTTTCCTTAATTAACCAGTATTTGTTCATATGACTATTCAATTTGTCCCGGATTATTTTTTCTTGAGGATTCCCCACTACCAAAGTCAAACTGACTAGTCTGTAGTTGCTGGGCTGATTTTTAAACCCTTTTTGAACAAGGGTATAACATCTGCAATTCTCCAGTCCTCTGGGACAACAACTGAGGAAAAGGTAAATTGAAAAATGATGGCCAGTGCCTCTGCCAGTTTCACTCTTGGTACCCTTGGATCAATCCCACCTGATCCTGGTGTCGTATCAACGTTAAGTACAGATAGCCTATCCAATACCTCTGCCTTATCAAAGTTTAACACTCTTGTGTTTAACCCTAACCCTAATTATCTCCTCCTTCGCCATGGCTTGGTCAGCATCTCCTTCCTTGATAAAGTCAGATGCAAAGTATTCATTTCATACCTCAGCTATGCCCCCTGCCTTCATGTGTAAATCCTCTTTTTAGTCCCTAATTGCACCTTACCCACATCAATTTCATCTATGCCTCCTGGGCCAAATATTTAAGAGATATTTTAAGTAAAGGTGTCTAAAGTTTGATGGGTTCAGCACCAATGCATGTTCTTTCGTGAAGGTTACAGATGCGTTCCATGTGCAGATGCTTTAGTCATAATCATCTGAAGCTCTCTGGATTCAGGAATTGTCCCTTTGGATTCGAAAATTGCAAATGTAATTCCAATATTTAATAAAGGTGTGAGAGAGAACCCAGGAAATTATTGGCCTGTTAATCTAACATCTGCTGTGGGGAAATATTTGGAATCTGTAATTAAGGACAGAATGACTCAGCATCTAGAAAAATTTGAGCTGATTAGAATAAGCCAACATGGATTTGTACATGTCAAACAAACCTAATTGGAATTTTTGAGGAAGTAACTGAAATAGTAAATAGGGGAAAGTCAATGATTATGGTTCATATAGAATCCCAGAAGGCATTTAATCAGGCTCCTCGTAAAATAAAGTTAAGTTGGTGAAAAAAATAGAGCTCATGGAATTGAAGGTAAACAATTGACTTGCTTCAGAGTTTGGCTACATGGTGGAAGACAGAGAGTAAGGATAATAGGTATGCACACGAATTAAAAGGAAGGGACTAGTGGTGTCTGACAAGGATTTGTGCTTGAAGTGTTCCCTATATTTACTCATTTGCAAGATAACACAATTAAGAGCCATATATTCAAGTTTGCTGAAGATACAAAGATCGTGGGCATATTACTTAAAGTAGAAGGGAGCATAAATTACAAAGAGTCGTTGGTCGATGAAGTGAGGATAAATGGGCAAGTGCATTTTAATGCGGGTAAATGTGATGTCATCCACTTGGGAGTACAAAAGGATATGTCTGAGAACCTTTTAAATGGCAAGCTAGGAACAGAAGATGTGCAATGAGATTTTGGGAGATCGCTAAATTGCAGTAGGCAGTACAAAAAAATCCAAAAGACTAATGGAATGCTGACTTTCATAACTGAAGAGCTAGAAAAAGGGAGAATAGTTTGCTGCAGCTATGCAAAGCCCTGGTTAGATCACAGCTGGAGTACTGTGTAATGTTCTGAGCACCACACCACAGGAAGAACATATTCGCCTTGGAAAGTGGTACAACACAAATTCACCAGAATATTACCAGGGCTCAAAGGATTCGATTACAGGGAGAGCTCGAGGGTTAAGGTGTGATTTAATTGATATTTTTAAGAATTTTGAAAGGAATTGATTGGATAACCGGAAACATTTTCCTCCAGTCAATGGGTATAGGAGATGGGGACGTAATCTTAAAATCAGAGCCAGGCCACTCAGGAGAGAGATTAGGAAATACTTCTTTGTGGTGGAAGTGTGGAACTCTTCACAAAAAAACAGCAGATGCTAGTTGAATTAATCATTTTCAATCCGAGATTGATGGATTTTTGCCTGCCAAGGGTATAAAAGGATATGGAGCCAAGGCAGATAGACAGAGTTAAAGTGCAGTTGAGCCATGATTTAACTGAGTGATAGGACAGATTCAAGGGGGCTGAATGGCCTCAGCCAGTTCCTATGTTCCGAAGCACTTTTGTAACAATAATAAAAACAGCCAAGGGAAACATTTTTGGAAAGTATTGCTTTGCAGCATAATTTTATTTTTATTAGTCAACTTTGTGACATCCCAAGGTGAGTTTTGATATACTGTAATTGTGAAAATAATTTGATAGCCACATAAAGAATTATTTCTTTAAAGGGCATACAATTGTTTAAAATATTCTGAGAACATTTTCAAAATGCTACTGATACATTTGGGGGACCAGTTCAGGAAAAGTCACGATACTTTTGTGTGCTCTTGTTACATGTCGCAGAAATGGCGCTGACATTTCTTGTTCTGAACTGTTGTATGACAATTGATTCATTATACATTAAATGCCGTGATATTCTTGTTGTAGACTGTGAACAGCCCATCATGATCAATTTCACAAAGTGGGAGACATTTTCTGAATTTCTTGTAAGCGAAACACATCAACCATGAGAGGAGTCATCCGGTCCCAGGGATTGGAAATCCCCGCCCGAGGTCAACGGACATGGATTCCCATGGAGGGATCGGAAAATCTGCCCCCCATGTTTCAGAAGCCTGTTTAAAACTCTGCTGAAACATTCGAAACAAACTTTGTACAATGCTAATGTCTCTTTACTACCTGTTATTATAATACGCAAACTCAAAGAAACGTGTTGATAATATCAACTTCCCAAAGGCATTCTCCACATTGGATAATTTTAATAAACCATTATCACCTGGGAAATACTTCATTAATTTAAGGGTTTAAAAAAAAACTTGATGACTTTTATAGCCGCCTTTTATAACCGGAGAACTGAGTAAATTGAGAAATGTATTATCATTACGGAATTGCTGCTTTCTTAAATAACAGCTGTTGTAAAGTACATTTTATCTTGTTAATATCTTATCTGACTATGCAGCGAAGATATGCAAATATTTGGTTAAATGATGATTGAAAACTGCTGTGAGCACATGAACTCACTGGGACTTCGAATTTATCTTACGCATCAATGCTTTTATACTCGTTGCAAGGTGAAACATTTCTGAACATTATTCATGTTGGTCCTGAGTTCCGACTTTAGTTGACATTTTAAACACATACCAGTCCTCTACACAAAAACTGACTGAGTTATCTTTTGTAGGATTTGACACCAGCATTCTTCCGATCTGCAAGGATTCTTTGGGCTGGATATTTAACAAGCTGGATATGAACTATGATCTTTTGCTGGACCAATCAGAGTTGGGGACTATTTATCTTGATAAGTATGAGCAGTGCATTAAGCCACTTTTCAACTCCTGTGACACATTTAAAGATGGAAAGCTTTCAAACAATGAATGGTGCTACTGTTTCCAGAGGCAGGGAGGTAAGTTTTTAAAGAGAACAGGAAGAAAATGCAAATAAAACCCCGCGGCTGCTGGAAATCTGAAATAAAAACAGAGTGTGCTGGAAAAACCCGGCAGGTCAGATGGCTTCTGTGGGGAGAGAAACGGGGGCAGGGATTTTCCAGCCCAGTCCTTGGCCAGAATCGTCATGGGCGGGACAGAAAATGTAACAGTCACTTCTTCAGACTATCCGAAGGAAAGGCACATTGAATTACGCATTGTGTTTTTAGTTAAAAGCTTTGTTCCTGCCAATGTATTTTCTTGAATTGTAGGGTTAATAGGCTTTAAAAAGCTGCATTGTTATGGGACAGGCATAGTAACAGCTGGTGTTCATTGTATTTCATTAGAAGCAAACATTGACAGGTTTCTGCATTGCAGTGCATTAAGCCCTTTGGGTACACCATGTGCATCTTCGTGTATGGACGATGCCAGAGTGCTTGCTATGTGGGAAAGGTAGCATTTATCCTCTGCGGATGCAGCTTTGTATGTAGAAGCATTGCTGAGGGAGTTGGTAGGCATATCCAGTTCCTCAGTCTGCATTCACATGTACTGCTCCGCCAAGATTAGATTACTCTGTCTCCAAATAGTGAAACCTATCTAATAGCGCAAGATAAAAGTGAAATCAAGGCCAAATTATACCAGCGCTTTGGGGGATAGGCTTGTAGCCTGGAATGCTGGCAAAATGGTGCGAAAAGGGGTAGTGGATGTGGGGATGCATCCTCCATGGTCACCACATACGGACACTGCCCATTGAAAGCTGATATTCTTCTGACTCCGAAGTGGACTCCTCCTTTTGGGGAACAATGCCCACCAAGGCCAACCCACCAGTGAAAATAGCTGCCCCGGCTGCAATACCGCCGCCCATACACCATGTACACAACAGCACTCCCCCCTCACCCCCTCACCGATCAGCTGGGCCTCCCAGCCTAGTCCCAATGTCCCCTAATCCCACCTGCCCCTCTTCATGGTCGCTTCTGCCATTGAGAAACCCTCTTCCTGCTGGTGCCTCCAATGGCCACCGCTAGAAGTGGCGCTGCTGAACTACTATTCCTCTGATTGGGCCAGAGGCTCTTGCGGGCGGGCTACCATCCTTGATTTTAAGATTACTCTGCCAGCGGCCAGGAATATGTCTCCCTGGGTCCCACTGCCAGCCAATGCTGGGTCGTCTCACTTTTTCAGCTCTGACGGCAGGACTCCTGCTGCCTGCACAAAATTCAGCCACAGTATTCTGAAAGTCTACAGGAGGACGTGACAGTCAGACTTGGAGCGTGGGAGGGTGGCCCCTTTAAGGGGACAGGCCGGGCAGCCCACCTGACTGGATTGGGGCCAATCGTGCAGGAGTGTATGAACCACAGCCTATAGAGAGTTAGCGCTGGTCTCTGGGAGCAGGGGGCCAGGCAGTGTGGACCCTGGAGCCAAAGAGACAAGACCCATCCCTAGTGCCTTCTGTGCCTGTATATATACCAGCCTTTGCCTTTTGATAACAAACCCCTTTGTTATTACTGGAAGTCCCACAGTGTTATTCAAGCCACCACAGAGAGTAAAAGCTTAACGATACTTGAGGCCAGCGAAAGAGAACTCAGAAAAAGCCATGGGGTGTGTGTAAAGACGACATCAAAGGCATCAAATAACAGCTGGAGATGAGAAGAGGATCAAAGGCAAAAAGTGGATCTAAAGTAAAATGTCTGGGCAGAGCGAGGCTGAGATGCATTGATTCAGTGAGTCTGGAAAGGTATTGAGATATAACAGTATAGTTTGGTCATATGCCATACAAATAATTCACTCACCAGGATCTGTTGTTGAATAATTATTGTCTCTGTAAAATACATGATGTGAAGATGTCGGCATTGGACTGGGGTGAGCACAACCTGGTGTTGTGAGACTTCTTACTATAAAATATAGTTCCACCAGCCATGTCCGGTAATCTTTTCTACACTTGCAGCTGTTAGTCACAGAGAACTCCTGTTCTGATCACTCAGTCTCAACCTTTTCATTGTATTTATTGCACTATTTCTCTTTTTAAACACATAGTAACTAAGAAACTTGGTGTCAGACCATTGGCCAAGTGAATGTTAGTCGGAATGAACATCAAAACTTACAATTGACATTATGCCCCAGCTTGCCAGTTTGCCCCTCTTGGTTTTGCACAGGCCCAGGGAGGGTGTGACTTGAAAGCTGCATATCTTTGCACGCACACTCACACGTACACGCCACTCCCATTGCCCTCCATTTTCTCAAGGATATCAAAGGCTCCCTTCTGTATGTTGCCTGGCACGCACAATTGGCACTGCATCATACTTCCTGCCATTTGTGCTGTATCATTGTCGAGTGGTTTGTCAAGTCCATTGTTGTGCTGTAATTAGAAGAACTCCGACCCTATGCAGCAGAATCCTTCCTGAATCGCTTTCTGGCAAAACAGCTACACCCAAGCCATCAGCCCGGCTGCTAACACATTCCCTCCACATCACTAACATCCTTTGATGAAAAGAAAATCAAGGAGATACCTTGTGTCTGAAGTCACGAAAATTAGGTACGGCAGAATGCACATAAGATAGATGGCAACTAGACTGAACTTAGTTGGAACAGCATCAGAATGAGAAGTTGAAATCCGGATTCATGCTTGCGGATGGAACAGATCTCACTGGCGAAGTGGTTATCTGATCTGAATTCGACCTCCAAGAAAGTCAACCAATGCAGAGAGGAAACATTGTCTAAAGAAAAAGGGAAAAAACACTGGCAAAGAAATTGGGAGTCTTTGAAAATGGTAGCCATGATGTGGAGATGCCGGTGTTGGACTGGGGTGAGCACAGTAAGAAGTCTTACACCACCAGGTTAAAGTCCAACATGTTTGTTTCAAACACTAGCTTTCGGAGCACTGCTCCTTCCTCAGGTGAATGAAGAGGTATGTTCCAGAAACATATATATAGACAAATTCAAAGATACCAGACAATGCTTAGAATGCGAGCATTTGCAGGTAATTAAATCTTTGCAGATCCAAAGATAGGGTAACCCCAGGTTAAAGAGGTGTGAATTGTCTCAAGCCAGGACAGTTGGGAGGATTTCGCAAGCCAAGGCCGGCTTGGGTTATTGTCTGTGTGGAGTCTGCACGTTCTCCCTGTGTCTGCGTGGGTTTCCTCCGAATGCCCAGTTTCCTCCCACGAGTCCCGAAAGATGTGCTGTTAGGTGAATTAGACATTCTGAATTCTTGCTCTGGGTACCCAAACAGGCGGCAGAATGTGGCAACTTGGGGCTTTTCACAATAACTTAATTGCAGTGTTGATGTAAGCCCACTTGTGACAATAAAGATTATTAATATTATACCTCTGGATGTTCAATTCACAATTTTAAAGCCTCTGATTATGGTCAAAGTTGTCAATGTATCTACACTGAACTGCCTTCAAGCATTCTCTTAAAGACAGACAAGGGCAAATATACTGGCCTTGATTATTTCCATTTTTGTTTGACAGATTTATTTTTGATTAATGAGTTATCAAGCACCACCTAATCCTACTTTGAACTATCATAACAATGAAAGTTCAACTAGCCGTCATTAGAGAGCGGTTTGTGCAATCAGAACTTCATAATGGACACTGACAGGTGATTTAAAATGTTTGGATTCAAACTGTACAAGAAGATAACTTTACTCCCAGTGATTTATGACTTTATGCAAATTTTCAGGAAAGGTAACATCTGCCACCATAACACATCCATTGACCTTTCTGCAAGTATTGAAATTTGTCAAAAAATGTAATTTGTTTCTTGAAGCATTTTAATTGAATGTTGTTCTCTGCTTAGTGTGAAAATGTGCAGCTTTTTGAATCTTAAGTGTAAAATGAAATGCAGTAATGTTTATACATAGGTTGCTCATTGAAGATATCAATCCTGGCCCATTGGGAATTCCTATCTATTTAATTCTATTTCAGGTCTACCATGCCAAGCTGAAATGAATAAGATTCAAAGGCAAAGCAGGGGAAAACATCTTTTAGGTAAGCATTGTAATGCGATGAAGACTACATGTTATGATCAATTAGTATTCAATGGTGTGTGATTTGAAAATCTATTTAAAAAAATGAATAAATCTGATACTTTAGGGTGAGATAAGCTGAAAATGTTTTCAAAAGGGAAGAGCGCCCACTATTAATTTCAAACTTTATTATTATTCAGCCTTACTTTTGCTGTGTGGAATGAAATGAACACAAAAACACCAAAACTGGAACAACCCAGTTATTGAAATAAATTTTTCATGATTGTCTTGTTCACATTGCTGAACCTTTCTCCGACTTCACATCACTCTCGTGAAGCAGTTCTGCATCAGTTCCAAATGTGAAAATGTGAACATTTAAAAATTCCGCAGCTGCACTGGAGATCGCAAAGGGTTGAGAAAGCCATGAATTTCCCTCTTTGCTCTCACACAAACTGGTGTGAGAGCTGTTAAGCAGACAATGTCAAATAGACTGACAGGGTAGGCAGCGGATTGGATTGGATGTTCAAGCAGAAGGATCAACTGTAAGATGGACAAAAACATAAGATACAAAGATGGCAAGGACCATGGGCAAGAGGATATGGGCTCAGAGTTCAACAAACACTAAATTAAAGTAATCAGCACCAAGCATGATTTTTGCTACGTAATTAGAAATATACAATAAAATTATTGTGTAATATATATACTTTACATTCCTGCCTGCACCCGTTTATATAAATAAATCCAAGTATATCCTCCGCAACGTGTCAAATATAAATCTTAACATATCACTGAAATGAAACAATATTATGCAACTCAAAGTAGTGGATAACTCTTTTTCCCACTCTGCATCGACAGCAAATATTGAAGAAACATGTCAGGGGCTTCTCCATATAAAAATTGGATTTTTGCCTGCTGCATTTATCAGGGGGCTATTCACGATACCGAGCATCTGTTACTCTTTAAAAAAAATACTATACGCTTATTCAGAGTTGTATTGGGATTCAGAAGATGAAAGATTATGTTCTTCCTTAATTTAAAAACGGAATTTCAAGTAGACTGTTAGACTAGTGAGAACATCTTCACTTTACCACTAGAGATCTATACATGTGCAATATATGGATTAAATGTGTCTCTCCAACACACCTCTTCACAAAAGTGTATAATTTTTGCAAAAGGAGATCATTGTAGCTCCAACCACAGAAGGTGACTATGAAGATATTTATACAGGCACGTTAATTATACATCTGCAAGAGAGCTTCTAATTGCAGACATAAAGTGACAGTTACCATGAAATACAGAGTTGCATTTTGCACACATTTGGCAGCATTTTCTTTTGTGTTCAATCTGAGTTTGTCTAAAATTGACTAAAAATTCATTTCACAATTTTCAGATCAAAAAATGTGAGTTTTCACCCTCTGGTGTTGTGGAAGTTGGGTTTACTCAGTGGCTTATCCAACAAGAATCCAGACTGTGGTCTCAATCTGTATCTTGTTAGCTGATCACAATTTGATGGTGCAAGGGTCATTACTAATTTCCGTAACAGGGAGGTACAATTAATTAGGTTTCCCAATTCTGATTGTGGTACCCTGAGCCCTGGAAGTTTGCACAGGTAAAGTGGGGACACGATTGTGTTTGACTGTGATGTCCCATCAGGTTGAAAAGCTTTCTGACATTTCCCGCAAAGGCTTACACATATATAATAGCAAATTAGCATCATCGGATCCGCAGCCCATAATGAGCCAACATCATTGGGAAATAAATTGAGGGGGCAAACTGAATAAAGGCACTTGGTGTCAGTAGAAAGGTGGCTTAACTATATCAGAGACTAACTGGTCCAGTGATCTTCTGACCAAGCTCCTCTGCTCAATTACAATTCCTTACCTCAACATTCACCAACATCTATTTCCTCAGATATTTTCTTGCTTTAATGCTCCTGTACTAAAATCTGTGTCCTCTCAAATCCCACTCAGTCAAGCCTCCCTTTCTTCTCCAAGACCCTGCATTCCCCGAGATTCATTCCAGTTAATCTCTTATCGCCTCTAGCTTCCCAGTCTGATTGTTCATTTCAACTATGGTGCCAAGAACAATCTGGTCAAAGTTACCAACAACCGTAGCATTTTATTGGTCCTCATCTTCCATTGCTATTCTGTGGCCCTCCATATAGTTCATCATTTCCCATCCCCCTCCCATTGATCACTGTGATTTTCTAATATCTCTCCTCGACTGTCTATCTCAATGGCGCATCCCTCCTTGTATTCCAGATTACCTCTACTAATATAGTCAATCCATCTCATCCAAACCTCTTATCTTGTGTCCACACCTCAGGTGTGTCCCATATCCTCTTGCTCTCCTATTCCTGAGGTTTCATTGTCTACGTCTCCTTTTCCTTATCTATCTGCAATCCCTCCTTGATATCGTCTTTAAATATGGTGTTGGCTTCCGTGTATATGCTGATGACACCCAACTCCACCTTTCTGCTTTGATCTTCGACTGGAACCTGTTGCCGTGCTGTCTGACTGCCTTTATGGTGCCTGAGAAGAGCCGATTCTTTCTTCTAATCAACATTTGTGAGACTGAGAGCATCCCAAAACTCAGAAACTGATTATATCTCCTTCATCGACAGTTTGTTCAGACTGAACCAACAGGTGTGCAACCTCAGTGACCTGCTCAACCCTTGCTTATCTTTGGCAGCCTGCCCTAACCAAGAAAGCTTACTTCCTGCCTGAACTATCGTTTGCCTGTATCTTAGAAACACTCAAACTCCTACCTACACATTCTTCAATACTCTCCTCGCCAAGCTCCTCCATTTGACCTTCACAAACCCCAAAGTCATCTCGAACGTTAAAATAAAAACAGAAATTGTAGGAAATACTCAAGTCAGACAGCATCTGTGGGGGGGAGAGAAAACTTGTGGAATTTTCTCATTTTTTGGCACAGCGGTCAGGAAAGACAGTTAATAAAGCTGCAGGCCCCAATGGTGACTTTCTCCACCATATTGTCAGGGAAATAGTTGGAAAAAGCTGAGTGGATGGGTCGCATGATATAAAACTGGTGGTGTGGGTTGTAACTGAGGCCTCCCTGCCAGCAACTTAAGCTTTTAAAGATTGCGGCACCCTTTTCGAAGGGCATCTCAATACCAAAAATAAAAAATAGAACCCCCTCCAGTGACGCACTCACCTGAACTCCTCTGCTTGCTTGGTGCACACCATGGGAGATCTGTCGTGATTCATGTCGGCGGGAATGAATTATGTAACAGGAGGAAGGGGGAGGAGGATTATCAGGTATAGAGTCCTGACAATCAAATGTGAATGTGGTCCTGTTATATCATTGGCAAAGGGCAAGGACAACACAGCGTGAAATCCCAATGGTTAAATCCGATTTTGGGCCTCTTTCAGGATTTTCCACTCCCGCCGCCAGAATTAAAAGTGGAAAACCCCTCCATACGTTTCAGGTCAATGATCTGCAATTTAAACTCAAATAAAAGGGCATCAACATGAAGTGTTAGCTCTGTAGTTCTCTCCACAGATCCTCTACGACAGGCCGCAGATTTCCGGCATTTTCAGTTTTTATTTCCAATCTCCAGCATTCACAGTATTTTGCTTTTCTATCTAGAATGCTGCAGTCCGCACCTAACTGCACACAACGCTCTGCACACCCATCACACCTGCCTATGCCTCCACTCCCTACACTGTTGATCTTAATTCCTCATCCTGCTGTTTGAAGCCCTGCATGATCACACTCAGTCCTATCCTTATGATCTTCTGCAGCTCCATCTCCCAGCTCACACCTTTTCTCTGCAAACTCTGATCTACTTATGTATGGCCACCCACACCCCACTTCCACCCCAGGCTCCTCACTCCATCCTTGGTGGCAGAACCTTCAATCACTATGCTCCTGCTCTGTGGAATTTGAAAGATTTCTAAGTTCTATGATTGTGCCTTTGATTACTTCCCCTAACTTCCCCTAACAGGGGCTGGTTTAGCTCACTCGGCTAAATCGCTGGCTTTTAAAGCAGACCAAGCAGGCCAGCAGCACGGTTTGATTCCCGTACCAGCCTCCCCGGACAGGCGCCGGAATGTGGCGACTAGGGGCTTTTCACAGTAACTTCATTGAAGCCTACTCGTGACAAGCGATTTTCATTTCATAACTTCTCTTGCTCCGTATTTTGCCTATCCCTGTGAAGTAGCACAGGGGAATGTTTTGTTTTGGAAAGGCACAGAATGCCACAGAATTGTTATGTGCATTAGTTAAACCGATACACTGGCCATGATTTAGCAGCCCCATCGATCACGGACACAAATCCCGTACTGCCCTCTAAATCTCACAAGCGGCCAAAAACGGGATTTGTGCCAGTGAGATCTCAGTTTGAGATTCCTCTTCCCCCACCCCCCCTCCCCCCCCAATGGTCGTAACACCATAACGCCTGCCCATGCCTTATCCTCCCACCCAGTAGGCATGACATCACGCCAGCAGAAATCACTATTGCTTTACAGAAACGAAAACCAGTCATGATGACCACGTTGTTGGCACAGAGGTAATTATAGCGTCCGGGTGGTATGGGATATGGCCGGCCAATGCCTTCGTACGACACCCTGGTCCGTGGGAGTTGGCAGGGGAGGAGAGGTGAGATTTGGTTTATTTAAGTCAGAAATCGGGGCTCCCGAGATTCCTGACCTTGCTGGCATCTTGAGGTCCCGCTGCTCCAGCTGACTGTCTGATTCTCACTTCCCCTTTTAAAATGCGCGAGTGTTGTTCAGTACGGTGAGGCAAGGCGGCTGCACATCCTGCGAGCTTCACACCGGTTTTCTTGCCATAGTCTAACATTTTGTGCATTTTGGGGAAGATTCCGCCGTAAACTTTGCGCTGAACATTTTACCACAACTTTTCCCTTTATTTTCGGCTTCATGTAGGTATTTTTATACCAAGATGCAATGAGGATGGATATTACAAAGCAACCCAGTGTCACAGTACCACAGGGCAGTGCTGGTGTGTTGACAAATATGGAAATGAAATAGCTGGCTCGCGGATAGAAGGGGCTCCAATCTGTGGTAAGACCAGCCAAAGAAGGACACTGTTCACTATTCAACTTTTTTTTCTGGGATGGCATATAAGAGAGGAACAAAGTATTCTTAAAATTCTTGATTAGATACGGGCAAGGAAACAATCTGCAGCATAAATCTTTTGATGACTATGGTAGAGTTTATCAGCCTTCCTTGAAGGTCAGGATTTCCATTTAATAGAAATGGATGACATTGCTTACTGAGTTCAATGAGTCAGTTTAGTCACACCCATCTTTGAAGAGTGTGATGATATTTCAAGAGTGAGATGATATTGAATTATAGGCTATGATGTGTTTAATAATGAAGAGAAAGACGGCAATAAAATTCCATGCTGCGAACCTGAGTGGACCTCTTCCTTTATAAAATACCAAAAAACACATCACGTCCTAGCTCCAAGAGCTAAAGGTCGTGAAGATGCTTGCAGCCATCTCCTGAAATAGATCTTAAGGCTCTGTTGCCGTTATTTAATGATTCATTTATGAATTCTAAGTGCAAAAAATTGGTGTTGCTGATATTAAAGGATAAAAACTTAACATGCCATGTAACATTTCTCTACCATTTTTCAAAAGATATTAACCCAATTAAAGTCAGTCCTGTAAAACAGACAAAACAATATAATTAATCCTATATAGAATTTCTCCACTAACACCACCAACTTCAAGACTGAAACAATAGTAGTATAGAAAGAAACAAATTGAAACGAGAGACATGTAGCTAGGTAGACTATTTTGCAAGCAATGAATTACCTATGGTTTACAATATAGTTATTTTTTTATTTGATTTAGCCAAGTATATTCTTTCATATTGTGCACATCAAAAGTGCTTCTAACCTTTAAGGTCCGAATTTTGATCTTTCTAATACAGATGGGAGTCCACTGGCATTTAGTTTCCACTGCCAGATGTTAAATAAGCCCGTTCAATTTCAGTCCAGCTCTTTGTAGGTTTTAGTTCTCAATACAGACATCTATCACCTTTCGTATTTCACAAAATCTCCTCCAAAATACAATGAAACTATTAACTATTGTGGGCAAATGTATTTTTCTTATTGAAATGCAATCTTTCGAAGATCGAACCTTTTTAATTTCAGAAGAAGATCAGGAGACTTCTGGTGATTTTGGCAGTGGTGGGTTCCATGCTTTGCCTGATGACCAGGATGATGAGAGAGAAATACAAAATGAAGAGGAAGAGAAAGTAAACGAGGGCGGGGGCAATGAAGACGATGAAGATAGCGAAGACGACAAAGATGATGATATTGGCTATGTTTGGTAGTTGCATTTACTGCATCGCTGCCTGGAACTGTCATATTTGCACACTGCTCAAGTTCATTCTTATCTCAGTTTGTCTGTGATACTGAGGAAATGTTGCATCTGAGGTCAAATAAACAAAAATAACTTGTAGATAATAAAATGTTGATCTCACTGGGACCATTTAGTTCACCTGTTGAGCATGCTCAGTAGCGAAATACATTTCAAAATGTGTTTCTGAACAATAAGAAAGTTCAGGAAAGAGGTTATTCAGATTTATAACAAGACTCTTGGATATGACCGGTCCAAATTAACCAGTCTCATTCTGAATCCACACAGCTTAACTAACCCTTAACATTCACTGCTTTTTTCAAAAACAGTTGAAATACAAACTATGGAGCTTTCTTATCATCAATTCGTAGGCAGAGACAGAAAAGATCTCAAGAGAAATTAACTTACCTTAACATCGCTATACTAAAATACTTCACTTGTGTTAGGTATTGCATACATCCTATTTACATTTAATATATTTATGTACATTTGTCTTGCATTTGTGCACGTCATCATTTAGTATTAAACTTTATTGTAGTAGTTGGAACATTGCAGCACCAAGTATCGCTGGTAATTCAAGTCATTTTATATCAAACTGCATGACCTGAATAATAATAGGACGTCACAGTTTGCGGCAACCAACCTGCTTCCATGCTATTCCACTTTGTGGCTGAGGTAACATTCATAAATTACTCCACACTTTTATAACTGTAGCAGGGCTGCTTTGAAACAATTGCATTGTGTATAAATTGTCTTTGCACGTGCACAGAAACGTGTTTTGGCACTACTCTGTGATTCAACTGGAATGTGCCATTGCTAACAATGCCAAAAAAAATGTTAACAATGCCCTTTGAGTAAGTTAATAGCCCAAAGATCATTCCTGGATTGTGAGAGAATTAGTCAAAATGTCACCTTTGCTGAGCCAGGAACACATGGAGAAGCACTTGGCAAATATTTCCTTCAGTTTCATAGTGGGCTGCAAGAAGTGTCCACCTCACAGTGGTAGCCACACGCAAATCACGCAATTGGGGTAATATGACATTACCTGTTCTACATTACAGGAATTTGCCTTCCTATTTGTCCCTGATGTGTGCCACTATTTAAGAGGTACAATTTGCAAGGAGCTTCTAATTAAGATGGAAGCAATTGGAAAAATGGACACTGTCCATTCAAGTTACTGGTGAAGAGTTGTGGCCGTACTTTGGCACACATTGCAGACATTACAAGTCTTTTTTACATTTACACTCAAAGAGCTTTCCCTACATTCAACATTACCCTTGGAAAGCATTCTATTTCAGAACGATTAAACTCTTAATTGGATAACTACCTCTCCCCATGCCCATATGTCCTGTTGGTATTTTTCCTCACTTTTTTAACGTACAATGTCAACTTTCCTTTCCCACCCTCCAAACTAGTTTAAATATTTTCCCACTGCCCTATGTATCGGCTCTGCAAGTACATGCAGGCCCCTCATATTTAAGTGATGGCGATCCCACCTGTACAGCCTTGCCTGGTCCGTGTAGACCTTTAAATCATCAATGGGAACGAGTCAGTTGAATACCCTTGCAGCCATTTGCAATGCTTTCCTAACCAACGTTCACTTCTTCATCCAGGTCATCTATACCCCTTTGAGTGTGAGACCCTGGGGTGCTGTATGCAAGAGAAATGGTGAATGATGAGGTGAACAAGTGATTGCCACTGTCACCAGCAATGGAGTAGACTATAATGTCTTACTTTTCAATGATGCTCTCTACAGTCTCTTGGCTGGCGGTCTCTGAAGGACTGTTACTATACTGTTAACTTTCATTTGCTTGAGCAATTTTAAAGAGCTACTTTATTCATCTTTTATGAGGAAAGTTGTCGCTGACAAACAGATTGAAGAATATATTCAAGAAGAAAAGATTCTCATGATTACATTGAAGGCAGAGAACCCCACATCTCCACCTTCTAGTTTTCAAGCTAGTTTAGAAGCCAATTATTGCAATTTAGTCCTCTTCATATGGTGTCAAGTTTCAGATGGTGGGACATTCCCCTCCTGCAGCCTAGTGTTCTCGTGCATTGACTTCTCCTGTAAGACAAATACTGTGTTGATTGTTTGCTGCGGTCTCCAGGTCCTGCAGTCACAAGCAGTCAGGATTCTCAAAATGCATGATAACAATGATGTGCATCAAGGAGCAAGGACCTATCTGTGTTGTGAGAATTAAGAGAACTGGAATATATCATAGGATATGAAATACTTTTCAGGCATAAGTAATTTTTGCACTGGGATAAGGTCCAAAGTGCCATATGATACCCTGAACGGCAATCATAGTTTCAAGTGAGTTTATTTTAATCATAGAATTTACAGTGCAGAAAGAGGCTGTTCGGCCCATCGAGTCTGCACCGGCCCTTGGAAAGAGCATCCATCTTAAGCCCAATGCTTGA
This sequence comes from Scyliorhinus canicula, assembly GCF_902713615.1. Classification (NCBI taxonomy): domain Eukaryota; kingdom Metazoa; phylum Chordata; class Chondrichthyes; order Carcharhiniformes; family Scyliorhinidae; genus Scyliorhinus; species Scyliorhinus canicula. The sequence continues at coordinate 193,047,729 of NC_052149.1, read as the reverse complement.
CTAATGTTTCAGGGAATGTCAAGTGCTTCTCTGTGATTCAGTTTTCTGCATGTTATTCATCGGAAAACATCTTTGTTTATCTAGTCGGAAAATTTTATCTGACATCGCATGCAGTTTCTTGAAATTATGGAGGTCCTTTTCACAAACACATCATCCCACATTGCCTGTGCTATTTCTGCATGTGTTGGTCTCTTCTCTGTTTTTCCAACAATGGTTTCCCCCCACTCTTAAAGTTGTACCAGAAGAATTTCTACATCAGCCACAGAAAAAAACCAGTTCATTTTCTCCCATTCTATTGTTCCACACCTCCTTCCAACAGGCTGCTTATCTATTTAGTTCCACGAAAGGCTTTAAAAAGAAAGTCTGCACCCTTGCCAGGCCTAAATTGTCCGCCCTAAATTGTCCTGGCTTCATTAATGTATCCCACTCACTGCTGGAAGGTTCTACCTTCCAGCTTTATTTAAGATGCGGCGATGCCAGCGTTGGACTAGGGACTCACCTGATGAAGGAGCTACGGTCCGAAAGCTAGTAATTCCAAACAAACCTGTTGGACTTTAACCTTGTAAGACTTTTCACTGAGCTTTATTTAAATTAGCTGGTCTCAGAAAGGATCTGTCTTCTCAAATGTTCATGGACATACATTTAATTCTACTGTACTAACGTACAAGTGGAATTAACAGACATTGGGTCTTTCTTTTTTACAATGATGCTTCGCCAACAGTGTTTTGATTCACACTCTATTATAGAATGAGATATATTGATATGAAATTTGACAGGAAAGAAGAGTTGCCTTTAATAGGCTTAAGCTGGTAACGTTAAATAAGATTTGTTCTTGTTGAATTAACTTTTAATTAGTCCTGCCCTCATGGAAGGTGGTTGATGAATTGGATTTGTTGAGTGATGAGAAGTCATCAGAATCATGTGTTGGCTTTGTTGGGATGAATGACAAACAAGTGATATAAAAATGATGCAGTTGATATTGATTTTATGATCAGTTCCTGTACTTTGGAACAGACATTTTTTTCATGCAGATGGTGTGTCTTTAGCCATGATATTTATATTAATGTGCATGGAAATATTTTATACATTAAGCATTTTTAATGTTATGCAGGATTGACCTTGGATGTGATCTTAAGAAAGCTCCAATGTAATACTTTTCAAATTCCTAGTGTGTGTGTGTACTGCATTAAATGTTAAGGGGTTTGAGTTTGAAAGAAAAATTGCATATTGCCTTCCCCTGCTATAACGTTGTCAGAATATGCCAGAGTTATTTTGTATATTGTTTTAAAGATTGTAGTACAGATTGTGGTAGGAAAGGCAATAAAAGTGCTCATTAAACAATAAACCCTAAGGCATGTTATGTAATGTTTCCTAATGTGTGGTTATAAATTGTCCTGCAAATTTGTGTCAAACATTTCTTTATAGAATTCTTATTCTGGGTCTTACTTAAGTGTGAAAAAATAACTGGAACAAATTGTGCAGTACCCTATGGGTTGAAAAGGTAAATGCACAGATTTAAATTTTCAAATACATACATAATTGATTAATTTATTATTTCAACCGAAGAGTAAATTATATGTTGAAATCAACCTCCAATTGATTTTTTTTAACAGGCTGTTTATAAAGGAACTAAAGCATTCTTTACTATGCATTAGTGCACCAGTTTCAGATGATGATGAAAATTAATACATACATTATCAGCAGAGTAATTAACATTTAAATAGTTTTCACATCTTTAAATGGAGAAAGTTCATTCAAGTTAACTGAGTATTTTCTTGCAGTTTGCTTTTCATTCTGCTATTACTTTTCTGATCATTTACATTTTGAAGCTAACTAAGTCTTCACTTTAAGGTTTGGCTATTTCTCTGTAATGTTGTTGTTAAGTATTTATTCAGGTTATAAAGCTGAAGTTGTCTCTGGGGACTGGTTGGTTGTTAGTTGTATAGTGTAGGTTGTATCTTGTAAGAATATCAATTTACTAGAGGGAACTTCCACTAGTAGTTTTAATCCAGTCTGTCTAGGCTATGTTCGACAAGAAAAATCGCATCATATCTAAGTTGTTCTCGCCCTTTTCCTTTTGATGTTCATTTCTGGTGGGTGTCTATGCTTTGATGTTGCAATTGCATTGTCATGAGTTTCTGTGCAAACCAGTTTTCTCAGAATAATATGCGGAGAAAGAATCTTGTGACCACTAGATCACTTATTTATCATCTAAATAATTTTAGGACAACCTGGTGAAAATACGATTTACGTTTATATCCAGTGACTGGTTTTCATATGGGCGATCAAACTGACTTGATCAGTGCAGTGCCTTGCAAAAACAGAGCAATCCATCTTGAAAGGGAACGGAAAGCCATTGCATGCTATAAACATACCTTGTCTGGCCGAAATGTAGGATCACTGGTGGCTGTTGTGACAATGAACGTGAGGTAGCCCATACCACAAACAATGCTAAAGAACATGGCTTAAAAGTCAAGATATTAACAAAAGAGAAATATAGCCAATAGTCTAACTCAATCTGCAGCAGCAGCAACAGGACTAGCCATAGTTACTTTCTTCAGTAAATTATATTTATAAAGGCAACTAAATTCTGTAACCCACATATTCTTTATTCTCACTTGTTAGCTTTGTAGTTGTATTTAGAATTCTCTTACAATACCCGTCCCAAAAATTTGTTTTTCTCAAGTTATTTGTCTTACATATCCTAGAAGTTAGACAGACTATGATGAATATTTCTAACTATTCTGTATTCTATACAAAATCAAAGTGTGTGCCTTGACTGGCTTTCTGTGTATCTGGTCAATTAACAGGTCTTTTATTGTTTTGTTGTTTGTCCCAATAAATCACATTCTGCCCAATAACTTTCTCTGACTATGATTCCTATCAGTGGAAGGTGGTTTAGTTGCTCCTTTTTCTTGCTCAGAATGAATGGAACAAGGCTTTGACACCCAGGAGGATGCCCCTATCCAGTGTGTGTGGTCTGCCCCACCCCCTCCCTCCCCCCCTCCTCCTGCTTCCCCGGTCTTCCACTGAGGTCAGGAGACAACAACCTTCAGGATGTATTGATTGCAGCAGTTTTTATAAGAAATTAACAATAATATAAAGAACAGGTAAAACAATGTTTTAAAAGCTACAAAAATGTGTTGTAGATTTCATCACACAAGGATGGCCAGTGAAGAAGTGTTTAAAAAATGCCAAACGTTCCCTCATTCCGCTTTCTTCTTTGAAGAAATATTGCTGCTTAGATTTTGCCATGTTACAGTTAAAAATAAAGAGGTTTTTTAAGTTATTGTTACTGCAAGATTATCCTCCGTTTAAACTGCCATTTCTAAATGATAATTGGGGGGGGGGGGGGGGGGAGATTCTGTGTTGTGACAAATGAAGAATATCTGTCGTTCTCTCAAATTTAATACCCATTCACAAAATTACATTCAAAAGCCACACTTTCCCACTCATTTTGTCAGGCTTTCTGGTAACAAAGAGAAGTTGCCCACATTTTTCATTAAAACAGAAATTCTAACTCCAAGAACTGTTAAGGCACAGATTTTGCAGAGGGAAACATTTTCATGCAGAATCTGGTATGCATTGTGGCTGTATTGCTGTAAAGGTGGTGAACACTGACAAATCCAGGAGCTACCTAAAGGAAATGTTGGATCCCATGCATGCTCAAAGCCTGCTGAAGGACCGTTCCGGAAAATGAGTTTCCGATGGGTTGGACTGGTGCCAGACCTGCCCTGCTCAGAGTTCTTTGGACCTGCAGCTGCTAACAGTATGTGGATTTATTAAAAAACACAACCTTTAATATGATCAAATTGTGGATCAATAATACAATAATGATCTTTACTAGTGTCACAGGTAGGCTTACATTAACATTGCACTGAAGTTATTGTGAAAATCCTCCAGTCGCCATACTTCGGCGCCTGTTCGGGTACAGTGAGGGAGAATTCAGAATGTTCAATTCACCTGACCAGCACGTCTTTCGGGACATGTGGGAGGCGACCAGAGCCCCTGGAGGAAACCCACACAGACGCGGAGAACATGCAGACACTGACCCAATCCGTGAATCGAACCCAGGTCTCCGGCGCTGTGGAGCAACATGCCTGCCTTGCACATGCACAGCCAAGGACCCGGCCATATCCACAGGTAAAGGTTACGCTGTGCGGCTGCTAGCCCCCACCAGACGGAGAATCGGTGCGCCATCTTTCGGGTTAACCGATCCTGCGGACATAGCCGCAGGATCTGAGAATCCAGCCCATGAATTATGGGCAGGAGGAGGTCAGTTCATCAAACCTGCTCTGCCATTCAATAACATCATGGCTGACCTTGTAAATTCAACCCTGCATTCCTGCCTACCCCTGATAACCCTTCACCCCCTTGATAATCAAAAATCTATCTAGCTCTGCCTTAAATGTATTCAAAGGAGGGCAGCATGTGGCGCAATGGCTCGCACTGGGACTGGTGCACTGAGGACCTGGGTTCAAATCCCAGCCCTGGGTCACTGTCCGTGTGGAGTTTGCACATTTTCCACATGTCTGCGTGGCTTTCACCCCCACAACCCAAAGATGTGCTGGTTAGGTGTATTGGCCACGTTAAATTTCTCTTTAATTGGAAAATAAAAATAATTGGCTACTCTAAATTTATTTTTAAAAATGTATTCAAAGCCTTTGCTTCCACTACCTTTTGAGGGAGGGAGCTGCAGAGATTCAAGTCCCTCAGTGAAAACAATTCCCCTCATCTCTGTCTTAAGTAAGAAACAACTTATTTTTAAAGAGTGACCCCCTAGTTATAGATTCTCCGACAATAGGAAACATTGGGCAGCACGGTAGCACAAAACCCGTGTGTGTGTGGGTTTCCTCCGGGTGCTCCGGTTTCCTCCCACAGTCCAAAGATGTGCAGGTTAGGTGGATTGGCCATGCTAAATTGCACTTAGTGTCCTAAATTGCCCTTAGTGTTGGACTGGGTTATGGGGATAGGGTGGAGGTGTTGACCTTGGGTAGGGTGCTCTTTCCAAGAGCTGGTGCAGACTCGATGGGCCGAATGGCCTCCTTCTGCACTGTAAATTCTATGAATCTATCCTCTCCACATCCACCCTGTCAATACCCCTCAGGATCTTAAAGGCTTTGATGCAGTCACGTCTTACTCTTCTAAACTCTAGTGGATACAAACCTAACTTCTCCAAACTTTTCTCTGAACACAACCCACGCATTCCTGGAATTTGTCTGGTAAGCGGTTTTTTCACCCATTCTTAATTGCCCTTGAGAAGGTGCCTTCTTGAACTGTTGCAGTTCATCAAGTGTGGGCACAGTTATTAGAGCGGGTGTTCCAGGATTTAGATGCAGCAACAGTGAAGGAACAGCAAAATCGTTCCAAGTCAGGATGGTGAGTGGCTTGGAAGGAAACAATATATAATCACGCGTAAGTGTAAGTTAAGTCGAAGAGCCAAGTGGAGTTGTCTTGTCTGCAATATATTGTTGTAGAGGGTTAAATAATTTCAATTAATTGTTCGAATAAAAATCTGAAATCCATTTCTTTCAACAAAACAATTCGAAACTATTCCTATATTTCCTCTATTCCAACGTTACCACAGGAACTACACTTCAAAAGTACTTCATTGGTTGCAAAGCACTTTGGGAAGTTCTGGGGTTATGGGACACTAACTTTAATGTGCCTTTTCTTCAAATAAGGATTGTAACGCAATGTTAAAATTTTACACAAACCTATCTGATGACAATCACAAATCAGAAACTGGAAGAGGAATTACATTAGCAATCCAAAGCGTTAAAAATTGAACATTTGAATTAAGATAAAGGTAACTTGGTCATCAAGAAAGTTTGATTTGACTCTCCGGGAACTTATAATTGGGTCATCTATTTGCAAATATGTATCAGCCAGTATTTAAAGATAATTAAGGCCTCAAGATTTCCGGCCTACAATGGCATCGTATGATTCTGGTCTTTTACAGGTGAGAAGATTTCCTTATAGGTGGATCACTTTGTATGTGAGTATATATTATACAGGCATTCCTGTTATACATGCCAATGTTCAACATTCATCTCCACTATAAACAAACATTCAAGTTTTGATGATCTGATAAATATGTATCACCAAAAACAACATTAAATATTCATTGATAAATTGATATTCGCCACAATTGTTTCTTCGGACAGAATTTAAAGTTTTGCAGTGAATATATTCCACTTGTTTATCTAAGTATTGTATTTTCTAATAGAAATAAAACTGGTCATAGTTATCTCCCATCAAGTCAGAATGTAGCAATAATCATTAAATTCCATACAGTTTTTCTTGCAAAGATTCTTTAAAAGTCAGCACGATACTTATCCATCAATTGTTAAGATGCTTTATAACTACAGTCCCTTTCAATTTGTGGATTTTATCAGCAATGATGTTGTGGATTAGTATTAAGCTGCCATGGAAGGGACAGAGATATTATAATGTGTGAACCTGCAACAAGGGCTAAACTAAGATAATGCCAGCTAGAATGAATTTGAAATGCTTTCACACCACTGAGCAACACATTGTAAAGATGCACAAGTTAGGATTGATAGTTCCTGATCCCATTGAAATCCATTATATTCTCAGGTGGGCCATTAGGTCATTGCAAATAGTTCCAAAGCCTTTGACAAGATAGCTTTGCCTTGGGATTTCTCCCGCTGGACCATCATAACTTCAACAATATCCTTGTTCACACATGCAAACAGGGGCCTAGATTTACACCACATCAGCATGGCAAAAACCCTGGAAATGGCAAGAATTTCTAAGTCCAGCCCCAAAAACCCCAGCATTTCCCATCTTTGTGGGGTTGTGACTGGAGTCAGGCCAGAGTTTGATCATGTCAGGCTATGGAGCTGCCCATTTAAATCATCAGCTGCCTCCACTGAAATGGGATCTTGGTAGGCCTGGAAATGTGAAACTCAAAGTGTGCAGATCAGACCAAGTATGAGGACGTCTGAAGTTGGATTCATTTGGGTAGCTGGGGTACGTACCCCTTTGGCGAGTAAAGGTACTCCTTTATATTTGCTCTTTTGGGAGAGGTAATACATCTTTAGGGATTGTTAAAAGTTAACATGGTTATGCACTTTTAGGCGCAAACTCATTGGAAGTGTCCAACTGACAAAGAACTGTCTAGCCGCCAAGGAAGTGGAAAAACAGATAAGGAAGTTTCAAAGTTGTCAGGCAATGTCCAATGATAATAGGTAAGTTGGCAAAGTAGGGATAAGGGCAAAGGCTGATGATAGGGTCATGAGTTGCAACTCCATTGGCATGGGTGTATGAGAGCTATGGGGTGGGTAAAGGGAATGGGTTGTCATAATGGTGTAAGGGGCCATGGAAATAGGTGGGGGATATGGGATGACATGGGGGTATAGATGGGCATAGGGCATGTGCGTGGGGCTGATTCTAGTCTTATACAGGTAAGAAGATCTCCATCTATCAGATCTTCGAGAGGCACTGCAGTAACTCACCAAGGTTCCTTAGACAACACGTTCCAAACCATGACCACTGCCATCTAGGACAACAGCAGCAGATATCTGTGAACATCACCATTTGGAGGTTCCCCTCCAAGTCACTCACCACCCTGATGTGGAAATATATTGCGATAGATGTACCTACTCCTCAGGGACTGCAGCGGTTCAAGATTTTCATTTACTTGGATTACCCCACCAAGCCCCAAATCATTAAGAGCAGGCCCCAGACACCCCCTGGTGCCCCCAGCCATGTGACAAATGCCAGCCTGGCACACTGGCAGTGCCCCTGCCAAATGGCAGTGTCACCTGGGTACCTTGGCAGTGCAAGGCTGGCACCCAGGTGGCACTGCCAGAGTGCTGGGCTGGCTTTGCCAGGGTGACCAGACAGCACCAGTAGTTACAGGGTACCACCATACCCAAAGGGCCTGCACCTGGGGCCTCCGATCCCCTAGGAGATCCTCATGAGTGCCGTTCCCTCTGGTCACCATTTGTGGAGACCAGTACTGAATGGCACTCACCCAAGGTCTCCAAGGCAAAGAAGATAGATCTCGGCACCTCGGGTGCCTCGAGAAGCTGCACATTAGAGTGAAACTAGCTGTCTCACTCCAATATGCAGATTTGCCAAACACAATGCCCACAATGGGTGGAATATGCATCGCAACATCTCGCAAATCTTGTTAGATCTCGCGAGGCTTTGCGAGCCGAGTAGATCCTGGGAGTGGGGTCTTCCAGCTTCTATCGGCCACATTGCACCATGTCGCGCTGCTTTTCGTCCATAGCGTGGCTATTTGATCACGCCCTAGTGTTCTCACGGAACCTTGAGACCCTTTGTGAAGAAAAGGTGAGTGGATTTGGTTTACAGCATTACTCTGACGGGGCGGGGCCTCAGAGCCAGGAACCAGCTCCACACAGATCAGGACACCATCTTTAAAGGGCACCCAACTAATTCTGCAGACTAACAGCCCCCAGCCCACAGGATGGAAATCTTGGGGCTCTTCCCACCCACCCCTCCCCTGGCATTCATCACCAGCATCCCCCCCCCCCCCCCCCCCCCCGGACATTCATTGGCAGCAAACCCCACCCCCATCAATCTCCACTTTTCTCCGGCCACCACAAATCAATGAACTATTGGTCTCCCATTAGCGTTTCCCGATTCCTCGAATGACAGGCGTTGTCGGTACACACGAGGTCTCAGGCGGCGCCTCCTTTGCACATCCTCCTCCTCGGCCTATTGGGAAGCTGGCTCGCCAACCTGGGTTGCAGCCACCTACCCCTCTGCTGCCCGCTGCGCTGCTGCTGCTTCCTCCTCCTCAAGCAGCTCCAGCTCCTACGATCGCAGTGCATCCCCCAGGGCTGCGGTGACTAGCAGGAAGGCCACGATTGCTGGTTGAATTCCAATATCCATTGTCTGCAGGTGGCTTTGTAACTGGTGTGTAAGGAAGATATTGATTGTGCATCTCTCTCTTTTAAGAAAAAAAATGGAGCGAGTTGTTACTGTCAATTGCTGTGATAACTTTTCTACACATCTGACAGGGAGGTATGGACCTGCTTTTATGATATTGACAGCAACCTATTTTCCATCTTTAGTCACTTGCTGTCAGTACCTCACAACAAGCCACCTAAGGACGGATTAGATATTTGCCTCGTTCTGTAAGTAAAAGGTTAAAGTTGAATGCTTCAGTAATTTATATTCAATGCTCTTTCTCGTGCAGACTTGACAGAACTGCACCATGCATAGAGATAAGGACCCAAATATTAATTTAGCATTATTTAAAAGGCAATTCACCAAAGCATTGTGAGATCTTTCACAATGTTATCCACTACCTTCAGAAGAGCTGATGTGACAAACATGGTTGCTTTTAATTCATTTTAATTTCTTTATCAAATGGTACACTAGAATGTATTCAATTTTAGAAATTTCCCATCTGAAGCCAATTTTCCAACATTTTTGGATTTTCTAAGCATTGTGCATATTTAATATGATTTCGATATTAGCCTACTGAATCTGTGATAGTGTGAACTGTTCAGAAAATCTACCTAATATTCTTTTTTAAATTACATCAAAATAATGTTTATGAAATAGATTTTTGCAGAAAAGACTTACCTTTCAGGCTGTGTAATTGATTATTATCAATTTCCTTCATCCAATAATTCATTCTTTGTTCACTAATGTCAAACTGTTGTGTGGCCAAATTGGATAGCCTTCAAAAACTGAGCATTGGGTTTATGCCCAACCTTCTCATTGTCAAGACTGCTTTATGACAACAACTGTTCACTGACTGCACACATTACAAGGTACCTAATATCATTACTTGCTAGCACTATCTAAAACCTTCTTAAATTGGAAAGTGCTGTGGCTGCTGGCAGCATTTTGAATAGCGCTATGCAACAAAGGACAAGGGCCGACCGCAGGAGAGAATGTGAGCAAAGGCTTTTCGACTTTATACTGACAATCATGATGGAGGATGTGGAAAGGAGGAAAGGTGTTCTAAAACTGCAGGGTGACGGGATCCCCCCCATTCACACAATGAGAAACTAGTGGGAGATGGAGCTTAATGACAGAAATCCATCATCAAGGACCTGGATGCAATGTTGCAGGACGTTTACACCAGTGGTCAAGGTCTCAGTGAATAAATTTTCAAATGCCATATCCCACCAATTGCACTACAAGCCTCACATTAATTCACCACGCACCTACCAACCATCTTTATCAATCAAAGAGAACAAAGAAAAGTACAACACAGGAACAGGAACTTCGGCCTTCCAAGCCTGGGTCGATCATGATACCCTAATTTTTAAAAAAACCTTCCACCCTTACTCAATCCTTATCCCTCTATTTCATCCCTATTCATGTATCCATTCAGAAGCCTCTTAAATGTTGCTAATGTGCCACATCCTCTGGCAGCACATTCCAGGCACCCACTCTCTGCATGAAAAACTTATCCCGCACATCTCCCTTAAACTTTCCCCCTCTCACCTTGAATCTGTGCCCCCCCTTGTAATTGACATTTCCCCCCTTGTAAAAAGCCTCTGACTATCCACCCTGTCTATGCCTCTCAATTTTGTAAACCTCTATCAGGTCTCCGTCTTTTCAGTGAAAACGATCCTAGTTTATTCAACCTCTCCTCACAGCCAACATGCTTGAGACCAGGCAACATCCTGGTGATTCTTCTTTGCACTCTCTCCAAAGCTTCCACGTCCACCTGATAACGTGGTGACCAGAACTGCACGCAATACTCCAAATGCAAGCTAACCAAGATTTTATATAGCTGCAACATGATTTCCCAGCTCTTGTACCCAATGCCCTGGCTGATGAAGGCAAGCAGGAGTGCAAGCCTTCTTAATCACCTTGGCCACCTGTGTTGCCACTTTTAGGGAACTGTGGACCTGCACTCCCAGATCCCTCTGTATATTAATGTTCTTCAGTGTTCTTCCATTTGCAGTATAATGCATACCTATATTTGATCCTCCAAAATGCACCACATCTCATTTCTCCAGATTACACTCCATATGCTATTTCTGTGCCCAGGTCTCCAATCTATCTATATCCTGTTTATACTCCGACAATCTTCGGCACTATCAGCAACTCCACTAATCTTCGTGTCATCCGCAAACTTACTAATCATAACACCCACATTTTCCTCCAGATCATTCCTACAAACGAAAGAGGTCCCAACACTGATCCTTGCGGCACACCACTAGCTACAGATCTCCATTCAGAAAACACCCTTCCACCGCTGTCATAATATACACTATATATATAATGGAGTGCAGACAGGCAGTGATTGACACACAGGATGACCAGTAAGCACACAGAACAGAGCAGCCAATCACCAGACAGGACACGACCACTATAAAGCCAGAGGGCACCAGGTTTCCCGCTCTCTCGGGATCCAGCCTCTGAGACAGTCAGAGTTCGTGAGCAGCAGCCAGTGCAAACACCATGTGGTAGCCAGTAAGTCTGGTCAGGCTAGTGTCAGGTCTCCATTCAAGTCAGCATAGTGTCAACCCACAGTTGAACATGTATAATAGTTTAGATGTTAAATAAAATCGTGTTGCGTCTCATCAAGTGTTGGAAGTCTGTCTCTCGCTACACTGCATCAAGTGCAGTCCACATCGACCCAGCCAGCCCAACACATCATGGTACCAGGTAGTGATGCTGAAAATTGACGGACCTACCTTGAGTGAATCAGCGTTGACCAGCAAACAGCCATCCGGTGACATGGAAAACGCCCGCCCTCCTCCGCAGCTCCGCATCGCCGGCAACCTCGGTGCAAATTGGAAGATCTTCAAATAGAAGTTCCAACTCTCTCTCGAAGCCACCGACCTCGAGGCCGCATCGGTGGCCAGAAAGATCGCACTATTCCTCTCCACAGCCAGGGACCACGCTATCCACATCTACAACTCCCTTACATTCGCTGAAGGCGAAGACAAGACGAGATTCAGTCCTGCTGAAGTTCGACAGCCACTGCGACATTGAGGTGAATGAGAGCTTTGAACGGTACGTTTTCCAGCAGAGGCTTCAGGGTAAGGATGAACCTTTTCAATCCTTTTTGACCCATCGCCGCATCCTCGCGCAGTCATGTAACTATGACTCGACAACTGATTCCATTATCCATGATCAGACCATGTTTAGGGTCCACTCCGATTCCCTTCGCCAGCAGCTCCTGAAAGTCAAGCAGCTCACCCTCACCATCGCCATTGAAACGTCCGTTCTCCACAAACATGCCAACAATCGGTACTCCCACATCAGGGCGGCAGAAACGGCAAAGCTAACCTCCCAAGAGGCGAAATGGGTGCAGGCCATCGCACAAATGCAGGGCCTAAGTATCGACGAGAGTGGCCATTTTGCGCGCTTTTCCCGGGCCCCTGCGCATGTGCGCCACGACCGAGGGGACGTCAAGGCAGAAGGCCAGCCTGCGCAGGTGCGTACGTCGTTCGACCGCACTGCGCATGCGCGTTGGCGCATGGAACGCACTGACGTTGGCGCCATGACTTGTCCAAATTGTGGCTCCGCCCATTTAAAGCGGCAATGTCTGGCAAAATCACGACGGTGTCTACAGTGTGGCAAGCTTGGCCACTACGCAGCCCTTTGCAGATCTGCTCCACTGCCCAGCAGCCAGCGATCCCAGCCATGGGGCAGAAGCATCCATTCAATACAGCAAGGCCATGCCAGACTCCGACCCTGACAGCCCAACAGATCCTGATGCTGAGTGCCTTAAATCCCCATACAAGGTGGGCATCATTACGAAGCATGCGCTGCCTCTCTCCAAGATAGTGAAGCACCTCCCGATCCTCAGCGTGGACCCCAACGACGAGTGGTGTTCTGTCCTCCCAGTCAACAAAATTTGCATCCGGTTCAAACTGGACACCGGCGCATCTGCGAATCTCATCTCGAATATCGATCTCGACACCATCTGCACCAAACCAAGCATTCTTCCACCGGCCTGCCAGCTCCTTGACTACAATGGCAATGCCATAGCTGCCAGTGGCTCATGCCAACTCGGAGTTTCCAATAAATCATTTAAAGCGACGCTGCCATTTGAGATTGTAGGACCTGACAGAGCATCCCTGCTCAGTGCTCGGGCCTGCAAACTCCTGAACCTGGTTCAGCAAGTCCACACCATGTCATCCTCACAGGCGATGGCCTCACCTGATGAAAACTTCCAGGCTGAAATTGATGACATCATCACGCAGTATCACAGTGTGTTCGACGGAATGGGCACACTCCCATACCGATACAAAATCCTGCTCAAACCAAACGCCACCCCTGTGGTTCACGCACCGCGTCGGGTGCCGGCATCCCTCAAGGATCGCCTCAAGCAGCAGTTGCAGGATCTCCAGGATCAGGGCATCATATCAAAGGTCACAGAACCCATCGACTGGGTCAGCTCCATGGTCTACGTCAAGAAGCCGTCAGGGGAGCTTCGAATCTGCCTCGACCCCAAAGATCTAAATCATGAGGGAACATTACCTGATACCAAAACGAGAAGAGTTGACCAGCGAGATGGCTCATGCCAAATTTTTTACGAAGCTGGACACCTAGCTGGACGCCTCCAAGCGGTTCTGGCAAATACAGCTGGACGCATCCAGTCGAAAGCTGTGCCCATTCAACACCCCGTTCGATCGCTACTGCTACAACCGGATGCCTTTTGGCATCATCTCTGCCTCAGAGGTATTTCACCAGATCATGGAACAGATGATGGAGGGTATCGGGGGGTGCACGTGTATGTTGATGATGTCATAATCTGGTCCACAACTCCTCAAGAACACATTGATGCCTCAAGCAGGTATTCCACAGAATCTACGAGCATGGCCTCCAACTCAACAGGGCCAAGTGCTCGATCGGTCAATCAGAACTCAAATTCCTTGGTGACCACATCTCGCAGCAAGGCGTGCGGCCAGATGCTGACAATATTTTTCCGATCAACGCCATGAAGACCCCAGAGGACAAGAAAGCAGTCCACCGCTTTCTAGGGATGGTCAACTTCCTCGGGAAGTTCATTCCCAACATGGCGTCCCACACCACAGCCCTCCGCCATCTCGTCAGAAAGTCTACGGAATTCCAGTGGCTGCCCGCTCATGAGAAAGAATGGCGTGAGCTGAGGGCAAAACACACCACAGCCCTGGTTCTGGCATTTTTCGATCCTACCAAGGACACCAAAATATCCACTGACGCGAGCCAGGACGGTATTGTGGCGGTGCTTCTCCAATGGGATGACTCCTCCTCCTGGGCCCCAGTTGCATATGCCTCCAGAGCCATGACGCCCACTGAGCAACGGTATGCTCAGATTGAGAAGGAATGCCTGGGCCTCCTAACAGGAATCGACAAGTTTCATGACTGTGTTTATGGCCTACCAAAATTCACGGTTGAGACGGACCACAGGCTATTAGTCCACATAATCCAGAAGGATTTAAACAACAAATTATGGGTTACAACGAATCCCGGTTACAACAAATCCTTCTCAAGCTGCGCCGCTACGATTTTAAACTTGTCTACACGCCAGGCAAAGAACTCACTGTTGCAGATGCCCTTTCCAGGTCTATCACCACACCGTGTGAACAAACTGACTTTGTCTGCCAAATGGATGCGCAGGTGCAATTGTGTGCCTCCAACCTTACGGCCTCTGATGAGAGGGTCATTCAAATTCGTGAGGAGACAGCCAAGGATCCTCTGCTACAGCGTGTGATGCAGCACCTCACGAATGGATGGCAGAAGGGACAGTGTCCCCAGTTTTACAACGTCAAGGACGACCTGACGGTGGTGGACGGCATCCTCATGAAGCTTGATAGAATTGTGATTCCGCAGAGCATGCAAGCTATGGTGCTCGGCCAACTCCATGAGGGTCACCTGGGGGTCGAGAAATGTCGATGCAGAGCTCGGGAGGCAGTTTATTGGCCGGGCATCAGCCAGGACGTTGCCAACATGGTCCTCAACTGCCCTACATGTCAGAAATTTCAGCCAGCCCAACCCAAAGAAACTCTGCAGCAACATGAGATAGTGACCTCCCCATGGTCCAAAGTTGGTGTCAACATTTTCCACGCCAAGGGGCGTGACTATGTCCTCCGGGTCGACTACTTCTCCAATTACCCCGAAGTGGTGAAACTGTCTGACCTCACGTTGAAGGCGGTGATTAAAGCATGCAAAGAAACATTTGCCAGGCATGGGATAACGCTCACGGTGATGACTGACAACGGTCCCTGTTTTTACAGCCAGGAGTGGTCTGAGTTTGCCCGGCTGTACAACTTTCGTCACGTCAACTCCAGCCCCCACTACCCGCAGTCAAACGGGAAGGCCGAGAAAGGGGTCCACATCGTCAAGAGATTACTATGCAAGGCTGCAGACTCAGGCTCTGACTTCAACCTGGCGCTGCTGGCATACAGAGCAACCCCGCTGTCCACTGGGTTGGCTCCAGCGCAGATGCTCATGAATCGCACTCTGAGAACCAGGGTTCCAGCCATCCATGTTCCAGACCTTGACCACCTCACGGTCATACAAAAGATGCAGCAGTCTCGGGCCCAACAGAAATCAGCATACGACGTTCATGTCACGGATCTCCCCGAGCTGGTCCCCACTGATCATGTTCGTGTACAGTTGCCTGGCGGCGGCTGGTCAGCCACAGCTGTGGTGGTCAAGCAAGTGGCCCCGAGATCATTCCTCATCCGCATGGCTGATGGCTCCTTCCTACGACGCAACAGATGGGCGCTGCGCAGAGTTCCACGCCCGCCACCCAACCGTGATGCCCCGTCTCCCACAATGCTTCCTCCGGACGTGCCCTACCACGAGGCCACCGATCTACCAGCAATCCTGCTGACCCCTGCGACCACCGCATTGGTGGCAGTCCCGCCCATCCAAGTGCAGGCGGCCCCTGATCCACCCTTGCGACGATCAACCAGAATTTGTCGCCCGCCACAAAGACTAAACTTATAGACTGAACTTTTGCACAATTTTGTTACCTCATCGTTTTGACCTCTGTAAATATCGTTTCTACCGTTTCATCTGCCCTATATCTGCACTAGCGACACCTTCCTAAGTATATAAGTTCATTTTGGCACATTCTGTATATAGTCACGCACATATACACGTCCACACACACATGCACCTTACTATTTATTATCTGAACACAAACAATGTAAAAAGAAAAGGGGGAGATGTCATAATATACATCTATATATATAATGGAGTGCAGACAGGCAGTGATTGACACACAGGATGACCAGTAAGCACACAGAACAGACCAGCCAATCACCAGATAGGGCACGACAACTATAAAGCCAGAGGGCACCAGGTTTCCCGCTCTCTTGGGACCCAGCCTCTGAGACAGTCAGAGTTCGTGAGCTAGCCAGTGCAAACACCATGCAGTAGCTAGTAAGTCTGGTCAGGCTAGTGTCAGGTCTCCAGTCAAGTCAGCATAGTGTCAACCCACAGTTGAACATGTATAATAGTTTAGATGTCAAATAAAATTGTGTTGCATCTCATCAAGTGTTGGAAGTCTGTCTCTCGCTACACTGCATCAAGTGCAGTCCACATCGACCCAGCCAGCCCAACACATCAACCGCTACTCTCTGTCTTCTATAACTGAGCCAGTTCTGTATCCATCTAGCCAGCCCATCCCGAATCCCATGCGATTTTAGTTTTTGTACCAGTCTGCCATGTGGGACCTTGTCAAATGCCTTACTAAAGTCCACATAAACTACATCCACAACCCTTCCCTGATCAATTTTCTTTGCCACCTCGTCAAAAACTCAGTCAAGTTGGTGAGACATGACCTTCCCGTACAAAACCATGCTATATGTCACTGACTAGTCCATTTTCCTTCAAATGTCCATATATCCTGTCCCTTCTGTATCTTTTCCAAAAGCTGCTCCACCACTGATGTCAAGCTCCCCGGCCTACAATTTGCTGGATTGTCCCTGCTTCCTTTCTTAAATAAGGGAATAACATTGGCTATTCTCCAGTCCTCTGGAACCTCACTTGTGGTCAAGGAGGATGTGAAGATATCTGTTAAAGCTCCAGCTATTTCTCGCCTTGCCTCCGCAGTAAGCTGGGATAGATCCCATCCGGCCCCAGGAACTTGTCTACCTTAATGCAATTTAGGATACTCAGTACTTTCTCCTTTGATATTGACATTCTCAAGAGAGTTCACACACCTATCCCTGACCTCATCCATCCATCATGTCCTTCTCCCTGGTGACTACCGATACAAAGTACGCATTAAGGATTTTACCCACTTCCTGTGGTTCCATGCATAACGTTCCTCCATTATCTTAAGTGGCCTATTCTTTCTCTTGCTGCCCTCTTGCTCCTAATAAGCCTTGGGATTTGTTGTGTTCTGTTGTCTTTCCATTGCAATCATTCTCAGAGAACTGCTGGTGACTCACTTAGAATGATGTTTACTGATTAACGTGTGGAAGGGTAACATACAGAGTGCTACACAGATTTAGTTGCTCTGGAACTACTTGATGTGCAACTGGCCAGATATATGCCTTACTACAACTGATGAGTCTGCCACATCATGTGATCTAGGTCTGACGCCACCAGCTGGTTGGAGGTCGTATTGCTACCTGCATACAATATGGTTCACAGACATTTCACCACAGGATCCTCCTTGACCATGTTTGCTAAAGGCATTTCATGGCCCCTTTTAGCCCTCCTAATTCCACATTCAAGTTCCTTCCTACTTTCACTTTCAAAGCCTCACGGTAGCATGGTGGTTAGCATCAATGCTTCACAGCTCCAGGGTCCCAGGTTCGATTCCCGGCTGGGTCACTGTCTGTGTGGAGTCTGCACGTCCTCCTCGTGTGTGCGTGGGTTTCCTCCGGGTGCTCCGGTTTCCTCCCACAGTCCAAAGATGTGCAGGTTAGGTGGATTGGCCATGCTAAATTGCCCGTAGTGTAAGGTTAATGGGGGGGATTGTTGGGTTACGGGTATACGGGTTACGTGGGTTTAAGTGGGGTGATCATTGCTCGGCACAACATCGAGGGCCGAAGGGCCTGTTCTGTGCTGTACTGTTCTATGTTCTATGTTCTATGTTCTAAAGCTACGTTCATGCGGTTTATCCCACGTGAACGCACACACTGCTGCAATCAAAAACTGCCAGCTATTCCATTGTGACAGCCACATCAACAAACAAACAGATCGGGTGGAATCTTCCCATCATTTGTCAGTCTCAGTGAGAAAGCCGGCACATAGCTCTCCAGCTGCACCTTTCCATTATAAAGGTAAAGGTGGGTTTTCAGGAGTGCAGGCTAACATTAAGAGGTGCTCGTCTTGCATGAAATTGGATCCTCTGCTGAGCTATGCTCTCACTCAGTGTATTTAGCAGGGGCTGCTGGCAGCAATCATGCAAGCAAGCAGGTAACACAAAACTGTATTGGAAGCAACGTGCATGAGTTAATCCTCCTCTCAATCCCCGTGCCCG
Source organism: Scyliorhinus canicula (assembly GCF_902713615.1). Lineage (NCBI taxonomy): Eukaryota > Metazoa > Chordata > Chondrichthyes > Carcharhiniformes > Scyliorhinidae > Scyliorhinus > Scyliorhinus canicula. The sequence continues at coordinate 193,029,323 of NC_052149.1, read as the reverse complement.
TGTTTGAGGGCTATTCATTTTATGCTCCTCATATGTCCATATTTCTGAGTGCCATTTTATTACAGTGGGGTATTTCTGTTGCTTCAAGAATCTAAGCCATTTCTGAATGAACCAAATCTGTTAATGTTGTCGATTTATACAATTAACCTGTAGCAGTATCTTTTATCCTCGCTGCAGAGAGATGCTAATGTTCCTGCATATTTCTTATATAACAGCCCATCAGCTTTTGATTAGGCCCTCTGGGATACGAAGCTTACATTAATATTCAACCCAGGCACTTCATTCAGCTGTTAAATTTTCATCAGTCTTGAAACCTATTTCTAATTGTAAAAAAAAAACCCCATCAAATCTCTTTGACGTTTACTCTGTGTGAGTTATTACTCTCATAAAAATATTACTATCGCAGCAAATAATTGCATATATTACATCACAGAATAATTGAAACTTATTAGTGCGTTAACAACGATTAAAAAAAAATAAAGTGTCTATCTGTAAAGTAAAAGCAGATGGTACCAAAGGTAAATCAGTTTAAAATGCAATCTGCAGAGTTCATTTTGTATCTACCATCATGAGTCAGGGCCAAATATTTCTTAATCTGATAAATGACAATGGCTTCAGTCAGGATCACTCAAAAATAGACCTAGTAATTAGCTGACACATTAGCCTGGATTCTCCTTTGAATTATCACCTGCCTTGGAGCAGCAGACTGAAATGTGTTCCTGTGGCGACCAGGGTAATAACTGGGCCTGCATTCCTCTTCCAAAAAACACTCGGTTTTAACATCTGCTCTGCCCCACTTAAATGGGCCCCGACAAAGCGTGACTGCCCCTCCTTGCCAGCCCCCTGGATTTCTGTACCAAGCCAGCGCCAAATAATTACCCCCACTATCTCGATGATGCTGTCCGTTACTGGTTGTAACCATTTAAGTTGAACATTCTACCCTCCTTTCCAGCAGCAATAACCTATGGCAAGCATTTGTTCGGCCTCTAAATATCCCTGCATGGTTAGCGAGGATTCTAGGAGGAAGTTATTCCTGGTTCATGGCAGTTTCATATTAGCGCTGATTAAATCATCCTGCTGGAATCCAATAATGGGCGGAAAGAAAATCTAGTTTTCAGGTAGTTATTGATCAATCTGGATGGATAGTCACATTTATGTGAACTATGGCGAACCAGCTACATTGGGTGTGCCACATCGTCCATCATGGCAAATGCGTGCCGGGAGGTCAGGAAAAAGGGATCAGGGACCCCCTGAAAAAAGGCAAGATCACCACCCATCTGTGAGAATGTCTTGCTTGAGACTGGTCAAACTGCAAGAGAGGCATCTGTGAAGGCGCCAACCCTTTCAAATGTCTCTGGCAGGCCCAGTTGGAGGTAAAGTGCAAGCAGCGGAAGGAGTGGATCAAAATCCAAGCATCCCACACTTTTCAAGCACTATCTGCCCCACCCTGGCAGAGTGTAAGGATCCAGCATTGGACTTTTTAAGTCATCTCAAGACACACAACCCGGAGTAGAAGAAAGTCACCCTTGGTGCCGAGGGATTGCCTTAGAGGTAGAGGATTAAGCATAATAGGAATTCATTTTTTAAAAAAATAAACATTGTTTTGTTATGCTCTTGAAGTAGCATAAGCAGCTTCCTTGATTTGCACTCTGTCAAAGGAAGGTTCAGACTTGGAGATAGCTTTAACACATTTATTAAACTGTTAACAATTCTCCTACTTGGATTCAACTCTCCTGTTAATCCTGCTATATCTACTCAGAGTGACGAACCAGTCTGCTACAATCCACGTGGTGGGTGTGATGTGTTTCAAATCAACCCTGTGTACTCACTGAGAGTCTCCACTGGAAAGAGGAAGATCATGTGTACGGTGTCCTTATATATGGGTTGGTATAATGCCCTCCTGTGGTAGTGTCACCTCTGTTGTGTTGTGAATGCCCATTGGTCGTGTCCTATCTTACTGGCCTATTGGTTGAATGTCTGTGTCATGTCTCTGGTGCTCCCTCTAGTGTCTAGCTAGTCTACGTGTATTTACATTAACCCCTTGTGTGTTTACAGTGATGCATATCACCACAAACATTTGTTACCAGTTTGATATGCAAATTTTCCAAGGAAGAATCAGATGCTACACCTCTGTTGGAATTTTCATAACCGTTTACAAAGACTCGTGATTTATGAAAGTGGGAACTCAGCGGTTAAAGTTCCTGTAATGACCTAGGGAGTGGTTTGACTGACCTATGACACTTGCTAAACTCACTTTCAGTATAGCCTTGATTTTAACTGCTAGTCGACATTGCACAAAGGAAGAAAGGTGCTGAAAGGTATTAAAGTAGCCAAGATGCAGCATTAAGAGACGTAGGAGCATCAATTCACTTGATATTCAACGTATGTGCAACCCAGTGCAGTGCACTATCAGTTAAACCAATAGAATATTGATTACGGAGCCAAAGCAGTGGAGCGACACTCGGAGAAAGTCATGACTAAACTACATAGTGCTCTGGTGAAAACATACTTTGAGTTGTCCATTTAACAAGACACAAATCACAAATTCAGGTGTTCAAACTAATACAGAATAAGAGCTACAAAGGGGCAGCACAGTGGCGCAGTGTTTAGCACAGCAGCCTCATGGTGCTGAGGTCCCACGTTCAATCCCGGCTCTGCGTCACTGCCCGTGTGGGGTTTGCATGTTCTCCCCATGTTTGTGTGGATTTCACCCCCACAACCCAAAGATGTGCAGAGTCGGTGGATTGGCCACACTAAATTGCCCCTTAATTGAAAAAAAATAATTGGGTATTCAAAATGTATTAAATAAAAATAAGAGCTACAAGACTCAGGCCCAGTCTTTGCTGTTTGAATTATGAGGAAAGAATAAAGAAATTTGGGCTCTTCACCCTGTAAAGGGGACATCTGGTAAGTTTCAAAGGGTTATAAGACAGGTAAAGGAATGGAAAGGTAACACCAGAATATTACATAAAATCTGATTGATTCATGTCCCCCTCTTCGCCAGTCTGGCTCTGATAGGCTGTAGTTCTTCCTTCCAAATTATTTGCTTGGTTCATGTACAAGCAAGATGGCATCATCGCATTCAAAATAAGTTTACTTCAAGTCAGAGTGAAAATCGTAAACCTGACAGAGAGGAAAACTTAACAGGATGCTCGAGACATTTTTTTATGACTTCTAATGAGTGACTTTGTGGTGATGGCAGAGTTGTTAGCTTGATTTAGTGTCATTGTTTTATCTTCCAGATTGGCTCAAAGCCCATTTTGTTCATCCTGATCTAACGAATACAACAGAGAAAATGTTGGGCGCGATTCTCCGCTACCCATGCCGGGTGGGAGAATCGCGGGAGGGCCGGGCGAATCACGACACACCGCCCTGGCACCCCCCCCCCCGCGATTCTCCCACCCCCCCCCCCCCAAATGGCCTGGTCGCTCCCGGCGTGAACATAGCACGAAAGGTAAGTTTTAGGCCTGTGGGGAGGCGGAGAGGGGATCGAGCACCACGGCCGTGCTCGGGAGGGGACTGACCCGCGATCGGTGCCCACCGATCGTCGGGCTGGCGTCTCCAAGAGACGCACTCTTTCCCCTCTGCCGCCCTGCGAGATCAAGCCACCACGTCTTGCGGGGCAGCGGAGGGGAAGACGGCAACCACGCATACGCGGGTTGGAGCCGGCCAACCTGCGCATGCGCGTCTGACGTCACTTAGGAGGCGCCGTCGCGTCATTCTCGGCACGCCGCTTTGACGCAAGCGTCAAGGCCCAGCGGCCGGGTTTCTCACAACGTCGCTCCTAGCCCCCCCCCGGGGGGGGGGGGGTGAATAGGGTGTGAGGAGCGGCCTGCGACGCCGTCGTGAAACTCGGCCGAGTTCATGACGGCCCTCCCGATGCCGCGCCCGTTGTATTTGATACCATTTATTTACAATAAATGTATATGTTGATTTTAATCATTTGAAATGAATACCTTGGGTGGAATTTTTCGCTATTGAGCAGGGTGCTGGCTGAGGCGAAGAAACCAGCATCCAGGCCACTTGCTTCACAGCGCCATTTCCCATCACATTGTCCGGCACTCTGTCCGGCATGGCTTGAGCCATCACATTGGCGGACCGGGGCCGAACAGAGATGGCAACGGGAAGGTTTTACAGAGATCAGGCACCCCACGGATAAGGGGAACATCCCCAACATGTATATAGTCACTATTAAACACCCTTCCACCTACATTCTGACCTGCCTCAGGTCTAAAAGGTGTGAGGGATGGGCTGGACTGAATGTAGAGGGTGTGCCGGGTGGTGGTGTTTTGCAGGTTGGTGGTGTGGGTGTTGAAGGATGGCAGAGGGCAGTGCCCCTAGGACAATTGAACGCTCCAACTGGGGTCACCCTCAGATGCGGCAGGGAATGGACCAGAGGTGTGAGGCCGCCTTGTAGGACAGCTTTCCCAGTGGGTGACCCAACACTGCTCACCATCACTGCTCACCATCCCCATAACACCACTGCCCCCCCCCCCCCCACCCCCCAACCATCACCACCATCCCAAAGAATATATGGGCCCGTGAGATGGAATGGCCAGCACACATGCAGGGGTCACCTTGGTGGACAGTGGAAGGTGATCTTGAAGATAGGAGTCAGACTTTGTTAAACGATGAAGAGCACCGGGGCTCATCCGACAGCGAGTCATCATCATCTTCCATCCCGTGGAGAAGACCGGCTGATGCTGCCTGCCCAGGGTCAAAATAATTTAGTGATGCTGGTACAACCATCGGTAAGGAGAGGGGAGCTTGGGTGGCGGGTTGGTGGGATGGAGTGAAGGGAGGGAGGACAGGGGAGGATGTGAGTGGCTATGGGGAACAGGACACCATTTGGAAGGGGGTTAGGTGGTAGAGAGAATATGGAGAGGTGGGACAGGGTGGTCGAGTTGCCGGTGGCTTGGCCTCTTAGTTGGCAAATCGGGAGGTGATGAGGTTGTCCCATGTGTGGTGACCCTGGAGCACGTGTTGGGCGGCCTACCGTGCCAGCCTGGACTCTATGCCCGGTTCTTCCTGGCCATCCTCCTCGTCAGATGAGGCCTGATGTTCTTCCTCCTCCTCCAGCATGTCCCCCCCTCTGCTCCATGATGTTATGCAGGACTCAGCAGACCAGCACAGTGTTAGAGACTATCCTGGGACTATATTTGAGTGCCTCACGGGAGCGGTCCAGGCATCTAAAGCACATCTTCAGGACGCTAATACACCGCTCAGTGACACTCCTGGCTGCTGCATAGGCGTCAGTATTTCCACGTCGGTCTGGGGTCTCCTGACAGATGTCATTAGCCAAGATCTCAACGGGTAACCCTTGTTGCCCAAGAGCCAAACCCTCACCCAAGGGAGCTCCTCGAAAGTACCAGAAACCAATGAGTGTGCCAGGATGTAAACGTTGTGTGTGCTGCCAGGGTATCGGGTACAGACGTGCACAATGTGCAGCTGCTGGTCACACACCAACTGCACATTCAGGGAGTGGAAAACCTTCCTATTGATGAAGGGCACCATCTGATGAGCCGGTGCTCATAGGGGATATGTGCGCCATCGATCACCCCCTGGACCTGGGGCATGCCAGCAATGGCAGCACATCCTGTTGTCCGGGTATGCCTGGTCCAGATTGAAGTTTATATAGTCCACTCCCCCAGCACGTAGGGCATCCGTCACAGCACGCACCTGTGTGTGAGAGATTCCAGACAGGTCGCCACTAGAAAGACCCAGGGGCATAAAAGGTCAGGGAAACTGTCACCTTGATGCCCACTCCTCCATACCCCCATGGTACCAGGTGCCCATCATCTGGCACAGGTGGCAAGCTGTCTCCTTGGTTAGCTGAGGTCTTTGATGGCACAAGCAGCCTGTCATCTCCTGGAAGGACAGGCACTGACCATATTTACGCGCCCTCATGCAGCGCTTCCTTTACACCTCCTCCTCGGCCTGTTGGATGGCAGGCAATGTCTAGCCCCTGCTTTTCTTGTACAGAGTCCTCCCCGAGCAGGCCCTATGCCTCCAGCCTCCAGACATCCACAACAGCAGCTGCAGTCACGTAGATACAAGCATTCCTGACTGTACTCCGAAATTCATTTGCTGCGGGGGGTAAAGAGCAGACATGTAAACAAGATGGGTATTCCCTTACCCATCCAGATCCAACAGACGCCATGGTGACCCTCAGTTACACTTCAGCTCCACCCTCCACATGTCGTCCCCAAACCCACCCCCACCCCTCAGCCACTATTGCCTTCCACACTGCACCCCTGTCCCCTGCAGTGAGTGGCACTGGGAAGCCTCTATCCTCACCACCTGTCCATGTCAACTGGGATACTGGTGGCTGCCACGACCCATGTCTGAGATAGGCTCTGTGACCCCTGTCCTGTCTCCCCAGTGGGACCTACTATGGGTGACCTCATTGGGTGTGCCATGGGTTATCCCATCAACAGGGTGGCACTTGGTTGTGCAGTGGAGAGGGTTGTCGCATGCCACCAATCGCCTCCATGCTTAGAGGCTTGTGTTTGGGTAGGTCATACAGAGGGGGGTGAGCCAGGGAAGTGTGCATACCTGCAGTGTGATGTGGGTCCTCAGTGTGTCACAACCTGTATGGGGGCAGGATGGATGGGAACAGAGGCACGGTGGGCAGGCAGGGCATGGAGACAGCTGGTGGTTCTGCTGAGTAGGCTGCAGATAGTGTCACTGGTGAAGCCTCTGCTCTGAGGGGACAGAGTGCCAGGGAGGGTGCCAATGGCCATGGTGCGTAGACCCTTTGTTTGGGGTGAGCTCTGCTATTCCACTGCTTCCCCTGCAGTGGGGCTGTATCTCTGATGAGTGCATTGAGGAATGTCAGCACCTGGTGGGCCACTGATTGTGCTTGGCCACGCCCCTCCCATTGATGGGTCAGCTGCGGTCTGAGGGTTTCCAGAGCGATGGTCTGGTGGGCTCCCAAATGTCAGCAAGTCACTCTCTGCTACCCTCCTAGACCCTGGCAGCCACCCTCCAGCAAGGGGTTCAATTTTTAACGTATTTTTAAACTTTGCTTACCTTCTCTCTCCCCCTCAGCAGCGATGGCACCCAGTCTCTGTTTATAACCACCTGGAGTAAACCGCACCCATATGACTTCCACCCGAGAGGGGCAGATCATCGCGGAGGCACGGAGAATATTGGTCAAATGCGCTAATGACATTTAAATGCATGCAAAAGGCAGCTTTGCATGCCGCTGCCGGCGGGGCATAACCCTCATTATAGCCACCAGCGAGAGACAGGAGCATGGCGCCCAAATCGGCGGCGGGTGTGGACCTCGATTTTGGCCGGTCACCTGATCCTCCGCCCGAGTGTGGTTTGTGGTGTTGCAAGGCAGAGAATTCCGCCCGACATATCTTTTGCAAGACCAGAAATTTCCACCCATAGTGTGTTAGCAGAGCTGGATGCACAAAGTAATGCAGCAGCAGTGGTATCAAAAAGACTGGGAATAGCAGTAAATCCGAAATCAAGTCATTACAGCTCAGCTATGGTGGCTTATAAGATGAGCTCAGTGAAGTTTGTGAAGTTTAAAGCTCCCTTGACTTTCACAAACTCCAGCGAAGAGACAGTGAGCTAAATGCTGATATCCAATGAGAATGTGCATGGTTAACATTGTAGCAAAAGATGGCAGAACTACAGAATAGATACTCAGAATAGAGAGGGGGGGAGAGAGGAGGGGGGAGAGAGAGAGAAGGGGGGAGGGAGAGAGGGGGGGGAAAGAGAGGGGGGAAAGAGAGAGGGGGAAAGAGAGAGGGGGAAAGAGAGGGGGGAAAGAGAGGGGGTTTGTTTCGGTGGAGAGGAGGAATGTGTACATGTGTTTGTTGAATATGCCGGGTGCTAACCTATTTCTTCTTTTGTAATTACTGGGGCGGGGGGGGGGGGGGGGGGGGGGGGGGGGGAGGGGTTTGGTTTTGGGGGTTTTCTTTTTTTCTTTTTTTTTCGTTTTTGTTGTTAATACTGTTTTCTTGTTGATATTTTCTGTTTTTGATATTTTGTGAAAATCTCAATAAAAATTATTTTTTAAAAAAGTATTTGTATGTTTTAATTTAGATTTTGACAACTGAACATTTAGTTGGAAAGAGAAGTCCGAACTTGTCGGATCATGAACAATGGAGATTCTTGAAGCAGGACAAAATGTAAAAAACACTGTCTCCTTACAGTCTTACAGAAGGTGTCATAAATGCTGCTGCAAGATGGTTCTGGTCTGGTTGTAAGATCTAAAAAGTGTCCGCAGGACTTTTTGCTTTTAGCTGTCACAGTCTTGCAACATCTGGGCCGGGGTTATCCAACGCCCCGCCGGGATGGAGAATCCCCGGGAGGAGGTGCAAATCCCACCTCGCCGCCCCAACGCTGGCTGCCCTGTTCTGTGAAGCCATTTTTCGGGCGGCGGCAGGATTTCCGCCACGTGGTCAGGGGCCGTTGACAGTGCCCCCCCCCCAGCTATTCTCCGGGTCCCGATGGGCCAAATGGCCGTCCAGTTTTGGCCAGTCCCGCACGTGAATTACTCACCTCACGGACGGCCGGACCTGGCAGGTGAGTGTGCGGTCCTCGGGGGGGGGGGGGGGCCACGGTGGCCTGGCCCACGTTCGGGGCCTACTGATCTGCGGGTGGGCTTGTTCCACGGGGGGACTTCTTTCCTCTGCGCCGGGCCCATGTCGGGCTCCGCCATATTGCCCGGGGGCCAGCGCGGAGAAGAGAACCCCCCGTGCATGCGGAGAAATATGCCAGTCGGTCTGCGCATGCGCAGAAATACGCCGGCCGGTCCGCACATGCGCAAGATCACGCCGGTCGTTCCGCACATGCACAAACGTGCGCCGGCCCTTTGGCGCTGGCTGGAACGGCGCCAAACCCTCCGGCGTCCACCCGAATGTTTGGAGAATTCCTCACTTTCGGGGGCTGTTGACGCCGGAGTTGTTGGCGCCAGTTTTCCCGCCTGTGTGGGGACTTAGTACCCAGAAGAGAGAATCCCGCCCCCGATTTTTAAAAAAAATTGTGTTTATCATTATTACTTTTCTGCTTTGTCTACCTCAATTATGTTACTAAATTTAAATTATATGATATTTAAATGCTGTGCTTTGATGTTTGAGTAAAACATTTGCAGAACTTTGTAAAGTTAATGCAAAACATTTATTAACAATAATTTATAAATACCAAACCTTGAAACCAGTTAACGTTTAACTTTATTAGCTGAACAATGAGATTTTGTGTAATTACAACATCAACTTTTTCAAATTTCTTGCAATAAAATATATTTTCTCTCCTAACCACAACGGTCAATAAAATATATTAATCCATATAAACACAATAGGGAAAGAGGGAAGCTGTGAGATGAGGAGGGAGAGAGGGTTTTGGCATATCAATTGGTAATTTTACAAGCTCAAAGTCCAAAAGCAGCAGCTTGGAGCGCAATGTCCTGGCACACATCCCCGTTGACATAATTTCATATGAATTCCTTTTTCTGTACACTCTTAGTGATGGGTAATTGATTTGCTTCCTCGCCAGGTGGAGATGTAGCCTGGTTCTTCTCTCATGATTTCTGCGCCAACTTGAAGCCTCAAAAGAACTTCAGGGATTTTGAGAAGCCAAGCTCTAAGCGTGATGACCTAATGGAGGTGAAACATGACTACAGATTTTGAATCTGCACTGGATTCTGCAATACCTGTCGGAGAGATAGTTCACATTAGCTTATAAGAGGTGTGCATACGTGAACCAAGGCAGTAAACATTGATAAAGCATTTGAAATAATCACTGGGGACTTGTAAGGACGAACAGCTTGCAAAATCCAATTCTCGAATCAGCTGGGAGGACAGGCGTGTTAACTTTAATATTCTTGAAGGACTCAATAGCACCAGTGTCAAGGCCTTGATTATCTGAACCCAACTCTGCTGGGCGGCCCATATTCTTAGGATGTCAGAGTCCCGACTGCCAAAACAAATCTTTTTCACCCAGCTCAAGGAAGGGATCCTGAACAAGAGTGGGAACAAAGGAAGCTCTTCAAAGGCACCTTGAAAGCTTAACCTTAACACCTCAAGAAATGGACGGCAAAGTCTGGGAGACTCTTGCTCAGAAGAGACCCACTTGGAGGAACCTCCCAATTGAAGGGACACAATTCTATGAGAACACCCGACAGCAAGATGAGGCCGGGGAAAGAAGCCTGAGAATGGAATACCCGTGACCGAGAGTCCAAGGACCAATCCCACCTTTTGGAAACTCCTGCCAAGTGAGTGATTGAAGATGTGACTCTAGGATCGGGCTCTTCAGCCACACAAGGACTCACAGAACCCATGACCAGTAACGCAGAGTACCTTATGTGGATAATCGCACCCGTTAGCGTGTGATAGCAGAAGATTACATACACTGCAAACCCATTCTATTCATTATAGTTCCTTTGATGAAATTAACATTCTCATTTCTTTCAGTTTCTGTGACTGCAAACTCAATTTATGCAGTAAAGTACCTGTTTGATGGGATTAACAGCCTCATAACAAACCAAAGTTTAAAAATAAATATTCCTTTAACTTTATTTGGATTTTAAGCATATTTATAAATGCTAAACACGAATAATATAAAATATTAACCCACCAAAAAACCGTCTCCTCATGTCTCTTGTTCCTGCTTGATGATTCGGGACCACGGAAAAAAGTGCAAATAAGAAAGTGTAAAAACTCACAGAACATCGAGGCAAGCCGGCCAAGTTATCACTGTCCCATTCATTTTCATCTGTCGGTTCAGCGCATCACATCTCCATCAGCATTCAAAAAAAAGAGGTGGAGTGTTTCGGAGTGATGCGCTTTCAGCGAGCATGCCCTGGCGTCGACTCTTCTGGCTGGTTGCGCCACGCATGTGCGGCAGACAATCAACATAAGTCAGAAACCATGACGGGAAGGTAAGAAGGTGCGGGCCGGTATTGTTGTTGAGCAGACCTGACTATGTGCAAGTTAGCTGTCCTACTTCCTATATTACAACAGTGAGCACTCTTCAGAAATAATTGACGACAAAGTCATGCTCTGAGGTTATGAAAGGTGCTATATAATGGAAATATTTCATTCCCATATTGTTTAGTATGATCAACTCATTGTGGCACAGAAAGGGGCCATTCAGCCCATTGAGTTCAGGTTGACGCTTTGCAGAGCAATCCAGCCAGTCCTAGGTCACTGCTACCTCCCTGTAGCTCTGCAAGTTTACTTCCCTCGGGTGCTCATCCAATGTGTTTTTGAAATCATTTATCGTCTCTACTTCATTAGTCAAATGCACTGTCCTCAAAATATATCTTTGCACTAAACCCCCTCAGGCAACAGCTCTCCTGATTATAAGGATGCAGTGCAGAAGGAGGCCATTCGGTCCATCGAGTCTGCAGCGGCTCTTGGAAGAGCACACTACTGAAGCCCACACCTCCACCCCATCCCGTAACCCAGCAACCCCAGCTAATCTAAGGGCAATTGATCACGGCCAATCCACCTAACCTGCACATCTTTGGACTGTGGGAGGAAACCGGAGCACCCGAAGGAATCCCACGCAGACACAGGGAGAACGTGCAGACTCCACACAGACAGTGACCCAAGCCGGGAATCGAACCTGGGACCCTGGAGCTGTGAAGCAACCGTGCTAACCACCATGCTACCGTGCCGATCTTACTGCACCAGTGGAGCAGGAAGAGTCCGCGTCACTGAAGCCCACACTTACCTTTTGGAGACAGGGGGAAAATGTTTGCCCTCCAGGACCTAGTAAGGAAAGTTTTTTCAAAACGTATCTTCAGAGGTCTCCGTTTGTTCCCAGCAGCTTTATCTATGGATGAATTCTAACTTAAATTTTGCCAATCAAATACAGTGTACAGTGCCAAGCCCCAACCAAGTAGAAGCATAGTTGTACTGATTTTGGAGATTTTCTAGATATCAAACCAGATTGGGGTTTGCTGTGAAGGCGAGCAGTGAGCAGGTTAGTATGCTGATTATTGATAGGTGGCTGTGCAGGCAATACCCTCATCAGGTAGGGTATCAATGAGGGAAAAGCCAAGTGCAATGAAGAAATCAAAACATTTGATGATATACTTCAACCTGAGAAAGAATACCATTATTGATAGGGCAATGTTTTTTTAAAATATTTTATTCAGGCATTTGCATAAACAAATAACAAACAGAACAAATGAAAGCCGAAGTGAAAATATACAATGTAATAAATAACCAACACCCACTCTCTCCCCTTGCCTTACCCCCTCTCTTCCCCCCTGCAAACACCTCAATCCTCCTTAAATAAGTCAATGAGCTGCTTCCACCACCGAGCGAACCCATCGACCGACCCTCTCAAGACGAACTTGACCTTCTTCAAACTTAGGAATTCCGCCAGGTCACTCACCCCACTTTCGGCGGCTCCGAGTCGCTCCACCCAAGCAAAATCTGTCTCCGGGTTATCAGGGAGGTAAAGGCCAAGACATCAGCCTCTCTCGCCCCCTGGACACCCGGGTCTTCTGACACCCCCAATATCGCTACCTCTGGACTCTAGGCCACCCTCACCCCAACATCTTGGATATTACGTTTGCAAACCTTTGCCAGAACCCTTTTAGCTTCGGACGTGCCCAAAAAAAGTGTGCGTGGTTCGTGGGCCTTCCCACACACCATCCACACCTGTCCTCTACCCCCTCATAGAACCTGCTCATCATTACCACCATCATCTTCGCCCTGTGAACTACTTTAAACTGATAAGACTGAGCCTCGCACTCGACGAGGACACATTCACTCTCCGCAGGGCTGCCTCCCACGTCCAGGCCTCTACCTCCCCCTCCGCTTCCTGCTTCCAATTCTGTTTAATGTCTATTTTTGGGGCCCCCTCCCAATCCATAAGCTTCTAATACACCTCGGGCACCTTCCCCTCCCCTACCCCCTCCCTCGACAGCACCTTATCCTGCAACCCGGGAAAGGAAAGGACACCACCTCTCTCCTCACAAAATCCCTGACCTGCAAGTACCTGAAACCATTCCTTCTGGGCACCTCATATTCCTCCTCAAGGTCCTCTAATTTTGCAAAGCTGCCCCCTGCAAACAGGTCCCTGAATCGTTCAAACCCTGTCTGTCGCCACCCCCAAAACCTCGCATCCACCCACCCGGTGCAAACTTATGATTATCACAAATCGGTGCCCACACCAAGTCACTCTGCAGTCCCAAATGCTGTCCCCACTGCCCCCACACCCTCAAGGCCGACACCACCACTGGGCTCACGGAGTGCCTGGCCGGCGAGAACGGCAGAGGCATTGTTAACAATGCCCTTCAACTCGTTCCCCGACAAGAAGCCGCCCCCATTTGGCCCACGCCGACCCCTCCCCCTCTGCCCATTTCCCAACCAGGGCGATGTTCGCCGACCAGTAGTAGTTCATTATATTTGGCAACGCCAGCCCCCGCCCCCCGCTCCAGAAAGCCCTTTTGAGCCGTGGGGTCGTCCCCGCCCACACAAATCCAGAGATCAGAAGAAAGACTTTGGGGCAAAGATCGGGAGGTTCTGAAATACGAACAGCAACCTTTGCAGCACCGTCATCTTAACAGTCTGCACCCGTCCCGCCAACGACAGTGGCAGCACAGCCCACATCTTAAAATCCCCCTTCATCTTCTCCACCAACCGAGTCAAATGTAACTTGTGTAGCTGTGCCCAACTCCGCGTCACCTGAATGCCCAAGTATCTAAAGCTCACCCCCACTACCTTGAACGGCAGCTCCCCCAATCATTGTTCACTACAGAAACAAATACAGGCATGAAAACTTTCCTGCTAACGAGGCCGAATACCATTTGTGTGGAAAGATGGTCCACTTCAGGGCATGTGCCAAAAACAAGAAGTCCATACAGAACTGGTAAAAAGGGCAACCATTGAAAGGTGGCAACATCTATAAAGTAAATGATATCCATGATATTGAGATGTCTTTCCTTGGAGAGAACCAGCAACCACGCGGGAGGTACTGGAGTGCCGATATCCCAGAGAAACATTTTAAGTTGGACACAGGTACAGCAGTTTTGATTCTTTCTGTACAATGGTGGGGAAAGGGTCTCTTCAGCCATCATGCAAAGAACTGTACAGTCTGGGAGGGATAGAACTCAAGGTCAAAAGAGAACTGAATGTAATCCTACAGTATCAAGAGAAAAAAAATCAAGGCCAGCAAACGACAAGCCAATCAGGCAGTGGTGAGGCCAGCAGCAGGCCTTCCCGCCTGCTGAGAGCTGCCGGCCAATCAGAGGTGAGACAGCTCTTGGGCTCAGCAGCACCACTGTGGAGGTAGTGGCTGATGCAGGAAATACAGGGATTGGAGTCCCAAATGTGCAATCCAAGCTACAGCTAAGTAATATTGGCAGAGGGAGGAGGATTGCAGGCAGAGGGGTGCAGGAGAGTCAGAAGCAATAGGGCACCCTGCACTTCCTGATGCCCATTCCCTCAATCAGGCCCTGAGTGCTTTTGAAGGGGAACCACCCCAACCTCAGAGATGTCAATCAGCCTGCACAGGTTTACCTACCTGGGCAAGCTGCGTTATTACCAGCAGGAGCAGGGTTAGGGCTTTCTGCGGTCCCATTGATTGGCCACTTAAGGGTCTCTATTGTTGGTAGGGCAGGAGATCAACCATGGGTCTTTGCACCTAGAACATAATTCTGGTGAGGCAGGAAGGGGGGTTCCAATACGCCACCATCCTGCCTGAGTAAATGCCACCCACCTCTTTTTATTTATATAAATTTAAAGCACCTAATTCATTCTAATCCACCTAGCCTGCACATCTTTGGGTCGTGGGGGCGAAACCCACGTAAACTTGGTAGAATGTGCAAATTCCGCACGGACAGTGACCCAGAGCCGGGATCGACCCTGAGACCTCGGCGCTGTGAGACAGTAGTGCTAACCCACTGTGTCACCATGCTGCCCTTTGCCACTCACCTCTAAGCTCCCCAATTAAAGTACAAGATTCTGAACATTGGATGTGATATGGAATCAGAGCTGCTCACATTTTGGGCAGGATGGCCTGTACCGACTTGCATCTGATCTGTAGAGTAGAGGAACTGGAAATCTGAGAGGACCAGCCTACAGAGGTAGATTCCCTCTGCTGTGCACAGGACGAGGAAAGCTGAAGACAGTAAACCATGCAACTCACTGTCATAATATACACACAGGTATATGATGGTGCACAGACAGGCAGTGATTGACACACAGGATGACCAATGAACACACAGAACACAGCAACCGATCACCAGACAGGACACGACCACTATAAAGCCAGAGGGTACTAGTTTTCCCGCTCTCTTGGGATCCAGCCTCTGAGACAGTCAGAGCCCGTGAGCAACAACTAGAACATACACCATGTGGTAGTAAGATAGTCTGGTCAGGTTAGCCTCAGGTCTCCAGTCTACTCAGCATAGTGTCAACCCACAGTTAAAGTCTGTATGATAGTTAAGAGTTCAATAAAATAGAGTTGCATTTCTTCAAGTGTTGGAAGCCTGTCTCTCTCACTGCTGCAGTAAACGCAGTCCTCGCAGACCCAGTTTACCCAACACATCACTCACCATCCAGAAATGCAGCCAGTCGAACAGTTTATACCCCAAAAGTTCCCCTTCCACTCTTACCAAGAGTAAAAAAGGAAACTGACTCTATGCTGAAGCAGGGGCTCTTTCACCTGTGACAGAACCAACAAGCTGGTACTCAGGAGTGGTCCCAGTGTGCACACCTAACAAATCTATCAGAATCTGCATAGATTTAACATAGCTGATTGAAACAGTTAAACACAAAGTTCATCCTATGTCGCCCGTAGATGAGAGCTTTTGGGAAAGGATTCAATCTTCACGAAGCTTGACGCAAGTAGTGTTTTTTGGCAGTCACCCCTTGATGAAGAGTCCAGGTTGCTCACAATCTTTATTTCTCCATTTGTGAAACTTTGCTTCTACAAACCACCCTTTGGCATCACATCGGTAACAGAAATCTTTCAGAGGACAAAAACAGGCATCCGAGAAGGACTATACAGAGTCATATATGTCACATGGATGATGTGCTGATCCTTGGATTCACTCAGACAGATCATGTCACTGGAGCACGAGCTGTGCTGCGATAAAGGAAAGACAAACTAATGCAAATTCCCGCAGCTGGCTGTCAGATTACTTGGCCATCTTGTGGATGCACTTGCATCAGAGTTGAACCGCAGAAGACAAAAGCAACAACAGCGTTTCCAGCTCCTTGGAACATGACTCAGCTCCAGAGATTTACGGATATGGTAATCAAATGGAAACTTCCAATGTAGTCATTGAACCACCATATTAGCTGCTCTGATAGGACACTGCACTGTAAATTCTATGAAAACTGTAAATTCTATGACAGTACATGGCGCTGGCCGGAAGCAGAACAGAAATCTTTAGAAACATCAAAACGATGCTGGTATCACCTGATATTTCAGCTCACTGTGACCCAGAATTACCCATTACCAATTCATATTCTAAACAACGCATTCTTTCAGATACAGGTTGATGGAAAGCTCAGACCAGTTTGCTTTGCATCTCGTTAACTGACAGAAACGAACAGAGATACGCTGTGATAGCGGAAGAAGCATTAGCTGCTACACAGGCTTGTGAGAAATTCACAGATTATGTTCTTAGTCTCTACTTCAAGATAGAGACAGACTAGAAGCCCTTAGTGACACTTGAATTCTAAGGAGTTAGCAAAAAATGCCTTGATGAATACAAAGATTCAGACTGAGGAAGATGAAATTTGATGCAAAGACAGAGTATGTTCTGGAAAAGCAGCAGAGTACAGTGGATGCATTGCCCCAGGGGCAAGACCTGAACAAAGTGATGTATCTTTTGATTTGATTTGATTTGATTTGATTTATTATTGTCACATTTATTAGTATACAGTGAAAAGTATTGTTGCAGAGGTAGAAACCTTTGCATCGACAATAGCCACAACTCTACCAGCAACAACTCAGCAACTGAATGAAATCAGTGATGCACATAAATCTGAGGAAGAATGTGTCCAGGTCAGAGAGTACTGTGTCAAAGGATGGCCAGCATACATGCCACACAATCCCAGAAAGGGCACTCAGTAGAGTTGAAGATTGACTCACCTATGATGAGAGTGTGGTCAGTCCCAGAGTTCAAAAACTCAACCTACTACAATTGAATCACGGATCACAAAAATGTTGAGCCAGAGCAGGAGATTCCGTTTGATAATCCGGTCTCCAAAGTCACTGGAGGGAATGATATCAAAATGTATTACCTGGGCTATTCATCGTCAGGAGACGGGAGAACTGTTGATGTCATCTTCCTTCCCATCTTGACCGTGGGAACATATTGGAATGGACTTCTTTGAACACAGAGATAAGATGTTCTTGATCAGAGTAGACCTCAGATGGATGGAAGTCAAACACCCACAGGATCACACTCCTGAAGGAGTGATTACATTCCTGACAGAGATATTTGCAGTGCGGGGGGAGTAATGGATTAATTCTTACCGTTTAATATGCTAATCAGATACCATGTACATCATCATAGGAAATGATGCAACACCACATGATTTGCTCTCTCTTGTCCAGCTTGGTGGAAGATGTAACCACAAGCCCCAATTGGGCTTGGGGAGGTTATAGACGGGTTGGGGGCAATGCAATCGGGTAAGGCCCTGGGACCTGATGGATACCTGATTGAGTTTTAGAAAAAGTTTTCCAGGTTGCTCGGATCGTTCCTGGTAAAGGCTTTTAATGAGTCCAAGGAGCTGGCAGTGCTCCTCCCAACATTATCGCAGGCAGCGATCTCCTTTATTTTGAAGTGAGATAAGGATTCAGAGAGTTGTGGGACGTATAGACCGATCTCCCTGTTGAATGTGGATGCTAAATTACTGACAAAGATCTTGGCCATGCACATAGAGGATTGTGTCCTGGAGGTAATAGGGGAGGACCAGACGGGATTCGTGAAGGGACGACACCTGACGTCCAATATTAGATGGCCCCTAAATGTAATAATGATGCCTGCGGAGGGGCACGAGGTCAAGGTGGTGATGACCATGGATGCAGAGAAGGCCTTTGATCGGGTGGAGTGGAGTTACCTGTGGGATGTCCTGGGAAGGTTTGGCTTCGGGGAGGGATTCGCGGATTGGGTCCGGTTGCTATATCAGGCACCAGTGGCGAATGTAAGAACCAACTGGGTCTGGCCAGAGTATCTTAGTCTGTGCAGGGGGACAAGGCAGGGGTGCCCACTCTTCCCAATACTGTTTGCCCTGGCCATGGAGCCTCTGGCAACGGCGCTGAGGGCATCCAGCATTTGGCAGGGGATAGTGAGAGGGGGGTGGAGCATAGGGTCTCGCTCTATGCGGACCATTTGCTCCTGTATATAACAGACCAGTTGGGGGGGGATTGCAGGAATTATGGGAATACTGGAGGATTTTGGCCAGTTCTTAGGCTACAAACTAAACATGAGCAAGAATGAGGTCTTCGCGATCTAGGCAAGGGGGCAAGAGAGGGGACTGAGGGAAATCCGTTCAAAGTGGTGGGAAGGAGTTTTAGGTATCTGTGGATTCAGGTGGCAAGGGACTGGGGTCAGCTTCATGGGTGGGGTGATTGAGCAAATGAAAGGGGACCTCCGCAGGTGGGACTTGCTCCCACTGTCATTGGTGGGGAGGGTATAGACTATGAAGATGACAGTCCTCCCGAGTTTGCTGTTCGTGTTTCAGTGTCTCCCAATCTTTAACCCCAAGGCATTTTTTAGGAAAATGAACACAGCGATCTCGGGTTTTATGTGGGCTGGGAAAGCCCCAAGGGTGAAGAAAGTCCTTCTTGAGCGGGGGCACCGGGGGGGGGGGGGGGGGGGGGGGGGAGGCTTGGCCCTTCCGAACTTTATCAGTTACTACTGGGTGGCTAATATTTCGATGGTTAGGAAGTGGGTAGTGGGGGAGGGGTTGGTGTGGGAGCGGGTAGAGGCAGCATCTTGTAAGGGCTAGAGACTCTGTTAACAGCACCTCTGCCATTCTCGCCGGCTCGGTACTCCTCAAGTCCAGTGGTAGTGGCAGCCCTGAGCGTGTGGGGGCAATGGAGGCAGCACATGGGACAGGAGGGGGCATTGGTGTGGTCACCAATCTGTGACAATCTCCAGTTCGCTCCGGGGGGGGCGCTGGGTGGGGGCTTTAGGAGGTGACAGCGGGCAGGGATTGGGAGATTTTGGGATCTTTTTTTGAGGAAGGATTCCCGAGCCTGGGGGAGCTTGAGGAGAGTTTGAGTTACTGGGTGGGAACGGATTTCGGTACCTGCAGGTCCGGGACTTTGTCTGGAGGCAGGTTCCAAGCTTCCCTCGCCTCCATCTAAGAGAACTACAGGATAAGGTGATGTCAAAAACAGGAGTTGGGGAGGGGTCCCAATCTGGGACATGAAGAGGAAGTGGGAAGATGAGTTGGAGGGGGGAGTTGGAAGCCAGGCTATGGGAGAAGGCCCTGAAAAGAGTCAATTCATCCTCGTCGTGTCCCAGGCTCAGCCTGATCCAGTTTAAAGTGGTCCACAGGGCTCATATGACTATGGCCTGGATGAGTAGGTTTTTGAGGAGGTGGAGGACAGATGTGGGCGGTGTGAGGGAAGTCCGGCAAATCATGTACATATGTTTTGCCCATTTCCGAAGCTGAGGAGATTTTGGCAGGGATTCACAGATGTCATGTCAGAAGTTTTGGAAGGGAGATTGACTCCGAGTCCAAAGGTGGCAATATTTGGACTTTCGGAGGATCCGGGAGCCCAAGGGTGGGGAGAAAGGATGACTTTTGGGATTTGCCTCCCTGGTAGGCCGGAGACAGATTTTGCTGGGATGGATGGACTCGGAGCCTCCAAAGTCGGGGGTGTGGGTCAGTGACGTGGCAGGGTTTCTCAGGCTGGAGAAGATTAAGTTCACCTAAAGGAGTTCATTACATGGGTTCGCTCGGATGTGGCAGCCATTCATCGACGTCTTTAAGGAAAACTGACTGTCAGCAGAAGGGGTGCAATGTGGGGGTGGGGGGGGGGGGGGAGAAAGAGGAGGCATGGAAGTGGAGAATAAGGGCAGGGAATCTAATATATGGGTAGCTAGGAGTTAGGGCAGGGGAAGTTGGTTATGTTAATGTGGGGTTTTTGCGTGTGTCGGACTGTTCTGTTATTTAGAATGTTAATATGTTAAAATGGTAAAATTATAAATGCTTCAATAAAATGTTTCCTCAAAAAACAGATGTAGCCACAAACAGTACGATGTGCGCCAATGAAACTCATGTTTCGTATTACATATTCCGTGTTAGTCAAACAATACCAGGAATATCATAGTTAATTCACTTAAAACAAACAAAATCATAAAAGTTGAGTCAGTTGTCATTTTTACTCAGGATGCATTATAAATACTAGACATGCCTTTCAAATTCACCCACAATTCTGTTTGAGGAAAGACTGCTTCAAAAATCACCTCAGGCAAAAAAACGACTTAACAAGAACTGAAAGCTACTTTTGGGATAGTGTGTATATTTCCTCTGGTACTTCCTCCACCACATCGAAAGCAGTAATGCACAGCCTCAGGTTTTCCTACTCTGTTCCATATTGAAATTAGTTATCCCTGTTGATGATGTTATCTGTTCTCTGTTAAACTCAGCTGCTGCGGTTTGCGTCAGTCAAATGTTCTAAATACAACGCAAAGTACTAACGGATTAAATTTTGCTTTGATGAACACGTTTTATTTTTAAGAGGTAAAAGAAAATGCAGCATAAAATTGGAACCCGAAGGAATATTTCATTAAAATGTTGTGTGTGACCTGTCTTTCCGTTTTAAGTTTTACCTCTAAATTTGCTTGTGCGACCAGTGAGCCACTGCATGCACAGGTGGCAATCATGGCCCACATCAGCTGGGAAAGCTTCCACTCCATCTCTGTGCTGTTCATGTGCAACCACTGAAAGGTCATCAGGCATATTTGTGCAAGATTCCCTAGGAGCGGACATGATGCTTTTGCCCTGCAGCTGTCAAGCTTCAATGAGATCTTTCACACCTTGAAACAGGGTTAGTGCTGGCTCCTGAAAGACAATAATAATGATCTTTATTGGTGTCACAAGTAGGCTTACATTAACACTGCAATGAAGTTACTGTGAAAAACCCCAAGTCGCCACACTCCGGCGCCTGTTCAGGCACACTGAGGGGGAAACTAGAATATCCAATTCACCTAACAGCACGTCTTTCGGGACATGTGGGAGGAAACCGGAGCACCCAGAGGAAACCCACGCAGACACGGAAAGACCACAGAGACAGTGCAGACACCACACAGACAGTGTCCCAAGCTGGGTATCGAACCCGGGTCCCTGGCGCTGTGAAGCAACAGTGCTAACCACTGTGCTACTGTGCTGCCCCATGGTACCCACTGAAGCCACAGCTGATGACATCCATTAGCGGTCCAGCAAATGATACCCAAGAATGGTACAATCGAAGCCACTTGACCACCGGAGTTGTTTTAGAGCAAACAATCGAGATGCTGAAGATGCATTACAGGCCCCTGGACAGATCCAGGGATGCCTATCAATATGCATCGGCCCAGGTACGGAGAAGGACAGTAGTTTGCTGTCCCTTACACAACATAGGGTGGCAGTGAACTCTGGTACTCCAGCAGGAGGAATGTGCTTGACATTGCCCCTTCAGAAGAGGAGGAGGAGAAGCAACATGAGGTGGAAGAGGCGAGAGGGATCTGATGTGGCAAAGACATGAGCAGTGGGACACATAGCCTGAGATGCCTAGAATAGTCTAATTCTGCATGCTTAATTTAGACCAAAGGATGTGCCCACTTGCCAATTGAATTCTCTTGGACTCCACAACCCCAGCACAAAGCTGTCCCGCATCCTGCAATCCATCCCTTTCACAGACACCTGTTGCTCATGCTTTACTATTGCTATACCTTTCTTCACAAAGGAGAAAGCTACTTTGCAGACAGCCCAGCAAAAATGCAGCACAAGGAAATGGAACAAAAGAAACTTGCCTTCATATAGCTCTTTTCATCACCACCACACGCCTCAATATACTTCAAAGCCAATTGCTTATTTTGAAGTGCAGTCATTGTCGTAACGGAGGAAACTCGGCAGCCAGTCTGCACCCAGCAAACTCCCCAGAAATAGCAATGTGTTAAGGACCAGATCATCTGTTTTCAGATATTGATTGAGAGATAATATGAACAGATAATTTTCAAACAGACAAAAAAAAACGTCAACAGTCTGTCATTGTGTTAAGCACCCATGTGTATGCCCTTGAACAACTACAATGCCTTGTTCTTCCTTTCTCTACTGCTCCCATGTCGACAATCCCTGTCCAGAAGATGGCGCAGGAGCGAGGCGACTCTCTGAAAGTTCTCCCCAACAGATCCACTTTTTACTTAACTTATACTCGTTCTAATCTTTTAAAATTTAATTCTCAGACTAACATTATTACTAACCTCTCTCTTTTATCTTTTCTTGCAGGCTGGAACATCCTCCGAGACCCATGGAGACCTTTTGTCCCAACTCGACCTGACCTCCATGACTTGGAAGTGGATCGGGCCCAAACCGGAAGTAAAGTAGATTTGGAGCCGACCCGGACCTCGGAGCTCCCAACCCAGCCTAACAACTGACGCCAGCCCCCGGATCGCCCGGAGCTCCCGACCCGACCCCCGGTGACGAGACCCGGCCCAACTCGACCCCGAGAGACATGCCCAGCGACCTGACCCGGAGAGGCCCGCCCAGCAACACGACCTACCTGGAGATGGAAGAAAGTAAAATCCATGTGGAGGCCCAACCGGGCCATCTTCAAGGTCCGACCCCAGGACCGTCCAGGGAGGGAACAGGCCAAGGGGGAGTAGCCCAACCTGCCTCAGGAAGCCCCTGCCCACGACCCAGGACCCCCGAAATGGTGGAGACCCCACGCGAGGACCCGAACACGCTGCAAGGTATTCCCATGCCAGCAGAACATCGGGACCCATCCGGATCGCAAACATGCCCCCCTAGCAACCCCTCTACCTCAACGTGTGTCCGGGACCCTGTCAGACGTGACCCCGGAAATGTAACCAGCGCCCAGGTCCCCGCCAGCACCCTGGACCCCGCCAGACGCAACCACCTACCTTCCACAAGGTCAGACTTCTCTCATCGGATCCCAGGATCTTCCAGCCGCAGCCGCCGACCGAGGAAACGAGGGAAACACGGTGGTCTGCAGGTTAGACTGAAGCAATGCGGTTTCAAGACTCCTTCCCCAGCATACGCCTGGCAAACGTCCAAGCGATCGAAAACAAGCTGGATGAACTTAACACCAGACTTACCTCTCAGAGGGAAGTAAGAGACTGCTGTGTGCTCTGTTTCACAGAGACATGGCTCACCCCCCGCCTCACCGGACTGTGCCATACAACCTGAAGGCTTCTCAATTCACCGGGCGGACCGCACAGCATCTTCAGGCAAAGCGAAGGGTGGAGGGGTTTGCCTCCTCATCAACTCCTCCTGTCGACTTGGATGTGGCGACCCTGGTGACCTACTGCTCCCCGGACCTGGAATACCTGACCGTGAAGTGCCGCCCATACTATCTTCCACGCGAGTTCACTTCAGCCATTATCACAGTGGTCTACATCCCACCCCAGGCAGAAGTGAGGAAGGCGCTGGATGAACTGTACACAATTATAAACAACTACGAAACAGAACACCAAGAGGCCTTGTTCATCGTGGCCGGAGACTTCAACAAGGCCAACCTCAAGAAAGAAAGAAAGAAAATCGCTTATTGTCACGAGTAGGCTTCAATGAAGTTACTGTGAAAAGCCCCTAGTCGCCACATTCCGGCGCCTGTCCGGGGAGGCTGATACGGGAATCGAACCGTGCTGCTGGCCTGCTTGGTCTGCTTTAAAAGCCAGCGATGTAGCCCAGTGAGCTAAATCAGCCCCTGCCAGAGTGTACTGCCAAAATTCCACCAGCACAGCTCCTGTCCCACCAGGGGCAACAACACTCTTGACCACTGCTGCTCAAAAATCAAAGGCACCTACTGTTCCATCCCCCGACCGCACTTTGGGAAATCAGACCATAAGACGGTGCTCCGTCTCCCGGCATACAAGCAGAAACTAAAGCGGGAAAGTCCAGCTAAGAAGGTCGTGCAGTGCTGGTCTGAGGAAACAGAAGAGCTCTTATGTGACTGCTTAGAGACAGTGGACTCGGCCATATTTAAGAACTCAGCGACCAACTTAACTGAGTATGCCACCACCGTCACAGACTTCATCGGCAAATGTGTGGACAACTGCGTGCCAAAGAAAGTAATACGTATGTCCCCCAACCAGAAACCATGGTTCAATCGCGGGATTGAGGTGGTCAAGTCAGACCACCCTGACCTATACAAGAAATCCAGGTATGCCTCCGCAAAGCCATCCGAGATGCCAAGAGAGAATATCAAACCAAGCTAGAGTCACAGAGTCTCAGCGATTGTGGCAAGAATTAAACAACAATATGGGCTACAAAGCGAAGCTGAGCAGTATCTCTGGCAGGCAGCGCACCCCTCCCCGATGAACTCAATGCATTCTATGCTCAGTTCGAGCAGGTAACCAACAATTCACTGTTGAGTGCCCCAGCAGCCCATAACTCACCCATACCCACCATCGCAGCTTCCGAAGTCAGATCGGCCGTCCTGAAAGTGAACCCTCAGAAGGCAACGGGCCCGGACGGGTTCCCTGGTCATGCACTCAGAGCCTGCACGGACCAGCTGGCAGAGGTGTTCACGGACATCTTTAACCTTTCCGTACTTCACTCCGAGGTCCCCACCTGCTTCAAGAAGACCCCATCATACCGGTGCCAAAGAAGAACCAGGCAACGTGCCTCAATGACTACAGTCTAGTGGCCCTGACCTCAGTCGTAATGAAGTGCTTCGAGAGGCTGATCATAAAGCGCATCACCTCCATACTCCCAGAACGTCTTGATCCACTGCAATTTGCATACCGTTGCAACCGGTCCACAGCAGACACCATTTCCCTGGACCTACTCTCATCCCTACAGCATCTCGACAAGAAGGACTCCTACATCAGACTCCTATTTATTTACTACAGCTCCGCCTTCAACACCATAATCCCAGCCAAGCTCATATCAAAGCTCCAAAACCTAGGACTTGGCTTCCCAGTCTGCAACTGGATCCTCGATTTTCTGACCAACAGACCACAATCAGTAAGAATGAACAACACCACCTCCTCCACAATAGTCCTCAATACGGGGGCCCCGCAAGGCTGTGTACTTAGCCCCCTACTCTACTCCCTGTACATACACGACTGCGCGGCAATATTTGGTTCCAACTCAATCTACAAGTTTGCTGACGATACGACCATAATGGGCCGGATCTCGAATAACAAAGAGTCAGAGTACAGGAGGGAGATAGAGAACCTAGTGGAGTGATGCAGCGATAACAATCTCTCCCTCAATGCCAGCAAAACTAAAGAGCTGGTCATTGACTTCAGGAAGCATAGTACTGTACACACCCCTGTCAGCATCAACAGGGCCGAGGTGGAGATGGTTAGCAGTTTCAAATTCCTAGGGGTACACATCTCCAAAAATCTGTCCTGGTTCACCCACGTCGACGCTACCACCAGCAAAGCACAACAGCGCCTTTACTTCCTCAGGAAACTAAGGAAATTCGGCAAGTCCACATTAACCCTTACCAACTTTAATAGATGCACCATAGAAAGCATCCTATCTGGCTGCATCACAGCCTGGTATGGCAACTGCTCGGCCCAGGACCGCAAGAAACTTCAGAGAGTCGTGAACACAGCCCAGTTCATCACACGAACCTGCCTCCCATCCACTGACTCCATCTACACCTCCCGCTGCCTGGGGAAAGCGGGCAGCATAATCAAAGACCCCTCCCACTCGGCTTACAACTTCTTCTAACTTCTCTTCCAACTTCTTCCATCGGGCAGGAGATACAGAAGTCTGAGAACACGCACGAACAGACTCAAAAACAGCTTCTTCCCCACTGTCACCAGACTCCTAAATGACCCTCTTATGGACTGACCTCATTAACACTTCACCCTGTATGCTTCATCCGATGCCGGTGCTTATGTAGTTACATTGTGTGCCTGGTGTTGCCCTATTATGTATTTTCTTTTATTCCCTTTTCTTCCCATGTACTTAATGATCTGTTGAGCTGCTAGCAGAAAAATACTTATCACTCTACCTCGGTACACGTGACAATAAACAAATCCAATCCAAACCTTTAGCATAGGTGGAGGCTGGCTGCTCATATCCCTGCTCGGACCATACAGTGCTCTTGGCCAATGCCCCCTGGATTTTAGAGCCTGTGAAAGCCAGTCAAAGACTGCAACCCAGTAGAAATATTTTGAGCAGACGCCCAACTTCCATATCCCTTTCCCTATCTTACCTTCCAAGGCCCACTCGTACGTTTCTGCTGATAATGACTTGGAGAGCTGTGTATTAATGAGACACTGGCAAAGTTTTCTTCACTGTTCTTTATACAGGACATACAGTGCAGAAAGATGCCATTCGGCCCATCAAGTCTGCACCGACCCACTGAAGCCCTCGCTTCCACCCTACATTCTGATTGTGCAGGCCATTGGTGAGGGTCAACGTGCATTCTTTTGACTGCCGCATCTGGTACTCCATGCAGCTAGCCATTCTCTCCACGGACATAGTGTAGCCATCTGGGATTGCCACTTCCAGAATAAAAAATGGATGTTTGCATAGACTATAGGAAACTATGGACAATGTTAAGAAAGCAGGAAGGCACAGAGCCTCTATGTGTATTGGAACCACAGCCCCCAGACGAGACTGGAATTATAAGGCAATTAGCATATTGATGGCCCATCTCCGGGAACAAAGGAATGACACTCAAGTAACCGATACTATTGCAGACACCCCGGTGCCAGAAAGACACAAACAAAGCAAGGCCAACGACCACCAAAGACACGCCCAGCCATCAAGGCAAGATCAATACGAG
This sequence comes from Scyliorhinus canicula, assembly GCF_902713615.1. NCBI lineage: Eukaryota > Metazoa > Chordata > Chondrichthyes > Carcharhiniformes > Scyliorhinidae > Scyliorhinus > Scyliorhinus canicula. The sequence continues at coordinate 193,002,404 of NC_052149.1, read as the reverse complement.
TGATCAAGATACGGCCCAATTAATCGGGACCAAGTTCAAGGCCCGCCCAAAAGCGCGCGAAGCCCCTTTGGATATAAGAAGCCCCCGAGACAGAATCGCTCTCTTGGACTCGGCTCTCGAAGCGGAGAGACCCATCCATCAGCTGCATCAGAAGCAAGTAAGTCCAAGGTCAACGCTCGCCATCAGGCAGATGACCTTAGCTGTTCTCCTGTTACATCTTCGTACCCAACAGCCTCAGATCCGAACAACGGCCATTGTTCCTCTGACTGAGTGGGCTCCCGAAGTTAAGTACAGGCGTTAGTGTTAGAGATAGTTTAGTTTGTAGTATTTGTGCATGAGTAGGTATTATTGTGTGTGTAAATAAATAGTATTGACTTTGAACTAATTAACTGGTGCATTGGTTCTTTGACCAGTATTCGGGTTCGAACCTTGTGGTGGTATCGAAAGATACCTGGCGACTCTAGAGCAAACATAATTAGGATTAAGGAAGGCGACCATATTGACCGCTGTATTTATAACCAGATAAATATAGCAACAATAGTCATCATCATGAAGATCTGCAATACCAACGACATAGGTAAAACTAGGAAAGAGGTTCTGCACAGAGGGTCTGAGCATCTAGGGGCTAAATTAAAAAGCATAACTTCAAAGGTAGCAATCTCTGGATCACTATCTGAACCACGAGCAAATTGGATTAAGATAAATAAGATTAGAGAGTTAAATGCATGGCTCAAAGATTGATGTGGAAGAAATGTGTTTTGATTCATGGGACACTGGCACCAGTACTGGGAAAAGTGGGGGCTGTACCGCTGGGAGCACTGTTCTGGCGAGTAGAGCAGTAAAGAGAGCTTTAAAATAAATAGTGGGGGTGGGGGATCAAGTGAGAGATGTGATCATTTAAAGAAAGAAGACAAGGCAAGAGAGCAATGTAGCAATAAGGGGGAATGAAGATCAAGATGTGACAGGAAGGGACTGAGTATATAAATTTAAGAGTGCATTAGCAGATAAGGCTGGAGGTTGCGAAATAATAAAAAGACAGAAGTAAAGACACTCTATCTGAATGCACACAACATCCACAACAAGTCCCAAATAGAGGTTAACATGTTTAATTTCATTGCCATTTTGGAGACGTAACGTTATTTAGAATACTGTGTGCAGTTCTGGTCGCCTCATTTTAGGAAGGATGTGGAAGCTTTGGAAAAGGTGCAAAGGAGATTTACCAGGATGTTGCCTGGAATGGAGAGTAGGTCTTACGAGGAAAGGTTGAGGGGGCTAGGCCTTTTCTCATTAGAACGGAGAAGGATGAGGGGCGACTTGATCGAGGTTTATAAGATGATCAGGGGAATAGATAGAGTAGACAGTCAGAGACTTTTTCCCTGGGTGGAACAAACCATTACAAGGGGACATAAATTTAAGGTGAATCGTGGAAGATAGAGGGGGGATGTCAGAGGTAGGTTCTTTACCCAGAGAGTAGTGGGGCATGGAATGCACTGCCTGTGGAAGTAGTTGAGTCGTAAATATTAGGGACCTATAAGCAGCTATTGGATAGGTACGTGGATTGCGGTAGAATGATGGGGTGTAGATTAATTTGTTCTTAATCTTGAACAAAAGTTCTGCACAACATCGTGGGCTGAAGGGCCTGTTCTGTGCTGTATTTTTCTATGTTCTATGTTCTACGAAACTGCAGGGTGACCAAAGCTGGGAACTGAATGTTCAAATGTTAGACATTTAAGGAATATAGGCAACAAAAAAGGTGAGATGGCGCTGTTAATAAAGGATTAAATCAGCGTGAGGCACTTCGATTGGAAATCGAGATATAGAATCAGTTTAAGTGGAGTTACAAAACAGCAAGAGGTAGAAAATATTGGTAGTTGCTCACAGGCCACCAAACAATAGTGGTAATGTAGGACATAGTATAAACCAGGAACTTGAGGTGCATGTAACAAGAGTAATCCAGTAGTCATGGTAGATTCTAATCTACATATATACTGGGTAAATCTAATTAGCACCAATGCTGTGGAGCACAAATTCCTGGAATACATACAGGATGTTTTTCTGGAACAGTATATTAAAGAACCAACCGGTTAATGTATTACTTTAGAGCTAGTACTTTGCAGTAAGAAAGAACTAATTGATAATCTTGTTGTAAAGGAGCCTCGAGGGAAGAGTGATCATAAAATGATAGAATGTTTTGTACAATTTGAAAGTGATGTAAGTCAATCTGAAACTAGGGTTTAAACAAAGTAAATTATGATGTTAGACAGACAAAGGCTAGCATTTAAATAATTAATACACATTTTACAATAAATTTGCATTTAAGTCACAAAAACCTAGCAGGAAAGGTAATCCAACCACGGATAACAAAATAAGTTAAAGATTGTATGAGATCAAAGGAACAGGCTTATTAAGTTGCCAAAAAAAATGTAGTAAGCCAGAGGATTGCGAGAATTTTAGAATTCAGCAAAGGAGCCCAAGAAACCGAAATAGAAAGTGAAAATATCATATGAAAGTAAACCAGTGAGAAATATAAAAAATGGACTGTAAAAGCATTTATAGGTATGTAAAAACCTAAAGATTAGTAAAGACAATGTGGGCTGCAGGCCAATGTATCATCTAAATTGGAGTGTATTAATGGATTTTAATACGCAACAGTCCTTTTACTTTTATCATATTAATGAATGTAAACTGGTTGCGGTGCAGTCTTGTGGGCAGAGTTTGCCTCATAGTGGTAAGAAGATGGAACTACAGAGAGGAGCTTTTGACTGAACGCATCGCTGAGACTCGGATTGAACTATTAAAATAAAGACAGTTTCAACTTAAACAGGCACACACACACAGACATGTTCGGCAGGTCCCTGAGGTGGTGGTTTGCCACAGACACTTTTGCCTACAGAAACTAAAATAGACACTGTCCACTCTGGAACATGTTAATGATCGTCCTCCTACCCCAAGATAGAGTAATCACACCCACTGTTGGCATGTTCATGGAAACATCGATACCCCCTCCCACACTTCTGAGGGCAGAATATGACAAGTGGTCCTGGATGGTCAAGGTGCAGTTCCTGATCAAACGGGATGGTCTGATTAAAGAAATTGCCTTATATGCCAAGGGTCAGGAAGTTCATAGAATCATAGAATTTACAGTGCAGAAAGAGGCCATTCGGCAAATCAAGTCTGCACCGGCCCTTGGAAAGAGCACCCCACTTAAGCCCACCCCATCCCCATAACCCAGTAACTACCTAACCTTTTTGGACACTAAGGAACAATTTATCATGGGCAATCCACCTAACCCGCACATCTTTGGACAGTGGCAGGAAACCGGAGCACCCGAAGGAAACGCCGCAGACACGGGGAGAACGTGCAGACACCACACAGACAGTGACCCAAGCCGGGAATTGAACCTGGGACCCTGGAGCTGTGAGGAAACTGTGCTAACCACTGTGCTACCATGCTGCCCTAAATGCTGCCTTTACAAACATTGGGGTTTCACCACTTAGGTCACTGACGTGTGAAGGGAATTGAATGGATCAAAGGGGCAGATGGTTTCTACAAACTGTCCATTACAAACCACTACTAGAAAACCATGAATGGATTTCAGACAGTGTAGCTGTGGGAACCAGACACAGGCACAGCTGCTCACTTTCAAGGAATGGACAGGTGGAGCTGCAAGGCAAATATTACAGCTATAATGCTTCCTACAGCCCCTGTCTAGACTGCTCTCTAGCTTCCAGACAGTGGTCTCTTTTCTGGGAGGGGGTCTGTGTGTGAAGTGGGCCTGTGGAGAGAGTTCCTTTTGGGCAGAAAGTCCCAGTGGGGGTGTCCCCCATTACAGGAGTCCCTGTGGGGTCCCTCTATTACAGCGATGCAAGTGGGGGGGTTACTCCTATTACAGGGATCCCTGTGGGGAGTCCCCTTATTACAGGGGTCCGGGGGGGTCATCCTATTACAGGGGTCCGGGGGGGGGGGGGGGGGGGGTGAATCAGGTCAGCCCTGTAATTGGGAGTAGGGGGAGCACCCAGGCAATCTAGGGGAGAAGGGCTGCTGTGTAGTGGAGGGGGGGGGAGGGGGGGGGGGGGGGGGAGGGGTGAGGTGAGGGGGGAGGTTATTGGCCGCGGAACTCCATTATCGGGCTGCCCAACATCTGGATTCACCTGGCCATCCCTCGTATTCCATGCCATGAATAAATTATTCATGGTGAGTAACACAAAATTGCATCCTACATTACGACCGCAAGGGGATCGTAAAATTAGTGCAATTCAGCTCTGGCGGGAGAACATAGGGTGGGATTCTCCGTTGCCCAACTGCGATATCGTAATCGGCAATTGGGTGGAAAATCCCTGTTGACGACCGAATCGGGTACGTGCCTGTTTTGGATGCTCCGGCCCCCCCTCCAAGATGCGTCATTGGGGAGTACGCCGCACGCCGTTGGGACGGGCCTCAGGACCTTAACTGAAGGCCCTCCCCCGATGCTCCGCTCCCAATGGGACTGAGTTCCCGACGGCACAGGACAAGTGTCCTCTGCGTTTTTGTGAACCCGGCGTGGCGGCTGCGGACTGTGTCCGACGCCGCCACAGTCGGGGCGAGGGGGAAGGGGGGAAGCTGTGCTGCTGGCCAGGTGGGCTTCGGAAAGTTCTGGGGGGACAGGTGGGGGATGACCCAGGGATAGCGATTGGGTGTCCATGACGCGTGGCCAGCGCCATGTTGTATGGCGTGACCGCTGCAGACCCGGCAATTCTCCAAATGTTTATAATAGGGAAGGCCGTGTGTTGTACTTGGCAAGGGTGCTAGCCCCTCACCGGTCACAGCATCGGTGCGGGGGAGGCACCAACATTTTTGGCGTAAAACCAGACACTTCCTCCGGACATAGCCTCAAAATCGGAGAATCCCAACTGAGAGCTTTTAGCCCAAAAAGGGCATCTTACAAGGCCCTTTACAGGTGGAGACAGACGAAATTATACTGGGGAAAGGGAAATGACAGAAAAACTAAAGAGACAGTTTGTGTCTGTCTTCTTAAAGAAAGATTCAGAAAAACTTCCACGTGTTGGAGAGAACCAGGGAACTAGCTAGAAATGGGAACTGAAAGAATTTAGAGTTAGCAGAAAAGTAGCATTGGAGAAATTAATGGGACTGAAAGTTGATAATTCCCTTGAACGTGATGATCTATATCTCAAAGTGTTGAAAGGCATGGCTGTAGAGATATCTGTGATCACCTTCCAACTTTCTATAAATTCTGGAACGGTTCTTGCAGATTGGGAGGTAGTAAATGTAACCTCACTTTTTAAGAAGGGAGGGAGAGAGAAAACAAGGGCAAAAGACCTGTTAGTCTTACATTAATGGCAGGGAAAATGCTCGAGTCTATAACAAAGCACGTGATAACTGGACTCTTATAAGATAATGATAGCATTGGGCATAGTCAACATGGGTTTATGAAAGGGGCATCATTATTGACAACCCTGTTGGGGTTTTTTGAGGATGTAGTTCACGGAATTGATAAGGAGGAACCAGTGGATATGGTGTATTTGGATTTTCAGAAGGCTTTCGATAAAGTCCCATGTAGGAGATTGGTAAACAAAATTAGTGTTCATGGTCTTGGAGTTAATATTTTGTATGAACACGGAGTGAGAATTGATTAACGGACAAGAAACAGAGTAGGAATAAATGGGTTAGCGGGCTGTGGGGTGCTGCACGATATTCGCAATCTCTATCAATGATTTGGCTGTGGGGACCAAATGCAATATTTCCAAGTTCTTTGATGACTAGTTCAGAATGTGAGTTGTAAGGAGGATGCAAAAAGGCTTCAAGGGTATTGAGACAGGCTAAGTGAATGGGCAAGAACGTAGCAGGTAGAATATAATGTGAAAAAATGTGAAGTTATCCACTTTGGTGGGAAAAATAGAAATGTAGAGATTTTTTTAAATGGTGAGAAATTGGGAAATGTTGATGTCCAAAGGGACCTTCGTCCCTCCCCCTTCAGAATGCTGGTTTTAAATTTCCCTGTGAAAGTTGATGAACAGCTGCCACCTCCGAGAGAACCCCAGCATTGACCCCCTCAAGGCAAACTTTATTTTCTCCAGCCTGAGAAACCCCAGCCATGTTACTAACCCTGGTCTCCACACTCGTGGGTTTCGAGTCCCTCCACATTAAAAGGATCCATCTCTGGGCTACCAGGGAGGCAAAGGCCAGAACGTCGGCCTCTTTCACTCCCTGAACTCCCGGATCTTCTGACACTCCAAAGATCGCCACCTCTGGACTCGGTACCTAGCACCCTGGACATTGCCTTGGCAAACCCCTGCCAGCTTCGGGCATGCCCAAAACATATGGACATGGTTTGCTGGGCTTCCCGCACACCTCGCAAATCTATCTTCTACCCCGAAGAACTTGCTCATCCTTGCCGCCGCCATGTGTGCCCGGTGTACCACCTTAAACTGTATTAGACTGAGCCTAGCACATGATGAGGAGGAATTAACCCTGCTTAGGGCATCCGCCCACAGACCTGCCTCTAACTCCCCACCAACTCCTCCTCCCACTTGCCCTTCAATTCCTCCACTGGGGTCTCCTCCGCCTCCAACAACTCCTGATAGATATCCGACACGTTCCCCTCCCCCACCCAGGTACCGGACTAAGTCACTGAAATTTAACATGCAAGTGCAGCAAGCAATTAGGAAAGCAAATGGTGTGTTGGCTTCTATTTGAAGACAATATGCTGCAATTGCAATATAGAGCATTGGTGGGACTGCACCTGGATATTGTGCACAGTTTTGGTCTCCTTCCCAAACAGGGAGAGTAGTGATGGTTCACGAGACTAATCCCTGGGACAGTGGGATTATCCTATGAGGAGAGATTAAGATGGCTGAGTCCATATTCTCTGAGGTTAGAAGAATGAGCAGTGATCTCATTGAAACATTCAAAATTCTTACAGGACTTTTACAGGAAGGATGTTTTCCTGGCTGGAGGATTTGAGAACCAGGAGACCCAGCCCTAGAATAAGGGCAAGCCATTTAAGACTGAGGAATTTCTACACTGAGGGGGTGATGAATCTTTGGAATTCTCTACCCCAGAGGGCCGTAGAGGCATGACCTATTTCTGCTCCTATTTCTTCTGTTCCTATGTTTCTATCACAGCATTTATGTTAGGGAGAGACCCGTCCAATCATGTTCCATGCAGCTGGAAATGCTGACAGTGTTGTGTTATGCTTCTTTATGTAGCATAAGCTGCTTCCTTGATGTATACTCTGACAAAGGAAGGTTCAGACTTGGAGATAGGTTTAACACATTTATTGAACAGTTAACAATTCTCCTACTTGGGTTTGACTCTCCTGCTAATCTATCTACAGTAACTCAGTCTAAGTAACCAGTCTGCTCTAATCCATGCGGTGGGTGTGATGCTTCCGATCTGTCCCTGTCTCTCTCACTGCGTGTCGCCTGTGGAAAGAGAAAGAGCATGTGTGCTCTGTCCTTTTATATGGGTTGCCCCTTGTGGTAGTGTCACCTCTGGGTGTCTTGAATGCCCATTGGTCGTGTCCTATCTTACTGACCTATTGGTTGAATGTCTGTGTGTTATGATGTCTCTTGTGCTCCCTCTAGTGTTTACTTAGTCTTAGTGTATTTGCATTAACCCCTTGTGTATTTACAGTGATGCATATCACCACAGACAGAACCTGACATATTTCCTGCTGTTGCCCCAGAATTATCGGTTTCATGAAAATGAATGAAAAAATGAAATGAAAATCGCTTATTGTCACGAGTAGGCTTCAATGGTGTTACTGTGAAAAGCCCCTCGTCGCCACTTTCCGGCGCCTGTCCAGGGAGACTGGTACGGGAATCGAACCGTGCTGCTGGCCTGCTTGGTCTGCTTTAAAAGCCAGCGATTTAGCCTGGTGAGCTAAACCAGCCCCTTGATTGATCAGCCCCTTCATTGATCAGCCCCAAGCGTAGCGTCTACATGCAGCTGAGCAGAGCTTCGGGTGTCCCACATCATTCAGTACGACTCTCCACGGATGTCCCTGTTTCTAACACCTGCTCTTCCTCATGTGATGTGTGAGACAATGGGCTATATTTTTCCTCCCCTGTTGATGAGGCTGAAGGCTGAGGGCTCATAAAATCCTTCCCATGACCTTCCTGCCACCTACCCATTCTCCCTATACTTGTATGAAATATTATGTGGGCAGTGGAGGCATCAGGCAAACAATAAATGTCCAGTAAATGGCTCGTTAAATGTCTCTTACCACCCCACCACCATTTTACCCACAGCAGGGGCGACCACTGCCATGCGGCTAGTCAGGCAACTTTAGCTGCATGGGCTGGTGTTGGGCAAAGGTAAGCCTCCTCTTATGCATCTCCCGATCCCCATCGGAGGGACCCACATGCTCCCTCAATATCAGAGTTCCCTCCCCCCACCCCCCCCCCCCCCTCCACCCCTGCCACATACCCTGTTCCCAGGTCCTCAAACCCAGCCCTTCACCCCTTTCCAGTCTGACCCCCTACTTCCAACAGGACAGCAGGGTAGCATGGTGGTTAGCATAAATGCTTCACAGCTCCAGGGTCCCAGGTTCGGTTCCCGGCTGGGTCACTGTCTGTGCAGAGTCAGCACGTCCTCCCCGTGTGTCCGTGGGTTTCCTCCGGGTGCTCCGGTTTCCTCCCACAGTCCAAAGATGTGCGGGTTAGGTGGATTGGCCATGATAAATTGCCCGTAGTGTCCTAAAAAAGTAAGGTGGGGGGGGGGGTTGTTGGGTTACGGGTATAGGGTGGATACGTGGGTTTGAGTAGGGTGATCATTGCTCGGCACAACATCGAGGGCTAAAGGGCCTGTTCTGTGCTGTACTGTTCTATATTCTATGTTCCCTCGATGTCTGACTCCAGCAGCGGTCTCCAGTGAGGACTGGCTGTAGTACTAGCAGTGGCCACCACTCCCACCTGACGCTGTTGGGAGTACAGAGCTGTTAGCTTCCCAATTGGTCAGCCGCTCTCTGAGGCAGGACCTCATGTCTCTGAGGTGCAGAAATCCCACCTCCAGCCCATTTTTAGCGAATAGACAGCGGCGCAGCCATTCTCCCCCTGGGTGGGCTCCCCACTGACCTTTTAGCTGGGGCAGGGACACGGCGCACACGGCCTCCTGTAAAATCAAGCCTAACCTGTGAGAACATAGCTGCCTGGTTCCACAGAGACTTGTGTATCTAAGCTGGTGGACAGCATGCATACATCAGGTCACAGTATGTGCTCAGAGTGAATGAACTCCAGGAATCTTAATCGTCCTCCTGCACCATCTCTTGTGGAATAGTTAATGAGCCTGTTGGAAATTAAACACATGAATTAGAACTGTCAGGATAAGAAGATGTAGATAATCATTGTGCACATAATTATATTTAATAGGTTGACTTGGTGTAAGTAGCCAACTTGAGTGTTGTTGCTGTGTAACTATGATATTTATTGTCATCAGGTAACAGGAAGATCGGCCCCTCTCCATCTTTGATGTCCAGCATACAGGTAGCAGCTCGCCTACAGTAGCTCTTCCTTGACAGCTGTGAGTATGGAGGACAACCGCCGATTTTCTACTTCCCCTTTGGTGTTCTGTGCTTTCCGCTCCCGCAATTGGCGGGGAAAGAAAAGGATTTGTGTGAAGGCTGTACAAGTCCCACAAGGTCCTCTCTAAGAAACTGTTCATATGTCGACTGCAGTTCTCCAAATTACCATTGGGCATGTCTTCATAATGAAGATATACGCACTCACTCCACTGCCACAATTGCTCTGTCCACAGCACTAAAAGTGACAGCAGCCCTCAAAATCTACAGTTCCAGATCCTTAAAGGCTGCCACAGGGGATCTCTGCTCCATTAGCCAGGGAGCTGTCATGGCCTGCATCAAACAAGTGACTGATGCTCTCTTTATAGAGCAACCAAATTCATCTTACCTAGGCAACAAAGGCACAGAAGGCACTAACTGAATACTTGTGAATGTATGTGACTAGGAAGGAGTTCATACCCTGCACGTTCAGTTCATTTTAATGCAAGTTAGGTTGTGCCTTCGCTGGGTATCCAAGGTGTATTGGAGGGCAGCTTCTTCATGATGCAACCATTAGCTGATCAACTGCAATAGCAGATCTTCCATACAGCCGACCAGGTAATATCAAAGCAACATCTCTGAGGCCCAGCAGGAAATTGACAATATCTTTCCCTCTGTGAGAATTTCTGAATCAGCTTATTTCCTGACTCACTGTAATGTTTAGAAATAGCAAATCAAGAGACAAATGCCCAGTGTATTTCAAAAAGTGTTGGAGGATTGTTACATTTGAGGATGTGTGGGTTGGTTAATTGCGAATAGCAACTGTAATAGGAGCAATGCAGTGAGAGGTGTGGGGTGCTGACAATGTTAAGAGTGGGGGAAGGTATTTTGGGGATGTGCGGGGAAGCTAGTGTGTGTTACAGAAGTACTGTATGTCCCTATACTGAGGATAGTGTGATGAGTTGATAGTGTAAGCATTGCTTTAAGAGGATGAAGAGTGCAGTAGTTCATCGAATCATAGAGCTTACAGTGCAGAAGGAGGTCATTCAGCCCATCAAGTCTGCACCGGCTCTTGGAAAGAGCACCCTCCTTAAGGTCACCTTAAATCTTAAGACTATGCCTCCACCCTATCCCCGTAACCCAGTAACCCCCACTTAACCTTTTTGGACACTAAGGGCAATTTATCATGGCCAATCCACCAAACCTGCACATCTTTGGACTGTGGTAGGAAAACGGAGCACCCGGAGGAAACCCACGCAAACACGGGGAGAACGTGAAGACTCCGCACAGACAGGGATTGTTGGCAGGGATGAAAAGAAAGCTGTGGTGACATGCAATGCTTGTCCGTCTTTGAGCAGTGTTTACATTTTTTTCTGGACAGTTGATAGACACGGACGTAAGAAAAGCTCAGAAATGTGAAACTCCTGTCTTATAGAACTTGGAAGCAGTTTTTGTGGCCCGGATTTACCAACCAACCCGCCGCATGATTTTCGGCAGCAGACGGACCCGCCAGCGGGATTTTCCAGTCCCGTCATTGACAACGGGATTTTGTCTGTGGGACCAGAATATCCCACCAACATGAACAACAGATAAATTCTGCCCGATGTCTTTATCGGAGAAGCTAATGGTATTTTTTCTGTCTGCTGCCATGATATGGTGGTCAGTGAGTATGGTTTCACTTATGTGGGCATAGTGGTGCCAATTTGGACAGATACAATGTGTGATGGATGACATCAAGTGATTTGGTGAAAATTAGCAGTGAAGCCACTTGTTATCTGCTCACCTTGCTGTGATATCTTGCTACCAATTGCCTTTAAAGAATTGAGCCAATGGTGCAATGAAAGCTCTATAGAGGGTGGTCAGAAATTTCCTTCATTACACCACAGCTGTGTCACAAATATGTTACTTACCCTAAGAAACTCGTGCACTTGCTGATGAGCAAATCCTGAAGAACGTACATCCATTCACATATTGCCAAATGACCGGCATATCGGGGGGGTGGGCACTGATGGGACTACTGCGTGGCTACAGACACGGAATGTAAGAGCAGTCACGTACCTTTGGAATAAACTGTTGAAGCTATCACCCGTGTCATCATTTCCGCACGACCGCACAGTAATACTGTGCGGGTGGGATTCTCTAATCCCGCGGCAGAGTGTCCACGCCGTCGTAAACGCCGTTGCGTTTTACGATGGCGTGAACGGGCCGACCCAACAATTATTCTGGCCCCTACACGGGGCCAGTACGGCACTGGAGCGGTTTGCAGCACTCCAGCTGCTGATCCCGGCGCAAACTGGGTGCCACGGGATCCGGGCATGCGCAGTGGCGCTGGTGCCAACACGCACATGCGCAGTGCCTTCCTTCAATGCGCCAGCCCCAATGCAACATGGCGCAGGGCTACAGGGGCCGACGTGTAGGAAAGGAGGCCCCCAGCCAGAGAGGCTGGCCCGCCGATCGGTGGGACCCGATCGCGGGTCAGGCCACATCAGAGCCCCCCCCCCCACACAGGCCGCCCCCGACCCTTACACGGCGAGTTCCCGCCAACTGAGAGCAGGTGTGAACGGCGTCGGCGGCCTCGGCATGTTTACGTCGGGCCGATAATCGGCGGGCCGGCTGCATAGAGCCTGCGGAGAATCGCGTGACGGCGTTGCGGCGGCGTGGTGCGATTCGCGCCGGTTGTGGGGATTCTCCAGTCCGGCCCCGGGCTGAGAGAGTCCCGCCCATGGTGTCAGGAGCTGGCTGCATTGCCACAAGCCCATCAGCCTGCTTACTTTTGATGAGAACGTCATTGAAAATTGGATAAAGTTTGAGACGGAATGGTGTGAATACTGCAATGCCAGTCTGTCCGACAAATCAAAGTCAAAGCCGACAGGTTTCTGAACCTGGCGGGCCTGCAGCCTGTGGAGAAATTGGAATCATTCGCACTCCAGGAGGGAGAAGACCAAGAGGACCCTGAGATACTACCAAATCTGCACGGCTGTAAAGAATGTAATCATTGATAGACACGCTTTCAACACCGCTAGTCAGAAACCTGATGAATCGGTACAGTCGTACTTCTCAACACTGAAAGTTGAGGCAAAGAAAATGTGAGTTTGGTGCTCTCACTGGCAAACTTGTAAGAGACCATACAGCGTGTGGAATACATAGTAACAGTCTGTGCAAGCTGCTGCTCTGTGTAAAAAACTTAACGTGAGAATCCACCATTAATATTTGCATATTGAATGAACAGTGTGTGGTAGTCACCAGTAGCTGTATTATATGTATTACGGTAAGACACATATAGTAGAGGTACATGGGTAAATCCCTGCCTGCTGGCTCCGCCCAGTAGGCGGCGTATAAATGTGTGTGCTCGCCGGTGCTGCAGCCATTCTGGTAACAGCTACAGGAGGCACAACATCTTTGCTCAATAAAGCCTCGATTATTCCACTACTCCCGTCTTTGTGGTAATTGATAGTGCATCACAGTGCGAGACGAGCACAAAAGAATTAAGAGAAGCTGAAGTCTTTACACTTCAAACCAAACCCGGTTCAAACTGCAATGGCCAGCACCCACAAAAAATGAACCACATTTTACGCTTTGCATTTAACAAGCGCTGTGATAACTGTGCTAAATGGAATCACTTTGCCAACTGTTGCAGATCAAAGCTGACGAGCAGCGACAAGTCATATCAACCAGCTGCTATCACAAGACATGCTGCAGTCCAAAGATTAGGTGGATTGGCCATGCTAAATTGCCTCTTAGTGTCCATAAGGTTAGGTGGGATAGGGTGAGGGCCTGACCCTATATAGGGGGCACTTTCAGAAGGACGGTACAGACTTGATGGGCCAAATTACCTCCTTCTGCATTGTAGGGATTCTAGTCAACTACCTCTGCAAAGCTCAGCATATCTGTGGTGATATGCATCACTGTATATACACAAGGGGGTGAATGTAAATACACTACAGCTAAGTAACCACTAGAGGGAGCACCAGAGATGTCATGACACACAGACATGCAGCCAATGGGTCATTACAACAGGACACAACTAATGGATAATCAGGACACCCAGAGGTGGCATTACCACAAGGGGGCATTACACAGCCCATATAAAAGGACAGGGCACACAAGCTCTGTCTCTTTCCACAGGCGACACTAAGAAAGTAGGACAGGGGCAGATCAGAGGCATCACACCCACCACGTGGCTTAGAGCAGACTGGTTAGTTAGTCTGAGTTACTATAGCAAGATTAGCAGGAGAGTCAAACTCATAGAGATCTGTGCTAATGGTTTAATAAATCACATTGAACCTACCTCAGTCTGGAGTATATTTTGTTCAAAGCTGCATCGAGTTGCAGCCTGTGTTATCCCAGAGTATATAACACAACATGGTACCAGTAGTGCCTGTTGAATCAATATACTTCAACTCAGCAAGACCCGTGACTACCAGCAACAGCACCCAGGCAAGATGATCGAGATTCCGGCTCCTCAGCGGCTCAGGTACCACGGCAATCTCAGTGCCAACTGCCGTTCATTCAAGCAGAGATTTGAGATTTACATGGTAGCATCCGACCTAGGTGTCGTGGCCGATGCTGAGAAGATAGATCTTCTACTCACCATTGTGGGTGAAAGTGCAACAGAAATCTTCAACTCCTTCAAGTACTCCAAAGGTCAGGACAAGAGAGACTCACAGACAGTCCTGGACAGGTTTGAAAACTACTGCGAAATGAACACAACCGAAATCGGTAAAACAGGTGCCTATACTCACCACGAGGCAAAGGTAGGTTTGCAACAGAGCGAATGGCAATTTTGATTGGCAGCCATCTTGCGCAAGGAGCCGCACATGCGCAGTTCCCGAGAAGACGTGAACCGGCGAAACGGTGTTTTGCGCATGCGCGAGAAGCCGCTCATGCGCAGTTGCGAAAAGAGCGCACTGTGAAGGAAAAGCGATCTGTACATGCGCAATCCATTCCTACGCTCTACGTTACAAGTGTCATGATGTCTGAGGCCCCGGACCACACCCACTTAAAGGGGAAATGTCCGAAAATAGTGGGAAAAAATTTAAAAGCCAGAAAACACAATTGTTTCACCTGGAACGACAGCACAATGCCTGAACTTCGACCAGTAGCTGAAAGTAACTTCCGCAGAACCCTGTAACAAGCAGTTAGCACCGCCTGAAGAGATAATTTAGTCGTTGAAGACTACGATTCAGACGATGATTTCATCATTGGCTGTGGCGATCTCAGTACCAAATCATAACCGCAACGAGATGTGTTGTACATTGAAGCATCCGACACAGTTATGGACGAGTTCTTCAGATTTGAGGATCCTCAGCCCAGCATAGACGACATCCCAACCAATGAGTACAGGAATCTGCTGCAGCCTGACACAAAGAGACAGAGAGCGGTACAAGCCCACAGAGAGCAGCCTGACACCAAGAGAGTGGTCCACGCACCACGAAGAGTCCCCGACTCTGCACAGAAAGCGATGTCAGACTCCACAGTGAGACCACTGCACGTCTCCACACAGAGAACACAGAAAGACTCCACAGCGAGACCACTGCACGATACCGTTGAGAGCGTACAGATTGATTCCACAGCGAGACCACTGCATGACTCCACATAGGGAATGATGCCAGACTCCACAGAGAGAGCGATACAAGCCTCCACAGCGAGCTCGTTGACAGACTCCACAATGGAAGCAATGCAAGACTCCACAGCGCAGTCCATGCATTAATAAGACCATGAAGGTCTATCCACCTTATCTGAGCAACCAGCAGCAGACGAATCAAGTGCACAGCAACATGACTATGACAGTCTACCACACTCACGTGAACAACAGACATACTATGACAATCTACCCAGATTGCTTGAAGAAGACTCTGACAGTCTACCCAGCTCATCTAACCAACGAGAAGACACTGAAGGTCTACCCACTGTATGTGCGACAAGTGATAAAGGCTTCACAATTCCCGTACAAGATGTGCAACATCTCAACGAGACTGACAGATCTCAGCTAGTACGTACAGAGGAACTTGACAATCAAAGTCAGGCTACTAGTGACACCAGTGACACCACGTTAATTCACACCTCAACTATTCGAGCCTCTCCACTAGAACCTGAAATGACTCCAGACGGGGAGCATCAAGAAACCAAAGATGATTCAGATGAACCGGACATGACTCCAGACGAGGAGCGCCAAGGAATCAAAGATGAAATGCTCAATGAAACAGCAGATGCCACAAAGGACACTGACACAAGTAACTTTGTGAAGGACTTAAATTCTCCTCTCGGGATGGTCATTGAGCGCAACAAGCACAACAACAAAACCTACAAAAACAACATCGACAACAACAAGAAGCATACCAAAGGCACCAATGTCAACAACAGGCATGACAAAAACAACAACAATGGAACAATGACTGGTACGACATGGTACACCTCTGTAAATGCAGGATGCTGTGACAGTACAGCTCAAGACAATGGCAAGTGTGCAGACATTACCATGGCATGATAACACATCTTACAAATTCATGTTTGCTACACTACAAACAAGCAGACCAGCTTTCAAGGCAGCTGACATACGGCATCAATACCTCAAACACAGTCACCAGTCCAGGTCAGACAGGAAAGATGACATCGCGACTCGCTACCACAAGCATCTGGAAAAAAAAGAGTCTAAATCAGACAACGAAGTGATTTACCATTTGTACACCTCCTGGTGACTTCTCGGTTCCTTAAGCACAGGAACACTGACGGCATTCACAAGGACATGACAACATCAACATCGACACTTCAATAACAAAACAAGGCAGCCACTCGACCGTACAAATTCATGAACTTTGGACTCATAACTATTATTTGGTATTGTATAATCATCACTGTCATCATAACTTGTGCGTGTCATCACTTATCTGTCTATTTTGTTCAATTTTCTTTAACCAAGTACAGAAAATATGTAACATGAAAAAGGGGGGGATGTGGTGATATGCATCACTGTATATACACAAGGGGTTAATGTAAATACACTATGACTAGATAACCACTAGAGGGAGCATCAGAGATGTCATGACACACAGACATACAGCCAATGGGTCATTACAACAGGACAGAACCAATGGGTACTCAGGACACCCAGAGGTGGCATTACCACAAGAAGGCATTATACAACACATATAAAAGGACAGGGCACACATGCTTTTTCTCTTTCCACAGGTGACAGTTAGAAAGTAGGGCAGGGGCAGACCAGAAGCATCACACCCACCAGGTGGCTTAGGGCAGACTGGTTAGTTAGACTGAGTTACTATAGCAAGATTAGCAGGAGAGTCGAACTCATAGAAAATTGTGCTAATGGTTCAATAAATAACATTGAACTTACTTCAAAGTCTGGAGTATATTTTGTTCAAAGCTGCATCGAGTTGCAGCCTTTATTATTCATGAGCATATAACACAACAATATCAACAGAGTGAATGAGCTGAAGGCAAATCAAATCCTTGATTCCCTGGTAGTATTCTACAGTGAAAGTGTTCACTTCAGCACTGAAAAGAGTGAAATATTCACAATGGTGCATGGTCAAAATTGGGGCAGAATGAAATGGTTGTCGAAGCTGCTGCTGTAGAAAATCGAGCCCTGGGCTGCACTGGATTCCACCAACAAAGTGAACCTTGTTGAAAATGGTGGACAGAGCATACACACAAGGCAAAGTCACTTTGGACTACATGCAGGGCAAGATTCAATTCCACGTAGTTGACCAGGATGTTAAACCACTGCTGGGTCTCCGTGATTGCAATAGGACTAATCCATCTTGGGCTGGATATATACACCTTACAGGAACAGGCACCAGAGATGCTGGAATAGAAACAGGTTTGACTATGAAGTTATTGGGATGCTGTCTGCTGTATATCACATGAGACTAGATGATTCAGTGCCACCCATTGTCTGTGCTCCAAGAAGAGTACCCCTTGCCCTGAAATAGAAGATAATAGATGAACTAGACAGAATGGCAAGACTGGGTGTTACAGCGCCCATAGATTAAGCCATGTATTGGGTCTCTGTGATGGTAAATGCAGTGATGAAAGATGACACAGTCAGAATCTCGGTCGAGCCAGTTCACCTGAACAACGCACTCTGAGTTTTCACCATCCAATAAGACATCTGAACAGGTCATAGCCGACATGCACGGTTTTGATGCAAAATATGGATTTTGGCAAATCCTGTTGTAATGATTTTGCCAAGGCCAATCTACAAACAATAAATCCCTTTATTGTAACAACGAAAATGGCCACTACCACGGTATACACCACTTATGTCCCAGCCTAGGTACCTACGAGTATCCCGGTCTGAACCGGAACTGCGGGTTTTAAATTTCTGCCATGCATCTCCTATTGGGTGAGGCTCTGGCCACTCAATAGGGGAATTTGCATTCCACAAATCTCTTGGGGCGATCTATTGATGATCCCCATGTCCTTTGTGGTCATCATAACACCTGCTTGATGAAGAATCCTGAAGGTTTACAACGTTATGTCTTCAATAGGCAGATACAAATTCCTGCACATGACCGATGGTATCCCACTGGTAGTAAGGTCTTCCAAAGGTCCATGGAACAGCTCTTCACAGGACAACCTTGTGAAATCATCATTGATGACTTGCTAGTTTGGGGGAGCACGATAAATATCTGCGTTTGATCCACGACAGAATCAGAACCATACAGTTGAAGCTCAACCCTGCCCAATGCAAGTTCAGAGTCAGTGAGGTCCCCTACCTGGGCCACCTGCTGACCCAGACCCAGACAAGATAAAGGCTATATGGCAGATGTCCACGCCTGATGACAGACATGCACTGCAGTGCTTCCTCAGCCTGACAAGTTACTTGTCAATGTTCATTCCAAGCTGCAGCAATGTGACTGCACCCCTGCACAAACATCTCCACCAGGATGTGAATGATGCTGGCAGGAGCATCACAGCAGTGCATTCACCATACTCAAGGACCTGTTTCAGCCGCTCCAGTGTTACGATATTTCAATATCCGAATACCTGTAGTGTTATCAGCAGATACGTCTCAGCAGTGTGCATCCAGATTGGCAGACCGGTGGACTTTGCATCAAGAGCCCTCACTGACACTGAAACTCACTATGCCCATATCAAGAAAGAACTCCTCATCCTTTTCTTTGCCTGTCAGAAATTTCATGACTTCATGTTCGGCCGCCCTATCACCGTTGAAACTGATCACTAGCCGCTCATCACCATCTTCAAAACGTCCCTCCATTCTGCATCACCGCGCCTGCGGACAATGATGCTCAAGCTCCGACAATACAACCTCAGTGTGATCTGCAAGTGTTGTAAGGAACTATACTTAGCAGATGCCCTTTCCAGGGGCATCATGAATGAATGACCTGTAATGGAAAAAGAGCTCCCCTATGAGCTCCACATGTTTTACACCATGAGAGAGGAATTAACAGTCAAGATGGATTGATACTGCATGGCCAGAATCCCTTACTCTCTGCAGAAATACTATACCCAGCAGCTCCACCAAAGACACCCGAGTTTAAAGGGACAAAGTGTAGGACAAAAGAAACAATGTACTGGCCGTCAATGTATGGTGATTATAGAGAGGGAGATGTTCAGGTATGCATCATGCAATAGGCTCAGGCCTCATCAAACAGAAGAACCATCGAATCTCTAGAAGGGGCCATTCGGCCCATCAACCCTCTGAAAGAGCACCCCAGCGAGGCCCACTCCCCATCCTTATCCCAGCAACCTCACCTATGCTGCACAGCTTTGGGCACTAAGGGGCAATTTTAGCATCCACCTAACCTAATGACAGACAATGCCGGGCAGTTCGCGTGCAGGGAGTCCAAGGACTGTGCATGCACAGGACTTTGAACATGTTAAAAGCTCCCTTTACCCACAATCAAATGGTTTGGCCACACACGCAGGGCATTCAGCAAAACAACTCCTCGAAAAATGTGTCCGCAAAAACTCAAGACTTGCTGCATTGCATAGTCTGCGCAACCAGTCAAGGGAAGATCTGCCAACACAAGCACAGAGAATGTTCTCCAGGTGCACCAGGGTTATGATCCTTATTGCCAAAACCCTGCTGCAGCCTAAAGAGGAAACAATTCTGAAGGAAGGTCTCATGAAACAACGGCAAAGAAGTTAGAGTTACTCTGATCGCAAAGCATGCAAACTCTGGATTCTGGAGCCATGTCAGACAGTCAGAATGCAAACTATTCGGGGCTATGACAGATTGGCTGTTGTGCATAACCATGCTCCCCAACCCAGCAGCTACATCATCGCCTCAGATGGCCCCATGTATATCAAGAACCGCATCATCTGCTTCAGATATCTGATCCAGCCCGATTAGCTGCCACAGAGGCTGACACACTGAACCTGCTGTCCACGCCTCCCATTCTAGCTGAGATGGAGGACCTTCCTGCTACCAATACAACAAGCACTGCAGCCACCGTACCTACCTCAGGTTTGCCTGGTGCTATCTCTCATGTGGACAATAACCGGCCTGCCTTCCAGGGACAGCCAACTTGTGTGATTCCATACTTGGGGCAGCTGAGCAGACCAAACCCAAGTTTAAGGACCACATACCAACTTTAATTTATATATGTGCTTTTTGCATGAAGTTAGATTGTCCCAACTAAAAATGGGGAAGATGTAGAATGTGCATCCATTGACATATTGCTACATGACCTGTGCAGCATTAGGGGTATGCAATGTGGGAGAAAGTGCCAGAGGTTATTCTGCGTGGCTACAGGCACCGGATGTAAGAGCAATCGTGGGCCCTTGTAATAAACTGTTGAAGTTATCACTTGTGTCATTATTCCCACACAACCACACAATAATACACAGCCCGTTCTGGTGCAACAATAGTAACAGCAACTTAGCTGACACGGAGGAAAACCTGGGGCTGCAGAAGCTGAATTAGTCAGAGTTTGCATGCACCTCCTCAACAGCAAGCCATCCCTCCAGCCAGTCCCACAAAGTAACTGTTTGATCATCCCACCCCAATTCCAACAGGTTGACCTCTGTCCCCCACTGAGCAGCTCGCCAGAACACACCCTCCCCCATACACAGCAGAATATCTCATCTTCTCACCCTACAACCATCACTTCTACTCCTCCATTTGGTCTGAAATGCACTGCTTGGAAATGTGGAGGAGGCAGGTTCAATCGACGCTTTCAAGAGGGCATTTGGTGATTATTTGAATAGAAACAATGCGCAGGGATACAGGTAAAAGGCAGGACATAGCCATACACATAGACATTGAATTTATAGTGCAGAAGGAGGCCATTCAACCCATCGAGTCTGCACCAGCCCTTGGTAAGAGCACCGGACCCAAGCCCACATCCCCAACCTATCCGCGTAACCTCACCCTATCCCCGTGACCCCACCTAACCTTTTGAATGCTAAAGGGGCAATTTAGCATGGCCAATCCACCCAGCCCACATCGTTGGACTGTGGGAAGAAGCTGGCGCACCGAGAGGAAACCCACGCAGACACAGGGAGAATGTGCAGACTCTGCACAGACAGTGACCCAAGCCGGGAATCGAACCTGGGACCCGAAAGCTGTGAAGCAACTGTGCTAACCAATGTGCTACCATGCCGCCTAGGAGAATAGCCAAAGTCATAATGCTCGTTTGGAGAGCCAATGCAGACACAATGGGCTGAATGGCCTCCTTCTGCACCATAACAATTCTGTGATTCTGTCATATTTCAACACCTCTTTGCAAAATCCCTCCTCTGCGATCACACTGAGCTGTGTGTCAACTGTTTCTCTGTCCCCTACTAAACAACAATGTCTCTCCCTTGACTGAGCTGTCCCCTTGCCCCATTCTTGCCACACAGCAGTTTATCAGCCAGCTCACCCTCGCCCCCCCCCGAACAGAATCTTGACCCACCCTCCCCATGACCCCTGTCCTCAAGCACCTACCCCAATACAAAGCAGTATTGCAAAATAAGAAATTCAAAAGCACGATCAATTTAATTTGAAAGTCCAAAGAGATTTGTGATGATACAAGTTATATTAATGCTCTTTCTGAAACAAAAGATTTGTGCCATTGTTTCAGATTAATTATACTGCACCATTTAATATAATTTTCTTCTTCAATTGAAGATTAATTAAAGCTGTGCTCCAGGAAACAATGAGTAAAGAAACAGACAAAGCTCGCATTTCCTTGTCTTGGAGCTGGTAATGAGCACTGTCACACAGATACCAAGGGACGCTTTTCCAAACAATGATATAAAGGCTAGCATAAATTACAGTAATACAAAGTGGCAACATCACACAGACTGAATTTCAGATAAGAGAGAATTTGGAGCTGCAATTAAACATAGCAGAGCAGGAACAGCATAAAACTGGTAGAAAATTAAAATAAAAGTATTATCAGATCTAATGTCACTCTTGTTAAATCATGAATTTAGCTGTCTCTCAAACACCGAAACATAATGCTGGCTGACATGAGTTCAAACAGCTTTCTGAGCAGCACACCCACCAGGGGTGTCAGCACCTTCTTTTATTTGTTTAGCAAGATGTGGAGTTGCAAGGCCTGCATTTATTGACGACCATCCCTAAATTGCCCTTGAGAAGGTGGCGGTGAGCAGCTGTGGTAGTCACCACTGTTGTATTGTGTATACTGCATACGAGGGTATTACGATAAGGCCCCTGTACTACAGGTACGGGGTTAGATCTCTGCCTGCTGGCTCCGCCCAGTAGGCGGAGTATAAATGTGTGTACTCTCCGAGCTGCAGCCATTTCGGCGGCAGCTGCGGGAGGCTCCACATCTCTGCGTAATAAAGCCTCGATTACTTTCTACTCGTGCCTCGTCGTAATTGATAGTGCGTCAGCAGCCTTCTTGAATCTTTCAGTCAATGTGATTACAGGTACTCCCTGACAAGATTCTGACACAGCGATGCTAAAGGATTGGAGATATATTTTCAAGTCAGGATGGTGTGTGCTCCAAAGGGGAACTGGTAGGTGGTGGAATTTCTATGCCCCAATTGCCTGTGTTGTCCTGGATGGTAGAGGTCGTGGGTTTGTAAGGTTTATTGAAGGAACGTTTCGCAAGTTGCTCAAATGCCTCTTTTGTACGTAGATGGTACGTGTGGTGAATGTATACGACTAGTAATTCATCAGTGTATTAGTATCATGTTCTGCCATTGTGTTACAGCTATGTTATGTTGTTGACCTTGTGGGCTCCTTCTATGGGCCATTGTGTGGCTTCACCCACAGGGGGATATGTTGGGGCATGTACGGGCTCTGCCCATGGCTCCTCCCCTTGAAAGGAAGTATAAAGAGCAGTTGACCTGTAGGAGGTTCACAGTATTGTACCAGTCGCAGGCAGGCACTGTTCTAAGCTGATTAAAACCTTGGTTTGCTTCTACTCGTGTCTTTGAGTGAATTGATGGTCACATCAGTACGCACTGCTGCAATGGTGCGCCAGTGGTTGTGGGAATGGATGTTTAAGATGGTGAATGGATGGGATATTCAGATTCAGAAAGTGAGGTGCGTGAGGCTGTTGCTTTGAGCCAACTTTCCCAATTTTGGCACAAGTCTCCACATGTTAGTGAGGAGGACTTTGCAAGATTAGTTGGGCTTGATGTGCCTTTAATGTGTTCAGTGCCTAGGTCATTGCTGAGTGGCCCAGCCAGTTTTATTCATATTGTTGCTTGCAGTGGTTTGATATCTGAGTGGCTTGCTGAACCATTCTGAGGACCTTGAGTCAAGCACATTGCTGTGAGATAAAAATAGAAAATGCTGGATCTACTCAGCGGGTCTGGCAGCTTCTATGAAGAGAGAAACAAAGTTAATATTTCAGGTCATGACCTTTCTGACATTGCTGTGAATTTGGTAGGCCAGAGATGGTAAGGATGGCAGATTTCCTTCCTGAAGCACATGGTGAACCAGGTGGGTTTTTTAGATTCTTTCACGGGATTTGGGCATCGCTGGCTAGGCCAGCATTAATTACAAAATCCTAATTGCCCTTGAGAAGGTGGTAGTGAGCTGCCTTCTTGAGTACACCCACAGAAGTTCCAGGATTTTTACCCAGTGCATTGAACGAATGGCGATATAGTTCCAAGTCAGAATGCTGTGTGGCTTGGAGGGGAACTTGCACGTGGCGATGTTCCAATGCATCTTCTGCCCCTCAAGACGGTGGAGGCTGCATATTTGGAAGGTGTCGTCGAAGGACAAATGGTGAATTGTTGCAGTGCATCTTGAGTGTGGTACATGCTGCTGCCACTGTGTGTCGGTGGTGGAAGGAGTGAATGTTTAAGATGGTGGATGCGGTGCCAATCAAATAGACTGTTACATCCTGGTGTTGAGCTTCTTGAGTGTTGTTGGAGCTACACTCATCCAGGCAATTGAAGAGTATTCCATCTCACTCCTGTGCCTTTAGTTGGCTGACAGGCTTTGGGGAATCAGCAGGTGGTGACTCTCCCCAGGATTCCCAGTCTCTGACCTGGTCTCGTAGCTATTGTATTTATATGGCTAGTCCAGTTCAGCTTCCAATCAATGGTAACCCTGGGATTTTACGACAATCTGGCAGGTTCATGGCTCTGATTACCAATACAAGCTTTAATTTCAGATTTTTATTCAATTAACCGAATTTAAATTCCCCAGATGTGATGGTGGAATCTGAACTCATGTCTCCAGAATATTAATTTAGACCTCTGGATTACCAGCCATGCCTACCTGCTGGATTTGAGGGCAGATTGTGATTACCCCCCATTTCCATTGAGCCATTTATTAAAAATGTCTACAATCTGCAGCTAAGTTAACAAACACTTTCGCATTTTTACTGGTTAAATAGGTTGTTAGCTGCTTGGGGTGGATTAAAATACCCTAAGTGTCAGGTGTATCGTCTTTTCATTGCTGCTAATGAAACTACTGTCTCAAGAGGTGCACGCTTCAAAACTCTGCAATCCTGAGAGCCATAGGTTCAAAAATGTTCAAATCCAATCGAATTTAATTGTTTGACTTTATATTCTCTTCTGAAATGTTGGCTTAACAACAGTTTTATATGCCGGCAAATTAATTGCTATTTTAGTTTAAGATTTAGGCACATAGTGTATGGATGGATGACATTGCTGGGTGACATTGAGTAATGTGTTGCATGCATGGCATGCAGATTGGTGGGGGAAATCTTTCTAATCCTCAAAATAATATATTAGGTATTTATTGCTTAATATAATCCGATGGACCAGGCCTTGTGCACTGGCAATTTGCCAGCTGAAACCAACTTCAGAAAAACAGGATTAACACTTGCTTGCAATTAACATTTCTCCACTTTTTCTACTTTTTTTGCCTCTTGTCATGTTTTACCGGAGCCGCTGCGTAGACCCTCTGGTTAGCTCAACAGAATGGTCAGGACTTTCCACCCACCTCATCGCCACAGTGTGGGGGAGGTGCCCCCCCGCCCCCCCCCCCCCCCCCCCCCCCCCCCAGCGGGAGGTTATCTGGACCGCTGGGCTTGCTCTGCCACCACACGCTTGTGTCCAGAGAGCCGGCTTCCCTTTTCCAGATGTTACCCGTTTCCCTCCCTGTCTGCCAAAGTTCTGCTGTAATCGTTGTCCCATCATTGCGGTCATCGTCTCCTTTCTGTACACGTCTCATTAACCCTTGCTTTTGCCTTTCAATATATTCTCACTCGCCATCGAGTCACTGCTGCCTCCACCCAAACCATACATTTCCCTCCCATTTCCATTCTCATTTTCTCCCTGGATCTGTATTTGCATAAAAGCTATTTGTAGGATCCAAGCAAATGGCCATGAGGAAGAGATATTGGATATGGAACCAAAAGGTTTAATACACAAATGACATGTTACACTCACCACTTCCCGAAGGGTCAGGGTTTGTATGTCCACAGAGCTCCCCAGTTAAAGGTTTAACCTCACGACCTCACCGTGGAAGATCATATTCAGGTGAGGCCACAGGGAACCTAATGGTCTCGACCCCATGACCTCTATGCGGGTTATAACTGTATTCAGCTTCCTATGATGGCAAAAGGTCAAACATTGGGCCTGATTCTAACTCTATGTACGTGGGTGGATTTTGAATTAGATCTTGTCCGGCCCGTTAATTCTGTTTCTCACACCACAAATGCAGCCTGACTTGCTGAGTGTTTCCACCAATTTTCTGCTTTTAATTTAGACTTTTTCAGTAAACATTAGTCATTGAAAACTGCCAGTTTGCTGCCTGTGTGTCAGTCTGACTACCTGTGTGTCAGTCTGGCTGCCTGTGTGCCAGTCTGGCTGCCTGTGTGTCAGTCTGCTCCCTGTGTGCCAGTCTGACTACCTGTGTGTCAGTCTGACTACCTGTGTGTCAGTCTGGCTCCCTGTGCATCAGTCTGGCTGCCTGTGTGTCAGTCTGCTCCCTGTGTGCCAGTCTGACTACCTGTGTGTCAGTCTGACTACCTGTGTGTCAGTCTCACTACCTGTGCGTCAGTCTGGCTGCCTGTGCGTCAGTCTGGCTCCCTGTGTGTCAGTCTGGCTGCCTGTGTGTCAGTCTGGCTGCCTGTGTGTCAGTCTGGCTGCCTGTGTGCCATTCTGGCTGCCTGTGTGTCAGTCTGGCTCCCTGTGTGTCAGTCTGGCAGCCTGTGTGTCAGTCTGGCTGCCTGTGTGTCAGTCTGGCTGCCTGTGTGTCAGTCTGGGTGCCTGTGTGCCAATCTGGCTGCCTGTGTGCCAATCTGGCTGCCTGTGTGCCAGTCTGGCTGCCTGTGTGCCAGTCTGGCTGCCTGTGTGTCAGTCTGGCTGCCTGTGTGTCAGTCTGGCTGCCTGTGTGTCAGTCTGGCTGCCTGTGTGTCAGTCTGGCTGCCTGTGTGTCAGTCTGGGTGCCTGTGTGCCAATCTGGCTGCCTGTGTGCCAATCTGGCTGCCTGTATGCCAGTCTGGCTGCCTGTGTGCCAGTCTGGCTCCCTGTGGGTCAGTCTGGCTGCCTGTGTGTCAGTCTGGCTGCCTGTGTGTCAGTCTGGCTGCCTGTGTGTCAGTCTGCTCCCTGTGTGCCAGTCTGACTACCTGTGTGTCAGTCTGACTACCTGTGTGTCAGTCTCACTACCTGTGCGTCAGTCTGGCTGCCTGTGCGTCAGTCTGGCTCCCTGTGTGTCAGTCTGGCTGCCTGTGTGTCAGTCTGGCTGCCTGTGTGTCAGTCTGGCTGCCTGTGTGCCATTCTGGCTGCCTGTGTGTCAGTCTGGCTCCCTGTGTGTCAGTCTGGCTGCCTGTGTGTCAGTCTGGCTGCCTGTGTGTCAGTCTGGCTGCCTGTGTGTCAGTCTGGGTGCCTGTGTGCCAATCTGGCTGCCTGTGTGCCAATCTGGCTGCCTGTGTGCCAGTCTGGCTGCCTGTGTGCCAGTCTGGCTGCCTGTGTGTCAGTCTGGCTGCCTGTGTGTCAGTCTGGCTGCCTGTGTGCCATTCTGGCTGCCTGTGTGTCAGTCTGGCTGCCTGTGTGTCAGTCTGGCTGCCTGTGTGTCAGTCTGGCTGCCTGTGTGTCAGTCTGGCTGCCTGTGTGTCAGTCTGGGTGCCTGTGTGCCAATCTGGCTGCCTGTGTGCCAATCTGGCTGCCTGTGTGCCAGTCTGGCTGCCTGTGTGCCAGTCTGGCTGCCTGTGTGTCAGTGTGGCTCCCTGTGGGTCAGTCTGGCTGCCTGTGTGTCAGTCTGGCTGCCTGTGTGTCAGTCTGGCTGCCTGTGTGTCAGTCTGCTGGCTGTGTGTCAGTCTGGCTGCCTGTGTGTCATTCTGGCTGCCTGTGTGCCAGTCTGGCTGCCTGTGTGTCAGTCTGGCTGCCTGTGTGTCAGTCTGGCTCCCTGTGTGTCAGTCTGGCTGCCTGTGTGTCAGTCTGGCTCCCTGTGTGTCAGTCTGGCTGCCTGTGTGTCAGTCTGGCTGCCTGTGTGTCAGTCTGGCTGCCTGTGTGTCAGTCTGGCTGCCTGTGTGCCAGTCTGGCTGCCTGTGTGTCAGTCTGGCTGCCTGTGCGGCAGTCTGGCTGCCTGTGTGTCAGTCTGGCTGCCTGTGTGTCAGTCTGGCTGCCTGTGTGCCAGTCTCGTTGCCTGTGTGTCAGTCTGGCTGCCTGTGTGTCAGTCTGGCTGCCTGTGTGTCAGTCTGGCTCCCTGTGTGTCAGTCTGGTTGGCTGTGTGTCAGTCTGCTGCCTGTGTGTCAGTCTGGTTGGCTGTGTGTCAGTCTGCTGCCTGTGTGTCAGTCTGGCTGCCTGTGTGTCAGTCTGGCTGCCTGTGTGCCAGTCTCGTTACCTGTGTGCCAGTCTGCTGGCTGTGTGTCAGTCTGGCTGCCTGTGTGTCAGTCTGGCTGCCTGTGTGTCAGTCTGGCTGCCTGTGTGTCAGTCTGGCTCACTGTGTGTCAGTCTGGCTGCCTGTGTGTCAGTCTGGCTGCCTGTGTGTCAGTCTGCTGCCTGTGTGTCAGTCTGGCTGCCTGTGTGTCAGTCTGGCTGCCTGTGTGTCAGTCTGGCTGCCTGTCCGTCAGTCTGATGCCTGTGTGTCAGTCTGGCTGCCTGTGTGTCAGTCTGGCTCCCTGTGTGTCAGTCTGGCTCTCTGTGGGTCAGTCTGCTGCCTGTGTGTCAGTCTGGCTGCCTGTGTGTCAGTCTGGCTGCCTGTGTGTCAGTCTGGCTGCCTGTGTGTCAGTCTGGCTGCCTGTGTGTCGGTCTGGCTGCCTGTGTGCCAGTCTGGCTCCCTGTGTGCCAGCCTGGTTGGCTGTGTGTCAGTCTGGCTGCCTGTGTTTCAGTCTGGCTGCCTGTGTGTCAGTCTGGCTGCCTGTGTGTCGGTCTGGCTGCCTGTGTGCCAGTCTGGCTCCCTGTGTGCCAGTCTGGTTGGCTGTGTGTCAGTCTGGCTGCCTGTGTGTCAGTCTGCTGCCTGTGTGTCAGTCTGCTGCCTGTGTGCCAGTCTCGTTGCCTGTGTGTCAGTCTGGCTGCCTGTGTGCCAGTCTCGTTGCCTGTGTGTCAGACTGGCTGCCTGTGTGTCAGTCTGGGTGCCTGTGTGCCAATCTGGCTGCCTGTGTGTCAGTCTGGCTGCCTGTGTGTCAGTCTGGCTCCCTGTGTGTCAGTCTGGCTGTCTGTGTGTCAGTCTGGCTGCCTGTGTGTCAGTCTGGCTGCCTGTGTGTCAGTCTGGCTCCCTGTGTGCCAGCCTGGTTGGCTGTGTGTCAGTCTGCTGCCTGTGTGTCAGTCTGCTGCCTGTGTGTCAGTCTGGCTGCCTGTGCGTAGGTCTGGCTGGCTGTGTGTCATTCTGGCTGCCTGTGTGTCAGTCTGGCTGCCTGTGTGTCAGTCTGGCTCCCTGTGTGTCAGTCTGGCTGGCTGTGTGTCAGTCTGGCTGCCTGTGTGTCAGTCTGGCTGCCTGTGTGTCAGTCTGTCTGCCTGTGTGTCAGTCTGGCTGCCTGTGTTTCATTCTGACTGCCTGTGTGTCAGTCTGGCTGCCTGTGTGTCAGTCTGGCTGCCTGTGTGTCAGTCTGATGCCTGTGTGTCAGTCTGATGCCTGTGTGTCAGTCTGGCTGCCTGTGTGTCAGTCTGGCTGCCTGTGTGTCAGTCTGATGCCTGTGTGTCAGTCTGATGCCTGTGTGTCAGTCTGGCTGCCTGTGTGTCAGTCTGGCTGCCTGTGTGTCAGTCTGGCTGCCTATGTGCCAGTCTGGCTCCCTGTGCGTCAGTCTGCTGCCTGTGCGCCAGTTTGGCTGCCTGTGTGCCAGTCTGGCTGCCTGTGTGCCAGTCTGGCTGCCTGTGCGCCAGTCTGCTGCCTGTCCGTCAGTCTGGCTGCCTGTGTGTCAGTCTGGTTGGCTGTGTGTCAGTCTGGCTGCCTGTGTGTCAGTCTGGCTGCCTGTGTGTCAGTCTGTCTGCCTGTGTGTCAGTCTGGCTGCCTGTGTGTCATTCTGGCTGCCTGTGTGTCAGTCTGGCTGCCTGTGTGTCAGTCTGACTACCTGTGTGTCAGTCTGGCTGCCTGTGTGTCAGTCTGGCTCCCTGTGTGCCAGCCTGGTTGGCTGTGTGTCAGTCTGCTGCCTGTGTGTCAGTCTGCTGCCTGTGTGTCAGTCTGGCTGCCTGTGCGTAGGTCTGGCTGGCTGTGTGTCATTCTGGCTGCCTCTGTGTCAGTCTGGCTGCCTGTGTGTCAGTCTGGCTCCCTGTGTGTCAGTCTGGCTGGCTGTGTGTCAGTCTGGCTGCCTGTGTGTCAGTCTGGCTGCCTGTGTGTCAGTCTGTCTGCCTGTGTGTCAGTCTGGCTGCCTGTGTGTCATTCTGGCTGCCTGTGTGTCAGTCTGGCTGCCTGTGTGTCAGTCTGGCTGCCTGTGTGTCAGTCTGATGCCTGTGTGTCAGTCTGATGCCTGTGTGTCAGTCTGGCTGCCTGTGTGTCAGTCTGGGTGCCTGTGTGCCAATCTGGCTGCCTGTGTGCCAATCTGGCTGCCTGTGTGCCAGTCTGGCTGCCTGTGTGCCAGTCTGGCTGCCTGTGTGTCAGTCTGGCTGCCTGTGTGTCAGTCTGGCTGCCTGTGTGCCATTCTGGCTGCCTGTGTGTCAGTCTGGCTCCCTGTGTGTCAGTCTGGCTGCCTGTGTGTCAGTCTGGCTGCCTGTGTGTCAGTCTGGGTGCCTGTGTGCCAATCTGGCTGCCTGTGTGCCAATCTGGCTGCCTGTGTGCCAGTCTGGCTGCCTGTGTGCCAGTCTGGCTGCCTGTGTGTCAGTGTGGCTCCCTGTGGGTCAGTCTGGCTGCCTGTGTGTCAGTCTGGCTGCCTGTGTGTCAGTCTGGCTGCCTGTGTGTCAGTCTGCTGGCTGTGTGTCAGTCTGGCTGCCTGTGTGTCATTCTGGCTGCCTGTGTGCCAGTCTGGCTGCCTGTGTGTCAGTCTGTCTGCCTGTGTGTCAGTCTGGCTGCCTGTGTGTCAGTCTGGCTCACTGTGTGTCAGTCTGGCTCCCTGTGTGTCAGTCTGGCTGCCTGTGTGTCAGTCTGGCTGCCTGTGTGTCAGTCTGCTGCCTGTGTGTCAGTCTGGCTGCCTGTGTGTCAGTCTGGCTGCCTGTGTGTCAGTCTGGCAGCCTGTGTGTCAGTCTGGCTCACTGTGTGTCAGTCTGGCTCCCTGTGTGTCAGTCTGGCTGCCTGTGTGTCAGTCTGGCTGCCTGTGTGTCAGTCTGCTGCCTGTGTGTCAGTCTGGCTGCCTGTGTGTCAGTCTGGCTCCCTGTGTGTCAGTCTGGCTGCCTGTGTGTCAGTCTGGCTCCCTGTGTGTCAGTCTGGCTCTCTGTGGGTCAGTCTGCTGCCTGTGTGTCAGTCTGGCTGCCTGTGTGTCAGTCTGGCTGCCTGTGTGCCAGTCTGGCTGCCTGTGCGTCAGTCTGGCTGCCTGTGTGTCAGTCTGCTGCCTGTGTGTCAGTCTGGCTGCCTGTGTGTCAGTCTGGCTGCCTGTGTGTCGGTCTGGCTGCCTGTGTGCCAGTCTGGCTCCCTGTGTGCCAGCCTGGTTGGCTGTGTGTCAGTCTGGCTGCCTGTGTTTCAGTCTGGCTGCCTGTGTGTCAGTCTGGCTGCCTGTGTGTCAGTCTGGCTGCCTGTGTGCCAGTCTGGCTCCCTGTGTGCCAGTCTGGTTGGCTGTGTGTCAGTCTGGCTGCCTGTGTGTCAGTCTGCTGCCTGTGTGTCAGTCTGCTGCCTGTGTGCCAGTCTGGCTGCCTGTGTGTCAGTCTGGCTGCCTGTGTGCCAGTCTCGTTGCCTGTGTGTCAGACTGGCTGCCTGTGTGTCAGTCTGGGTGCCTGTGTGCCAATCTGGCTGCCTGTGTGTCAGTCTGGCTGCCTGTGTGTCAGTCTGGCTCCCTGTGTGTCAGTCTGGCTGTCTGTGTGTCAGTCTGGCTGCCTGTGTGTCAGTCTGGCTGCCTGTGTGTCAGTCTGGCTCCCTGTGTGCCAGCCTGGTTGGCTGTGTGTCAGTCTGCTGCCTGTGTGTCAGTCTGCTGCCTGTGTGTCAGTCTGGCTGCCTGTGCGTAGGTCTGGCTGGCTGTGTGTCATTCTGGCTGCCTCTGTGTCAGTCTGGCTGCCTGTGTGTCAGTCTGGCTCCCTGTGTGTCAGTCTGGCTGGCTGTGTGTCAGTCTGGCTGCCTGTGTGTCAGTCTGGCTGCCTGTGTGTCAGTCTGTCTGCCTGTGTGTCAGTTTGGCTGCCTGTGTGTCAGTCTGGCTGCCTGTGTGTCAGTCTGGCTGCCTGTGTGTCAGTCTGTCTGCCTGTGTGTCAGTCTGGCTGCCTGTGTGTCAGTCTGGCTGCCTGTGTGTCAGTCTGGCTCCCTGTGTGTCAGTCTGGCTCCCTGTGTGTCATTCTGGCTGCCTGTGTGTCAGTCTGGCTGCCTGTGTGTCAGTCTGGCTGCCTGTGTGTCAGTCTGATGCCTGTGTGTCAGTCTGATGCCTGTGTGTCAGTCTGGCTGCCTGTGTGTCAGTCTGGCTGCCTGTGTGTCAGTCTGGCTGCCTGTGTGCCAGTCTGGCTCCCTGTGCGTCAGTCTGCTGCCTGTGCGCCAGTTTGGCTGCCTGTATGCCAGTCTGGCTGCCTGTGTGCCAGTCTGGCTGCCTGTGTGCCAGTCTGCTGCCTGTCCGTCAGTCTGGCTGCCTGTGTGTCAGTCTGGTTGGCTGTGTGTCAGTCTGGCTGCCTGTGTTTCAGTCTGGCTGCCTGTGCGTCAGTCTGGCTGCCTGTGTGTCAGTCTGGCTGCCTGTGTGTCAGTCTGGCTCCCTGTGTGTCAGTCTGGCTGGCTGTGTGCTTGTCTGGTTGGCTGTGTGTCAGTCTGGCTGCCTGTGTGCTAGTCTGGTTGGCTGTGTGTCAGTCTGGCTGCCTGTGTGACATTCTGGCTCCCTGTGTGTCAGTCTGGCTGCCTGTGTGTCAGTCTGGCTGCCTGTATGTCAGTCTGGCTGCCTGTGTGTCAGTCTGGCTGCCTGTGTGTCAGTCTGGCTGCCTGTGTGTCAGTCTGGCTGCCTGTGTGTCAGTCTGGCTGCCTGTGTGTCAGTCTGGCTCCCTGTGTGTCAGTCTGGCTCCCTGTGTGTCAGTCTGGCTGGCTGTGTGCTAGTCTGGTTGGCTGTGTGTCAGTCTGGCTGCCTGTGTGACATTCTGGCTGCCTGTATGTCAGTCTGCTGCCTGTGCGTCAGTCTGGCTGCCTGTGTGCTAGTCTGGCTGCCTGTGTGCTAGTCTGGTTGGCTGTGTGTCAGTCTGGCTCCCTGTGTGTCAGTCTGCTGCCTGTGTGCTAGTCTGGCTGCCTGTGTGCTAGTCTGGTTGGCTGTGTGTCAGTCTGCTGTCTGTGTGTCACCCCAGTCTGTGTATCGTTGAATGAATTGCCAAATTTACAAAACCCTGCAAGTCACTTGAGGGTTGCAACGAACTCTGCAATATTTTCACCTTCTAACTGATTCCTTTCAAAATAAATCTCTGCAATAATCAAGGGCTTTGGTGAATCATGATCTTCTAATATTTTCACCAGTTCTTGATATGAGTTCTCTCTAGAGATATTTGGCTCTATAGCAAAATTTGCTCCTTAGCAAATTAAACGTTTTGCTTCCGGGATACAGGGATCTTCATCTCTTCCGAAATTTTGTTGGCTTGAATATAATAATGCAATCTCTCTGAATATGCCTTCCAATATCCTGAGTCCTCATCAAAAGAGCCCATCATGCCAGAATTATCCGCCAATTTTCATAGTATTGGAATGCTCTCCCCCTAGCAGTGTTGCTGGTGAACGGAAGTGAGGTGATGGGGGAGAAGGCCGAGAGGGGTGGCCAGGGGGAGGGGGAAGAGGGAAGGGGAGGTGGGGGAGAGTTTGTTGCGACGTGGCAGGGGGTGAGAGATGACATGGTCAGGAGCAGAGAAAGGGGCCATCTGGGATCGGCTAGGTATATGGTGGAATCAAGGGGCGGGAGTTAAGTGGGGTAGATGACAGACGGTAAAGGGGATTGGATGCGTAAACCTCCACTAAGGCTGATAACGTAAAAGGTCGAGGTTGTTTGCGCACCTCAGGAGCTTGAAAGCGGGGGTGGTCTTTCTGCAGGAGACGCACCTCCGCGTGAAGGACCAGGTTAGGTTAAGGAAGGGGTGGGTTGGGCAGGTTTTTCATTCAGGGTTTGATTTGAAATCGTGGGGTGTGGCGATTTTACTGAGCAGAAAATGGGATTTCTGAGTGCGAAGGAGGTGAGGGACCCGGGTGGGAGATATGTGATTGTGAGTGGGGTATTGGAAGGTGCACTGGTGGTGTTGGTAAATGGGTCTGCCCCAAATTGGGATGATGTGGGTTTTATGAAGGGGTTGCTGGCAACGATCCCAGATTTGGCCACGTATCAATTGATCATGGGAGGAGATTTTAACTGTGCCCTGGAGCCGAAGGTGGATAGATCGAGCCCCAGGTCGATGGGTAGGGTACAAATGGCGAGGGAGCTGGGGGGGGGGTGGTTTATGGAGAGGATGGGTATTGTGGACCCTGTCGCTTTCAAAACTCAGGGGGAAGGAAGTATTCCTTCTTTTCACACGTCTATAAGGTGTATCCGAGGATTGATTATTTTGTAGTGAGTCGGGAGACTTTGGTTGGAGTGGAGGGGGCAGAGTATGTGGGGATAGTTATCTCGGACCATGCGCCCCACTGGCTGGAGATTCGGTAGATTTGGTTTAGATCGGGATGAGAGCAGAGGCCAGGGTGGAGGTTTGACTCGGGGTTGTTGGCGGATGGAGGTTTTGTGATAAGGTGCGGGCGGCTATTAAGGAGTATGTGGAGCTAAATCAGAATGGGGAGGTGTCGGCGGCCATTATTTGGGACGCACTGAAGGCAGTGGTCCGGGGGGGAAATGATTTTGTTTAAGGCTCGTGCGGATAGGGGAAGGAGGGAGGAACATGACCGTCTCGTGAGCGAGATAGGGGAGGTGGCCGGGGAATATTCGAGGGTGCCCACCGTGGAGGGATTGGCGAGGAGGAAAAAGTTGCACGCGTAGTTTGATAGGCTGACAATGGGGAGGGCGGTAGGGCAACTGCATAGGGCAAGGGGGGTGCAATATGAGTATGGGGAGGAGGCGAGCCGTATGCTGGCGCACCAGCTGTGAAGGCAGGCTCCGTTCAGGGAAATACTGAGGACATGGATTGGGGCTGGGAATGTGGTGTCGAAGCCAGGGAGGACAAACAAGGCGTTTAGGGAATATTACCAGGGATTTTACAAGGGTCTGGTTTAGCTCACTGAGCTAAATTGCTGGCCTTTAAAGCAGACCAAGCAGGCCAGCAGCACGGTTCAATTCCCGCACCAGCCTCCCCGGACAGGCGCCGGAATGTGGCGACTAGGGGCTTTTCGCAGTAACTTCATTGAAGCCTGCTCGTGACAACAAGCGATTTTCATTTCATTTTTTTCATTTCAGATGGACCCGGGGGAGAGGTAGGGGACATAGGGTGGTTTCTGGATGAGCTGGAGTTTCCACAAGTGGAGGAAGCAAAAAAGCAGGCATTGGAGGAGCCTCTGGGGCTGAGGGAGGTGCTGGATAGTATCAGGGGAATAGTCTTGCATTATTCAATATGACAGAAAATAAGGAAGGTTTAATGAGTATTTCATCCTGGGGTTTACATTGACCATAAACTGAACTGGGCGAGCCATATAAATATGTGGCTGCACGAACAGGTCAGACGCAAGGAATTCTATGATGAGTAATTCGCCTCCTGACGCCCCCAAAACCTGTCTAAAAGCACAAGTCAGGAGTGTGCTGGAATGCTCCTCACTTACCTGGATGAGTGCAGCTCCATCAACACTCAAGAAGCTCGACACCATCCAGAACAAAGCAGCCCGCTTGATTGACACCCTCATCTACAAACAGTGGCTCCATCCAATGCCAACACACAATGGCAGCAGTGTAAATGGTTTTGGCACCAAATCACAGACTGTTGTTTTCATTTTCCAGCTGTTGGCAAGCAAGGCGAGTGAACTGTGAAGATGAGTGGTTTTCATAAAAGTAAGAGATGGTCAGAGACTGAAATAGGGAGTTTACCTATTGGACAGGATCCCACAACAGAATCTGCTGGAGAGAGCTACTCAGGACAGTACAGACAGGACAGGGCAATGCTAGTCTTGGCCCTGTACAGGGCCTCTGCTTAACAGCCTACAAAGAAGAAGCTTAACCAGGAACAAAACAGTATAAAGATGATTTC
The DNA here is from genome assembly GCF_902713615.1 of Scyliorhinus canicula. Taxonomy (NCBI): domain Eukaryota; kingdom Metazoa; phylum Chordata; class Chondrichthyes; order Carcharhiniformes; family Scyliorhinidae; genus Scyliorhinus; species Scyliorhinus canicula. The sequence goes on along the minus strand of NC_052149.1, from coordinate 192,966,859 downwards.
TTGAAGTGCATGTGCATTTTCTGCAGGGAGGTATAGGCAAATGAAAGAAGTTTCAGATTTTGAAAGAGAAATGATGGGTGAAAGATTTCTTTGGAGGTTGAGACCCCAGAGTCAGTTATTAACTTAAAGCTGACTCCAAATTAAAAGTCTACGCTGCTGTAGCTGACTTGTAATACCACATTAAAAACACACCCAAGGTCCATGAGGCTGTTAACATTCTGGTGTAGCATCTTCCATGAGTATCCAGTGCTGAGTAAAACAAGCATTTTGTTGACACTACCCTTCATGACGACTTACGTTTTCATCAAGATGAAGACAGCACGAAGGAACTGGATGATGTCTGCATCTGGTATGAACATTGCCCTCTCCTTTGAACCTGATTCAAGTGAGATCATAAGAACCAAGCAGGCTCCCCTTTTGCATTAAAGAAGGTCGGCCGACGTGGGTCCCAAAGGTCGGCTGGTTGGCAAAAGTGGATCCCGGGAAAAAAAGTTTGAAAAACTGGAGGTCCATCTAGAAACTCCTCCTGCAGAAAGCCATCAGTCAGCCTCATCTTTGCCGTACCTTGGAGAGAATTTGGAGATTTTTCTCACTGAAATCGTGTCCCTTCTTTGACTGTCCTTGTCCCTTTTTAGGCCGTCTGTGTCAGATCAGCACTGCTACATTTTCTTGAAAAGTGAGACAAGCTAAACATGAGCCATCGAAATGCAGCTAGCTAACTGTGAACTGGGTGATCGAAGCACTTCTTTCCCCCTTCCTACTGTTCCCTTCACTCACTGATGCAATCTTCAGCGAGGACTGGCAATGCTGTTCTTTGATTTTGAAGCAATCACTGCAGAGAACTCGGGCGGAATTCTCCGCTCCCCACGTGGCGTGGGAGAATCGTGGGAGGGCCTCCCGACATTTTTCACGACCCCCTGGCGCCCCCAGCGATTCTCCCCCCCGCTCGGAAAAATCGCCGCACGCCGTTTTTCATGGCCCCTCACCGCGGCACAGCAGCGGGCACTGGACGTAGTCGGTGGGCCGGAGGAAAGGGCAATCACTGGGGTCGGGAGAGAAAGTGAGACCCTGATGAGTTGCGGTTCCCTGTGGCACGTATGTCACCCAACCCGAATACAACCTTCACACTACCCTCAACCCCACACCACCCTCACCAACACCATCCTCTCCCCACATGCCCCCACTGTCCACGGCCCACAGTCGAATCATGCGTCTCGCCTTGTGTCTTGCAAGAGCTGCTGATGAAGGGGCGGGTTCGTCTGGTGTCCCCTCGCCCCCAGCCACAGCCACAGTCAGAGCCACAGCCCCGGTGCCATGCAGCGAAGAGAATACCAACATTGAGATATGTTGTGGTGGTGATATGCCGGTGCACAGTTCTGTATATAGTTAGCGATGCGACCTCCAACCAGCTGGTGGCGATAGAGATCTATCATGTGATTCGAGACACCCGCCAGTAAGACGTACAAGAGGATAGTCGCACTAAGAGTAGCTCCAGCGGGATTCATTGAATTAATTGATTAGCCATTGTCTGCATTACAGTTTGTTAGTTATCTTTCCACGTGTTTGTTCAGAAATCATCTTTCTCGTTAAAGGACTAGATGTTCTGTGTACATCATTACACGGCCATAACACAGAACGCAACACCCGAGGCCCAGGAAACCCCAGAGATTGAGTCCGAGGATGACTCTGACTTCCTGTCACAGCTGTCTCCAACACCCTCCACCATCCCAGAGACAGCCACCTCGGTTGGGCACATTACTGAAGAGGCTTCTCGGACACTCTCTGGTGCTCACCACACAAATGTTCTGATACAGCAGGTGGGGATAGGAACTCTCAAGGGGGCGGATGGTTGAAGGGTGGGCCGACCCCAGGGACTAGCTGCCGTTCAGATGGGTTTCGGACAGTCCCATCGATCGTGGCGATGTAGTCACAGAGTCAGGGACTACATGAGGGGTTGTTAGCGAGCATCCAGCACCTGCAGGTGCAGGTGGAGGAGTCCAGCTGCATGCACGGGCAGGAGGTGGTGCTGGCCATGCGTGACACCCAGGCCAGCACCGCACGGTGGAGGCCTTGGGGGGGGGTGAGGATTTCGGCCATGGATCAGCATGTCCAAGCCTGGGGCAATCTGTGCAGGCGGTGGCCAAGGCCCAGAACAGGGCTGCCCTCTCACAGGCAGCCATGTGCCAGAGTCACCTGAACATTGCAGCGACGCTCCCGAGCATGGCCCTGTCACAGCGAGCTATGGCTGAGAGCGTCGGCGGCATTGCCCAGGCACTCGCTGACATGGCACAGAAGCAGAGGAAGGTGGCCCAGTCCCAGATGGAGATGGCGCAGTCCCAGCATGATGTGGTACAGTCCCAGACAGAGGTGAGCCATTCCCTGTGCTCCATGGCCACAAGCATGCAGATACTGGTCGAGACGGCAGCGGGCCTCCAGGACTGGCAGTGCCAGATGGCAGGGAGCCTCTGGGATTTGCTCCCCTCACACTCCCACCCCATGGAGTAGCCCGGGGGCCATCGGGCACTCTAAGGGAAGAGGAGGTGATGGGGCCTGCGCCTCCTGCAGGGAAGGTGCCAGAACACCAAAACACCTCAAACTCCCCCTCTCCTGTCCCTGATGCATCTGGTGGACAGCGGGCAGAACAGGATGGCACCATACCACCTGGAACACCCAAGCAGCAGCCAGGCCCATCCAGGCCCAGTCGCCCCAGAAGACAGCCGCCTAAGTGGACTGAGGTCACAAGGCATAAATCACAGCAGGCCTCCTCCACTCCTGCTGTACCATCTGGAGATCCACCTACAAGTAGCATTATAATCTTCATTAGTGTCACAAGTAGGCTCACATTAACACTGCAATGAAGTTACTGTGAGAATCCCCTAGTCACCACATTCTGGCACCTGTTCGGGTATACGGAGAGAGAATTCAGAATGTCCAATTCACCTAAAAAGCACATCTTTCAGGACTTATGGGAGGAAACCGGAGTACCTGGTGGATACCCACGCAGACACGGGGGAGAGAATGTGAAGACTGACCCAAGCGGGAATCGAATCTGGGACCCTGATGCTGTGAAGCAATAGTGCTAACCACTGTGCTACCATGCCACTGCAATCCATTTGCTATCTTTTTCTTTGTGCTCTAATGGTTTTCCATAAGGTCAGGGGTAGTTTCATTGATGCCAGCCTCTTTGTGAATCCATAACTTTACAGGTATGTATCTCTTTAAGTTAAAAATGTGTAATTGCTATGCATTCTGAAGTAAATTGTGGGTCCACGTACAAGTCACGTTAAAAATAAAAATCCTGGGTTTGCTTAACAGATCAATTAACAAGGCAGAGAGTGGAATCAATGGGTTCTTGGACAGTCGGAGAAGAAAGAGATTGCAATTTGAGATTGCTTTGGATCTAAAAAAGACATGAGTCCAAAGGGTCAATATATTAATTATCCTAATGTACTTTGTCCTAATAATAAGTGTCATGATATGCAGACATGCAGATAATGATATACAGACAGGCAGCTAATAAACACAGAGAACAGGACATGACCAATGAGCAGGCAGGACACTCAGGGGTGGTATCTCACTATAAAAGGCACAAGGCACTCACACTCCGCCTCTTTCCACTGATGAACAGCTACAGAGTGAGTCAGGGTGTATTTACAGTATCACACCTCCAGCACGTGGCTAAAAGCTAGTCTGGTTCAGTCAGACAGAGTAACCACACTTAGGTTAGCAGAGAGTCGAATTCATAGAGAACTGTGCTAACTGTGCTCCTGGTTCAATAAATCAGATTGAACTAACTTCAAGGTCTGGAGTATCTTTTGGTTAAAGCTGCATCCTGTTGCAGCCTGTGTTATCCCAGAGTACATAACACAACAAAAAGTTACTATAAAAGCAGTTTGACACTTCTCACATTAAGTTAGCTTAAACTTATTAGTTTGTGTTAATTTTAACTTTTTTACACATATTCTATTGAAGTGGTGAGTGGTAATCAATGACTTGCAACGAATAACTAAATCAAAATTAATCAAAGATGTTTAACTAGGTTGGAAAGATCTGGGCCTGGATTTTACAAGGGGTGGGTGAGTGGGTTTGACGGTGCATTGTCAATGTTCATTACCCCTCTGAGGTGACAATGACTCAATGATATTGGAAAGGACAGATTAGTGCAGAAATCAAATCCTAAAGTTGCAGTCAGTCACTTTGGCTCCATCACAGACTGCACTGTGGCAAATGTCCACCTCCCTGCCCCCAGCCCAATGCACCCCAGAGCTGACAGTCACTGAAATCAGTGAGAACTTTGGCTTACCCACTTGCACATCATCCCATAAAATGTTACATTGTGTTCAATCAGGTGTAACTAAGTGTTTAATGGCAATGTAATTCATAAAACTTGAAGAACAGCAAAACTGACCCTGAAGAAATAATTGCATACACATGGTGTTAAATGATTATTCGTAGACTTTTCAAGCTTTTTAAAAAATAAATGTAGAGTACACAATTCATTTTTTTCCAATCAACGGGTAATTTAGCATGGCCAATCCACCCACATTGCACATCTTTGGGTTGTGGGGGTGAGACCCACGCAGACACGGGCAGTGTCACGTGGCCGGGATCGAACCCGGGTCCTTGGTGCCGTGAGGCAGCAGTGCCACCCACTGCGCCAACGTGCCATCCTTTCAAGTTGTCTTTTTATGTAAGTTTTACATTTTAAAAATGTTTAGACTATCTTAGCTTTTACTTTACCTCACAAGTATGTCAAAATATCTAACCTGCTCGAGATTTAAAAAATTGAAAGTGATTTCTCAGTTTGGATGTCTATGAAAATCCTTTGATGTGATTGACTGCTTGGGCAGCCTATTGATATCACTCCAGTTGTAAGCTGGAAATCCCCAGTAAAGAACACTTGCGTCACTGCTGAGCACAGAATCCAGGCCATGATGCATGAGGCCCAAATCACGTTTTATGTCGACGGAATGTCCTGTTTCGATTGCATGCCCCCAGCCCCCCAATCTGGCCAGTTACATAACGTGGTTCCCATCATGCTACATCGGGAACCTCGTTTTAATATCTTCGCCTCTCATCATCATCCCCCAATGATGAAACATCCACCCACGGCGCCATGAGGGTATGGCAGTACAAGGTACAACATTTTTTTTAAAAATGGGAACCTGACAAGTTCACCTCCCAGGGCGGTTCGGAGGTGAGTGTACAGCACACCACGGGTCACTGCTGCCTACCAGGGGAGAGAGGGCAACAGCAAGGGTGAGGGGGGAGCAGCAAAGCGCATTGGGTTGGTGTGTGTGATGCAGTGACTGTTTGAGAGGTGACGGGGGTGAAGCAGCAGAGGGGGGGGCCATAGTCAAGGCATCTTGGGTGGGTGGGGCGGCGGTGATGCGGGGTGGGGGGGGGAGTTGAGCCGGTAAGGGGGGCAACAGGCAGAGAGGGGAAATAGTCAACCAGCTCCAGTGCATCGGGCATGAATGCTAAAACTACAGGGCATGAAGTGTCAAGGGGCAGGGTCTGAAGATCCAGGGGCTGCCGTGGCAATGGAGCGAGGGCAAAGGGGCAACTATCTAAGTGCCAGAAGGGGGGAGGGGAAGAGTTGGGTCCAGAAGTGAGGAGGACTCAGCGCCAGAAGGGGATGACAGCCAAGTTTAAAACTGACCCATCCTGAGGCTGCATTCTTCAACTGCGGGGCCTCTGCCTTATTGGAGGGCCTGACACTGGGAAGGGAAGCCTGGGCTAGTGCCTTGGGTGAGTGGCCACAAACCATGGGCTGAAAGATCCACTGATTTGTTGGGAGGAGTGTAGGGTTGCCTGTGGATTCATGACTGACAATTCAGCTCTCAAGCAGAGGCACGTCAGCGATGAACATTATTTTCCAGCTGAGATCATTCAGCTACAAGTCAATCAACATTCCTCAGTCTGACAGCTAAGTCAATTATGCCCACTGATGCACTATCAATCATGACGAGATGAGGGTAGAATGTAAGCTTTATTATACAGAGATGTGTGGCCTCCTACAGCAGCTGCCGAAATGGCTGCAGCTCGGTGAGCACACACATTTATACTCCACCTACTGGGCGGAGCCAGCAGGCAGGGATCTACCCCTGTACCTGGAGTACAGGGGCCTTACCGTAAAACCCATATATACAGTATAATACATCAGAGGTGACTACCACATTCACCTCCTGTTAAAAATGAGTCCAGCGGGGGTGGTGGAGAACTATATACATACAGATTGGTTTTAAAATTACAGAGAAGGTTACAAATTTAGACAATCAGGCGCCTTGATCTGTCGTTAAGAGCGCCGCAGTGCTGGTGGTGACTCCGGCGTCGCCTTGGCCTTCAGTGACACCGGGAGCGTGTCAAAATCCTCTTCATCCCCGGATGGGAGCAAGGGGAGGACGGATTGTCCTGGAGCGGGGGCTGCGATGGGGTGCGCACAGCAAGTCCGCATAGTTTGGGACCCACTGGGCGTAATACGAAAAGAACCCGAGGCATCGTTTGAGGGCCTTGGGGCAGTGGGGGAGCTCTATGAGGGGGCGCATGCGGTCAGGGTCAGGCCCTAGAACTCCGTTCTGAACCACATAGCCGAGGATGGCTAATCGATTTGTGCTGAACACACACTTCTCCTTGTTGTAAGTTAGGTTGAGGAGAGTGGCGGTGTGGAGAAATTTGGAAAGGTTAGCGTCGTGGTCTTGCTGGTCGTGGCCACAGATTGTGACGTTATCCAGGTACCTGAAAGTGGTCCGCAGTCCGTACCGGTCAACCATTCGGTCCATCGCCTGTTGGAAGACCAAGATCCCGTTGGTGACGCCGAAGGAAACACTAAGGAAATGGTAAGGCAGCCGTCTGCTTCAAAAGCAGTGTATGGGCGGTCCATCTTACGGATGGGGAGCTGGTGGTACGCAGATTTCAGGTCTACTGTCGAGAAGACCCGGTACTGTGCAATCTGATTTACCATATCAGATATGCGTGGGAGGGGTATGCGTCGAGCTGCGTGTACCGGTTGATGGTCTGACTGTAGTCAACAACCATCCTGTTTTTCTCCCCGGTTTTCACCACTACCACTTGGGCTCTCCAGGGGCTGTTGCTGTCCTCAATGATTACTTCCCGCAGCAGCCGCTGGACCTCAGAGCAGATGAAGGTCCTGTCCTGGCTTGGTTTGTTTCCTTGCTTGCTGGTGTCTTCCCTGCGTCCAGGTAAAGGACATCATGACAAGCTTCCACTGCATCCAGCAGCCTAGTGAAGAAGGCCTCTGAAGATCTTGGGCAGACTTCTTGGCAGATATCCTTTGAGATGAAGAGGTGGTTGGGGAGCGTTGGGGCAACATTTAAATGGAGTGGCCTGCTGTTTGAAGCACTCAGCTGATGACAGAGCAGGTGAATCAGGGGTTGCCCACCATAGAGGCGACATGTAACCCATGGAGAAAAATGTATTTTAGGGTGGTCAAAAATACAACAAGAAACCCACCACCGCCACTGGCGGGCTAAACATCGCTTTCCCTGTTTACTAATGCACTCTGAAAAATTATGGGAAAATTCCTCCCTTAATATTACATTGATCAGTCAATCGTGCCCACAAGTTTAATCAATTCATTTAATTCCTTAGCGATAATGTTAAACAAAGACACTTCATGGCAATCCAGTAAGTTTTCAAATGGTAATCTCACAGTGACATTTGAAGTATGTTATCGCTGTATAATATTCATATCCATTTCAACATTTTAGTTGTATAGTAAATGTTACATTAAAGTGAGAATGTTATAAGCAAGTGCACTATTGAGACTCAAACAATACTGTGCAATAATAATCTATGGAAATATAGGGCACGATCGAATGACCACGCTGTGCCCGAAAAACAGCTTGCCGCGGAGCAGTGTGGCCGATAGAAGCCGGGAGACCCTATTACCGGGATTTACCAGCTTGCAGAACCTCACGAGATCTAAAGTGATCTCGCGAGATGTTGCGATGTAAATTCTACCCATTGTGGGCAGGATCACTTTTTACCAAATTTGCACATTAGAGCGAGTCAGCTCATCTCACTTAAATGTGCAGATTCCTCAGTTACCTGAGGTGTGGGATCAATCTCCTTCCCCTCAGAGACCTCGGGTGAGCGTCGTTCAGTACTGGTCTTCACCATTGGGGACCAGACGGAATGCCACTTGTGGGGGTCTCCCAGGGACTCGGAGGCCTCCAAGTGCATGCCCTTTGGGTAGGGTGGTACCCCAGCACTGCTGGTGCCAGCCTAACACCCTGGTACTGCCAGCCTGCAAGAACTACTCTGGCTCCCTGCTAGCCCCCTGCAGGGCATTGAATCGGCTGAAACTTTCTTCAGGAATCTTCGGAGTGAAACGCCCGGGTTTTTGCGCCGGTGTGGGCACATAGCCCCATTTTGGGAGAATCCAGCCCCATGTGCGTTAAGACATGGGCAGCAGTGTTTTGGCTGGTCTCAAGTTTATAAAGATACCGGGATAAGTTCCCACCGATGGGAAAACACTGACATTTACATGGCTTACAGCATGAGAAAGATTTAAAACAACCTATTTGGAAACAATAATAAACTTTGAACATGAGAAACATCAAACAAATGGTCTAGTTGCCGTTGTTTTGGCCGAATGAGTAACGGTTCTGTTTTCGTCCAATCATAAACACATGATGCAGCGATGGCAAAAATTCCAAAGCATGTCATTGTCCAGAATGTCAGGTAAAGTTTGTAAACATTTTTCATGCTTCAGAGGGGTGAGTCAGCAGATTTTGGGTGGGTTTCTACTGCCACCCCCCCCCCCCCCACCTTGTGCCACCGCAACTCCCACGATTCCCGGAGAATATCCCAACTCTCGGGATTGTCTCCTTTAAGGCCAAAAACAGAAACCAGTAGAGATTCCTGCCGGCCTCACGCTGCGTTGGTTGAGAGAGAATCCCAGAGGGCTCAGAGACTATTGGTGATGGCCATGCTGGGGGGCTCGGAGGCAACTACAGCCTTGGTGGGCCGGGACAGGGCAGGGCAGTGCTCTGGCACTGCACTGTAGAACCCTGGCAGTGCCAGGAGAAATGCCATGGTGCTAGGGAGACAGGGGAAGGTTCCAGGATGTTCTGGAGATGAAGTGCTCCCGCAAATGGAGACTCGCTACTGGTCTCTGCTGGGTGCTATGTCTTTTCGTCCGACGTCATTTCGTCCAACGACACTTCGTCCACGTCTTTTGGTCCAACGTCTTTTTGTCCGCTCGTCTTTTGGTCCAACGTCATTTTGTCCGGTGATTTTTTTCGTGAAAGAATTTTTGTGACTTTTTACGTGTTTTTGTCGGATGATTTTCTTGGTCAAAGAATTTTTGTGACTTTTTGAGTGTTTTTGTCGAATGATTTTTTTTGTTAAAGAATTTTTTTGACTTTTTACGTGTTTTTGTCGGATGATTTTTTTTGTCAAAGACTTTTTTAGTAGCATAGTAATTTAGCATGGCCAAACTTGCTTAGTAGCACTCCACTCCACTTTAACTTTTGTAAATAGAAATCTTCTCAAATGCACATAATATACAATAAAGGATCTTTATTACCAGCCTCTTTCCTTTAACGAGCCTCGTTAAAGGATAGTTATTATCTTTCTCTCCCCTTTAACGAGCCTCGTTAAAGGATAGATATTATCGGTCTCTTTCCTAATCCCGAATTCGCCCATCCAGAAATGGCAAAGTTCAGGGAAGGGCTAATAATAGGCAAAAAGGCTCAAATTCTTCGGGGAGATCAGTCGACGTCATGTACGCGATACAAGAAAATAACTGAACGCCTCAAAAGATTGGTCGTTGAATATGTTCCTACAGCGAAAATTGATTTCTTAAGTAATTTCGGGAATTCATCCTTAGTAAACTTTTAGATATTTTTAAATGCATTTTTAGATTTTTTAACTTTTTAACTGCATTTTTCAGCTTGCATTTTACTTGCATTTCATCAATTACTTGCATTTTAGCAATTAAATTCACTTGCTGTATTGTGCCTGCTTTCTATCAATTAAATGCTTTTATACGGAGTTGATTTGTAATTGGTTAATTGGACGAAGTGACGTTGGACCAAAAGACGGGCGGACAAAAAGACGTTGGACCAAAAGACGTGGACGAAGTGTCGTTGGACGAAATGACGTCGGACGAAAAGACGCGACACGCTCTGCTGGTGCCAGTGTGATTCCTTCTGCTTTTCCAGGCTAATTTATGCATGGATCAGAGCGCGCCAGTTTCAATAAGAATTCCGGTATCAGGCCGCCATTTGGCAGGCAGCCCAATACTGAAGTCCAGGACCCCCTGCCCCCCACAACGCAAATCCTGCCCCCCCACTCCTCTGACAAGCAGGCACATCCTCCTCTCTCCCCCCCCCCCCCCCGCAACCACCACCTCCACCACGAGAATAACAGGTCATCCCACCCAACAACATGCTCACATGTGGGTGCCCCGGCCCTCCCCCACCAACTACTCCAGCCCACTCATCAGATCCCCCAGCAGACCCCCAACAGAGTCCCCCATCAGACCTCCCAACAGAGACCCCCAATTCCTCTTTTTCACAGCAGAAAGCACTTAGCTCGAACCGTTAATTACAGCAAGAGTATTTCTAAACATTGTGTTTAGCATCAAAGCAGGGGAATGGAGATGCATTCAAGCATGAAGGATAAGATAGATCAAAATACACCAAGAAGATGGGTGCGATTCTCCTTGCCCCCTATTGTCCCCCCCCCCCCCCCCCCCCCCGGTGGCTTGGAGCGGCGTTTCGAGAAACTCGGTCGACGGGCCTTGACGCTTGCGTCAAAGTGGCGCGCCGAGAAGCACACGACGGCGGCGCCTAAGTGACGTCAGCCGCGCATGTGCAGGTTGGCCGGCTCCAACCCACGCATGCGCGGTTGCCGTCTTCCATCCGCTGCACCGCAAGACATGGCGGCTTGATCTTGCGGGGCGGCGGAGGAGAAAGAGTGCGCCTCTTGGAGACGCCAGCCTGACGATCGGTGGGCACCGATCGCGGGCCAGTCCCCTCCCAAGCACGGCCATGGTGCTCGATCCCCTCTCCGCCCTCAACAGGCCCCAAACTTACCTTTCGCGCTATGTTCACGCTGGCAGCGACCAGGTGTGGTTGCCGCTGGCGTGAACAGGTCGGGAACGTCAGGCCGCTCGGCCTATCCAGGCCGGAGAACCGCCGGTCACCGTGAAAAATGGCGAGCGGCGATTCCCGACACGCCATTTTGGGGGGGGGTGGGAGAATCGTGGGGGGTGCCAGGGCAGCGTGTCGTGATTCGCCTGGCCCTCCCGCGATTCTCCCACCCGGCGTGGGGAGCTAATGCACCATATTGCTGTGTGAAATTGAATAGAAAATTTGAATTTCTAAGGCTGTCAAGGTATTTGAAGTGCTTTGAAGTGTGTTTGGCTTTCGAGGAAACCTCTGACCCTTGTAACAGCTGCTGCGTTAAACACTTTTGCCTGAGGTAGCAGGCATGAGGGAAGGGTAACTGAAAATAGTTATTTTTTACTGTACTCATAGAATCATAGAATTTACAGTGCAGAAGGAGGCCATTCGGCCCATCGAGTCTGCACCGGTCCTTGGAAAGAGCTCCCACCCAAGCCCACACTTCCACCCCATCCCCGTAACCCAGTAATGCCAACCAACGTTTTGTTTGGACTCTAAGGGCAATTTAGCATGGCCACTTTGGGAGGAAACCGGAGCACCCGGAGGAAACCCACGCAGTCACGGGAAGAATATGCAGACTCCACATAGTTAGTGACCCAAGCCGGGAATCGAACCTGGGACTCTGGAGCTGTGAAGCAACTGTGCTACCCACTGTGCTACCGTGCTGCCGTACTGCCTTAACTGTTCTCCAGGTTTCAGGCAGGTGTCTCTGATGGGGTCTCTTTTGAGGGTCTCTGATGACGTGGTATGTTGGAGCCTCTGATGAGAGTCTCTGATGGGGATATCTGATGAGGTGGTCTGATGCAGGGGCTGGGGAGGGAATTGTTATGGGGATCGGGTGGCTGTGCAGCATTTGCATTGTGGAGGTGAAAGGGGCCTGCCAATGGAGTTTGGGGGCAGTGCCTTCAGGTATGCACTGACCCCCATTGACCCCCCAGGGGATCCACCATGTCAAGGCCATGCTTAGGAAAACTCCCACCCACCCACAGGATTTCCCACTGTGGGGGCGGTGCCTCAGGGGTCAGTGATGGAGACTTACACTTCTAGCACGTTAATCGGATACAAATGGGTACAAATCACCAATTTACATCCTCTCGTTGGCATGGGAATGTAGCACGTTGCCTCCTCTGCCGGGGGACTGAAGCATCAGAACGGGATTGGTGCTTGGCACAGATCCTGCTTTTGGGCCAACTTTCCATTCCCACCAGATCAGGAAACCCACCACCAGCGTCAGGCATTTGAGAATCCACCTCTTAGTGATGGTTGGGTGGTTGCCCCTCCAGGATCAAGGGTTGGGGGTGTTGCCCATGTCTGTCAAGGGGCATGATGTCTGTGGTGGTGGGCGGTCCCTTAACTTAACTGTGATACTTTGACCCTTTAAAAACATTTCCCTGATCTCTGAGGTGCTTTTCGGCGTCTTTATGTCGCCATTTCAAAACAAATTCTAGCTGCTGGATTCTCCCGCCCCGCCCACCACAAGAACTCAGGGGCGAGGCGCCGACAATGAAAAAATTCACTGGCCTCGGATGGGATTCTCCGCTCGCCGGGTGAACGCCGCCAGAGAATCTCACCCTGGGGAGAATTCAGTGAGAATCTTCCCAGGCGCCAGAAAAATTAGTCTGGGCGGATTGCGATGGGAATCGCACAGGAACAGCCAATGGGCTTCTCACCGGTTTTCATGCCCAGAGTGACACTTAGTCATTTTTTGGGGGAGAATCATCCCCTTTATCTTCAAAGGGGTGACAGGTGGCTCTTGTGTTATTATGCATGTGGAACATTATTCTAATTCATCGACAATTCATTGTCAATCGAATGTGATTAAATAAATAGAGCCCCTCAGAGCCAAGCGTACTTTGACAGTTTTCTACCGGTGTTTACAGGGAGAGATTTATTTTCCACAATTTCAGTCAAATATCTCTTTTCTACCCAAATCACCTTGCCTGACAGCTTCTTGTTGGAGAACTAGCTTCACTCTCGAGATTATTTTTGTAGCGTGAACAAGATGCTAAGATGCTGCTGTGCAAAGGTCTGCTCAAATAAAACGGCATGGAAAATCCAGGGTGAAGAATTTAACACGAGAAGAGTTATCTGTTCCTTGCAGTTGCAACAGGAAGATTGATAGGTTACAGTAAATTGCAATGGCTGCACACTCTGTGCGTTTTTTCTTATTGAGCGCTAGGCGTAACTGTCGGTTATGGTCTGATTAAATTGAACTAAATCAGTGTATCTGAAAATAACTGTACTTTACATTGGGTGTTCGCACACTGTAAGATGCCAGGCTATGTTGCTGGGCAGTGGCTGCATAGGTTTTCTGTCACAGGAAAAACATCATGTTAATTCATTTTCTAAATAAGATTATTACACCTAATTAACTGTAGAAGAGCCATTGTTGAGTGAGCAAAGGATCCAGATAGCAGAGTTTTGAGTGTGATGTGACTTATGGATAATGCAACAGAGTCTATACAAATACTATTTGAATAAAGGACATTATTAATTTGTTAATTACAGCAGAATCATCATTTTGCAGGAGCACAAGATGGCGCCGGAGCGTGGCAACTCTCAGCGAGGTCTCCCGAACAGATCCTCTTTTTACTTATCTTACAATCGTTCTAATCTTTTAAAATTCATGTCGTTACATTGTGTACCTTGTGTTGCCCTATTATGTATTTTCTTTTATTTCCTTTTCTTTTCATGTACTTAATGATCTGTTGAGCTGCGCGCAGAAAAATGCTTTTCACTGTACCTCGGTACACGTGACAATAAACAAAATCCAATTTTAAATTGATTATTGCTATGCTGATAATTTATCCTTTTTGCCAATCCCATTTTCTTAATAGATAGTAAACATTTCAGCCTGACAACGGCATTAGCGTGACTCTGTGTTTGAAATTTTGCATTGCTTTTTTAATTTTTTTGAATATGTCTGAGTGGTTTGTCTCTGCCTTTGTGAATCTGTGAAGAGGTGCACCAGAAAACTAATATAGGCGAGGGAAATACTGTAAAAACGGTGCCGTCACTTGTCCAAAGGGTTTGGGGGGGGGGAGTCTGCAGTAAAAGGTCTTACATTTAGGCATGATTCACAAACAGGAACACTTTAGTAACACTGTGTCCTGCACAGAGATGCTGAATGACTGTTATTAAGAATCTTCAGGAGATAGTTACTGAATTACAAGAGCATCCAACTGCTGTTCCAATCAAGCTGAGGAGACTATTTATTATATGCATGAGAAGTTCGTTCTGGTATAAGAATGTAAGAAATGTCTTGTCCCACTGTTCTTGATGGATAGACCTCAATTAGAGGCAGCAGCGGCAGGGACGCAGGTTCAATTCTAGCATTGGTTGACAGTGTGGAGTTTACAGATTCTCCACATTTCTGTGTGGGTTTCCTTAGGGTGCTCCGGTTTCTTCCCACATTCCAAAGATGTGTAGGTTAGGTGAATTGGCCATCCTAAATTGCCCCTTTGTGTCCAAAGATGTTCAGGTTAGGTGGGGTTATGAGATGGAGTGGACCTAGGTAGGGTGCTCATCAGAAGGTCGGTGCAGACTTGATGCGCCGAATGGCCACCTTCTGCACTGTAGAGATTCTATGAAGTTTTATGAAAAAGTAGGAGAAAGACGAGGGGGGAAAATATAGGACAACAAATTGTAGTGTTTGTGATGTGCGTTTGTCTCTTTAAGATAGCACAGCAAAAGAGGGTCACCTGGCTTGAGGGACCAATGGGGACCAAGAGCGGGTGATCACCCCAGAGGACGGAGTCCTCTCTTGGGCAGGATACATCTGGAAGCCATGTGGTGAGCATGTAAAGACTGGAGCTGGGGGGATGTTGCTCCAAGGCAGCCTGGGACTGCAAACCCCTGTCCATAGTTTCTCTTTGTTAATAAATACCTTTTGTTCCGAACAAAGCCTGAAGTGTCTTGACGATGCCTGAAGTGCCGCTACATAACACAAATAGATTGTAATTTCTCACAACAATGAGATCACTCTGCTCTAAAGCAGTGAAACATGTTTAATTCCATTTGTGTGGATTTCTTTGGATAGTAATAGGTAATAACTGCTCTGTTTAACATCTGTAAATGGTCATTTAGGTTTTTGAGATCCATAATGAGACTGCTCAATGCGTGTTCCTCAATCATAATCAGAGCTGGTGTAAAGAGCTGCCTATTGCAGAGACTAACCAATCAATCAATAGATATGAGTTTGGACTCAGCTGCTGATTGGTAAACTGAATGGAATGAAGTTATTTGTTAGATTATGGAAGTTAGTTACAATGGATTTATACCAAACCGTTTACATGAGTATTCAAAGGAAGCTATCCAATAAATATACAAGCATTCATGCAAATCAGTCCTGATCAAAAACTCTTAAGTCTTAATGAATAACTCATTATTGCTTATTTCAGAAGGAGAGGCAGCTACTAATCTCAAAAAGAAATGTCAGTTCAAGCAGGAGCGGAGGTGCCAGTCCTTACAATATGAAGCTTATTTGTCATTCTCTTATCTGCACTTGGTTGTGCAAAATTACACACTGATGCCATTGGTTACTTCTGCATAACTATGTCAAGCTTTGAGCATTTACCTGATCCATATTTACAACATTTGCAATGCACTAACACAACTGATCACTTCTCCCAGAAACTCAGTTCATGAGGACACATTGCATAAAGCTTTTGCTGTTTTAGAAACATTACATTGACAGATCTGGATACCAAATACATAGAAGAGGTTTTACTAATTCAGAAACTGGTTGATACTTTGGTGTACTTGCTGGCCCCTGCAAGCAAACACAAATCTTTAATTTGTTCTTCCTTCTGCAAATTCTGTCAAGTTCAAACTTATTAAGGACACATTTCGATCATCTGCTGTGAGCCTTGGAAAATATTCTTATAGTGGCTATGAGATACTGCACAGTAAGAGCCCAGGTTAACTGCCTTTTCTTATTATTGCTTTCACAATTACGTGGCCCCATTGAGGTTGGCACTCACTGGGTTGGATTTTAGGTGCCACCGACAGGTATGTTTCATGTGGGGGTGACATGTAAACTAGTGTGGCAGTCCACACTTGTTATAAACTTGTTACAATCCCAGTTGATGTTATAATTGGAGAATGAAACAAAGTAGATGGAATAAATGCCTCAAACCACGAATAAAGGGCATTTATGTGAATTAAAATCCAATCTCACAGGTTGAAACATTAGTGATGTGTGGGTAAATGGAGGAAGTATTGAGTTAACAAAAGTAAAGACAGGTAAAGAACAGGTATGGGTAAAATAAATAATGGACAGATTAGAAGGCCGGAATTAAGTCACTATAATCAGGAATGTAACGTTAATAGATAGAGGAACATGTTATGAAATAATAAGCGAAGAAGAAGTCACAACACAAATTAGTTTTGAAGATCCAAATTCAAATAATAACAATAATAAAGGATCAGATAATTCAATGAAAGATGGGTGGACCGAGTTAAAGAAAAGATGGAGGAAGGGATTACATGGCATTGCCTGTGCTCCCATGTTAACAAGAGGACCGGTGTGGCTGGTAATCAGACCGGAGGATAAGAACAAAGTAAAGGTCGCACTAAACAATTCATTTCTATGGGTACATTATAGAGAGGAATGGGGGTTAGCAATAGATTGGGGGCAAAAAACTTCAGGACAAACAGCGAGTATAGAAGGAATTATTGGTATTCGAGGAGAAAAACTAAAAGTGAGTAAATTAGGAATATTTTATAGTGAAGGATGGAACGTGGACATGGATAAGGTTAAGAATATAGAAAAAGGGATGATGATAAGAATGACGGCATTTAGGCATGGTAGGCAAAAGAAAGATGTTACTAACGGATGGATGGGTTTGGCTACCTACCCAGAGGATGCTGAAGGGGAATGGCTATTAGGTCCGTGTAAAGAACAATGTGTCAGTAGCAGTCTCTCAAAAAGGGCAACAACTTGTGATGCCTCTGAAAGAAAATACAACTGTACTGAGCAGTTACACAGAGGAAGAATAGAAAGGTATCGAGTGAGACAAAGAGTAGTAGGAGGATTTAGTCAACTTGAGGCCTATGAAGGAAGTCTAGGTCAAGCCTACAAGTTTATTAGGTTTACTGAAGGAGAACTGATTAAAATATTAGAAAGATCAACAACATGGACACCTGAATGTACGTTGGTGTTGGCAAAATGGTGACTTCTTTATCAAAAATGCATTAAAAATAGCGACACCATTGATGGGGAGACTATCAAGGGGGAGATACCACTGGAACAGAGAAATAAAAATTGCATCAAGAGCAGTGACCTCAGGATATAGGGGTGTTGTTCCAATACTTTGGGTAAAGACCAAAAGAGGATATAAATTTATAGGAAAATTCAGTAAATGGAGGGAATCTAAGAAGGAGATTGAATTTGAGCGGTGTACATGGGGGAAAATTATGAGAAAGAAAGACAGTAGTCAAGCAAAACCAGTCTGTTTAAAAAGAGAACGCCCTGAAACAGGGCCGAATCTGATAAAACAGTTAACAGCCAAATATGGGTCGAGCAAAAAGGAGGATGGGATAGCCACTTGGTATGTGGATAGGACAGTTGGATCAGGAATAGTTTGCCAAATGGACGACAATGAGATATTGATGGAAGGCTGGAAGGATTTCAAGGAAGAAGAATAGTGTACGGGTGGAAATTGGAATAAGACAAGCCCAGATAAAATAAACAGCACTTGCGTGTCCGGAATAGAACACCTTCCATATTATCCCAGCTGGAGTCATTTGGGAAACGATTTGATAGACATGGGTTTAAAAATTAAAGAAACGGTTAAAACAGACATTAAAATCATAGCAAGTCCATTTAAATGGTTTTGGACTATATTAACCTGGATTATAAACAATTTGTACTTGCTAGTATCAGTTGCAGGAGGGGCGATCATTTCTGCAGTGCTATGGAAATTGGGAATTTTTTAATTATGTAGAATTATGTGCTGCAAATGTTGCGGTAAAATTGCTCAACGAAAAGAGAGAAAAATGATACAATTGGCTACGTATTTGAAGAAAAAGTCTCAATTTAGAAATAAACCAAAAATATCAAATCATTGCTGAGGAGTGAAATCTCCGGTCACCAAGCTTTGGCTGGACATGTGACCTGGAAGCCAGCTGATGGATGATCTGACGTCTCCACGGGATGTGTACTACATGATGGATTTATTGAGGGTCTCGACAGGTAACAAGTTACTGATGAGGAACCCCTACAGTTAAGAAAACAATAGCATTGAAGACAATTTTTATTTTACTTAATGAAGCAAATATACTCAAGCTTAATGTTGCGGCGGGGAATTTATAACCAATGTATTAAACGTAGTTACCTTGAGGCATTATGATAGTTATTAAGAAATGTTATTCATCTTATACAGTATTGTTATGTATGTAAGAAAAAAAAGAAAATGGTTGAAGCGAGACCTAACATGGCTTGATATATGTGATGCCAACTGATAACAGGCGAATACTACACACTGATGGTTTGTTGTGAATAGAGAGGATTACAGCTCTGAAGTTACCAACAAGCTGCAGTTAGGTAGGCAATCGGACGATTCGCACCAGGAGAGCAGTGGATTCTGTTGAAACCATGAACTAATTTAAGACACCAGTGAGAGTTACGTATACCACAGAAAGGTATATAATGATGTGCAACAGCTCAAAGGCTTTAGAAAGATTTGGAGCAAGAGACAAGGACATCACTTCATCTCCCATGGCTGAAAATAGCAGGAGATCTCGGCATGTTTTGCACTGGGACAGGACAGGCAGCCGTTTGAACAAATCCTGTTCAATCAGCAACCGCAAGGGGTGAGAGGTTTTCTTTTCTGAAGTATGGGACTATGTAAACAGAGGGGTTCCTTCAGGGTTGACTTGACATATAATAAAAGTAGTTTGGTGGGTAATTTACCTAAGTACCGGGGCATATGATATCAGGATGAAGGTTGATGTGGCTGCTAATATATGTGATTTATGTATTTGAATTAATAGTCATAAATGTTAACTCAAATAGCACCCTGGTCAGAACAGGATTTGAACTGTCAATGTTATATTTAATCTTTTATTATTAGAATTGTAATGGTTGTTAAAATAATTATGTATCGCGGTGGCACACAGTTGTGTGATTAGTTGCTGGACAACATGCTAAGATAAGACTTACTTTTTGTAACTTTGTATTTGACAATAAGGCGGCTTCGATGTTTATCTGGAAAATGATAGGATCAGGTTTGATGTGAGGAAAGTGGATTTGATTGGGTTACCTCCCCATTTGCTGGATGTATTAAATGTTTCAGAGCTAGTAATAGGAACGGATTATCTACTACCCTGGGATGGCTGTGTGGTAACTGTTATCAAGGCAGGTATACACTTCATGCCTTTCGGGACATGATCATGGAGGACAGGGATCTTAACGAGACATTGCAATCAGTTTCAATAGGACGTAGATTAAATGGTCACGGGCGTACTTAGAGGAAAAGTTAAGAGGAAAAATAACTTAGGAGAAGTTACTGATCAAGGTGTTAAGATTCAAAACAGAGGTATAGAAGCCAACAATAAGGTAAATGAGTTGATGGCGCAAATCATCATGTATGATTATGATTTAGTGGCCATCACTGAAACATGGTTAAAGGATGGTCACGACTGGGAGTTAAATATCCACGGGTATCAAACTATTCGGAAGGACAGAGTGGATGGTAAAGGAGGTGGTGTAGCTCTGTTATTTGAGGATGACATCCGGGCAATAGTAAGGGATGACATCGGTGCTATGGGGAATAAGGTTGAATCCATTTGGGTGGAAGTCAGGAATAGTAAGGCGAAAAAGTCACTGATAGTAGTCTATAGGCCACCAAATAGTAACATTATGGTGGGGCAGGCAATAAACAAAGAACTAACTGATGCATGTAGAAATGGTACAGCAGTTATCATGGGGGATTTAAATCTACATTTCGATAGGTTTAATAAGGTCGGTCAAGGCAGCCTTGAGGAGGAGTTTATAGAATGTATCCGCGATAGTTTCCTAGAACAGTATGTAATGGAACCTACAAGGGCACAAGTGGTCCTAGATCTGGTCCTGTGTAATGAGACAGGATTGATTAATGATCTCATAGTTAGGGATCCTCTCGGATGGAGCGATCACAATATGGTGGAATTTAAAATACAGATGGAGGGTGAGAAGGTAAAATCAAACACTCGTGTTTTGTGCTTAAACAAAGGAGATGACAATAGGATGAGAGAAGAGCTAGCTAAGGTAGACTGGGAGCAAAGACTTTATGGTGAAACAGTTGAGGAAAAGTGGAGAATCTTCCACTTGATATTTCACAGTGCTCAGCAAAGGTTTATACCAACAAAAAGAAAGGATGGTAGAAAGAGGGAAAATCGACCGTTGCCCCCTAAAGATTTCCCAATCCTCTAGTCTCCCACCAATCTTTGCCACTTTGTATGCTTTTTCCTTCAATTTGATACTCTCCCTTATTTCCTTAGACATCCACGGTCGATTTTCCCGCTTTCTACCGTCCTTCCTTTTTGTTGGTAAAACGCAGCTCATCACTCATAAAGGAGGATCCCCGATCGCTGTGGATGTAGGTGGGGAAACGGAACAGAGTGAAGATACTGTGGAGGGCTTTAATGACCATGGCAGAAGTCATATCAGTGCATGGGATAGCGAAAGGGAACCGGGAGTACTCATCGACCGAAATCCTGTAATTATAGACGGAGAGTTCGATCCTCCACCTCAAAATCCTATCGTTTTTGATCTTGCCCCGCTGTGTATTATTGAACATGAAGGCAACCGACTGTTGGTCAGTCAGGAGAGTGAATCTCCTGCTGGCCAGGTAATGCCTCCAATGCCGCACAGCTTCCACAATGGCTTGGGCCTCCTTCTCAACAGACGAGTGCCGAATTTTGGAGGCATGGAGGGTGCGGGAAAAGAAGGCCACGGGCCTGCCTGCCTGGTTGAGGGTGGCGGCCAGAGCTATGTCCGATGCATCGCTCTCGACCTGGAAGGGGAGGGACTCGTCGACCGCGTGCATCGTGGCCTTGGCGATGTCTGCCTTGATGCGGTTGAAGGCCTGGCGGGCCTCAGCCATCAGGGTAAAAACTGTGGACTGAATGAGTGGTTAGGCCTTGTCTGCATAGATAGGGACCCACTGGGCATAGTAGGAGAAAAAACCCAGGCATCGTTTCAGGGCCTTGGGGCAGTGGGGGAGGGGGAGTTCCATGAGGGGGTGCATGCGGTCGGGGTCGATCCCTAGAACTCAATTTTCCACGACATAGCCAAGGATGGCTAAGCGGTTGGCGCGGAACACGCATTCTTCCTTATTGTACTTGAGATTAAGGAGCTTGGCGGTCTGGAGAAACTTTAGGAGGTTAGCGTTGTGGTCCTGCTGATCGTGGCCGCAGATGGTGACGTTATCTAGGCACGGGAAGGTGGCCCGCAGTCCGTACCGGTCAACCATTCGGTCCATCTCACGTTGGAAGTCTGAGACCTCATGAGTGACACCGAAGGGAACCCAAAGGAAGTGATAGAGGCGGCCATCTGCTTCGAACGCAGTGTATTGGTGGTCCTCCGGGCGGATGGGGAGCTGGTGGTAGGCGGACTTCAGGTCCACTGTGGAAAAGACCCGATACTGTTCAATCTGATTGACCATGTCAGATATGCGTGGGAGGGGTACACGTCGAGTTGTGTGTATCGATTGATGGTCTGACAGTAGTCAATGACCATCCTGTGCTTCTCCCCAGTCTTTACTACTACCACTTGGGCTGTCCAGGGGCTGTTGCTGGCCTCAATGATGCCTTATCGCAGAAGCCATAGGACCTCCGACCTGATGAAGGCCCTGTCCTGGGCACTGTACCGTCTGCTCCTAGTTGCGACAGGTTTGACATCCGGGGTGAGGTTCGCAAACAAGGAACATGGATCGACCTTAAGGGTCGTGAGGCGGCATACGGTGAGGGGGTAGGGGTCCGCCAAATTTTAAAGTTATGCTTTGGAGGTGGCACTGGAGGTCCAGGCCGAGTAACAGGGCAGCGCAGAGGTGGGGGAGGACGTAGAGCCGGAAGTTGCTAAACTCTATGCCTTGGATGGTAGGAGTCGCAATGCAGTATCCACGGAATGGGATCCGGAGGCCAGGGAGATTTCTGGGTAACGGGGTGTACCGCGAGAGAGCAGCGCCTTACCGTCGTGTGGTGGACGAAGCTCACTGTGCTTCCGGAGTCAAAAAGGCAGGACGTCTTGAGCGCATCGATTTTCACCGTTGTCGTTGTGGTCGCGAGGTTGCGGGGCCGGGATTGGTCCAGGGTGATCGAGGCGAGCTGCGGCAGATGCTGGGAGGTCCCGGGCTGGTCAGCGGGGTTGAGGTAGCGGCAGGCTATGAACGGCCAGACGAACTTCCAGGCCAGCAGAGGTCCTGAGGCGCCATCCATGGGGCGCACGTGGCGGGCAGCATTAAAGGTGGCAGTGCCCACGGGCCACACGTGGCCTGTGGGGAAGAAGATGGCAGCGGCCACAGGTCGCACGTGGCCTGCGGGGAGAAGATGGCGGTGCCCACGGGCCGCATGTGGCTTGCGAGGAGGAAAATGGCGGCGTCCTGGGCCGCATGTGGGTGTTGTAGGAATGCTGGGCCTTGAAACAGTGGCGACCGACTGGGCCTGGCACACAGAAACAAAGTGTCCCTTCTTTCCGCATCCGTTGCAGGTTGCGCTCCACGCCGGGCAGCGCTGCCGGGAGTGTTTGTTCTGCCTGCAAAAATAGCACTTGGGCACCCCGGGGTTGGCTGGCTGCTGTACAGCCCAGGCTTGCGGTGAGCTGGGGTCGGTAGTTGGTGGGACCCACGATGCCCAAGAGGGTGCCTTGCGGTCGGGGGCGTATGACTGGACATTACGGAAGGCCACTGTTAACGAGTTCACGAGCTGCCTGGTTCCCGCAAGATCAAGCGTACCCCCTTCCAATAGGCGCTAGCGGACATTACCAGACCTCATGCCCGTAACGAAGGCATGTCGGATTAAAAGTTCTGTGTGCTGGACTGCCGAAACTGCCTGGCAGTCACAGTTCCTCCCCAGGATGTGCTGGGCAAGCCAGAAAAGGTCTAGGGACTCACCGGGGAGTTGCTGTCTCGTGGACAGGCGGTGCCTGGCGTATAGTTGGTTGACTGGCCAAACGTAATGTCCCTTCAGGAGCTCCATCGCTTCGGAGTAGGTGGGCACATCCCGGATGAGAGGAAAAATGTTAGGGCTCACCTGAGAATAAAGGACTTAGAGCTTCTGCGCGTGCGAGGGTTCCTCAGCGGATGTTCAGAGGTGGCTTTCGAAGCAGGCTAGCCAGTGGTCAAAAGCGGATGTAGCGTTGGCTGCTTGAGGGCTCAGCTGTAGGTGATCAGGCTTGATGCGAAGATCCATCGATTTAAAAATCTTTGCTCAATAAATTGATGCACTATCAATTACCACAAAGACGAGAGTAGTGGAATAATCGAGGCTTTATTGAGCAAAGATGTTGTGCCTCCTGTAGCTGCTACCAGAATGGCTGCAGCACCGGCGAGCACACATATTTATATGCTGCCTGCTGGGCGGAGCCAGCAGGCAGGGATTTACCCATGTACCTCTAGTATATGTGTCTTACCGTAATAAATATAATACAGCTACTGGTGACTACCACAGTTATATTAAAGGGAACTGTATTTCACGGTTCTTTAAGCAATTAATTATTTTATTGAACAATACAGAAGAGCAGCCAGAATCTAAGGTTTACAATAAGGGATAACTGTGAAGCGTGAACACTTGCTGACACAAGTAATAAGATGAGACAACTGATTTACAAATAAAGAAACCCATAAGGTGACAAGGTTACACCATAACATACACCATTTTGACATTAAGACCTTTTAGAAAATAGCCAAGCCAGATAAGGTTAGAGTCAAGGAGGGTAACCTGAACATGACATTAGCTTGATCCAAAGATGACCCGGGTTGAGACTGAAAAAATCATGAAAAAATACATAAATCTGAAAGGTTACTGACAAAGGCACAGACAAATTTATTACATGTCAAGCAAAGTGAAAAAGTTCAAAGTAAGATATGGCGAGCTGGTGGAATGAAGCTGTGCTGTTGCAAGGCGCCACGTTTCTAACGGATAGAAACTAGCTTTCAATTGTCAGGCTAGCAGTCAGCAAAGGGAGGCCAGCAAGCAGCAAAGGGGAGCCATTTGTGAAGGTCAAGGCTGCACAAATTGCTATAAAAACTCTGAAAATTCAGCAGAGAAGCAGAATCTTCTTCGGTGATGGGACAAGCAGCATCTGAAGACCGAGCAACCCAGAAAAGCGAACATAAGACCAAAAGTTAAAGAAAAACGATTGTCAAGATTGACTTGAAAGTCTCACAACTGGACCGAACAGGAAAAGATCTTTTTACCTTTCTGTAAAAGTAGTTTTTATTTTTTTAACTTGAAAATAAAGTTAAGTTTAAATTGATAACCTGAAAGAGTGGTTATTATTATTATTAGAAAGTTAACTTTACTCTACTTACCCCCCCCCCCCCAACACAAACCCGGCCATGGACATGTGCACAGTGTTCATGCATCAAGGTGTGATTGGGATGCTAGTCAATGAGCCTGCCCATCTACCGAGATCTACTTGGGATGTGTGAAGTGATCGCTTAACTATGATTGGCAATTCCCAATTAGCAATAGCCTTCAGCCCCACGGCCAGAGGGCTGTACAGTCAGTCGGTGATGTGGGTGGTTGGTGGGGCAGACAGGCAGGGTCTAGAGTAGCCCCCAATACAGGAATACATGGCCCAGGGGTTGGGATGGTGGACCTGTGCATGTCCGACCACATCCCTCCACCCCACCCCCGCAAAGCCACCCCCCCCCCAACCCCCAGCCCCAATATCTCCCAGTTGCACCCTCACCCCCACCCCGAGCATAGGGACAGCATGCCAAGTGCCCCAGACTCACAGCCTGTGAGCGCAAATGGCTGCTCACCTCTTTGGCTCTCTGCAGCAGCCCATCCTCCAGGTTCATGTTTTTCAAAAGGAGTACTAATCGGTGCCAGCGGGACCACTTGCTGGGGAGGCCCCCGAATCATGAGAGGCCGTTGGATATGGGGTCGCTCCCGTTAATTGAATGGAAATAGGGCTTAAGTGGTGATAATTGGTTTCTTGCCATCCTACAGCATGATCACTATTTTACCTACGGGAGTGCGTTGGTTGCATCGCAAATAGTTTGGCGCCTGGCAAAGTTCTCATTTTCCACCTCTCCCGCTATTCACTGGGCCTCATTGTGCTTTTTCTCGAGCGCAGTGAGGCTGGAGATTTGCGTCCAGTATCTCCAAATTTACAGATGATGCAAAGTTGGGTGGGAAGATGAACTGTGAGGTGGATGCAGGGATGCTTCAGTGGGATTTGGACTGGCTGCGTGAATGGGCATACGCATGGCAGATAAAGTATTGAATTTAAAACTCACCACTATTCTTAGAATTCCCCCTATACCAAAAAAAGGTCGATATTCTAAATGGTGAACAGGGATTCTCACTCCCTGACTCCGATGCAGGCTTCGGTCAAACTATATTTTCAAGTTATCCCCCAGTATAACCCATACCTTCACCGAAGAATTTTACCTACTTACCCCTTAGTAGCATCGATGTCCTGGGTCCTGCGTTGTTAAGGAAGTAAAGTAGGCTAATAACCACTTTTTCAGGTTAAGTTAAGTTATTTTATTATTATATTTTTTCTTTTAAAAGCTGCAAACACTTTTTTTACAGAAAGGAAAAATGATCTTGCTTCGGGATCCTTCCTGTTGGTTGAAGGGACCTTCAGGCCCACCTTGACAATCGATCTTCTTAAAATCTTGTCTTCTTGAGTTGTATTCGCTGGTGAACTCGGTTGCTGTGTCCTATCCTTCCCATGTCCCGAGCTGTGAGAGCTGGCTCTGCTCTGCTGTACCCTGTCTTCCGGTTTATATTCTCTTTCAAAGAGTCACCAAGTTTTAACGACTTTATTGTAAATGAGCTTGTTTCATTTTGATTGTCAAAAAGTATCCTTGATGCAAACATCCAAATACAACCAACTATTCACTTTGCGCATAACGTCACCTCTCAGATCTGATTACAAAACGCCCCGGTTTCAATAGGTGTTACCTCCACTTCCCGCTTTTGAATCGCTTAATTTTCCAATTGTCCCCAGCTCATAACTTTGCCTTTGATTTTGACTTCAAATTGTGTCTCCCGTAGAGAGGTCGTCTCCAATTTTCTTTTAATTGACTTGATGTCCATAGAATTTTACACTTTAGAATTTACACCAAATTCGACTGAGCATCTTCCATCCTTTCCTGCTGTTTACTAAGAGTTTATTTCAATTAAGGTGTGAGACTTTGCTTTTAGCTGTATGCTAAAATATAACTGAAAGACCTGCCTGTTTTAAACATTCGTCAATTGAAACTCTCATCCATGCCTTTCCAGATACTTCCTGAGATAGTTACATTCCATGAAGGTGTGAGCCATTGTTTTAGCTTACCACATGAAACCTGTGTGTTTTATGATCTGCATTTTACAACCCTGCTCTTTGCAGCTGCTATTAACCTTTTGTGGGATCTTTCCCTGTATCCTCTCAGACCAGAAATTGCCAGACTTCCATGTTTCAAATGACACATTTTTCTGTATTTTCAAGAACAGTATAATGTGGATAAATGTGAGATTTTCCACTTTGATGGCAAAATAGGATGGGCAGATTATTATTCGAATGGGTGTAAATTGAGAGAGGTGGATCAGCGAGACCTTGGTGTCCTCATGCATCAGTCACTGAATGTAAGCGCACAGGTACAGCAGACAGTAAAGAAGACAAATGGTATATTGGCCTTCATAGTGAGAGGATTTGAGTATAGGAATAGAGATGATTTACTGCAATTGTATAGGGCATTGGTGAGGTCATACCTGGAATATTGTGCACAGTTTTGGTGTCCTTTTCTGAGGAAGGATGTTCTTGCTGTAGAGGAAGGGCAGCGAAGGTTTACCAGACTGATTCCTGAGATGGCAGGACTGTCATAGGTGGAGCGACTAAATTGGTTAGGGTTGTATTCATTGGATTTTAGATGAGTGAGATGGATCACATAGAAACATATAACATTTGAACAGGATTAGACAGGGGAGATTCAGAAAGAATGTTCCTGTTATTGAGGGAATCCAGAACTAGTGTGTCATAGTTTGAGGCTAAGGGTCAAACATTTTAGGACTGAGGTGAGGAGAAACTTCTTTACCCAGAGAATATTGAATCTGTGGAATTCACTACCACACAAAGTAGTTGAGGTGAAAATATTGTGTAATTTCAAGAAGGAATTAGATATAGCTGTTGGGGCTAAAGGGATCAAGGGATAGGGGGGAGGCGGGAGGGGAGATGGGATCAGGGTACTTGATGAACTTGATGATCAGCCATGATCATAATGAATGGCAGAGCAGGTTTGAAGGTTGTGCTTCTATTTTCTGTGTATGTTTCTATGTGCGTTTCTTTAATAGTTGCAATTTTATTACTCGTTCAATGTTTGGATTGCATTAAAGTTCATTAAAATATTTCACGACAATTTTACTTACATCAGTTACAAGTGTTTATTTAGATAATAGATCAACTGTTTATAGATTAGAACGTATATTCCCCACCAGGATTTTTTTTATTTATATTTTGTTCTTTGCCAGTAGATTATATGTTTTTAATAATAAAATGTATCTGATGGAGTTGTTTAGTTCATACACCTAAGATTGAACGTTACATACAAGCGGTGGAATAGATATTGAATGTGCGGTAATATGCAGTGAAGTAGGAATAAACAAATGTAGGAACCAACCATTAGAGTTGGATCAATGAATGCTGAATCTAATGAATTTTGAGAGTCTTTATTCTCCTAAAGGAATATGGTTTATATTATTAACATTTAAAGAAGGGAGTTTCAGTACATTATTAAAATAATATAGAAACCTATCTCTGGAATATTTCTTCCCATACAATAACTCCTGAAACGAAGTGAAACCATGCTTGAAATGGAAAAGGCACAAACACATAAATGCATCACATCAGTGGTGATTCTTCAAAATGCCTTTAGGGCATGTTACTTTTGGAGGTGTGTGGAGTGATTTGAGCAAAAGATCATAAAAATTAAGAGCAGGAGTGGACTATTTCCCTCTGAGCCTTCTCCACCATTCAGCAAGATCATGACTTACATTCAACTCAACTCGACATTCCAGCATCATCCTCCTTTCCCTTCGTTCCTTTCATACAGCTCTCTGGGGTAGACAGTTCCAAATATTCACAACCGCTTGAATGAAGAAATTTCTCCTCACCTCAGTCCTAAATCGCTGACCCCTCATTCCGAGACTGTGACCTTGTGGTCTAGATTCCCCAGCCAGGGGGAACAACTTCTCAGTGTCTTCCCTGGGCAGAACATCATGGTTCAATCAACAGGTGGAAGAGATCCATTTTTAATCCTTTGATGAAGCAAACCTTTCCTTACAATTCGTTTATATCTTTTTGCAGGGTTGTCTGATCTGCTGGGGTGAATTCTCTATTTTCTATTTACTCTATTTTCCTTCATCGTCGATCACACCCACATCATTCTTCTCCAATCAGAATCTGGTGAGTGACTCACTTGACTCTCCAGAACCTACATGGCACAAGTCAGGAGTATGACAGAATACTCTCCACTTGCCTGGATGTGCACAGCTCCAATAACACCCAAGAAACTTAACCATCTAGGACTGAGCAGCCCACTTGATTGGCACCCATAGCATTAAACATTCACTTCCTCCACAGGCTTATAAAGACAGCAGCGTGAACCATTTACTGACCAGTAGCAATTCTCCAAGGCTCTTCCCAAACCTGTGACCTCTACAACTAGAAGGAGCAGATGCATGGAAACATCATTGCCTGCAAGTTCCCACTGATCCACACACCATTGTGACTTGGAACCAGATTGCCATCCCTATATCATCATTGGATCTATATCCTGGAATTCCCTCTCTAAGACCACTGCAGGGTCTTAGATTATAGCGATTCAAGAATGTGGCACACCATCACTCATCATCGTCTCAAGGCCAATTAGGGATTTGCAATAAATCCTGGCCTTGCCATTGCCACCCCATCCTATAAATGTAAACATACTACAATTACCTAGAAAATAGCATTCCTACTCCTGGGAAACCCCATCAATGTGAGTAGGTGAGGAGTGACAGAACTTGCTGATGATCTCAGAAATGCTCCAAGAAGTCAATCTCAGTTTAATCGTTCCCCAATCTCCAGCCTCCAACAGTTCTCGTTTCCGCTTGTCTTAGCTGATCCTAGCAACAGCTGTGCCATTTAGTTCTCATTCCAGCTTATTATAAAACCAGGCGATTTGCTGCTGCAACAGCATTCCAACACATTAACATACATTGTAATGAGCTCACTCGGGATTTGCTACATGGAGAATGGATCACAGAGGGTGCCAAAAATCACAAGGGGGGTGTAGCAGTAGCAATGTGCCGGCAGACAACCTGGCCCACCTCCTGCCCTGTTTTGATAGAAAAAAGCATCATCTGATTCAATAATCAGGCTCCACTGAAAGTGGCGGACATGAAGGACAATGGAATGATTGTCTATTTTGCTTTTAATTTCATTGTATTCAATGGTGGAAGCACATCAGAAAATTAAGACCTTAAGTCAGGCAGAAGCTGAGCAGATGCAGTCAGGAGCTGGATCACAGGATAGCCAACATTAGGGAATAAGCAGAGAAACTGAAAGAGAAGAAGAAAAATCATTTTTATATAAACAGCAGAAATAGGTGAAAGACACATGTTGTCTGGTGAATTATCAGACACTTCAACCAGTTTATTAAACTGTTTACCCAGGTGCCCTTACTTGTGAGACAAACATTCATGGTTTAACGTAATTCTATTCACAATTTTAGATTCTTTTACTGTAACTCTATTTTATCTGGGCACTACAATCTTCAACATTACTCCCACAGAATATTACACCAATTCACAGCTAAGCTCTAGGTATTACCCGCGCTTAGTGAAGGAGACTGGCCAGGCTACAATCATTCAATGTGGATACCTTCTTTGAGCTCAGAGCTCAGTGACTTTTCTTCTTGCAGTGGTTGTGCCTGGGTGATGCCCAGGTTGCTGCTGATGATCTGTCCCAATGTTCCTTCTTTTATACCTGTTCTGCTAATACTGAGTCATAGGTGTACACCTCCACCTGGCCTGAGTTCTGTTGTCCCATCCAGACTCAAATTCATTCATGGGAATAAGCAAGATAATCCTGTTCAGCCAGGGTGATTCAATGAAGATCCATTGTGCTCTGATACACTTGTGTCTGACCAGCTATTAGTCCATGATGGAATCTGGTGGCTTCTTTGTTTATCATTTTTCCTGCTGCAAAGCTGATCACTTCTCTCTGGAAGTTAGATACATATTCATAGCATGGTCTTTTTCTTTTGTTCAAAAGTGTTAACTACTGTGCGTGGGTAATCACAAAATCTATATGGCAATAATAGGTTTCTGCGTTCACTTGAGAGCTCTGAAAGACGATTTCAGCCAGGGCCTTAGTTGGCAGTTTCTATTTCCGGCCTATGTGTGTATTTCCCCCGTGTCAAGCCTGTTCCAGTATGTACTGTATTACACCACTTGTATCATGTTGGTGCCCTTGTGGGTTCTGCCCCTGGCTCCACTCCTTGAGGGGAGGTATATAGAGCAGGTGCCCTGTAGGCGGTTCTCAGTGCAGAGCAGTCGCAGGCAGGCACTGTTCTAGTTGATTAAAGCCACTGTTCACTTCAACTCTCTGTCTCGTGTGATTTGATGGTCGCATCCAACCATAATCGGGCCCGGCGCTGGTCTGGCGATTCTCCGGGCACCGAAAACCAGCATCGCCGCGAAGTACGCCGCGCCACCGGAGGGCCATTGCTAGAGGCCCGCCCAGCAAACCCCCACTCCCAACCGGCCGAGTTCCCAACGGCGTGGATCTAACCATCTGTTGCCGTTCGGGATTATTGCATTGCGGCTGTGGACTCAGTCTGCGGTTGCCCTGGTTGTGGGCAGCCGGTAATATAATGGGGTTAGATGCTTGGGCGCGCGGCCAATCGGGGGATTAATTTTTTTTGTCTGGCTCCGCGGTCCAAGTCCGCCATGGAGCACGACCAATTTCCAACCTTGGGAGTGGCCAGGTCACCGATGGACCAGAGTACACATCGACGCAGGCGTTTCTTGGGCAGGATGTTCCCTGTCTTGGTAGACGCTCATTCCAAATGGCCAGAGGTGGGAGCTACAACCTCTGCAGCTACTGTGGATGCCTAACACCAGGTATTCACCATGCGCGGCCTACTGGTAATGTCCGATAATGGCACCCCTTTTACAGGGGACGATTTCCAACACTTAATTCAGACAAATGGAGTTTGGCATACCAGAACGGCCCCATATCACCCCGCATATGACAGGTCAGCGGAAAGGTCTGTACAGACATTTAAAAATACTATAAGGAACCAATCAGACTGGCTATTGCGCCAACAACTGGCCAATTTCCTATTGGCCAATTTCCATGTCCTACAACATGTCCCCCACCCCACCATGGGGGGTCACGCTGGCTATATTGCTTATGGGATGTCGTTTCAGAACCCATTTGGACTTGATATCTCCAAATATGGCAGGAAGGGTAGAGGCACGTCAGGCCTCCCAGAAAATTCACCATACATCACAAAAAAGCGACAGATCATCCCTGGTGGGTGACCTGGTTCTAGTTTCAAATTTCACCTCAGGCACACTCTAGTTAGCCAATTGGATCGTGTCTCAATCTAGACTTGTATCACATATGAGAAATGTCACTGGAAGGATGTGTGGAAGCATGTCGACCACATAAGGAGTCGGGAGTGGTAACCCCAATTTCGGCACTGATGTCTCCAACTCCTGCTGTCGCCGTTCCTGTGGTTGCAGCAGAGCGGAGGGAGCCGGGAATTTCAGAGTCAACCCCACCAGCAGTCCAGGCGAGCAGCTCTTCAGAAGAGGTGGAGTCTCCCGAACTGTTGTCTTCTGCAGACGACAAGACTACCTTGGAGACAGTGGAGCCCGCTGGGGAACTAAGGAGGTCCACGAGGACTCGAAGTTTCCCGGATAGACTGACTCTGTGATGAACTATATCCCTTATGAGTCTTGACCTTGTATATAGCACTTGTATATAGCTTACTTTGTAAAATGTAACGAGGGACTTAAGTGGGAGGGATGTGGTAGCACAGCTCCTTTAAAGAGGCAGGCTTTGAGGTCCACATGACCAGCTCAGAACCAATCGCGTGGACATACACAAACCCCAACCAATAGAAAGAAATTCCGGGGCCCTGGGAGCAGGGGCCCGGGGCAGTGTGGACCCTGGAGTTGGAGAGTCAAAACCTAAATATCATTGCTCTGTGCCAGTATATAGTTGCCTTTTCCCACTGTTAATAAACTCTCTTTGTTGTCATTGAAAGTCTCCAGTGTATTGTCTTTGAGCCACCACACATAGTAGGGTATTTACAATAACTTAATTGTTTCACGTGAATTGCATTTCAAGTGAATACTGTGTAAAAAAGATCAATAAGATAGTGCCTTTAGATTGGCCCATTTTGCAAATGCGCTTTATGCTTTAAGTCAAGTGGGTCTGATTGGGATTTATAGAATAGGCTGCAACTAGAGATAGGACAGACAAAAGATTATTGGAGATGAGCTAGAGAAGGTTTGAAACTAGATGAAAGCTCCCTAATCGAGGTTCAGAAACAACTGCAAAGATGAGGCTTTTCTTCAAGGCTGATGGTTTTAAGTGATAGTCTTGCTGAGCTGTCCTTCTCAAACATAATGGTTTTATACTCCTTTTTGGTGATTGAAAGATCCTCTAGAATTGTTGTTTCTACTACAGTCAGTGTTTTATCACTGATATCTGTTTCCCTCTATTACTGTTTACATGACATATAATCTACAACTTGCAAATAAGTTATGTAACATAGGCATTGCTTAAATTATCATGGGATATGGACTGGAACTGAAGAAATAAAGCTATTTTTGTGGTTTTTAAATCCTATAGCAACAATATGGTTAAAAGGTTCACCCCTAAAACAGATTGGAATTGAGCTCCATTTAGTCTCATAGCCATGGCATCTGATGTATATCAGATATACTTTTTACATTACATAGAACATAGAACATAGAAAAATACAGCACAGAACAGGCCCTTCGGCCCATGATGTTGTGCCGAACTTTTGTCCCAGCTTAAGACCAAATTAATCTACACCCCCTCATTCTACCGTAGTCCATATATCTATCCAATAGCCGCTTGAAGGTCCCCAATGTTTCCAACTCAACTACTTCCATAGGCAGTGCAATCCATGCCCCCACTATCTGGGTAAAGAACCCACCTCTGACATCCCCCCTATATCTTCCACCATTCACCTTAAATTTATGTCCCCTTGTAATGGTTTGTTCCACCCGGAAAAAAAGTTTCTGACTATCTACTCTATCTATTCCCTTGATCATCTTATAAACCTCTATCAAGTCGCCCCTCATCCTTCTCCGTTCTAATGAGAAAAGGCCGAGCACCCTCAACCTTTCCTCGTAAGACCTACTCTCCATTCTAGGCAACATCCTGGGAAACCTCCTTTGCACCTTTTCCAAAGTTTCCACTCCTTCCTAAAATGAGGCGACCAGAACTGCACACAGTACTCCAAATGTGACCATACCAAAGTTTTGTACAGCTGCATCATCACCTCACGGCTCTTAAATTCAATCCCTCTGCTAATGAACGCTAGCACACCATAGGCCTTCTTCACAGCTCTATCCACTTGAGTGGCAACTTTCAAAGATCTATGAACATAGACCCCAAGATCTCTCTGCTCCTCCACATTGCCAAGAACCCTACTGTTAACCCTGTATTCCACATTCGCATTTGTCCTTCCAAAATGGACAACCTCACACTTTTCAGGGTTAAACTCCATCTGCCAATTCTCAGCCCAGCTCATGCCAGAGACCCGGTCACTGCAGCCTACCCCTGCTGGGTAATCCCTCCCAACAGTATCCAAAGTGGTATACTTATTGTTGAGAAGAACAACCACAGGGGATCCCTGCACTGACTGCTTCCTCCTCTTCCCGCCTCTAACTGTTACCCAGCTACCTTTGCTCTCAGGTGTAACTATGTCCCTGTAGCTTCTATCTATCACCCCCTCAGCTTCCCGAATGATCCTCAGTTCATCCAGCTCCAGCTCCAGTTCCCTAACAGGGTCTGTGAGGAGCTGGAGATGGCTGCCCTTCCCGCAGGTGAAGTCAGCAAGGACACCGGTTGTCTCCCTTACCTAGAACATTCTGCAGGAGGAACATTCCACTGCCCTAGCTGCCATCACCTCTACTTAGTCTCTCAGTAAAAAAGAAAAAAAAAAGTAAATAGCTTACCTGCTCACAGCACTGAGTCTTTTTATTTAGGCTAGAGAATGAGGGAGGGTGGGAGACACTACACGTGTAGTGTTTCGGGTTTCCTCACCGTTCAAATTTATTGGGTAATACAACCTTCCCAGGTCTCCCCACGGCCGACTTCCAGTTTCCTGCTCTGAAATAGTAAATTAAAAATCAAAAACTCAGCTTACCTTCCAGCTCCCCCCTCCAAAAATCGCTCCCCTCTCTGCCCGCTCCGCTGGAAGAAAACTGACAGTAACAGGATATAAGAACTGAAGAGGGAAGGGGGCACGCCAGACAACTAAAAGAGATAGGGGTCAGGAAGAAAAGGGAACGAGGGAGGCAGGAGACTCAGCTAGAAATAAACGCCTATTCCACTGGGGAACATAAAGAAGAAGCAGTAACCGTTGTAAACAGCAAAAGACAACCATATAAATAATGGAAGACAACCGATGTGATACATTTTTGTTTTCAATGTAGGTTCATGCTTAACCTTTGTTCTGTATAATATGAAAAATCCTTTATAAAAGCATTTTTAAAAAACTGACAGTGGGGATAATCATGACTTTGGTTAACAGTGTAAAACAGGAGCTGGGGTCCCCATTTCTCTTGATTTCGATTTCTGTCAAAATTAGAAGAACATAATTTCATCAAGAATTTGCTTAAATTTATTCAGGCTAATTTTATTGTATTAAAATTTACTAAATGTCCATTTATGTTTCTGTGGAATTTGTTTATTTTATTCTTCCACGATGAGGACTTCTAAGGCCAGAATTTGATGCCCTTTTCCAATTATCCTTGAACTGAGTGATTGGCTAGGCTGTTTCAGAGGGGCAGTTAAGATCCCATAGAATCCTTACAGTAGAGAAGGAGGTCAATCGGTCCATCAAGTCTGCACCGACCCTCTTAAAGAGCATCCCACCTAGGCCCACTTCCCCATAACCCCCCCTCACCTGCACATCTTTGTCCACTAATGGGCAATTTTATCAAGGCTAATCCACCTAATTTTGCACATCTTTGGAATGTTAGAGGAAACTGGAGCACCCGGAGGAAACCCGCGCAGACACGGGGAGAACGTACAGACAACGCATAGTCATCCGAGGCCTGAATTGAACTCGGGTCCCTGACGCTATGAGGCAGCAGTGAGAACCACTGTACCACTGTGCAGTGGTCTGGAGTCACATGTAAGCCAAACCAGACCAGATAAGGATAGCAAATTTCCTTCCCTAAAGGACATTAGTGATCCAGATGAGTTTTTCTGACAATTGATGAGAGTTTCATGTTCACGATGAGACTAGCTTTAAATTCGAGATTTTATTCAGTGAATTTAAGTCCCACCAATTGCTATGGTGGGATTTGAACCTGTGCCCCCAGAGGATTAGCCTGGGCCTCCTGGATTCCAAGCCCAGTGGTATTGCCACTATGCCACCATCTCCCCCTTAAAAGAATATTACATGAAGTCCCAATTAGAATTTAAACATTCTAAAGTTATCAGTTCCATTGCCATGCAACTGAACAAAATATCACTTCTTATTTCGAGAATGAAATTTACTCCTGATTTATTTAAAATCTGAGCTATGACCTTCGATA
This sequence comes from Scyliorhinus canicula, assembly GCF_902713615.1. NCBI lineage: Eukaryota > Metazoa > Chordata > Chondrichthyes > Carcharhiniformes > Scyliorhinidae > Scyliorhinus > Scyliorhinus canicula. The sequence goes on along the minus strand of NC_052149.1, from coordinate 192,930,704 downwards.
ATTTGGATCATAAGGATCAACTTGACGGTTCCTCGTCGATTAAGGGTTAAAAAGAGCATTTTAAAAATTTGTTCACAGGATGCGAGCATCGTTGGCAACCCCAGCAATTAATACCCGCTCCTAATTGCCTTTGGGATGGTGGTGAGCTGCCTTTTCTTGAACCATTGCAGTCCAAGTGTTGTAGGTACACCCAAAGTGCTGTCAGGGAAGGAGTTCCAGGATTTCAACTCAGCTGCTCCATTTTGAAGTTAGGATAGTGAATGACCTGGAAAGGAATCATTGTGCCCACTGCTTGTGCTATTCTAGGTGGTAGAGGTCGGAAGTTTGGAAATTCTGACCCTCCCTGTTTGGGTGCTGCAGCCTCCACAGGTCCCTTTTGTGAGACAGGCTTCTCTCATCCCCGACCTCTCCACCACACCTATGACCTGGCTGAAAAAGCCATTTTGTCTGTTTTGTAAATATATTTACTGAGGTTTTTAGCGAAGACCACAACAAAATTACCAAGTTACAAAGGAACAAAATAATTCATTACCATGAGCGAGAAGAAGAAAACAACTTAACCTACATGAGTACAGAACGAAACAGGAGAACAACATCACAACTGGCTCACTATGATCATTAGACTAAACGAAACACCTCTATAGCCCACCCCACCGAGGTAGGAGCAGGATAGCGTGCATGAAGACATGATAAAACAGCACACACCTTCCCAAGCCGCACAGATCCGCAATCATCACAAGAAATCAGGGTAAATTTCTTGCGGTATGATCGGGCATGCGCCAATATTCAACTCCCTCATCCCCAGTAGGGCCAAAGGTATTAAAGACCCATCACAGCCTCTTCTCCTCAGGTATCAAACCTGTCTGCACCCATGCAGGAGCCAAGAACGGGTTCATCATACCCATTCTTACTAAAAGCAAAAGAAAATACACAAAAAACCCAGTTCGAGGGCGAGTTACATACATGCTACGCAACGCAACTGAACTCCAATCTAGGCACAGAGCAGAACTAAACCATTCCAAATAATTGTGGAGAGGGGACTCGCAATAGCATATTCGGATTATAATTAAATCACCAGGGTCTCTCATGGGAGAAAAAGAAGGAAAGTGGGACCAGAACCAACTCACCGGGCCACGCATTAGCATCGCAAGGGGGATTTAGGGAGAGAGACCCAATAGAGGAACAGACCCTCAGGGCCTCCCACAAGATAAAAAGGAAGAAAGACAAATAACTATCTGAACTAACCCTTCGGACACCAAAAGGCTCAGGACCCATCCCATAACCTGTGCCTTCCTGGCATCACCCAAGCACCTGCCAACGAAGAGGAGAACAGACCACTCACTTGATAAAAAGGAGCCCCACTTCCCAAAGGAATAGCAGAATTTCACCAAGAACACAACTCGGCCCACCCTCAGGCTCCCGTGCAGCTGCCAGCCTCCCAGGATACCCTCACACAGGCAATCCCGAAAAGGAACACCCCTGGCCTCCAGAGGCAACAGAATTACTAGTCATAGTACCAGACCTTGCCTAGCCCAGCACTACTCAAGACAAAATAAATTATATCCCCGGAACTTCGAACACACCCCAAAAACCTATACCCCAACCGAGCCCATATCCTACCAATCCCAACCAACGCAATGCACCATCCCCGCTCATGCTAAATAAAAACAAGGATAATTATTCCAGCCTTAGCTGTAGCGGATCTAAGCCAGGGAGAAGAACTGTCAAGACACCCAATAATTGGGAGTTCTGGGAGGGAGGGGTGATTCTCTCCTCCCCAGCACCACCAGGGAACCAACTCCCAAGCCCCAAACCACCAGGCCAGATATCAGGGTAAGAACCAGTGCAATGCTTCCCAGGTGACGATAAGAAGAGAAATGGAACTCCCAAGAGGGAACACCCAGACTAACTCAAGGAGACTACCCTTGTAGGAGAGATACCCAGAGCAACCCTCCGCCCCAACAACCAACCATAACTACTGGCCCTACCTCTGCCAATAAACCACATCACCTTGCAATCATAGATTATCATAGAATTTACAGTGCAGAAGGAGGCCATTCGGCCCATCGAGTCTGCACCAGCTCCTGGAAAGAGCACCCTACCCAAGGTCAACACCTCCACCCTATCCCCATAACCCAGTAACCCCACCCAACACTAAGGGCAATTTTGGACACTAAGGGCAATTTATCATGGCCAATCCACCTAACCTGCACATGTTTGGACTGTGGGAGGAAACCGGAGCACCCGGAGGAAACCCACGCACACATGGGGAGGATGTGCAGACAGACAGTGACCCAAGCCGGAATCGAACCTGGGACCCTGGAGCTGTGAAGCAATTGTGCTATCCACAATGCTACCGTGCTGCCCCAAGGACAAAAGCCATTTTTAATTTAAAATAGTTAGAGAGATGGCACCTCCATTTTGTATGCCCTCTCCTTCACTTACCCTCAATTGCAGCCTGTAGCTCCTGTCGGGCTGGAGCCTCCAGCTTTGAGAGCCCACCCGTAATCATTTATTGGAAAGCGAGCTTGCCCTACTGCCATTAACTGGTCTCCCGGCGAAAATCACATCAAATGACCGTTTTCACACGGTGTGGGTTTCTGATCCACATTTCAGCCTAACTCTCGAGTTCAGAGGCCCACAGTGAAAATCTTCCTCATTGCCTCGAGTGATTGTGTACGTACATAGATAAATATGATTCCATGCTATCCTTCCTGTGTGCAATATAATGGATGAATTAGTGTTGAATAAGGACTGTGTATCGATCAAATTAGCATCCATTTTGATATTTGCAGATTATATAAATAGGGCCACAAAGAATGAAATTCATCTGAAGTTAACCAGAATGTTCTCTTAAATATATAGAGAGACCCAATTAAATATACACGATGCATCAACATTGTGCATAACCTGAAAATGTCTAGAATCACAGACGTAGAACAGGGAGAGTGGCATTCTCTCCATCGGCTGGCACTTTACGGGTTAAAATAAATGCCCATTCTTTCTTTCATTTATTTGTATGAATTTCAGATGAGTTTAAACAAATCCAGATTCGCAAAGCACCATGTTCATGGACTCTTTGACTTACAAATGCAGCATAGAAATCGATTATTTCAATAAAATTGATTAAATTAAATGGAATTAGTTTGGAAATACCAAACAACAAAGCAATTTTGAAATGGATTTTGATCGAGACCTTAAAAAACCTAGAAAGAGCCTGTGTAACTTTGACTGTTCTCTTTTCTGCCTTTAGCTAGCTGTCTTTTCTATTAAATTTAATTATTAACTTGAATCCATCATTTTCCATGTCTGCTCTATAAAGTCCAAAGGCATTTCACTTTACTTCCATTGATGCTATTAAAATACTTCATCTCCCTGTTGTCTTTTTGATCCTCCCAGGCTGACAGATGCTCAATAGAATTGCTAAGGCTGGCTACATTATAAAATGTCAATGACATTTGATAGAAATGTCCAAAAATATTTCTGAGATGAACTTTAAGATGTAACATAACACTCCACTAATAAACTTCAATATAGTCTAAATAACTGTAACATTCGCTTGAGGATTGACAATGGCAAATATGGAAATACTGCAATGTTTAAACACTGGAATTAAATGCCTGGTAATCAGTTAATGCCATATAATAAATTACAGTTCTCTCCTGCTTAGGGTCTAATTAACTTCCTAAGTTCCATACATTTATCACTATCTGTAAGTGCACATTCAAAGCATGTTGTAGTTTTTAAAAATTAATTTATTTAGAGCATTGTCGTTTACAATTACCGTCAGGGCGTGATTGAAAATTAATGAAAGGTAAAGGGTGTAATATTGTGAATGATGTATTACCGAGCCTCTGGTCGAGCAGGAGTATTGAGATACCCTCAGTCACCTCACAGGAGAGAAGATAGATGATTCAAAGGCTTTAATCATCTGAGAACTGTACAGCAGCCGAGAGGTGTGCTCATCTCATGTTGCCTGAGTGAGCCTTATCTTATATACCATTTCCTGGGGGCGGAGCCAGAGGCGGAGTTCCCCAGGGTTCCAAGCCCGGTCTTAAAGGGCCAATACATTAAAGGTAAGGTACCATTATATCAGCTACTGATAACATTCATCACATTCACCCCCTGTTTAAAAAAAAACACATAGTCCGTCGGGGGTGAAGTGGAGTTATAAGTTCAGTCTTGCGGGTGGTTTTACCATCCATGCTGATTTTCTCTGCTCCGGTGGTGGTGCCGTGGATACGGTCGGTATTGATGGTGGTATATCCGGGAGCACGGTTGACTGAGCCTTTGCCCGCCTTGGAGCGGGGTGGGGGGGGGTATCCGGGATGACTAGGGTGATTGGTGCCGGCGACGGCTGGGGGGCAGGGGGCGCTATGGGGGGGGCGCTGTCGGTGGTCGGCGGTCGGTGCGGGGAGGGGAGCATCGGTAAGAGGGGGGGGTCGGTGGGGATAGCATCAGGGTCGGTGGGCGAGCCAGCGGGGTCGGTGGGAGAGCCAGCGGGTGCCAGGTCTCACAGGGAGACGGTGTCCTGCCTGCCATTGGGGTGCTCGACGTAGGCGTATTGAGGGTTTGCGTGTAGCAGTTGGACCCTCTCGACTACGGGATCGGATTTATGGCTCCTCACGTGCCTCCGGAGTAGAACTGGTCCCGGAGTCGTCAGCCAACGTGGAAGCGAGACCCCAGAGGTGGACTTCCTGGGGAAGACAAACAAACGATTGTGGGTGGTCTCGTTCGTGGCCGTACAGAGGAGCGACCTAATGGAATGTAGGGCATCGGGTAGGACCTCCTGCCAGCGGGCAATTGGGAGACTCCTTGACCGTAGGGCTAGGAGGACGGCCTTCCAAACTGTCGCGTTCTCCCTCTCCACTTGCCCGTTTCCCCGCGGTTTATAGCTCGTCGTTCTGCTCAAGGCGATACCCTTGCTGAGCAGATATTGACGCAGCTCATCGTTCATGAACGATGTACCCCGGCTGTGGATATAAGCGGGGAAACCAAACAGTGTGAAGATGCTGTGCAGTGCCTTGATCACGGAGGCCGAGGTCATATCGGGGCAGGGGACAGCAAAAGGGAAGCGGGAGAACTCATCGATCACGGTGGGGAAATAGATGTTGCGGTTGGTGGACTGGAGGGGCCCTTTGAAGTCTATACTTAGTCGCTCAAAGGGCCCAGAGGCCTTTATCAGGCGGGCCCTGTCTGGTTGATAGAATTGCGATTTGCATTCCGCACAGATCTGGTATGCCTTAGTCATGGCCTTGACCTCCTCTGTGGAGTAGGGTAGGTTGCGGGACTTGATGAAGTGGGCAAGCCGGGTGACCCCCGGGTGGCAGAGGTCATCGTGGATGGCTCTCAGGCGGTCTTTGTGCGTGCTGGCATACGTGCCGCGGGACAGGGCATCTGAGGGCAATATTTAATATCGTACGTGTAGGTGGAGAGCTCTATCCTCCACCTCAGAATTTTGTCATTCTTTATTTTGCTCCGTTGTGTGTTATCGAACATAAAGGCGACCGACCGTTGGTCGGTGACGAGGGTGAACCTCCTACCGGCTAGGTAGTGCCTCCAGTGCCGCAAGGCCTCCAGTATGGCTTGTGCCTCCTTCTCGACTGCAGAGTGCCGAATTTCCGAGGCGGTGAGTGTTCGGGAGAAGAACGCTACTGGTCTGCCCGCCTGGTTGAGGGTAGCAGCCAGGGCGACGTCTGATGCTTCGCTTTCTACTTGGAAGGGAATGGCTTCGTCCACCGCGTGCTTGGCGGCCTTGATGATGCCGGCCTTGATACGGTCGAAAGCCGACTGGGCCTCATCCGTCAGGGGAAAAACCGTGGTCTTAATAAGTGGCCGGGCTTTGTCCGCATATCTGGGGACCCACTGGGCGTAATAGGAGAAAAGCCCCAAGCACCGTTTGAGTGCCTTGAGGCTACGTGGGAGGGGGAGCTCCTTAAGGGGACGCATGCGGTCGGGGTCCGGGCCTAGGACCCCGTTTTCCACGACGTAGCCGAGGATGGCTAGCGGGGTTGTGTGGAACATGCATTTCTCTTTGTTGTACGTGAGGTTGAGGGCCCGGGCAGTCTGGAGGAACTTCCTCAGGTTTGCGTCGTGGTCCTGCTGGTCATGGCCGCAGATGGTGACGTTGTCCAAGTACAGGAAGGTAGCCCGTAAGTCGTACTGGTCCACCATTTGATCCATCGCCCACTGGAAAACGGAGACTCCGTTTGTAACACCAAAAGGGACCCTGAGGAAGTGAAACAGCCGACCGGCTGCTTCAAACGCCATGTAGGGGCGGTCCTCTGAGCGAATAGGGAGTTGATGATAGGCCGATTTTAGGTCGACCGTGGAGAATACCCGATACTGGGCGATTTGAGTCACCATTTCCGCTATGCGGGGAAGTGGGTACGCATCGAGTTGCGTAATGCGGTTTATGGTCTGGCTATAATCCACTACCATTCGTTGCTTTTCCCCGGAGCGGACTACCAATACTTGACCCCTCCAAGGGCTGTTGCTGGCTTCTATGACCCCCTCTTTTAGTAGCCGCTGAACCTCTGACTTGATAAAAGTCATGTCTTGGGCACTGTACCGCCGACTCCTGGTGGCAACGGGTTTACAGTCGGGAGTGAGGTTCGCGAAGAGGGGGGGTGGCGCAACTTTGAGTGTCGCCAGGCTGCATACCGTGAGTGGGGGCAGGGGTCTGCCGAACTTCAGTGTCAGGCTCCGGTGGCTGCACTGAAATTCCGGACCGAGCAGCAGGGGGTCGCAGAGTTGAGGAAAGATGTAAAGTTTAAAACATGTGTATTCAGCGCCTTGAATTGCGAGGCCAGTGACACAATACCCCGTGATTTGAACCGAATGGGACGCAGAGGCGAGGGCGATAATTTGGGAGGCGGGGTGGGTGCGAAGGGAGCAGCGTCTTACCGTGTCTGGATGGATAAAGCTCCCCCTGCTCCCGGAGTCGAATAGGCAGGGAGTGTCGTGGCCGTTGATTCGCACCCGCATCATCGAGTTACGTAGGTGTTTCGGCCGCGAATGATCGAGCGTGATCGCTCCTAGTTGCGGGTAGTCAGAGTCCTCGGTTAAGTCGGACTCACAAAATGGCCGCCTGGAGTCACAAAATGGCCGCCGCCATCGGTCGCACGTGTCGGGGTTCGAAGATGGCCGCCGCCAAGATGGCCGCTCCCATGACTCGCACGAGGTCGATGACGCGTCGGAAGTGGGCGTGTCCGGCCGCCGCACGGCCGCGTTGCGGGGCCTGTGAGACCGGGAGCTTGATTTCTGGGCCTGGTGAGGATTTTGTTAGTGGCCTTTGGGGCCAGCCAGACAGACCTTAGCGAAGTGCCCTTTCTTCCCGCAGTCGTTGCAGATCGCGGAGCGGGCCGGGCAACGTTGCCGTGGGTGCTGGCCTTGTCCCACTACCATATCCTCCTGACATCAGCGCGCTGTCCCAATACCATATCCTCCTAACGTCAGCGCGCTGTCCCAATACCATACCCTCCTGACGTCAGCGCTCTGTCCCAATACCATATCCTCCTAACGTCAGCGCGCTGTCCCAATACCATATCCTCCTGACATCAACGCGCTGTCCCAATACCATATCCTCCTAACGTCAGCGCGCTGTCCCAATACCATATCCTCCTGACATCAGCGTGCTGTCCACAGGAATATCATGGGGAACCCCCGGGGTGAGCGGATCGCCGCACGGCGCAGGCCTGTAGCGTGGCCGGGTCTGGAGGGGATCGAGAGGGGTTTGCAAGGTCTGCGGAATATGTACGGAGGTTACGGTGGGCCATTTCTAGGGAAGAGGCGAGCGTTACCGTGCCTTGCAGAATCTTTGCCCCGTCTTCTAGGAGCCGCTGCCGGATGTACGAGGACCTGATACCGGACACAAAGGCATCGCGAATATGCAAGTTCATGTGGGTTTCTGCTGTCACTGCTTTATGGTTGCAGTTCCTCGCGAGCGCAGTGAGTCTCTCCACGTACTCGTCCAGAGTTTCCCCGGAATGCTGGCTGCAGGTTGAGAGCAAATGTCTGGCGTGTACCTCATTAATCGGCTTCACGAAGCGTTTCGTCAGTATCTCGACCGCAGCTTCGTAATTTGCAGCATTCTCGATCACGGAGGAGAGTCGGTGGCCCACCCGGGCATGTAGTAAACGCAGCTTGCAAGCGCCGTCAACATCAGTCGCTGAGGAGTCAATATAGTCTTCAAAACACCGCAGCCAATATTTTAACATTTCCGGGGCTTCCGGAGACCGAGCATCCAGGTTGAGTTTCTCCGGCTTTAGAGCGCTGTCCATCTTCATGTATCAGATGATTAAATTGATATACCCTCAATCACAACACAGGAGAGAAGATAGGTGATTCAAAGGCTTTAATCATCTGAGAACTGTACAGCAGCCGAGAAGTGTGCTCATCTCATGTTGCCTGAGTGAGCCTCATCTTATATACCGTTTCCTGGGGGCGGAGCCAGAGGCCGAGTCCCCCAGGGTTCCAAGCCCAGTCTTAAAGGGCCAATGCATTAAAGGTAAGGTACCATTATATCAGCTACTGATAACATTCATCACAAGTATCTAATGCAATTTTCAGTAGATGCTCTCGAGGCAGGGTGGCGACTAGAATGTGTAGATTTAGAGCATGTTCAGTTTCTCCGGTGTTACATCTCAACATATTATTTTTCTCCCAGATAATTCAAGCGTAACCTTCAGCTGAATTTTGGTGGGCAGGAAAAGCGATGTTGAAGCTGCCAACAGCAACGGCGGCTTTCTCTGTTGTAGTGGCCAGAACTTTGTGTAAAAAAGTTAAAGGGGCGGGTCCCACAATGTAAAGCTGCCGCACTTCAGTCCCTCGAAGATCGAGGCACTGATTTTGATTTCTGCCTGTTGCCACAAAGAGAAAAGGTATGGAGGTGTGCGCACTCCAGATTCTTGTAAACACGATGAGAGGTTTAGTAAGGGTGTTGCTCAATACAATCAAAGATGGTGATCTGCTCAAAGCTTCCGTAAACACACTGCTGACATCACTGACCTGACGCAGAATCAGCAGGAATATATTTCCAGATTCATCACACCCCTGCCTCTTTACTTCATTAGGGCAATGAAAATAATTACGTTTATACAACAGATTCCCTGATCTGTTATATCTATACATATATACACTCCTTTCCTTGGATTGCCACCTTGCCATGGTGGAGAGGCTTAAAGGTTCCATTGATCCCAAGAGCAATGCTGTCGGGAGTCTTAAACTCCTGGCGGGATCATCCATAACGGTAAGGTCGGAGGGGATGAACTAGGCAAAGCACAATCCAAAACAAGTCTTCAATAGCAGATCAGGCGGCAGATACTCGAATGGTTGCAATGGTGGATGAAGGCTGCATCAATAGGGAGATCTCCAGTCATCAAGATTCCCTTGCCACTGGACTGGACCTATCCTCTGACAAGGACCGCGTGTCTGCTGACGCGCAATGACATACCCACATTAAAAAGTGTCTCGCACCAGGCGTCTACCTGGATGAAACCAACACACCGCTACACACAGATAGGCCCTGCAGCGATCGACAAGAGGTGATGGGGACAGGACCGTGACACCTGAAAGTCCCTAGTTCCGGACTGGCATCTAAGCGGCGCAGTTTGATTCAGTCATCTCACCCTTGGAATAGAAATAGGACAGTATTTCATCAGCTTTCTTCACGACTGAGCAGTCCTCTTCAGGATCCACTCTGCTCACCCAGCATGGGGAAAGGGCTAGAAAAGATGTCCAAAAAGTAGTCTGTTCCATCCCCAACCTGGCTGGAAAACACATCCAGCAGACACATCTATCTGCAGTCAGAAAATCAAAGTTAAACTCAATTTCGGAACCTGGAATGTACCGAATCCTCATGGATAATGAGCAGAACAATCAGCCGGAACAGAGACCTGCCATTGTTATCCATGAACTCAGGTGCTTCAAACATGACAGCATGCCCTGCAAGAGACCCAAAGAGCAGGCGAAGGGCAGCTGAGGGAAGGTCTTTACACTTTCTTCAGGAGAGGAAACCCTGAGGATCAGCCCAGGACAAATGGAATTGGATTCGCCATCAGGAACAAGTTTGTCAACCGACTCTCGCAGCTCCCTGTTGGCATCAACAAGCGCCTCGTCATGACCTTGTCATGAGAAACGGTGACTCATGTGGCTATGACTCATCTTTCATTCTCTCACTCCAGAGTATAAATACTTCCCACTTACTCTGTTTTTAAGCTTTGACAAAGGGTCATCTGGACTCGAAACGTTAGCTCTTTTCTCTCCCTACAGATGCTGCCAGACCTGCTGAGATTTTCCAGCATTTTCTCTTTGGCCACAGGCTTATCTCCTGCCTTATGTCCATCAAACTCCACCAGAAGCAGCAGAAGATGAAGAAACAACTCAGGAAAAAAGGTCAATGTTGAGCGGCTTCAAGAGCCAAGCATGCTAGTGAACATCCAACGATGCCTCCTCCAAAATTTCCGACGTGTTAATTTTAATGAAATGGAGCAAAACGGGATAGACCGGAAGACAGCCATCATCTCAAGCAGCACGGGCAGCATGCTAGCACATTGGGTAGCACTGTTGCTTCACTGTTCCAGGGTCCCAGGTTTGATTCCCCGCTGCGTCACTGTCTGTGCAGAGTCTGCACGTTCTCCGCATGTCTGTGTGGGTTTCCTCCGGGTGCTCCGGTTTCCTCCCACAAGTCCCGAAAGACGCGCATGTTAGGTAATCTGTGTACTCGATCAAGTGCCGGAATGGGGCGACTAGAGGCTTTTCACAGTAAGTTCATTGCAGTGTTAATGTAAGCCTACTTGTGACAATAAAGATTATTATAAATAAGCTGTAAAGAAAACATTGGCTGCAACAGGGCTTTTCTAACTCAAGGTCGCGACCTGCAGGTGGGTTGCGCAAGGTGTCGGGAGGGTTGGGAAGCGATCGGTCATGGCGTTCCCAATTGAGGGAGAAGCGCCCGACGGCCACAACCGGCTTTTAGGTTGGGAATGCTGGTCACGGCAGCCAGAAGCCGCAGAATTTTGCCTTGCTCCAACCGATTGGCACCCAGATTATCCAATGGGTGATTAGCTTTCCTAACGTCACATTGGGCCCTACCATTGTTCTGCTGACCAATAGGAGGAGGCGGGGGAGGTATTTCCGGCGGTGGGACTGTTGGAGCTCGGGACCTGTGAAGAACACAAAGAGCAGCCGAGGGAAGTTTGTGTGAGGGGTGAGATTGGCGGGTCATGATGCTGGTAGTCAGCTTCCACAAGTACTTCAATGCCTACACCATCACAGGGAGGAGGAATTATGTGATAGCTACATATACAGGGATTGAAGCAATTTGTTTGATCTTTCAACTCAGATCCACGAAGATGGCACCAGCAGCAATCACAGAAAATAAATTAGATGTGATTCTCCTCTGGGGCAGAACAAGTGGAATTTAAGGACCAGGATGTGAAATCTGTGTGACTGTTTGAAACCGTGTCACTATAATGGTGTGTTATAAGTTGTCAGTGTAGCCACCGAAGTTGGCCATTGCCTCAATACAAAATAGAGGAACGCAAAGCTTGCAGGTTAAAATGGACAAAGTTTGCAGCACACGCAGGTTGCACCAAGCCAATGTGTATTCTGTCTGCTAAGAGAGCAGACAGCACCGAAACGAACATTCCGCATACTAATGAGGCAATCTCCGGGATAGTTAACAGAGCAATGGAACGATCCCAGGGACAATGGACACAAATAGAGAAGTGATTGCAACAGTGTATGGGAACCAGACACCCCGGCACCAGCGGGGTTCGAAAACAAAGCACCTGAAGGCCCGCCCAGCAACCGAGAGACAGCCTCAGTATTGGGGGGATTCAAATAAATCGATTGGGAAGAGATCCAATCGATTCCCAGCAGGTGAAGGGTCCGCCCAAAAGGGCGCGAAGCCCTAGGACCTATAAAAGACAGGTCCCACACTTAGTTCGTTCTTCTTGACCAGCCCTCCTCTCTGGACCAGCCCTCTTCACCAGCTTTTTTCCGAAGAAGACCTTGACCGAGAGAGAGGAGAGGTTTGGGACAGCAACCGCCAGCAAGTAAGTGTCTCACAACGATCGCTACCAGAGATAGACACTCCTGACCCCTTTTTAACCCGTACCAACCTGAAGTCTGCGGACCAGTGCAGAGCAAGAGGCCGTGTCCCCTGATCCGGCAGTTCCTTCGAGATAAGTATTTGTTTATATAGTGGTAGGAATAGTTTAGTCACCTTAGCGTGTGCATGAGTAGATTATAATTGTATTATAATGAACTCAGTTGTTTGAACTTACTAATTGGTGTATGGTTTATTGCTTTGAACTTGACCTTGAAACTTGTGGCGGTATCTTAACGATACCTGGCTAATCCAGAGCTAAGTAACGAAACAGAGCCAAATCGAGTGTTAAGCACACTCACCCAGAACGAGCAACATCAGTCTTTACAAATAAGATTCATGGGATCCCATGTGCAGTTTAATAAAAAGAGAATGCCGACCCCATGCATGCGCGCTCAGGTGATCCGGCAGTGCACAGGCCTGGTGTCCAGCAAACAGCCACCTCCTGACGGCAGCGCGCTGTCCCAGTACCATATCCTCCTGATGTCAGCGCGCTGTCCCAGGACCATATCCTCCTGACGTCAGCGCGCTGTCCCAGTACCATATCCTCCTGACGTCAGCGCGCTGTCCCAGTACCATATCCTCCTGACGTCAGCACACTGTCCCAGTACCATATCCTCCTGATGTCAGCGCACTGTCCCAGTACCATATCCTCCTGACGTCAGCGCGCTGTCCCAGTACCATATCCTCCTGACGTCAGCGCGCTGTCCCAGTATCATATCCTCCTGACGTCAGCGCGCTGTCCTGTAGCCATGCTGGCCACGCAAAATGGACACTGAGCCAAACTAAAATGGAAGGCTGCTGGGAAACAGACAGTTCAGCCAGAACAGCAGTCTGCAAAGAGCAGTTTGCATTCTGCAGCAGCAGAAACCAGTTTGGGCTCAGGTGAAGAGACCTTAGCTAGGTGCAAATGGCAAAACGCTTTGCATGCTAATGAGGCCATCAGACTTGAACACCCACACAATAGATACATTTGGTTCTGAATGGACACATTCCAATCAAGACCCAGACATCGAGGCACCAGAAACCTCCGAACAAAAGGACATAAGAAACGCCCCCTCCATCACGGAGACCCCCTCGCATTGGGGAATTAATCCAGTATCGATAAGAAATTGATCCAATAGGTAGAGCCCGCCCGAGAAGAGGGAAGGACAACGGAACCCCTATAAAAGATAGGGACCTCGTGTTGTCCGGTCTGTTAAACCTGTGCTCCGGCCCCGACTGACACCTGGTATCCTGACTCCAGCCGTTGAGCACCAGCCGCCGAAACCGTAAGTTCAACGCTCGCTACGCGATCCAAGCCCATTAGACTCCCAAGTGCCAGAACGCTTGCTGAAGGCTGCAGACAAAACCAGGACGAAGGCCTCGTTCTCTGACCTTGCCTGTTCCTGTTAGATAAGTATTCTGTTTGCTTATGTTTAGTTGTAGCTTAGTCTCTTAGTGTGTGTGTGCATGAGTATTTATTATTAACTGTATAATAAATATTGATCGTTTGAACTTGACTAATCGGTGTATCGTCTTTATTACTTTGAATTTGACCTTGGAATACTTGTGACGTTGCCTATACGGCAGCTGGCGACTCCAGAGCTTAAATAATTACATAGAACAGAGCCTAGCAGTGTTAAGCACACGTCGAACTCGGAGGCGTGTTAATACACTCCAATAAACGCGTTTTACGCCCATAGTAAAACGTGCAACATTTAGTGGCGACATCCGCCGGGACCCTGTTGTAAGTGGAAACACCACAGTGTCCAGGACCCTGAAATTTGAATTGGAACTCCAAATTGCAGAGAAAGAAAGAGATCACAAGTATTCAAGGTGTTCAAAATAATAAGCGAAATTCGGAAGTGTGTTTAGTGCATGCGTACTAACAGGGCTGTAAGGTAAAACTGGAAGCTTTTTGTTGCGACAAACTTTCGGTAGTTTTGTAATCGGAAAATAGCGTAAGCCGTACCCTTTTTACGAAACACCACCCCAACAACCCCCTGTTCCAAATTATAAAAAGAGAGTCAGAGGAAATGGCCATGCAGGCAATGGAACGTCTGATGGACCCAGAAAGGTTTGTGGTCGCAGCGACCAGCAGCAGTAGCAGAGTAGGCCAGTGTCCCACGTGGGAGCTGGAACTCCGCAAATATCTGCAGGGAAAGGGATGGCCCCTTTGGAAAGAGTTTTGTGCAAATGAGGAGACAGGTCCCGGAAGTATAGGTCATACTTGGTGGGAGAACCTCTCTCAGATACACAAAAAGAGTTTAGGTAAAGCACGCAAGCCGATGGCGATTGTGTCCTGCTTGGCACAGTTGCGAGGCGCAGAGGAGGTCATCAGGACGCTCCGGGCAGATTTAGAGGAAAGGAACCGAATGAGTAAGGTCGATGTCAGGGACATCGAGAAAGAAAACCTGGAATTAAAAGGGAAGTTGGCAGAGAAGGGTAGAGAGGTGGATGATGCCAAGAGGGCTCACCAGTCTTGTCTAGCTCATCTGAACAGTTCCCAGACCCAGTATGAGAAAGCCTATCAGGACGTGCAACGTGCCGTTCTGATAAGACAGGAATCGGAAAAGCAGGTGGAGGCATTGCAGAGGCAATGTTCCGATCTCAAAGCAGCTTTGAGAGCACTCCATGCTGCAACGACCGAACAAAGACAAAGCACAGTTGACCACGCGAAATGCAGAAAACAGATTGCGGAACTGCAATCTCTGCTTTCGGTGCAGAATGGCTTCCAAAGCACCTTTGGAGCTCAGTTAGATGGAGAAAACGCCCCAGATTGGCAGGAATTAAGCGAGACAGCGCAGCGGTATGTTCAGGGAACATGTGCGCCCGCAGCTCAGCAGAAACGACAGGCACCCCAACCCCCCACAGCTCAGATCATAACCGCACCCATGAATCCCGTAACCACACAGAGGAAAGCCGAATCAGAAGGCGCCCCAGACATAACTTACACCACCCCTTTAACAGTAACCCAGCTAAGGGACGCTTGTGAAAAGATCACTCCGTTCCTCCCCACCGCAGACCCCCACCAGTTTTTCGCTAAAGTAAAACAGCAGGCTACCATGTACGGCCTGGATGAGAGAGAGCAGGTTAAGCTCACCGTGTTGAGCTTAGACCAGAGTGTAGTGGCAGCCCTCCCCGACCCACAAAACGTGGCAGGAGGCAGCCTAGAGGAGATGCACACTGCTATTTTAGATGCCATCGGGTACAATAGAGGTGACCCCGTAGAAGGCTTGAATAAGTGCAGGCAGAAGAGATCTGAACACCCCACAGCATTCGCCGGAAGGCTGTGGATTCACTTCAGCGCAGTTTTCGGACAGCTAGATAGAGCGCATTTAACCCGCGAAAACATGGTTAAATGGACGCGCACAATTATCTCACACGCAACAGAAGCAGGACAGAGCGCTTGCAATAATTACGACCCCTCAGAAGAGGCCCATAACGAAAAATGGGTCCTCAAAAGATTGTCCCGCGCTTGGGAGCAATCGCTTCAGGCAAAAGCAAAGGTTAGATCCCCAGAAGAGGCTCAGGCTGCTGCAGATATCCAAGCAGTCAGAGAGCACCAGAAGCCCGCATGGGTAAATGAAGGCAAGAGCAGCCCTCAACAGAAAGGACAGGAATGCTATAACTGTGGACAGTTAGGGCATTGGGCAAAAGAATGCCAAGCACCCCAGCGATCTCAGAGAGGCCAGCAGACAGGCACTCTGAACCGCAACAAAGCAAAACCCATCCACAATGTAACAGTACAGTCAGGACCCACCAATGTGGACGAGACGAACTGACGGTGTTCGGGCTCCCCCACTTGGGTCTGTGACACACTATGGGACTCATCAGGGAGACCCGTAGTCACGGCAAAAGTCAAAGGGAAGCCCATAGAGTTACTGTGGGACACAGGAGGATCCCGCACCACCATTAACTCCACAACCACGGCACACGCAGACACGTGGCCGACCACCTCCACCATCACACTTAGCGGGTTCACCGGACACTCGCAGCAGGGACATATCACAGCACCCGTAGCGATCCAGCTAGGGAACATTAGCACAAGGCACCCCGTAGTTTTAGTAAATCTTCCCCGGACAGCAGAACACATCCTGGGGATAGATTTTATGAACGCCCACAGCTTGTCGTTCGACCCAGTGAACCAGTGTGTCTGGCGAATGGCGAGATCAGACAGAGCCCCAGCCACCCTCACAGTAGGAGACTACGCTAATCGGATTAGCGCAGTGGGAGAGTACACATTCGACCTGACTACACTCCACACCGACCGACAAATTAAGGCCCTACTAAACAAACACAGGACAGCATTTGCAAGTCACCGTCATGACTGTGGCAGAATGACTGGACAAGTTCATGTTACCGGACAGGACCCCCGACCGCAAAAGCAGTACAGATTTCCCCTCGAGGCAGAGGTGGAAATAGAAAAAGTTATAGGCAGCTTGTTGGAACAAGGTGTACTGAGAACGGTAGCCTCCACCAACAATGCCCCTATTTGGCCAGTGAGGAAGCCCGATGGATCATGGCGTCTGACCATCGATTATCGGGAACTCAACAAAGTAACCCCCGCAGTAGCCCCAACGGTAGCTACTAGTCCCGAGACCATGCTCAAGCAGGGTCTCAACGCCAAGTACTTCACGGTATTGGACATCAGTAATGGATTCTGGTCAATACCATTGGCAAAAGCGTGCCAATACAAATTCGCATTCACTTTTAAAACGCAGCAGTACACGTGGACATGCCTCCCACAGGGATTCCACAATTCACCCTCCATTTTCCACCGACAGCTGGCAAGTGGATTAGAAAAATTTTCCCGACCCGAATGTCTGGTACAGTATGTAGACGACCTACTACTGCAGACAGACACAAAGGCAGAGCACATTTCGCTTCTGGCCGAACTCCTGGAACTCTTAACTGAAATTGGCTGTAAAGTTAACCCGAAAAAGGCCCAAATATTGGAAAGTAAAGTGATGTATTTGGGATCAGTCATCACGCACGGCAAACGCGAGATCGAATTCAAAAGAATTGATTCGATCGTCAAATTGCCCCTTCCCCAGAATGTATCAGCCCTCCGGTCGTTTTTAGGACTGGTTGGCTATTGTCGGAACCACATCGACGGATTCGCGACAAAAGCCGCCCCACTTTCAGACCTCCTTAAGAAAGGAGCCCCCTGGGAATGGCTTCCGCAGCATACAGGCGCTGTGGAAGAGTTGAAACGAGCCCTTAGTGCAGCACCCGCGCTGCTAGTCCCCGACCAACTTTCACCGTACGCAATAGAGGTAGCGAGCACCGATCTGACCCTCTCGGCCGTGTTGCTTCAGGAACGGCACGAGCAGCTAAGACCAGTGGCTTATGCCTCCCGACTGTTAGACCCGGTAGAGCAAGGATTTTCAGCCTGTGAGAGGCACCTCCTTGCTGTCTTCTGGGCAGTGCAGTATTTCTCATACATCACCGGACTCAACCCCATTACTATTCTGACCGAACACACACCCACACAGCTACTACTAGACGGTCGACTGAAGGACGGTTCAGTTAGCCAGATTAGGGCAGCTAGGTGGACCCTACTTTTACAAGGACGGGACATTACAGTAAAACGGACACGCACCCACACATACTTAGCAGACAACCTCCAATACCCCGGACAGCCCCATGACTGTGAAATTGTAGCTCCCCTGCATAACACAGGACCCTTTTTAGCCAAAACACCCCCCAGCAAGATAGGGAACCCGAAACAAAGCCCCCAGCCCACAGACACGTGTGGACCCTTGAGGATTTATGTAGACGGTTCCTCCACAGTTTTAAATGGTGAGCGTATCACAGGATGCGGCATCTATGTAGAGGACGCGCAGGGGCGCGCTCTCGAAGAAATCGCTCTTAAGTTACCAGGTCACTTAGGCGCGCAGGCAGCAGAGCTAGCAGCCATAGCGTACATAGTGGACCACCCCGATTCTTTCCCCAGCCCAGCAGACATATATTCAGACAGCTTATATGTCTGTAACAGTTTAACCGATTTTCTGCCCCTGTGGAGGACACGAGGTTTTGTCTCCGCAGACGGGAAACCCCTTCCATCAGCCCCTCTACTCCAGCATATTTTAGCGAAAGCGAAGGACAGGACCTTCGGCATAATAAAAGTAAGAAGTCACCATAGGTCATCACCCCCTGGGAATGTAAAAGCCGACGCGTTGGCTAAGGCAGGTTCCAGGAGAGGACACTTATGGACCCCCCCAGCTAGCGCACCAGCTAGCGCCCCTGTGAGCGCAGTCCAAGTCTCACAGACTGATATTAAAGATCTCGTGGCAGCACAAAAACAGGACGGAGACCTCAGGGAGGTTTTCAAGGGAAACTTTGTGCCTGCTTACGAGCACTTTAAACACGCACTGACCACACATGAGGGTGTGATCATTAAGGACCGACTTTATGTGGTCCCACAGCAGGACAGGAATCAGATGATTGCCTTGTTCCATGACGGACACGGGCATCAGGGAATTGATGCAACAACGAGGCACCTCAGGCAACTCTGTTGGTGGCCTGATCTCAGGAATGATGTAACGCACTACATAGAGAATTGCCTGATTTGTGCTCAGAATAACCCGGACAGGTATTCTAAGAAAGCACAACTTCGGCATACTCGCCCAGTTAACGGCCCTTGGACAAACCTCCAGATCGACTTTATAGGTCCATTGCCCCCTTGTCGGAATGGCTATAAATACGTTCTGGTGGTGATAGATACCTTTACCAAGTGGGTAGAGGCATTTCCCTCACGAACAAATACAGCAAAGACAGCTGCAAAGATCCTGACCCACCACATCTTCACGAGATGGGGTTTACCCCGAAGTATCGATTCGGACCAGGGATCTCACTTTACAGGACGGGTCATGAGGAACGTCCTGACAATATTCGGAATCAAACAGAACTTCCACATTGCGTATCATCCACAGTCCAGCGGGATTGTGGAGCGCATGAATCGGACCCTAAAAACTACCCTTAGGAAAATGGTTCAAGAGAACAATTCCACATGGGATTCAGTGCTCCCCTTTGCACTTATGTTCATAAGGAACACTGTCTCCACATCGACAGGATACACACCACACACACTCATGACCGGACGCCCTATGAAAGGTACAGAATTCCTTTTAGGACTGGACATGACAAGCCCCGAAGTGACGGCCCTCACACATGAAAAGGCAGTTAAAGATCTAGTTGAGACTGTGAGGTCTGCACAGCTCGCAGCCGCAGTCCAGCTAGGGAAACGCCGACAGCAACGGACTGCCTGTTTCAATAAGACCGTCCACACCACAGAATTCCAGGTTGGGCAACAGGTAATGTTATCTGTTTATAACCCCAGCAGCTTTTTGGCTCCAAAATATTCCGGTCCCTACTCAATTTCGGACAAAATTAGCCCCTCCGTTTACAGAATAAAGTATCCTAATGGGAAGACCGCGTGGTTCCATATAAACCAGTTAAAGGCTTATGGAACACAGGCCAACCATGCTCACCATGTCCTGCTAGATGCAGCAGAACACTTCACCCCGCCCACCAGAGACACTTTTCCACCATCCCCCTCACAGACCAGTTCATCAACGGACTCGCCCACGACTCCGCCCACAGACCACTACAGACCACGCCCCGACACGCCCACAAGCTGCCACAGCAGAGACAGCAGGACTGACACTGACTCTGAAGACAGCGACACCACACAGCCATACAGCCCACACTGCACCACCTACGACCCCGACTCCAGTGACCCCATGGAAGTCACCTACCTCAAAAACCCCGAACCACCACCCGACCCCGACTACCCCGACAACACACTCGACACTACACAATGGCACAGGGACAATTCCTACAGACTTGTCCGCAATGATGAAAGTGACCCCCGGTCACACAACTCCAAAATAGCATGCCTGATCCACACAAGGGTGTGGGATCCGGGAGAGCAGGACGACACGGTGTCTGACTCCCGACACGGCAACCCCTTTGTGACCCTGTTCACAGAGGCAGAATCAAAGTGAGGTGTCCAGATGATGTAAGATAGGAATCGTTTGAGGGAAACGATGTCCTTTCTGATGGAACCTGCACGTATGTTTGTCTTCGTTTTATGTTTGTTTGTTTTCAGGAATGTACATTGTTCAGCTGGAGGATGGACATCTTCTTTTCAGCTGAAAAGATTGTGACCACCTCACATACACGTTAGCTTGTCTGCCGAAACTTTTGAGAACTTCGGTTTGATTGGAGATCCTTTCCAAAGTTGTAAGGCCACACGCCAAATAGCTTGTCCGCAGATATCTCTGAGAACTTCAGTGATGTCCTCAGTTGGAGCATCTTGGCTCCCTTGGTTTTTTAGGTGCCCCTCTATTCGGCGAAATAGAGGCTGCAAGTCATGGTAAACACATTCGTACCCGTTTTCTCCAGGTTACTCAGGCAGTGGACAAACGGCACTGAGGACCCGCCCTGTCTGAGAACCAACCCTTGGTCAGCCAAGCTCGGGTATGGCACAGCACGCCCTACCCGGGGATCCCATCCAACTCGTACCCGTAGCGGCCCATACGCAACTCATTCGGATTTTTATTTCCAAGTTTGTTTTCATTTTACGTTAGGTAGCCCTTCGGCCGCCATCCCACATGCTATTTACACCCGGAAACATTCGGATGGTAAATCAGCAAAGCCTGCGAGACGGCTCGCAGAAGGAAGGATTGTTAGGTGTATGCTGGTCTTTAAATTCGCTTTTTGAAAAAAAAATGAGGGGAGTCACAGGGTGTGACTTAGCCAGTCATTTTAAAGGGTCAATTGGGTTTTGAAAGACAGATGCACTAACAAGTAAAGGTCTTAAACTGTGTATTGACAGATACTGTGCTTGATCCCAAAGGTTTCAAAGGACGAGACAGAGGTCGAAGCCAGGATTGTTAATACCGGAGGAAGAAGGAAGAGAAAGAAGAAGAACAGCAAAATGATGAAAGCCCACTTATTACTATTTAATGTCATATGTATATGTGTGGAAACAAGACACGTTTCCCCCACAACCCCCACCGTAAATGTTAGTACAGCAAACCCCCAGTGCTCAGCTCTGATCAGCGAGGTTCAGACCTGGTGTACTAAATTCATGACGTGGTACTCCATGTCCTACATAATCGAATCACTGTTGGTGATTGCGATCCTCACCATCCTAGTGCAGACCCTCAGGTTGAGGAAATGGAAGAGGAGAGCCTCTCGTTCCAGCACCTCACCCATCTATAGAGTGCAATCCCCCATCTTCGGATTCCACCAAACCCCTCAACCCCTCACTGATTACAACACTCTGTAAATAAAATTCAGCCATGTATTATATTGTTCCATACTCGACTGCCGAGTTGGGAAGTGTGATGTTGTGGTGTGAATGGTTAAGGTTTAGAGTGATTAAATGTTTAAGTTAAGGTTAAGGTTAATAGTGATAGGTAGAGGTTCCCAATTGTAGTAATGCATGTCCCTTTGACATAGGGCCAAGTAGAAATGTTAGTTAAATTTTTTTTTTCTCTTCTTCCCATAGTTTAGAACAGAGTAGAACAGGAACTGGCAAGAGGTCAGAACACAAGGAGGCAAAGCACATAGGTGATCCTTCACAATAGTATGATTGTGAGGATCACAAGGAGGGAATGTAGCCATGCTGGCCACGCAAAATGGACACTGAGTCAAACTAAAATGGAAGGCTGCTGGGAAACAGACAGTTCAGCCAGAACAGCAGTCTGCAAAGAGCAGTTTGCATTCTGCAGCAGCAGAAACCAGTTTGGGCTCAGGTGAAGAGACCTTAGCTAGGTGCAAATGGCAAAACGCTTTGCATGCTAATGAGGCCATCAGACTTGAACACCCACACAATAGATACATTTGGTTCTGAATGGACACATTCCAATCAAGACCCAGACATCGAGGCACCAGAAACCTCCGAACAAAAGGACATAAGAAACGCCCCCTCCATCACGGAGACCCCCTCGCATTGGGGAATTAATCCAGTATCGATAAGAAATTGATCCAATAGGTAGAGCCCGCCCGAGAAGAGGGAAGGACAACGGAACCCCTATAAAAGATAGGGACCTCGTGTTGTCCGGTCTGTTAAACCTGTGCTCCGGCCCCGACTGACACCTGGTATCCTGACTCCAGCCGTTGAGCACCAGCCGCCGAAACCGTAAGTTCAACGCTCGCTACGCGATCCAAGCCCATTAGACTCCCAAGTGCCAGAACGCTTGCTGAAGGCTGCAGACAAAACCAGGACGAAGGCCTCGTTCTCTGACCTTGCCTGTTCCTGTTAGATAAGTATTCTGTTTGCTTATGTTTAGTTGTAGCTTAGTCTCTTAGTGTGTGTGTGCATGAGTATTTATTATTAACTGTATAATAAATATTGATCGTTTGAACTTGACTAATCGGTGTATCGTCTTTATTACTTTGAATTTGACCTTGGAATACTTGTGACGTTGCCTATACGGCAGCTGGCGACTCCAGAGCTTAAATAATTACATAGAACAGAGCCTAGCAGTGTTAAGCACACGTCGAAATCGGAGGCGTGTTAATACACTCCAATAAACGCGTTTTACGCCCATAGTAAAACGTGCAACAGTCCCAGTACCATATCCTCCTGGCATCAAATTCTCACTGAGCCATTCCATTTTAATACAGGAACGTTAGGTGTCACCCAGTCACTTGGAGCAACAAGTTCAATGACTCCTGTCCTTACTAATCTTTCTAGTTCTAATTCAACTTTTGGCTTGATGGAGTATAGTATGCTTCGAGCTTCGAGACATTTGGGTGAGCTGTCCGGCGTGATGGTTAGATGTAGCTCAACTCCAGTCTAGAGCCTAGTGAATCTTCAAAAACCTTCTCATACTTCTTCAGAAGTTGCTGCAAGTTGCTCTTTGCATCTACTAATTAATTAATGGTTTCCCAGTTACGCCTAATCTATGCCAATAGAGCAAGAAAATTCCACGGACAACGTGAAGAAGCATGACCTGTACAGTGTATGTCCTTGGATCACATTTGATGGTTTTAAAGACAAGTGCTTCAGATTTTCATGATGAATTGTCTTGGATTTTAATGATACTGCTGCACCCATATCCACTTCCATTTTAATATCATGACCCTCAACTTTTGGATATGCCCCAAAACAAGATACCTAGTTTAAGCTATTGCAGTAGCTCAGTTTTGCTGTCTTTTGAGTGATCATGAGCTTTATCCATTAATTTGTAGATGTGACTAGATTGTTTACTTGTATTGTTCTTCTTGCAATTTCTTGGTGCAGGAAAGGTTTTCTGAGCTCAACACGCCTTGGCAATATGGCCCTTCTTGCCACAGTTCTTGCATGTATTCGATTTACTCTAGAATCCCCCCCGACTGTCTAATCTGTGTACAACGGTGACATGGTTGAACGGTTGCAGCCTTGTTTCTTCAGGTATCCATTTTGTGGATCTTTGCTCCAGCCCCTATGTGTGAAAATTCTCTCATAGCAAGCTCCATAGAAGTGGAAACTTCCACAGCAGCTTTCAGAGTTAAATCACTGACAGTAAGCAACTTCTTTGAATTTCTTCACTGTGTAACCCACAAGCCTGCCCATCGCAAAAGGTATCATCAAGTGTTGCACCAAATTCACAATCTTCAGCTAATCTCTTTAGAGACACAACAAACTGTAGAATGGTTTCACCTTCTTCCTGACAATGGGGGTGGGAACCAAAACTTTTCTGCAATAATAATGGTTCAGGAAAGAAATGCCTCTGGAAGATATTCATTAATTCACTGAAGGACCTGTTTGCTGGGTGAACAAGATTCTGTAGCAGCATAAACTGAGCTGAGAAATGTTGTGACCTTTAGGTCCTCCGGTCTCTATTAAAAACAATTGGAATCTTTCTTCATATGAATTCCATGTTTAATCATCCTCATCAAACACATCCATGGCGCCCATTTTTCCCGCCATTTTTGGATCCCGGCTCCCAGGACCTACACTACCTCCCTTCCAACTGCGTTGGAAGGTATGGCACAAACAATCCCTTGAACAATTAACTAGGAAATCTTTCCCTTTTTGCCTGAGTATTTTGACTTTTCCTCCTGGTGATGGTCCGGGCAGCGTTGGCAGACTTTGAAATCCCCGTTCCCCGCATGCCCGTGTAGCTTCGCCATGTGTGCGGTCCCTGAACCCACTCACTTCAACGTAAGTAAGTCATCCCCGACTGTCGGCCTTCTTACTCACAGTTCCTCTTGAATATGTTCGTAGGTTCTCATGGGTGGCAGTGCCTCACCGGACGTTTGTGTTTGTGCATTTCCGGCCCCGAAACTCTACCACTGTTCCCGCTGCCATCCCACAGTTAATTCGACGAAAATCTTCTTTCTAGCGAGTTCTCTGCTTCTATCCTCATCGCCAGTTTTCTCTCCTGTAATATTTAGAACATACAGTGCAGAAGGAGGCCATTCGGCCCATCAGGTCTGCACCGACCCACTTAAGTCCTCACTTTCGCCCTATCCCCTTAACCCAATAACCCCTCCTAACCTTTTTGGTCACTAAGGGCAATTTAGCATGGCCAATCCACCTAACCTGCACATCTTTGGACTGTGGGAGGAAACCGGAGCACCCGGAGGAAACCCACGCACACAGGGGGAGGACGTGCAGACTCCACACAGACAGTGACCCAGCCAGGAATCGAACCTGGGACCCTGGAGCTGTGAAGCATTTATGCTAACCACCATGCTACCCTGCTGCCCTTTGTAGCTCCACTTCACCCCCAACGGACTATGTGTTTTTTTTTAAACAGGGGGTGAATGTGATGAATGTTATCAGTAGCTGATATAATGGTACAATTGGGTCACATGTTTATGATGGCGTGATCCGGGATTTGGGACTTCTCGGA
The DNA here is from genome assembly GCF_902713615.1 of Scyliorhinus canicula. Lineage (NCBI taxonomy): Eukaryota > Metazoa > Chordata > Chondrichthyes > Carcharhiniformes > Scyliorhinidae > Scyliorhinus > Scyliorhinus canicula. Next base: position 192,905,750 of record NC_052149.1, on the reverse strand, counting down.
AGAGTTCCCCCTCCCCTCGCCAAACTCACCCACTGAAAACGGAAGCAGAAAATCCCACCGATTGTCTGCCTAGGTTTCTCCAGCATGTCTAAACTGTTTAGTTAACTCTTGTAGTTCTGGATTCTCCCACAGGCCTTCTCATGCGATGTCCTTGTAAGAGACATGAATTCTCCTATGCAACATTTTTACTGAAACACTTTCTTACAGAAATTAATAACACGTCATTTATATTTTTTCTAGCAACTGTGTGACTACCAAGCATTCATGCATGTGGAGCAAGTTACTTTAAATCATTGCTGCCCTCTGCTGGCTCGGTAGAAGGATAGCATTGACAGCCAACTTACTAAAAGGCAAGGGTACTTGATACAAGAACTCATTAATTCAAGGCCTGTACATAAGACAAGGAGCTAGGTCATGCAATAAGCTTCATTTTATTAGTCCCAGGGGTTATCAATGTCCTTCATCTACTGCCTGAAGACACATTCTTAACATGCGCCAACAAATGATAAATTTAAAGAGTCACAGATGTAATGTATTCTGGAAATTAGTTTACATGAGACACAAACATGACCTTACTTTCCTTATAATCTGTCTACTATTAGAATACTGCACCCCAAGGAAATTAATCTTCCCACAGCTATTAGATATTATTACAAGCTTATAAAAGGGAAACCTCCATTTGAAACTCAATTTCTAAAACACTGTGAAACTTATTTTTTCCCATGAATAAGGCTGTGTACATGTTTGTAAGCAAATGGAAGTAATCAATCAGATTTTCTGTCTTTCTTTCCTTAAAATTATACACCAAGAATTGTAATGAGATCATTGAAATGAATTGATAATCTTATAAACATGCAATTTTTAACCCTCCATTAACCCAGCCGATATGATTGTGGAGTATTAATTTGATAGACAAGAGTTAAGAGACAAGTAGCTCAAAGAATTAGCCAGAAATCTGTAACGAGTATAAAGCTGGATGATCCTAGGGTATCTGGACTAACCAGGATATCTGAATCCAAGAAACAGAGGCTATGCTACATGTGAAGAATATACATTAGATGAGTTATATTGTTTTATTTTACAAGGATGCACATCCTCGGGTTATTTATTTCTCGCATCATTATCATACAAGCTAAACCTTATTAACAAGTCAAGCACGTCAACTCATAAGACAAATAAGTGCCAATATCCAATTAAAATAATAGTCAGACATGGGACAAATGTAATGATTTATTGGAAGAATTAAAGGCTGTTTCTACAGCCCCGCCAAGTTTGCAAGATCAGGTCCTGTCTTTCATCAGCAGCACTTCACAAGAGCCTGGCTTTAGCTTTTGCAGGTTCAGACTGACTGCTTCATCAGATTCGGAGCTCAGAGTGTGAAACCCACTGGCTGCATACAAATAGAATTTGAAATTTGTAGTGTTTCCTGGAAGTGATTGAAGGCGTAACGAGCAGCCTGTGAAATTTGGAGTTGGGTGCAGAGAAATCCACTTTCTGAAGCATCTCAGTGTCGTGTAGTCACCTGAGGTTTAAGCAATCCTCAGAGGGGTCTCACCCTCCCCCAGAATTAACCAGAATAACGCCCATAAAATTGCACTTACTGAAAATCCACAGATTCAGATAGAAAATGGCAACAAAAAAAATGCCAACGGCCAAAAAAAATGAACAAATATGTGTTATATAAAGGCAAAATGATCTAGTTCTGACTGAAAAACAAATCTACCTACCAAACCCCTCTTTCACAGAGTAATGCTGTGAATGAGTGAAGGTGCTTCCCTGCAAATGGCTGTTGAAAATAGCAGTGCTTCCTGATGTTAAATATTGCTTCAATCCAAAATAAGGGGAGCGGATGCCATTTGCATTGTTCTCTTTATTGCTGACTCAACATATTATAGCAGTTAGCCCTTCAGGCATACTAAAGATCGTGTGCCTGTTTTACAGACCTCACACAATTGGCACTAAACATTATAAAATTAGTAAGAAGTCTTACAACACCAGGTTAAAGTCCAAACACGAGCTTTCGGAGTGCAGCTCCTTCCTCAGGTGAATGAAGAGATTATATAATTGTACACCAATAATCATGGGAATATGGACAAGGGAATCAAAGATTACTGGGAGGAGGCAGGAAAGTAGCATTGAGATGACAATCAGATCAGCCATGTTCTTATTTAATGGTGGAGTAGGTTCATCGGGCCGAATGGCCTATTACTCCTCCTAATTTGTTTGTTTGTATATTTATAATAATGTCCTGAATTTTACTGAAGTAATGTTGGCAAAACTGTCAACATTCACCATCATTACTGAACTGAAAATTACAGCACTGTCTGGAGTCTCATGTGGAAATCCAGACACTACTGTTAGTCATTCCATTCCTCTCCAAAGGGTGACACTACTGAGGAACCACCACTACCTCTGTCTGTGCGGAGTCTGCACGTCCTCCACGTGTGTGCATGGGTTTCCACCGGGTGCTCCGGTTTCCTCCCACAGTCCAAAGGTGTGCGGGTTAGGTGGATTGGCCATGCTAAATTGCCCGTAGTGTCCTAAAAAGTAAGGTTAAGTGGGGGGGGGGGGGGGGGGGGGGTTGTTGGGTTACGGGTATAGGGTGGATACGTGGGTTTGAGTAGGGTGATCATTTGCTCGGCACAACATCGAGGGCCGAAGGGCCTGTTCTGTGCTGTACTGTTCTATGTTCTATGTTCTATCCCACAAAACAGCAATCAATGGAACTCAACTGAATTGGAGAAAACTACTATTCATGTGCTGTTTTACAAACCCTCGAAAAGGTACAAACCCTTGCTGACTGAGTTCCTGGTTTCCTGGTGTCCAAACCCAGAATTACTGCTCAACTTTCTTACAGGTCCTGTAAACTAATTTTATATGCTTAATATCAAATTTCACCATTAGAAAAAATACTTTTTTTTCGAAAGTTTGTTGATCTGTAACCTACTTTAAATCTTAACCCAATCATAACAATCATTGTATTAATTGAAAACTTATGTTAAAGGAGAGTAATATTTAGGTAAAAATCAAGAATATTTAGTACTTTTGGCTTCTGAGTTAGCCATGTGTGAATACTTTAATGTGATTGGCTGTCCATAGCTCCTGCTATGCTGCACACTGAGGCATCCCTTTGTGATTTACAGTGGGGTTGGTAAAGGGTGAAACCACTTCACAGAGATTGTTAGATCCTTGTGGGCAGTTTTCTCCATGGTCAGCAATGGGTTCCCTTGCTTTGCTCATCCAGGCCAAAATGTCTTGAACTATTTCGTGCAATTCATCAGGCATAATTCTCCAGAGAAATTTCTAAGTGTGGTAGTCAGCGGGAATAGCCGTGTGCTTTATACCGCTCAGCCCAGCGAGGCCGGCAATGCAATTCAACGTCAATTGGTCCACTTAACGAGGCCTCACAGGCTTCTCGTGGCAAATGAAGGCTCGTCAGCTGATTGGCAGGGGGCAAGCGAGCACGGTCCCGGCCAACAAGGTCGAGCAGCACTTAAGCTTCACTTGCTCAGCCAACCTCAGCCAGCTCGCAATAATGGTGCCGGGGAGATCGGCTCCAAGGTTCAGGGATACTGACCTGCGGAGGTTCCCAGATGCAGTGGAGGCCAGGAGGGATGTCCTGTTCTCCCGAGGGTCCTAGAGAGTCAGGCACAGGCAGCAGTCTTGCCTGGAATGAGGTGGCGGCTCGGGGAGTGTGACCAAGAGGACTGTCCTTCAGTGCGCAAGGTCAATAACCTACACTGGGCAAACGAGTGAGTAGACACCAACGAAATCCGCCCCACCCCCCTCCCACCAAGAGAGCATCCACCCCCCAACTCCCTGTGCGACACCCAACCCTTTCTCCACCCCCACCCCTTCAACCCCTCCCCCCCCCCAAGTCCTCCTTCACACCCCTCTCCACCACCGTGAACCATGCGTGTGGCTAACGATGCCCTCTCTGTCTCCTCTCAGGAAGATCTGTCCCATAATCATCGGGAGGGGGCCCAGACTGGCGGACGGCTGTCGGACTTACGAATCCTCACCACCTTCGAGGAGAGTGCCCTGGAGATGACTGGTGTGGCTGAGGACAAATTGGACACCCACACGGAGGCTGGTGGATGCCGCAGAAGTGAGGAACCACTGGGCTCTACCCCGGGGGCCTGTCAAACGTGAATTGTTATTGCCTTACTAGCTGACCCATCCCTCTCACAGACCACATGTCCATTCTCTCGCAAGTCGTCCAGCCGATGGTGCCGGCCTATCCCGGGTGGCCCCTTCTCCTGACTTCGAGGGGAACACCTCAGAGGAGAGCTCCGAGGATGCAACTGTAGTTGTGGCACAGCTGGCTTCCCCACACTCCACCAACGCAGATACACCCACCTCGGTTAGTGGCCAGGCTTCGGGGGCACAATCTGGTGAGCACCACACTGCTGATGATGCACATCAAGTGAGGTAGGAATCCCCAGGGGAGACAGCAGTCGGAGGTCTGCTGGATCCCAGGACCCAGCTGGGTGCCAGCCTGATGCTGAGCATGTGGGGCAGAGTTACCCATAGCTGATGGAAATGATAGGGAGCGGTTGGGACATTCAGAGGGAGATGTCAACATCACTCCAGCAGATCCATAGCCGATTGGAGGAGTCCCAGAGGCTACGGACGCAGGAGATGCCACCGGCAATGAGTGGCACAGAGGCCAACACTGCTAGGGTTGTGACCACAGTGGAGAGCCTGCTGCACGACATTGGTACCCTGATTGAAGGTGTCCAAGGTGTCGCGCAGTCGGTGACGGCCATGGCTGAGGGTTTTGGCAGTGTGTCCGACTCACTGGGAGATTCACCCAGTACCAGCTGACCTTGGTGAAGTTCTGCGGGACATGTCCCAGTCGCAGGTGGACGTGGCCTGAGGCACTGCAGAGTGTGTCCCAGTTACTGAGGAGCATCGCCAAGGACGTCCACACAATGGTGCAGACCATGGGGGACTGCCAGGGTTGGCAGAGCCAGATGATGCAGGAACAGCCGAGGCTCGAGCCAGCTGCCCCACGGTCCCAAGGTGAACCCAGTGCACCGACCGGGAGGATGTGGGGCGGCAGCAACGGGAGTACACCCCATTAAGCACCTTTTTGCACAGCCATTATGATCTGTCACTTCCTTCCGCAATGCGGGCTGACGTCCGGACCCTTTGCCCATCTCTCCAGGGTTGTCCCCGGCATGGACACACATGATCCAGGGGTTGGCATGGTGGTGCCGCGAGCAGTTGCCCCCGGTTGCTCCCCCAGCGCCTTCCCCCCACCCTCCCATGGCGGCTCACCGCTGCCGAGGGTCCCCCACACCCAGCCAAGGATCCCCCACCCCCAGCCCAGGGTCCCTCATCCCCCACTGAGCACTGGGGTGGCAAGCCCAGCACCCCGGGCTTATTGCCTGTGAGCAAAGGTGGCTACTCACCTCCTTGGTTCCCCACAGAAGCCTTTCACCAGGTTCATGTTTTTCAAAGGGAGTACTGATCGGCGCCAGCGGGAACACTTGGTGGGGAGGCTGCTGAATGACGGGAGGCCGTTGGATATGGGGTGGCTCCCATTAATTGTATGGAAATTGGGCTGAAGTGGTGATAATTGGTTTCTTGCCACGTTACGGCGAGACCCTGATGCCGCTTACGGGAGCTGGCCAGTTGCATTGCCAACTGTTTGGCGCCTGGTGCGGATCCCGTTTTTGGCCTCTCCTCCTGTTCACCGGCCTCGTTTCGCTTGAGCAAGAGCGTAACGAGGCCGGAGAATCACGGCCCTCGTTTTTGAAGTACGTTGAGAGTCCGCTGGCTGGACGGCTATTTTGGGATGTGGAGTGACACCAACAGCGTAGGTTCAATTCCTGTACTGGCTCAGATTATCCACCAAGGCCCCGCCTTTTCAACCTTGCCCCTTGCCTGAGGTGTGGTGACCCTCAGGTTAAGCCACCACCAGCCTGTTCTCTCTCAAAGGGGAGAGCAGCCTACGGGACTGGAGCAATATTTTCTGTTTCTGAAGTGCGTTGACCGTGCATATTACTTGGTTCAGTGGACTATATGGTATGGGCCCAAATGCAGAGAGGTCTGAAATGGAGTTTGCTGCGGTGGTATTTCCTTGAGGTTTCTCATGCTCGATCATTGTAACTTGAGTGAAGTTTGGCAGAAACCACGCCAAGGTTACAACAATGGAGCAAGAGAAACCCCAAACAAAGATCCCAAAATGCTGATTGCACTGTTTCCATTCTATCCCAGGTCAATAAGTGAAGAGCAGAGAAAATGGTTTGTTTGTTCTGACATGGTTAAGATTGCAGCTTTAGAAAGCTCTTGTTTGAGATTGACAACCGAGGTAACTTGATAGACAAATAGAAAGGAGCAGCTTTGTTAAATCATTTCTGTTGCTGGGAAGCAAGGTACAAATCTTGTCACTCTGGTGGAATTAATTTGAGATGCTCAAATAATGGAATAATATTATTAAGGGAGAAGAATCACCACCCAAGCCTGATAATTTGGCTAATTATTATCCTCATCAAACAGTAATAGTAAAAACCATGACAGAGTCTACTTGCTGCTTTAAATGTGTAAGTGCTTTGGGGATATGCACCTATACCAGTATGGCAATACATCATCATTATAAGAGCTCTGACACTGTTCTCATCCAGTTTTGACTGATTTCCCATAATTATATATATCGGATAATGTTTGAGTTAGATGGTCTTGTGAGTTGTAGCCATGGAATTCTGATCACATTAACCACAATAGCAATTTTAAAACTTTTCATATTGTGCTTGAACCATGAGCGCATCCTGTGATTATTTTATTTTTAGATTGGGTCACTGGAATATAGGCACAGAATAACACCATTCAGTTCCTCAAGTACTTTAATTCTATTTACCCGTCTCTGCCCCATGTTCCTCAATACCTAACCTAATAAAGGTTTGTCAATAGCAGTTGTGGTAACATGGCCCAATCACATGGGAGTGGGCAAACCCTGGTCAATAGGGGAGTTTTCACGGGGCCCTGGGAGCAGGCGCCCGGGCACTATGTACGAAGCAGCCGAAGTGTAAAGATCTGTTGACCAGTGTTCTGCACCTGTTACTTACCGGCCTTTGTCTTTCATCAATAAACCCCTTTGTTAACTACTGGCAGCCTCCAGTGTATGTCTCAAGCCACAACATTAGCGACGAGGTAAAAGTTTTTGACCACAGTCGAATCGAGGGGGGAAGAAAGGAGCAATTGAGGAAGAGTCGGAATCATTTAAACCATTAGTGAAAATGCATATCATTGGGAAACTAGACCCCTTTGACTAACGTGCTGAGTCATGGAGTCAGTACATCAAACAGCTCCATTTCACCTTTACCGTGAATGAGATCACATGCAAGGACAAGCAGAAGGTGATACTTCTGGCAGCTTGCGGACCCCAAAGGTATAATTTGATTGGGAACTTCACATCCCCGGAAGTACCCAACTCGAAGACCCTCGATCGGATAGTAAAATTGGCTAAAGAACATTACAACCAACGCACTCGATTATAATAATAATCTTTATTGTCACAAGTAGGCTTACATTAACACTGCAATGAAGTTACTGTGAAAATCCCCTAGTTGCCACATTCCGGTGCCTATTTGGGTATACTGAGGGAGAATTCAGAATGTTCAATTCACCTAACAAGCACGTCTTTCGGGACATCCTCCAACGTTATTAGTTTAACTCTTCAGTAACGAATCATTAATGTCTGTCGCAGCCTTCAGTGCCAGACATCACCACCTTGCTGAGCACTGTGAGTTTGGGACCACGCTTAGCGACATGTTGTGTGATCAGCTGGTTTGTGGGATCCATATCCTTAATATCCAGATGAAGCTTCTGGCGGAGACCTCAATTACGTTGGAAAAAGCAATCGGGATAGCTCAGACAACAGAATGTGTCAAAAAAGGCTTCACTGATCTTCAAAGCGTGGCTGAAGGGGAGGTTCTGTGGCAGGATCAACAGGCACAGCAGCTCAGAGCCAGACATGGTCCTCGGTACAGACCCGGACCCCAAGGAGTGGGAAGGAATCGAGGCGTCAAACCAAATCCAAGGTGGACTGCTATCATTGCGGGGGGTACTATCCCCAGGAGTCCTGCCATGATCAGAGGCTCATGTGCTTCTCTTGCAACTGAAGGGGGCACATTCAAGCACATTGCCACATGAGGCAAAGGGTGACAATGCAAAAAGAACAGCAGCAAGCAGTTCTCAGTGTCACTCAACATAGTGGAGAAGAACCCTGAAGAGCAGCATGCAGTGCATCGATTGACTGCAGTCTAATTGAATAAGATGGCTCCAATTGAAATTGTCTCAAGGGTAAATGGTTGACCCCTTAAAATGGAAGTTGAAACAAGGGCTTCAGTGATCATAGTGGGTGAGCAGACCTTTCTGCATGTACGAACACAGCCTTTAAGCTTGGAGAGTACTACAGCCAAGCTTTCAATATACACCAGGAAGATTTTGAAGATCCACGGAACAGCCAAGATTCCAGTGGCCTACTGAGGACAGGAGACCATTCTGCCTTTGGTTGTCATAGAATGCCCTATACCCCCATTATGTTGGGGAAAAACTGATTACAGAAGATTAGGCTCAACTGGCTGGAAATATTCAAAATACTGACGGCGTTCTCCAAAATGTCTTAAGGAAGTGTGAAGACATCTTCCACAAAGAACTGAGCCGAACTAAGTCCCAATCTGGGTTAGACACCCAAGTTTTTCAGAGCCAGACCAGTACCATACGCATTGCATCAGAAAACTGAAGCAGAGCCAATGAGATTGGAAGAGCTGGGTACAATCAAGCCAGTTCAGTTTTCAGAGTGGGTGGCACCAATAGTCTGTCCTTAAACCTGATTGGTCGATAAGGATTTGTGGGCACTATAAGCTGACCATAAATCAGGCTGCCATGTCGATCGGTATCCAATTCCCCAAAATGAAGACTCAACACCAAGCTGGTGGGGGGAGGGGAACACTCATCCATTCAAAATTGGACCTCAACCATGCCTACCTGCAACTAGAGTTGGATGAGGTGTCTCCGAGGTTTGCTATAATCAATACCCACAAAAGGTATTCCAGTGTACCAGACGTCCGTTCAGCATTGCTTCAGCCTGTGCTATCTTCCAGCACACAATGGAAAATCTCCTCCAGGGATTTCCAACAGTGATGGTTTACCTTGATGACGTGCTAGTCACCAGCACTACACCAGAAGAACACATGGCGAGCCAGGAGAAAGTATTAAAGAGGTTTGGTGATGCAGACGTCTGTCTGAATCGTGAAAAATGTACTTTTCTGGCCTCAGAAGTGACAGACCTAGGATTTTGCGTTGATGCGCCAGGGTTGCACACATTGAAAGAAAGGGGTATTTTAGACCGACCTGATCCCAAAAGCGTCAGCAAGTTTAAGCCCTTGCTCAGAATGGTCAATTACTATGGAAGGTTTATTCTGAATCTGGCCACAACATTGGCACCATTACACATGAAGAAAGAATCAGCAGTGATAATGGAGGGAGCCTCAAGGGGAAGCCTTCCGAGTTGTGAATCCAGCGTTAGAGTTGTCAAACCTCATGGTGCATTTTGATCTGGGGAAACCAATCATGCTGTCATGTGACATGTCCCCTTATGGTATAAGGGCTGTTTTATCCCACAAAATGGGAGATGGTTCGGAACGCCCGATTACCTTTACCTCAAGGACCCTTTCTGAAACTACATCCAGATTGAGGAGTACGGTTTAGTGGGTATATCCGGTGTGAAGAAATCCCACCAGAAAGTTTGTGGTCAACTGTTCGACATAGTGACTGACCACAAGCCATTATTGGGCTTGTTATGGGAAGGTAAATCCATATCACCTATAGCCTTGATGAGGGTGCAGATGTGGGCCCTGTTGTTGGCGGCTTATAAATGTGCCTTTCAGTACCTGCCTGGGATGCAAATTGCTAATGCGGATGCATTAAGTCGCCTGCCCCTACCTAAGTGCATTCTGCCACCACCAGTACCCCAGGAGATTATTCTAGCCCTAAACCTCCTCGACAACCTACCAGTGCCTGTGGGGCACATCCGTTGCTGGACTCAAAGAGACCAATTCTTTCAAAGGTTAAACGAATGATACAGTCTGGCTGGCATTACGAGAAGTCTGAACAGCTTCACTCGTCAAGATGAATTGACATGTGAAAGTGGCATGATTCTGTGGGGATCACTGGTGGCTGTCCCACCTCAGGCCAGCGGCCCATCCTTCAAGAGGTAAACAGTGTCCATCCAGGGCAGGCAAAGATTATGATGTCGGCGCACGGTTACGTCCGCTGGTCAGGCATAGACAAAGCAATTGAAGAACTAGTACAACAGTACTACCGTTGTCAAATGCACCAATCTTTACCCCCTTTCGTCACCCTTCACCCCTGGGAATGATCAGCCTATCGACCAAGGGCCATTGATTATGCGGGCCCGTTCCTGGGCAAGGTGTTTTTTGTGCTAATAGATGCTCACTCAAAATAAGAATAATAATCGTTATCATTGTCACAAGTAGGTTTACATTAACACTGCAATGAAGTTACTGTGAAAATCCCCCAATCGCCACATTATGGCATCTGTTCGGGTACACTGAGGGAGAATTCAGAATGTCCAATTCACCTAACAAGCACGTCTTTCAGGACTTGTGGCAGAAAACTGGAGCACCCGGAGGAAACCCACACAGAGGGAGAAAGTGCTGATTCTGCACGGACAGTGACCCAAGCCGGGAATCAAACCCAGGTCCCTGGCACTGTGAAGCAACAACGCTAACCACTGTGCTGCCACGCTGCCCACCAAATGGTTAGGAGTTCAAGAGATGGAACCACTCCCTCAGCGGCCATGGTAGATGCCTTGTGCTGAGTGTTTGCCATTCATCACTTCCCCAGCCAATTGTTTTGGGCATTGGCACTCCCTTCACCAGCAATGATTGCCAGCATTTTGTGAGAGCAAATGGCTTATGACACACAAGGACAGCCCCTTACCAGCCAGCGTTGAGCGGTCTGGCTTAGAGGGCCATTCAAGCTTTTAAGAATGCCATGAAAAAGCAATCTGATAAACCACTTCACCAGAGGTTGGCTAATTTTTTGTTGTACAACTCAACCCCTCATTCAAACATGGGGATCATACCAGCTGAGCTGCTCATGGGCCGTCGGTTGAGAATCCGATTGGATCTTGTATTTCCAAATTTGGTGGGGAGGGTGGAGGCATATCGGACTTTCAGAAGAGTCAGGAGCCAAACCAGAGAGGTGACAGGCCATTCCGGGTGGGAGACGCGGTCTTTAGTCTAATGTTTCGCTGCGGGGTTGACTTGGTTAGAAGAACAGGTTGTGGTTCATCCAGGGCTGATGTCTTATATGGTCAATGCTAACAGGAACAACGTCAAAAAGCATGTCAACCACCTGAGGAGAGGTGGTGACCCCGACATGGAGTCAACAAGTCCATTGAGCATTGTGAATATTCCTGTAAATCGGTCCAGCCAAGGGGAGCCATGGACTCCGGTTTATGTTCAACCTACTACATCTGTGAAGAGCTGTGAGACGAGTGTGCCTCTCATCGAAGCAGCATCGACTGTGGTCCACTCAATTGCCCAAAAGAGAGTGCTGAGACTGTGGCTGGGCTATGGAGATACTGGAGGATCCGGAGATCCGATCGTCTTTTTGATGGACTTTCTTTCCTTGAATGTCCCTATTAACCATTGTAACGATTGTACATAGTTTTGGGGTAGTGTGTTATGGGGGGCGGGGAGGGGGGGGGCGGGGAGAGAATGTGATAATATGGCACCTTTAAGGGGGGCAGGCTCCATGGACCATGTGACCACCTCGGGCCAATCACGTGGGATCTTGCAAACACTGGCCAATGGGGAGTTTGTGCGGGGCCCTGGGAGCAGGACCCTGGGCAGTGTGGACCAGGAAGCCAAAGTGTAAAGGCATGTTGTATACTGTTCTGTGCCTGTTATCTAACTGCCCTTGCCTTTCATCAATAAACCCATTTGTTTATTACTGGAAGCCTCCAGTGTATGTCTCAACCCACCACATCAGCCTTGAAATTTCAATTAACCCAGTAAAGTCTTTTGGGAGAGAGAATCCATCATTTTCACGACCCTACTTCCTTCCTGATTTTGTTCCTCAATGACCTTGCTCTAATTTTCAGATAGTTGTTCGTGTTCTGGATCCCCCTCCCCCAACAGAGAAAATGACTTTTCTAACTTTTCTTTTCAAATAAATTAGACCACCGCTCGCTTTCTAAGGTCAAGGGAATTGACTCAGGTTTATGCAATCTCAATTTTCAATGCAAAACAGGTACAGTATAGAATAAGAATTGTTGCTAATATAAGAACGAACAAGACAGGATAACTTTAGAATAACAACAGGCTTTATGAGCTAGTGCCTCTAGCTTTAAGACCAGTCAATCAGGGTGTTTCCTCTTGTGGGACAGTCTTGGATCAAAGGCCATAATCAAAGAGTAAGGAGTCCCCCATTTAGGACAGAGCTGAGGAGGAATTTCTTCTCTCAGAGTGTAGTGAATCTGTGGAATTCTTTACCACAGAGAGCTGTAGAGGCTGGGTCGTTAAGCCACTTCATTTTTAGAAATAGGAGCACTAAGGGCCAAACGCTTATCCTACGAAACCACAAGGAGCTCCAGGGTACAGAAGAAGCACTCCACACGTGCCATCACATTGCCAGATTGAACCAATTTATATACTTCAGCATAAAAATCCCAAAATGCCCTGTTCACCTTCTCCGTTTTCATTAACCTCCTACCCCTGTGTTCCGCACAGAGGGGATAGCCCTAGAGTCTGCCTTCTTCTTCGTCAAAAAGGCCAAGAGCTTACTCAACCTATTCCAAAACCCCGGCAGCTGTTGCTTCACGATCTTTAGGCCTGTTGTAATGAACTCCAATTGGCTTTATTGGTTGGCCAATTGGAGTATGAGCTCCCTCAATGATAGCTCATTGAGGGGGCCCATATAATCACCTGTGTAGGCTTTGTGAGCCAGTCTTAAGTTGACTGGACTGCTAGCAGCACTGTTTGTAGCTGCTCCTGTAATATCGTTATTGTAAATAAATATTGGTGTGGTGACGGAACTCCTGCCTCCCGTGGATTACTACACCTCTCTTGGCCTGCTGTGTCAATAAAGAATCAAGAGCCATCCCAGCTACATTAACCTCCTTCATCAATTGTTTTCCAGGAGCCCTCTTGTACTTCTCTACGTTGGCCAGGCAAACCTCCGAACGGCGCTGGCTGTCCAGCATTCTCTGCCCCTTGGTAGTTCTGTAAGAAATAACCAACCCCCTAGGAGAGGCCTTGCAAGTCTCCCATGGGGTGGAAAGAGTGACATCAGAAGGGAAATTGACAGGGCAGCACAGTGGCGCAAGTGGTTAGCACAGTTGTCTCACGGTGCAGAGATCCCAGGTTCAATCCCAGCTCTGGGTCAGTGTCCGTATGGAGTTTGCACATTCTTTCCGTGTTTGCGTGGGTTTCTCCCCCACAACCCAAAAGTTGTGCAGGGTAGGTGGATTGACCATGCTAAATTGCCCCTTAATTGGAAAAAAATTAATTGGATACTCTAAATTTATTTTTTAAAAAAGAAGGGGAATTGACCGATAAAATAACTCAAACTCCTTCTTAAAATATGGAACAAAGGTATTATCCCTCAGCAATGAGTCATCAAACTGCCATGACCTAGGGCAAATATTCCAGTAAAACAGGAAAATGGTCAGAGATTACAATGCCTCCCATAGAGCAAGACACTAGATGGGATAGACCTAAAATAGTCAATTTTAGTGTGACATTGATGAGGGGCCAAGAAATGCGAAAAATCCCTATCTCTCGGGTGCAATATCCTCCAGACATCCAGATATCCCATTTCGTCACATGCTGAGGCCAGTGCTCTAGCCTGTAGAGTGGGGGAATTTTTAGTAACCGGGAGCTTGTCTATTAAGGGGTTCAGATGACAATTAGTGTCCATCCACAAAAGAGTTAGCCGAGGCCAATTCTGTAAAGTCCAGAAAAGCCTAAGTGATAAACTCCAGGAAGTAATTTGGCAGTGCATATACATTCATTATTAAGACCGTTTCTACACCTTAACAATGACCTACCTGGACTTCCGGTGGCGGCAATGCGGAGCTAAGCCGCACGTTCGGCAGCTCCCGCTTTTTTTGGATTTTTGGGCTCTTTTAAGAGCCCGCAGCGGCACTGTTTCGACTTTTCCCCCGGGGGGGGAAACACAGCCAGTGTGCCCAGCGGCCGGTGGATGGACTGGACTCACAGCGGAGCGGTCCAAAAATCGGTTTTACCTCAGAGAACGGCGAGAGGGGAAGCAGCGTGGCAGCTGTGGGCGCGGGAGCAGCAGGAGCTGCTTCAGCGCTCCTTCATGGAGCTCAAAGCTGAGATTCTGGAGCCGTTTAAGGCTTCACTGGACAAACTGGTGGCGACGCAGACGGCTCAGGCCGGGGAGATTCGGGAGCTGCGGCACAAGGCCTCGGAGAATGAGGATGAGCTTTTGGGCCTGGCAGTGAAAGTGGAGTCGCACGAGGCACTGCACAAGAAATGGCAGGCGAGGATTGATGTACCATCAATTGAACGCGAGACGAGTTGCTGTACAAAAGTATGGCTTTAATCAGCTAGATGTTAGCCCTGCGGTCGATTACAATATATGGACGACCGCCGGGAGTACTGGGTCACATGACTGGTCTCAACCAATCGGTCGAGGGGCACATGATCGACCAGGGCCAATGGTAAGCCGGTGTTCTGCACCAATGGCAGGCAGCTATGCTAATCATACCACCACAAGGATGGAGGAGATGGAGAACCGTTCCCGCTGGAAGAATCACCAGATTTTGGGCCTCTCGGAGGGGCTGGAAGGTTTGGATTTGGCAGCCTATGTGGTCCTAATGTTTAACTCGCTGATGGGTGCCGGGTCGTTTCGTGGTCCCCTGGAGCTGGAAGGCGCCCATCGAGTGCTGCAGAGGAAGCTCAGGCCGAACGAAGCGCCCTGGGTGGTGCTGGTCCGTTTTCACCGCTTGGTTGACCAGGAGTGCGTGTTGGGTTGGGCGAAGAAGGAGAGGAGCAGCAGGTGGGAGAATACAGACATTCAGATTTTTCAGGACTGGAGCGCGGAGGTGGCGAGGAGAAGGGCTGGCTTCAATCGAGCGAAGGGAGTGCTCCACAGGAAGGGGGTGAAGTTTGGCCTTCTGCAGCTGGCTCGCCTCTGGGTCACGTACAAGGACCGCCAGCTCTACTTTGACTCTCCGGAGGAGGCCTGGGCTTTTGTCCAGGCTGAGAATTTTGATTCGGACTGAGGACTGGGGGGCTGGGGGGAAATGTACTTTTCTTGGAGGCTTTGTCCTCTTGGGTATCCTTTCGCCCATAGTGGCTGTGTTTGCTGATGGTTGTTTCCTGTTTGTTTTTGCCGTTTTTGCTATTTGAGTTATGGTTATTTGGGTTCTTTCGGGGTTTCTTTGGGGCTGTTGGTTATTTATTGTGGTGGGTTTTTTTTCCCACTGGTTGGGGAGTAGTTTGGGGTCCCGATGGGTCATTTGTCCGTCTTTTTCCCGCGTGTTGGGTCGAGGGGCGGGGCTCGGGTTGGAAGCGCGGGCTTTCTTCCCGTGCCGGAGGAATTGGGGGCGGGGCCGGCGCTGGGAGGGAGGGATGGGTGGCTGTGTTGCATCAGGGTGGGGGGATCATGGTTAGGGCGGGAGTAGTCGGGGTCAGCAGAAGTCAGCTGACTCACGGAAATATAATGTTGGGGTTAACGCAGCTAGGGGGGGCCTAGCTTGGGGGGGGGGGTTTGGGGGGGAGGAGGAGAGGGGGGGGGTGCCGGGTTGTTGCTGCAGGGACTGTGAGGGAATGGATGGTGAAGGGGGGGTTGGGAGGGGGGTTTGCCACCGTGGGGAGCGGGCTTGGGGGGTTCCCTGGGCACATGGTGGGTTGAGGAAGGGCTATGGCTGATCGGCGTAGAGGGAAGGGGACGGCCCTTCGGGTTCGGTTGGTCACATGGAACGTGAGGGGGCTGAATGGTCCGGTGAAGCGATCCCGGGTCTTGGCTCACTTGAGGGGGCTGGGACCGAATGTGGCTATGCTCCAGGAGACGCACCTCAGGGTTACGGATCAGGTGAGGCTAAGAAAGAGTTGGGTGGGACACGTGTTTCACTCGGGGCTTGATGCAAAGAACCGTGGGGCGGCAATTTTGGTGGGTAAGAGCATGTCGTTCGTCGCGTCCAAAGTGGTGGCGGATAGGGCAAGTCGATATGTGATGGTTCACCCCCTGCAAAAAAATCAAGTCCGGCGGGGGTGGTGGCCTACAACATCAGTCTGTCCGGTGGTCGAATTGTCCGTTGTTATCTGCGGATCACCGGGGTTGCAGCCTCTTGCGGTGGCTGGATGGGTATTGTGTGCTAGGATACGATGGCGGACTCCAGGGAGGGTTGTATCCAAGCTTCATACTCTCTTGGTTCGACCGGGGACTCGGGGCACTGGGGGTTGGCCGGCGCGGGGGAGCGGAACTGGTGGAGCGAGCTCGTGGGCTCGGGAGTGCAAGGGGGCGGCAGCATGGGGTGTAGGGTGAGGGGTCCTTCTGTGGGGGGAGAGGGGGCGCCGAATCCGGCGGGTGCCAGATCCCGGAGGGATACTGTGTCCTGACGGCCGTCAGGGAACTCGACGAATGCATACTGGGGGTTGGAGTGGAGCAGGTGCACCTTCTCAACAAGGGGGTCGGTTTTGTGTGCCCTGACGTGTTTCCTCAGAGGTACGGGGCCCGGTGTCCTCAGCCATGCCGGAAGTGAGACCCCCGTGGTAGTGCCCCTGGAAAAAATGAAGAGCCTCTCGTGAGGGGTCTGATTGGTCGCCGTGCACAAAAGGGACCTAATAGCGTGGAGCGCGTCTGGAAGGACTTCCTGCCACTGGGAGACTTGGAGCCTTCTAGACCGGAGGGTCAGTAGAACGGTCTTCCAGACCGACACGTTCTCCCTTTCCACCTGCCCGTTCCCCCTGGGGTTGTAGCTGGTAGTCCTGCTCGAGGCAATGCCCTTGTCGAGCAGGTACTGACGCAGCTCGTCGCTCATGAAGGACGAACCCCGGTCGCTGTGTACGTAGCTGGGGAAACCAAACAGGGTGAAGATGCTATGCAGGGCCCTAATGACTGTGTGGGAGGTCATGTCGGGGCACGGGATAGCGAATGGGAAACGGGAGAACTCGTCTACGACGTTTAAAAAGTAAACGTTCTTGTTAGTTGAGGGGAGTGGCCCTTTGAAATCAATCGCGAGGCGTTCAAAGGGCCTAGAAGCCTTGACCAGGTGGGCGCTGTCTGGTCTATAGAAGTGCGGTTTGCACTCCGCACAGATCGGGCAGTCCCTGGTGACCGCTTTTACCTCCTCATTGGAGAAAGGCAGGTTTCAGGCCCTGATGTAGTAGGCGTGCCGGGTGACCCCCGGGTGGCAGAGGTCATTGTGGATGACTTTTAATCGGTCGATCTGCGCGCTGGCACATGTCCCGCGGGATATGGCATCCAGAGGCTCGTTGAACTTCCTGGGTCGATATTTGATATCGTAATTATAGGTGGAGAGTTCGATCCTCCACCTCAGAATTTTGTCGTTTTTAATTTTGCCCCTTTGCGAGTTGTCGAACATGAAGGCAACCGATCTTTGGTCGGTGATGAGGGTGAACCTCCTACCTGCGAGGTAGTGCCTCCAGTGACGGATAGCCTCCACAATGGCTTGTGCTTCTTTCTCGACTGAAGAGTGTCGGAGTTCTGAGGCAGAGAGGGTACGGGAGAAAAATGCGACTGGTCTCCCTGCCTGATATAATATTGCTGCAAGAGCTACCTCTGAGGTGTCGCTCTCTACCTGGAATGGAGTGGATTCATCCACCGCCCGCATGGCCGCATTGGTGATGTCCTCCTTGATGCCATCCAAGGCCTGGCGTGCCTCGGCTGACAGGGGAAATCGTGTGGTCCTAAAGAGTGGGCGGGCTTTGTCCGCATATTGAGGGACCCACTGGGCGTAGTAGGAAAAAAATCCCAATCACCGTTTGAGGGCCTTGGGACAATGAGGGAGAGGGATTTCTAAGAGGGGGCGCATACGGTGCGGGTCGGGGCCCAGGACTCTGTTTTCCACGACATAGCCGAGGATGGCTAGTCTGGTTGTGCGGAAAACGCATTTCTCCTTGTTGTACGTGAGATTCAGTTTCTGTGCCGTCTGGAGAAAACGGTGGAGGTTGGCGTCGTGGTCCTGCTGGTCATAGCCACAGATGGTGACATTGTCCAAGTACGGAAACGTGGCCCGCAGCCCGTACTGGTCCACCATTCGGTCTATTGCTCGTTGGAACACTGAGACCCCATTAGTGACGCCGAAAGGGACCCGGAGGAAATGGAAGAGGCGGCCATCGGCCTCGAATGCCGTGTAGTGGCGGTCCTCCGGGCGGATTGGGAGCTGGTGGTATGCAGACTTCAGATCCACTGTGGAAAAGAGCCAGTACTGGGCGATCCGGTTTACCATGTCTGCAATCCTGGGGAGGGGATACGCGTCGAGGAGCGTAAATCTATTTATGGTCTGACTGTAGTCGACCACCATACGGAATTTTCCCCCGGTCTTAACAACCACCACCTGAGCTCTCCAGGGACTATTGCTGGCCTCTATAACCCCCTCGCTGAGTAGCCTTTGGACCTCTGCTCTGACAAATACCCTATCCGGCAGGCTATACCGCCTGCTATGAGTGGCTACGGGTTTACAGTCCTTTGTGAGATTGGCGAAGAGAGGAGGGGGGGATTCGCAGCGTAGCGAGGCTGCAGGTCGTGAGTGGGTCAGGGGCCCTCCGAAGCTGAGGGTGAGGCTCTTGAAGTTGCATTGGAAGTCTAGGCCTAATAAGAGTGGCGCGCAGAGTTTGGGCAAAACGTAGAGTTTGAATTTCCAGTAGCTAGCGCCTCGGATTGTGAGTGTCGCGGCGGGGCGCCCCTGGATCTGGACCGAATGGGAGCCTGAAGCGAGTGAGATAGTTTGCTGCACGGGGAAAACGGGGAGCGAACAGCGTCTTACCAGGTCTGGATGTATGAAGCTCTCCGTGCTCCCGGAGTCGAAGATGCATGGCGTATTGTACCCGTTGATATGGACCTCTGCCATCGAGTTTCGTAGATTCTTTGGTCGTGATTGGTCCAAGGTGACCGCGCTGAGTTGTGGGTAGTCGGCGGCTCGATCAGCTGTGCTGGAGTGGCCCCGTGATGACTGCCCTCTGAGTTCATAGTCGAATTCAAATTCTTCCGCAGAGTTGTCCGAGCGCGGAGATGCCGATCGGGCCCGTGGATCGCATGTGGCGGGCGGCGAGGAAGATGGTGTCCAAGATGGTGGCCCCCATGAGTCGCACGTGGCCGGCCGCGTGGTGGAGGTTTTCCAAGATGGCGGCCCCCATGGATCGCATGTGGCTGGAGGGGGCGGAGTTGGGGCATAGGCCGCTGCGTTTCGGGCCCCATGGGCCTACGGGTGAGGGGAGTGATTACTTTGTGCCGCTGGGGAGCTGGAAGCTGGGGCCCTTTTAGTGAGGCACACTCTTTCGTAATGGCCTTTTCGCCGCAGCTGCTACAGGTCGCGTTGCGGGCTGGGCAGTGCTGCCGCGGGTACTGGTTCTGGCCGCAGAAATGGCAGGCTGGAGCAGCATAGTGGCTGGCTGGAGCAGCATAGTGGCTGGCTGGAACAGCATAATGGCTGGCTGGAGCAGCATAGTGGCTGGCTGGGGCAGCATGGTGGCTGAGCGGCCGCGTAGCACAGGCCAGGGGGAGTCGCTGGTCAGGGGCTCATGATTGGGTCGCGGGGTCCGCGGGGAATGAGTTAAGGCTGCGGAAGGAGACCTCCATCGTGGTCGCAGCTTCTACAGTCATTTCTAAGTCTTGGGCCCCCTTTTGCAGCAGTCGTTGGCGCACATAGTTAGACCTGAGGCCCGCTACAAAAACATTGCGTACCGCCAGTTCCCTGTGTTCAGCTGCGGTGACCGCTTGGTAATTACAGTTATTGGAAAAATTATTGAGTTCCCTTAGAAATTCGGCGAGTGATTCTGTAGGCCGCTGGCAGCGAGTCATGAACACATGGCGAGCGTAAACTTCATTAATAGGCCTTACATAAATTTTATCGAGAACTGCTAGCGCCGCAGTATATGAACTGGCAGAGTTTAGTTGCGTAGAGATTCAGTGGCTCACCCTCGTGTGCAGTAGACTTAGCTTCTGATCGTCTGTCATTTCGGCTGTGCTCGCTTCTGCCAGGTAGGCCTTGAAGCACCGGATCCAGTGGGAGAAGATTTCTTTAGCCTCTGCATCCTGCGGGTCGAGTTCCAGGCGTCCAGGCTTGAGGGCCGATTCCACAATCGATCTTTACTGTTCTTAAGTCGATTAAATTGATGGAACCATCAATTCACCAGACACGTGTTTCCGATATGAATCTAGGCTTTAATCGACTTACTTCAGAGCCAGCCTGTTACCCGTTGATGAACTCTTAGTGAACTCAGGCTGACTCTGGACAAGGGTATTTATACAGCTGCACTAGGGGGAGAAGTCGTGGGCGGAGCCAAGGGTGGAGCCCAGTACAAGTTCCTGAGTACTCCCAGAGCTACTCCCCCTAGTGGTAGGATAGCGCTACTACGCTTACAAAGACAGTGTGAATTATAATATATACATATATATATTACATTTACCACACGGGTCAACCTCCAAAACCTATAACAATTCTGGTTGAGGCAACAACGGACAATGTCCAAACTCAACCAGAAGTTGCAGTCAACAGTAAAAAACAGACACCTGAGGTTCACTGACAACCACACAGAAATCAACGTCCTCCGAAAGATCAAACTGATTTACTGTTGTGTTTGTTAATTATTCGTATTGTAAATTTTGATAATGTTTTATTGCAGGAACCTCTGGTGTAAAGGGGGAGGAAAGTGTTGTGTTTTCATGTTTGTTCCTAGTTGGAACAAGGTCACTTTAAGAGTCAGATCACGTGACGTACTGATGACTTCACCGGCAGTTTGTGCGGGCTAACAGTCAGCCTGTTCTAAGCAGCCTATTGACTGAACACCTTTCTAGTAAAGCTCTTGTTTGTTTTGTACCTTCATGCTCCGCAGGCCTGTAGTTTAAAAATACTACACAGGGGACCCAGAAGTACAGGAAGTGGATGGACAGTGACTTAAGGTGGGCTTGCTGTGAGCCAGGAGATGGCAGCGCAGTGTAGTGGCTGGAGGTGGGCTTGGTTCGAGTACTGGGACCATGTGGCCACCATGTGCGCAGTGCTGTGTCTCACCTAAAAGGGGGTTGTGCATGGAGAAACCCTGAGAGTTGCACAACGTTCACCTGTTAGGTTCGCAGGTACGAAGATTCGTAGTGGCTGCCAGAATGAGCTCAGCCTGGTTTAAGAAAGGGAAGTTTTTAAAATCAACTTTTATTTTGGCACACCCAGATCACTGATATATGTAATTACCTGTTTCCTCAAAGGCATTATTAAAACATTCAAGATGCAGCACATTCATAACAGCAGCGTTATGTAGTATTGGAATTTAGATAGAAAACCGTGAGAATTAATCCATTTGAAAAAGGGGTCAAATGCTTGAGGAGAGGCAGAGCTGTGAGTAGGAAAGGATTCAAAAATCTTTATGAGTGGTGCACTCTGCCACCAAGTGGAGAAGAACTGCTATGGAGATCTTTCCAACATGGGCTAGTTCATTGTGGTATTTGTTTGCGTTTCTGCTTTAATCAGCTGCAAAAACTTGCATTTATACAGGTAATAATAAGATCCCAGAGCATTCCATCGAGGTATAATAGACAAGAAAAATAGATGCCAAGCCAAAGAAGGAGACGTGAGAAGGGATGCCCAAAACCATGGTCAGAGAGACAGTTTTAAGGGAGGTTTTAGGATAAGGAGGTGTAGAGAAAGGGGAGTTCAGCAAGAGAACGCTAAAGCATAAGGTCTAGACAGTTGAATGCATGGTCACTGATGGTGAGAAAAAGGAAGGGGGATAGACAACGGAGGCCAAGAGTTGCTCTATGAATGCTGGAGGGCTGGAAGAGATGACGAGTGAAGGCAATGATGAGATTTATATGTGAGGCAGATAACTTTAAATTGGGGACATTGGGAGATCAGAAGAAAGAGCAGGGATAAGGGGCGAGTGGAATTTGGTGTGAGGTGGAATACGGGCTCCAACGTTTTTGGGGGAGCGAAGATTGGCATAAGTTGATGGACCTGTGGAGAATGGGAGGCTGATCAAATTAGCATTTGGATAGTCAGATTTGGAGGTAATAGAAAGAGGTGAGTGTCCCAATGGGACAGGATCTCAGCAGGAAGTGTGGCAGATGGTATTATGGAAATGGGTCAGGCAGGATATCATTCAAAGCAAAACACTGCAGATGCTTGAAATCTGAAACAAAAACAGAAATGTTGGGAAAAAGTAGCAAGTCTGGCAGCATTTCTGGAGAGAGAAGTAGAGTTAACAGGTGGAATTTTTCTACCCGGGGACTAATTCCCATACTGGGAGTGGGACAAGGAGTGCTGAATTGTCTGATTTGGAGACTATGTCCCCACGCCGGCGTGGGAATGGTGGCGTTTTACGCCACGAAAACTGGTGCAAACCGGCCACCGATTCCCCGTTTTGCTCGGGGCTAGCAGGACGACAGCATAGAACACCCGACTCTAGCTGCCGATACGGCCCAGAGAATTGCCTAGTCCGTGGCTGCGCATGCGCACGGCGACGGCCTGCAGCAGACCCGGCCCCCCACTCGCGCTCGCGCACCCCAGACCATCCCACCACAGTGACCATGGCCCCAAATAATGCCCCCCACCCCCGACCTGCAGATCGGCCTCCCCTGACTGTGGCTGTGCTGGACTGAGTCAGCAGCCGCCATGCTGAGTTCCCGATGGGTGAGATCATGAGAGACCCACGCCGTCGGGAACTTGGCCGGTCGGGGGAGGAGCATCGGGGGGCGGTATACGTGGCGCGGTGCACTCTGCGATTATGCCGCTTTGGAGAGGGCAGAGCATCGCGGAAGGGGCGCCGCCCCCGATTTGGTCGGGAATTTGGATTCTCCGGCCCGATGCCGAACGTGATTTCGGCGTCGGCGACCGGAGAGTCAGCCCGGAGTGTTTCCTCCTGCGGAGGCCGACAGGAAAACATGCCAAAGCTTCCAGCCCCATCTGTATTAATTACGTAGCTGGGTGTTTTGTGGGGCACGATTCAGTGCATTTAAAACTATGTCCGGTTTGGGGCGTGTTCGGTGGGGTGTTTCTCGGCGACTGCACTGCCGAGTCACCCCTCTATTCACCAGAACTTTGCCGCTTTTTTGGGCCTCGGGGAGTTTCTCCCCACCGAGGCCACAATTTAATCAATATCCTGCTGGCGAGCTGAGCTCACCGAGCTTCTCACAGATCGGGGCACTATCTTGCCTGGAAGGCCCAAACTCTGCAGCCCTCCCCATTCAGCCCTAACTTCCAGCTTTCTGGACCCACCCCCCTCACCTCTCCAACCATCTCGAGGCCCCTCCCCTTCCGGCCCCCTGAATGGGCAACGCCCCCGGGCCTGCCCCTGGCAGTGACAACCTGACATCTGGGCAGCTTGGTGCTGCCTTTCTGTCACCCTGCAAGTGCCCTTGCACCTGGCAGTACCACAAGGGCACCCTGGCTATGTCACACTGGCACTGCCAGGGTGCCCAAGTGGCACTGCCAGGGTGTGAGGCTGGCCAGAGGAGTATCTGGGTACAACTCTACTCTGTCTCTGACCACCCTAATGGCCTGCAAGAACCCCCGAGCTGCCACCATACCTGGTCCACATTTGTGGAAACCGTGCTAAACGGCGTCCTATTGCGGTCTCGCAGGCGCGGCCATTGACTCTCGGGCGCTGGGTGAATGCCATGTGCAGGTATTTAAATGAGCCTAATGACTCGCCCAGCGAGGGCGAGATCCAGGTCGCGTCAGATGGAGCACATTAGGTGACTCACGATCGGCCCGGCACCTGGAGTGTCCACCTATAGATGCTCCTCTCCCACCTTCTACTGTGCAGGTTCCAGGGATGCCTGCGGCTTTCATCCTGCATTCTGGAGGCCACCACTGACATTGTTCAGGTGTGTCCCAACGTCTGCACACCATGTTGTCCCAGACTGGTGCAACTTCCTGATGGCATCGCGGAGAATCTGGTGTGGATGGCCAGGCATTCAACTACATCTCATTGCAGGGATGAAAATGAGCTTCACTCTGGCCTGCAGCGGGTTTCCTGATCCGCCGTGGTGGGCATCAGCGGAAAATCCCACCGGAAATTCATACCCGAGTAAAACCAATTTTTTTGGCCTCCCACCAAATTCCACGCGCACCCACCCTCTCTCCACCCACCATTTAGCACCCCAGCGGCAGGGGAAATTCCACCCAACATTTTGAGTCCGATATTATTTTTCTTTGGTACTGGGATAAAATATTTGGAATAAAATCAGAAAACGCTGAATATACTCAGCAGGTCAGTCTGCTTCTGTTGGGGGGGGGAGAGAGAAACAGTCAGTGCACCCAATTTCAGCTCTGTGCACGTGTGGGGGTTTTGTGAGTTAACATCTGATCCTTTGGGTCAAAAATATATCATCTGAACTTTCTTCACGGTGAGGAACTAACGTTTTGATGAAAGGTCATTGACCTGAAATCTTCATTCTGCTTATCGGCCTGACCTGCATTTTCTTTTTTTTACTCCGGATTTCTAGCATCCGCAGGAAGATGCTTTTGTGTCGGGTTTGGAAACTCCGTTTATGATCGAGTGAAATACTGAGGTATTAAAAAACGATCAGGCTCATTCCGAGTGGGTGGCTGGAATTGGTTACCAAGGGAACTGAGTATTGTTGGGGGCCAAGAAGATGACTTCGCCCTTCCCAATTTTGTAAATGCGGCAAGTTGCAATTCATCCAAGATTGGATATCAACGATCAGTATGACAACATGGAGGCAGTGATGGAGCAGACAGAGATGATGAGTGTCATAATATGCAACCATGCACATCATGAGGTAAAAGCAGGCAGTGACAGACACCCAGGGGAGCCAATCAACATACAGAACAGAACACAACCAATCACCAGACAGAACACCAGAGGGGGGCTTCCAACTATAAAACACACGAGGCATCAGCACTCTGCCTCTTTCTACTGGTGACAACTGTAGTGACAGTCAGGGCGTACATATCAATGAACACCTTCCACACATGGATCAGAGCTAGCCTGGTCTAGATAGTTAACGTTAGTTTACTTAGAGTAGTAGAGAGTCAACCCACAGCCAGCTATGTGCATTGTTACTGAAGTTCAATAAATCTTATTTAACCAACGCCTACATTTGGTGCATGCTTTATCGTTTATCTGCATCGTGTTGCATTCCGTGTTTCCCCAGGGTGAGTAACACGACAATGGGAAGGTAGAAATTGGATATCTGTGAAAGTTTATCCCATAGGTCTCTTAAAAAAATACTTTTTATTGGTTTTAGTTATTTACAGTGGCATTTGCCATTGATAACCCCCGCAAAATATACAAAAAAATAGGAATCTACAAAATGGGTATACAAAAGGTAAATAATGAAGGACAAACAACCTGTTATGCAGTCAAGAGACAGAACCTGGAAGTCGTTTGCCACAACCAGACTTTTTTACTTGTGTCCCTGCTGCCTCCTGGTGTTAGAATAGTGCTGCTGTGGTCATTTTGTTTCCCCCATGTGTGCCCTCACCCTTTGTCCCTTCTGGCTCCCCTGTCTGCTTGCTCTTTGTTTGCTACCCACCCACCCTCATCCCCCTCCCTATACAGTCCTGCTCCCACTTTTCCCCTTCCCCCCACTTTCTTCTGTACCTCCGTCGTCCGATTCGGTGCTTCCTCCCTCCCTCCCTCCTCCTTCCGTATTGGTTGCTGGTCATGAACAGGTCTTTGAACAGGCTGCCCAATAATTTCCACGTGCTGTGGAAGTATTCCTCCAATCTCCAAATGGGGCATTTTATTCTTTCCTATTTGAGAAACACCACCGTTGGCCTTGGATGGTGCTGCTGACTGCCAGTCAAGCAGGAGTCTTCGGTGCGCAACAAGGGAGGCAAAGGCTAGGGCCCCAGTCCCCATGAAGAGTTCAGGCTGTTCTGATACCCCGAGGACCACCACTCGAGGGCATGGCTCCACCCTCGCCCCCACGTCCATGGACATGACATTGTAAAAGGTTGTCCAGTACCCGGCAAGCCTGGGGCGAGACCAGAACATGTGGACATGGTTGGCCGGGCCTCCATGGCACCGTTTACATTTGTCCTTCACCTTGGGAAGAACCTGCTCATTCGTGTTCTGATTAAGTGTGCCTTTTACACCACCTTTAGCAGCGTTAGGCCCAGCCTTGCGCATGAGGAGGTGGAGTTGGCCCTGTGCAGTGTTTTGATCCAGAGTCCTCCCCCATCTCTATGCCTAAATTTCCCTCCCACTTCTTTCACGTCTCGTCCAGTGGTGACCGTACCTCCTCTAGTAGTAGCCTGAACATATCAGCACGGTTACCGTCCGCTAGTTCACCAATGGTCAGAAGTAACTTCATTTGATCATACAAAATGATCAGAGGGTTAGATAGGGTGGACAGCGAGAGCCTTCTCCCGCGGATGGAGGTGGCTAGCACGAGGGGACATAGCCTTAAATTGAGGGGTAATAGATATAGGACAGAGGTCAGAGGTGGGTTTTTTACGCAAAGAGTGGTGAGGCCGTGGAATGCCCTACCTGCAACAGTAGTGAACTCGCCAACATTGAGGGCATTTAAAAATTTATTGGATAAGCATATGGATGATAAGGGCATAGTGTAGGTTAGATGGCCTTTAGATTTTTTCCATGTCGGTGCAACATCGAGGGCCGAAGGGCCTGTACTGCGCTGTATCGTTCTATGTTCTATGTTCTAGTGTTAGTGTAAGGTGATAGTGAGATGAGGAATAGGGAGAGAGAGCAATTAAACACGTGGCTACAGGGATGGTGCAGGCGGGAGGGATTCAGATTTCTGGATAACTGGGGCTCTTTCTGGGGAAGGTGGGACCTCTATAGACAGGATGGTCTACATCTGAACCTGAGGGGCACCAATATCCTGGGGGGGAGATTTGTTAGTGTTCTTTGGGGGGGTTTAAACTAATTCAGCAGGGGCATGGGAACCTGGATTGTAGCTTTGGGGTACGGGAGATTGAGAGTATGGAGGTCAGGAGCACAGATTTGACTTCGCAGGAGGGTGCCAGTGTTCAGGTAGGTGGTTTGAAGTGTGTCTACTTCAATGCCAGGAGTATACGAAATAAGGTAGGGGAACTGGCAGCATGGGTTGGCACCTGGGACTTCGACGTTGTGGCCATTTCAGAGACATGGATAGAGCAGGGACAGGAATGGTTGTTGCAGGTTCCGGGGTTTAGGTGTTTTAGTAAGCTCAGAGAAGGGGGCAAAAGAGGGGGAGGTGTGGCGCTGCTAGTCAAGGACAGTATTACGGTGGCGGAAAGGATGCTAGATGGGGACTCTTCTTCTGAGGTAGTATGGGCTGAGGTTAGAAACAGGAAAGGAGAGGTCACCCTGTTGGGAGTTTTCTATAGGCCACCTAATAGTTCTAGGGATGTAGAGGAAAGGATGGCGAAGATGATTCTGGAAAAGAGCGAAAGTAACAGGGTAGTTGTTATGGGAGACTTTAACTTTCCAAATATTGACTGGAAAAGATATAGTTCGAGTACATTAGATGGGTCGTTCTTTGTACAATGTGTGCAGGAGGGTTTCCTGACACAATATGTTGACAGGCCAACAAGAGGCGAGGCCACATTGGATTTGGTTTTGGGTAATGAACCAGGCCAGGTGTTAGATCTGGAGGTAGGTGAGCACTTTGGAAACAGTGACCACAATTCGGTGACCTTTACGTTAGTGATGGAAAGGGATAAGTATACCCCGCAGGGCAAGAGTTATAGCTGGGGGAAGGGCAATTATGATGCCATTAGACATGACTTAGGATGTGTTGGTTGGAGAAGTAGGCTGCAAGGGTTGGGTACACTGGATATGTGGAGCTTGTTCAAGGAACAGCTATTGCATGTTCTTGATAAGTACGTACCAGTCAGGCAGGGAGGAAGGGGTCGAGCGAGGGAACCGTGGTTTACCAAAGAAGTGGAATCTCTTGTTAAGAGGAAGAAGGAGGCCTATGTGAAGATGAGGCGTGAAGTTTCAGTTGGGGCGCTTGAAAGTTACAAGGAAGCGAGGAAGGATCTAAAGAGAGAGCTAAGACGAGCAAGGAGGGGACATGAGAAGTCTTTGGCAGGTAGGATCAAGGAAAACCCAAAAGCTTTCTACAGGTATGTCAGGAATAAAAGAATGACTAGGGTAAGAGTAGGGCCAGTCAAGGACAGTGGTGGGAAGTTGTGTGTGGAGGCTGAGGAGATAAGCGAGATACTAAATGAATACTTTTCGTCAGTATTCACTCAAGAAAAAGATAATATTGTGGAGGAGAATGCTGAGACCCAGGCTATTAGAATAGATGGCATTGAGGTGCGTAGGGAAGAAGTGTTGGCAATTCTGGACAAGGTGAAAATAGATAAGTCCCCGGGGCCGGATGGGATTTATCCTAGGATTCTCTGGGAAGCCAGGGAAGAGATTGCTGAGCCTTTGGCTTTGATTTTTAGGTCATCATTGGCTACAGGAATAGTGCCAGAGGACTGGAGGATAGCAAATGTGGTCCCTTTGTTCAAGAAGGGGAGTAGAGATAACCCCGGTAACTATAGGCCGGTGAGCCTAACGTCTGTGGTGGGTAAGGTCTTGGAGAGGATTATAAAAGATATGATTTATAATCATCTAGATAGGAATAATATGATTAGGGATAGTCAGCATGGTTTTGTGAAGGGTAGGTCATGCCTCACAAACCTTATTGAGTTCTTTGAGAAGGTGACTGAACAGGTAGACGAGGGTAGAGCAGTTGATGTGGTGTATATGGATTTCAGTAAAGCATTTGATAAGGTTCCCCACGGTCGGCTATTGCAGAAAATACGGATGCTGGGGATTGAGGGTGATTTAGAGATGTGGATCAGAAATTGGCTAGTTGAAAGAAGACAGAGAGTGGTAGTTGATGGGAAATGTTCAGAATGGAGTTCAGTTACGAGTGGCGTACCACAAGGATCTGTTCTGGGGCCGTTGCTGTTTGTCATTTTTATAAATGACCTAGAGGAGGGCGCAGAAGGATGGGTGAGTAAATTTGCAGACGACACTAAAGTCGGTGGAGTTGTAGACAGTGCGGAAGGATGTTGCAGGTTACAGAGGGACATAGATAAGCTGCAGAGCTGGGCTGAGAGGTGGCAAATGGAGTTTAATGTGGAGAAGTGTGAGGTGATTCACTTTGGAAAGAATAACAGGAATGCGGAATATTTGGCTAATGGTAAAATTCTTGGTAGTGTGGATGAGCAGAGGGATCTCGGTGTCCATGTACATAGATCCCTGAAAGTTGCCACCCAGGTTGATAGGGTTGTGAAGAAAGCCTATGTTGTGTTGGCCTTTATTGGTAGAGGGATTGAGTTCCGGAGCCATGAGGTCATGTTGCAGTTGTACAAAAATCTAGTACGGCAGCATTTGGAGTATTGCGTACAGTTCTGGTCGCCTCATTATAGGAAGGACGTGGAAGCTTTGGAAAGGGTGCAGAGGAGATTTACCAGGATGTTGCCTGGTATGGAGGGAAAATCTTATGAGGAAAGGCTGATGGACTTGAGGTTGTTTTCGTTAGAGAGAAGAAGGTTAAGAGGTGACTTAATAGAGGCATACAAAATGATCAGAGGGTTAGATAGGGTGGACAGCGAGAGCCTTCTCCCGCGGATGGAGGTGGCTAGCACGAGGGGACATAGCCTTAAATTAAGGGGTAATAGATATAGGACAGAGGTCAGAGGTGGGTTTTTTACGCAAAGAGTGGTGAGGCCGTGGAATGCCCTACCTGCAACAGTAGTGAACTCGCCAACATTGAGGGCATTTAAAAATTTATTGGATAAGCATATGGATGATAAGGGCATAGTGTAGGTTAGATGGCCTTTAGTTGTTTTTTTTTTCCATGTCGGTGCAACATCGAGGGCCGAAGGGCCTGTACTGCGCTGTATCGTTCTATGTTCTATGTTCTATGTAAGCCTACTTGTGACATTAAAGATTATTATTATTATTATTATTAAATCTGCCCAGTGGGGTGGCACGGTGGTGAAGTCCTTAGCACTTCTGCCTCATGGCGCTGAGAACCCAGGTGCGATCCCAGCCCGGGTCAATGTCCATGCGGAGCATGTACATTCTTCTCCTTGTGTCTCACCCCCAAAACCCAAAGATGTGCGGGGTAGGTGCATTGGCCATGCTTCATTGCCCCTTAATTGAAAAATGTTTTTAAAAAAGAAGTCTGTCCAGGAGGGAGTGAACTGGTAGCTGGGGGAACGTTGCTGTTTCCTTTCGGTTGAAGTTCTTTATATGTCTATACTGTAACTCGTTCTCTTTCGGGAACTGGAATTTATCTGTGAGTTCCCTCGGGCGTGCCACTCTGCCATCTACATATAAGTTCCCTACCGTCACTACCCTTCATTCTGTCTCCACCTTTTAAAGAAGGCGTCCATATTCGGGGGGGGGGGGGGGGGGGGGTATGGTTCTTGCAGATGGGGGCCAGGGTGGACATTGTGGTCAGACTGAAGGGATGTCTCAGTTGGTTCCACATCCTCAGCCTGGCCACTACCACTGGGATTCTTGAGCATCTGGCTAGGGGGAATGGGAATGGGGCCATGACCAGTGCTTGGGGGGATGTCCCCATCCAGGAACTCTCCTCCATTTTAACCCATTCTGTTTTCCATTCCTTGACCCACCCCCTACTCTTTTTGCAATAGCTGCCCAGTGGTAGAATAGAAGGTTCGGGAGGTCCAGGCTCCCCCATGTTCCTCCTTCTTTGCAATACACTCTTTCTGACTGTTGGGTTCTTCCCAGTGCACTGCTTTCCCAGTGGAGAGCAGGTCAAATTCCATTTGTAATTTTTTTCCTCTCCGCCAGTGCTTCCACAGTCGGGGCCATGGAGTACCGCCAATCCACTTCCAATAATAATAATAGTAATCGTTTTTATTAGCGCCACAAGTAGGCTTACATTAACACTGCAATGAAGTTACTGTGAAAATCCCCTCGTTGTCACACTCTGGCGCCTGTTCAAGTACACTGGGGGAGAATGCAGATGTCTAAATAACCTAACAAATACATCTTTCAGGACTTGTGGGAGGAAACCGGAGCACCCAGAGAAAACCAAGGTCGACACGGGGAGAATATGCAGACTCCGCACCGACAGAACCGCTGGGAATCGAACCTGGGACCCTGGCACTGTGAAGCAACAGTGCTAAACACTGTGCATGGAGTCAACCGGCTGCTGCTTAGCCACCCTCTCCTTCCTGTCCCTGAATGCCCTGCGCGCTATTCTCTCCCCCTGATCACCATCTTCAGTGCCTCTCAGAATGTGGAGGGTGAGACCTACCCATTGTAACTATCAGTGGAGAATAGGCAGGTAGTGCCATTCATCCATCCTTGCCCGTGAGAGAAAATGGCCATTTTGTGACCAGAAAGAAAGGCTTTGCTTTTTAAATTATCTTTGATAGCAGCCCAAAGTGCTTCACAGTTAATGAGTACTTTTTGAAGTATATCCACTGTTAGTCGCTTGGTAGCACACAACTTGAGTATTGTTGAAAAAGGAGACATGCCACTAAAACATTTTCTCTAGCGCTCATCAGGCAGGACAGATGCAAGAATGCCAAATTTCAAAACAAGCAACAATTGATACTACATGAGAAAAACAGTTGATTGGCAAGTGGACTCTGATTAGTTGAGGCATTGCCATGGAGAATACACCAGGAAACTATTGTACTTTGTTTAATTCAGCCTTTGTTTAATTCAGAATAGATCCAATGCCTGGACATGTTCCCTTTGTCTGCAGAGAACAGGTTTCTATATGAATATAACCAGCATGTGAAAGGAAGCCACATTACAAGTCCAACTAATCATCTTAAATTGGTTGTCAGTGTACTTCTTCACACACTCAGGAGTGTTATCAAATTGCAGAATCATATCTAACAATCAATGTCATGTTCTGAGTTTTACAAGCATAGGTTGGTTGAGTACAGTCAGTACTCCTGGCAATTGTGAAAAGTCAAGTGAATGTGCTGTTTGATGGTGATGTATGGTCCAGGTACCTCACATTGTACCGATTCAGAAGTGATATAGCCACTTTACGTATTCATGTGATATGTAAATGATACGTTTATGATATCTAAATCCGTAGCTGCATGTAAGAATTTCCTGACACACCTTAATGTGCTCTAATTTGCATTCAATTCCTCCACTCTTAAATTGTGCCAAAGTTTCAATGGCATTTTTGTGCAGTAATTAACAAGTGAAGTAGCAGAGAGTTCAATTAAAGGTAGTTTTTGGTATTTATTGGTGCGCTGCTCCCTCAACTCTATCCCCTTGAAGTGCTGACCACCCAGCTTTTCCTGCTGGCCCCATTAAAGATATTGTAAATGGTCTCTCTTCATGTGTTGCCTGTCTCTTCTTTAAATCTGCCCTGATCATCCCTCTGCCTTAACCATCCCGGAACCTTTACTGTCCTTGCAAACTGAAACCCCATCTCCAATTTCCCTTTCATTTCTATCCTTTCTATCAGCATGTTGTCACCTCTCAAATCCATGATGACCTTTTGTGAAATTCCAGTTTTGAATCTCTCTGATCAAATTTTCACCTTGCCACAGAATTGAAATGGCTTTTTATCAAAGTAACAAAAACATCCTATATGACTGCGACAAAGGCATACTCCCTCTGCTCCTCCTTTTCGATCTGTCTGCAGTCTTTGGCTCAGTAGACCACACTATCCTCCTCCAATACCTCTGTCATTCAGGCGAGTGGGACTGCTCTCACCTGGTTCCATTCTTATACAAAGTATCACTTGCAATGGCTTCTCTTCCTGCTCCCACTCCAGTACCTATAGTGTCTTCCCTGGCCCCCTCCTACTTTTCATCAACATGATGCCCCTTGCCAACATCATCCAAAGGCACAATGTTAGTTTTCACATATACACTGACGACACCGGTCCTGTCTCTAATCTCCACCCGCCCCACACCCCTCCCAAGATATCTCCACTTATCTCATTCTGGCCTCTTGAGCATCTAGGAGCAGCTCCAGTTTTAATCACTTCACCGTTGGTGGCCACACCTTCCGTTATCTAGGCCCCAAGCTCTGGAATTTCCTCCCTACATTTCTCCATCTCTCTACCTCTCTTTCTTCCTTTAAGACACTCATTAGAAACCTATTTCCTTGGCCGAGGTTTTGGTCATTTCACCTTGTCTGGCACTGGGGTTTATATTTTGTTTTATAACGGCCCTGTGACGCACCTTGAAATGTGTTATGTTCTTCAAAGTGCTTTATAAATTGTGGTAAATCATCCCCGTTGAGTCAAATAGTGTCATTCATTTTTCAATAGCAATAGGTTTTATTCTAATTTTCACTTGTAACATGAATGTAGAGGATGTTGTCTTTGCAAACATCAGCTGA
Source organism: Scyliorhinus canicula (assembly GCF_902713615.1). Classification (NCBI taxonomy): domain Eukaryota; kingdom Metazoa; phylum Chordata; class Chondrichthyes; order Carcharhiniformes; family Scyliorhinidae; genus Scyliorhinus; species Scyliorhinus canicula. The sequence goes on along the minus strand of NC_052149.1, from coordinate 192,872,229 downwards.
TTTGTAAATGGTGAACTATCAATACATTTGAATATCTAAAATTGGCAGAAATCATAGTCAAAGGAAACAATTTATGTAAGCCAAACTGTCATGTAACCAAATGGTCATAGCACATTTAAAAGGATGGAAATAAAAATTCTTTCGAAGGCCTTAATCTTTGTGCACAAATTATACTGTGAGGAGCTGTGAATAGGATTATTTAATTACAGTCAATTACCCAAAGAACATTTTCTGAAGAACATGTAGCCATTAACTATTATAAAGAAAGAATGGCAATTATAATTCTTGCTGCTAAACTAATTTTATTGAAACCACATAAGGTGAAGATTTTTTTTAAAACTCTATAATTTGGAGATGCAAATGTAATCACTAGCTTGGATTCCAAACTAATTACAAATCCCAGCATCCATTCATAAAGGAGACATGCCTTTCTGTGATTATTATAGTATATTTATGTTTATTCCTGCCATGATGCAAGGTGCAAAGAAGAAATTGCTTTTCCAAATGAACAAAGTGAGGTTGGAGTACAGGTAGAATTAGTAACAGCTCACAGCTGCCAACTGATGTTCAAACATGCCACTAAATTCGAACACATTTTTCATTCAATCTTTTTTCTGTTTCTGTACTTGATTTGACACTAGGTTCACTCCCTTTAATTTACTCTCCCTCTCTCCAGCCTGTGCTTATTTTCGAATTGTGGTTAAGGAGGTCTCCTGCAGCCTTCCCTGTTCACTTGGGTCCCAGGATGGCCTGTTTGTTTTCCTCACTGTACCATTATCAGCTCACACTTCAGCAACTTTGTGGACAAAAGACAAAAATACTTTGGAGTTGAAATGTGAGGGATGGGGGGGGGGGGGGGGGGGGGGGGCAGTCAAAAAAAAACGCTATTCTGTGCAAATTCTAGCCCACTACCTTGCTTGTCCATTGCACTCGAGCAGGAATACGAGCAACTTGTTCAGAGCTTGTGCTGTTACATTTTATGGATTATTGATGCTGTAGATGCAAAGAGAATCCACTATCAGGTGTTTGCACTTATTTCAGCTACTGTCTAGATAATTTCCATGTCGTAAACCTTTCTGGTCGTTTTTTGACTTAACATTCATTTCATGATTATAGTCTAACGTGCCATCACCCACCCATTCCTCAGTGTTTCTCCATCCTTCTGATCTGTTACCAGATCTGCTCCAAATGCAAACATGTTATCCAGTCATTGGAAAAACAGACATTTGTGCTATTTTGAAAGGTTTTTTGGATATTCGATGATATAATTCTTATTCACCGATTGATTTCTCGCTAGAGATGTCAACCACCTGTGCTGGCCAAGGACTGCCGCTAAAAGCTGATGTTTTTTAACGTGTGGACTTTGTAACTAGATTGACATCATTGAGACTCGAGAACGACCTTTAGTAGTAGGCTGAGCAGTAACACCGAATGTCTCGCTGGGCTTACACAGCACGGAAGTGAGTGGGTGCCAGGAAATCTTAAAAGGTACGTGGAATATCTTGATTTCCAGAAGGAGACATGAAAAGCAGGGCTGCTCCTCTTGGCGTCATAAGGACACCTTCGTGAGACCTGGGAATGAAAACAGTTTTGGCTTGTTTTGAAATATGTGTCTCGACAGCCTGAAGTTTTTTGTATTCTCAGAAATCAAAACAGATTAAGATACAAACCTGTCAGCTCCCCATGGCTTTCTGGGCAACTAAGTAGCTTGGTAATTTTAACTCTCCACCCTGCTGGTTTCCACTGGGCAGCTAGAGATAAAACTGCACCCTAAGTTTAACAGTTGTTACGATCCCAGCTACGAGAACACTGGACAAGCCTGATCTTTGTTACGATCTGACTTGTTCAACCATAATCATTTTAAAAATGTAGTGTGAAACAACCAGAAATAAACAGAAGGTCTAGGTTAAATTAAAACACTAAAATAATCTTTACTGGACAAACTCGAATAGACATCAAGCAATAATAATTTAATAGGTGTGGTGAATGTATTATACCAATAATCCACCAGTGTATTTGTATCTATGCTGTTGCCCTTGAATTTGTGCTATGCTGTTGCCCTTGTGGGCTTCTCCTATGGGCCATTGTATGGCATTATCCATAGGGGAACATGTTGGGGCATGTATGGGCTCTGCCCACGGCTCCTCCCCTTGAAGGGAGGTATAAAGAGCAGTCGACCTGTAGGCGGTTCTCAGTTTTGGTTCAGTTGCAGGCAGGCACTGTTCTAAGTTGATTAAAGCCACGGTTTACTTCTACTCATGTCTCGAGTGAATTGATGGTCGCATCAATAGGTACGCTGAGAAATTAAGATAATGATTCTAAACTTAATCCAACAGACTTAACCCACCTTTACCGTGGCTTGCACTCGGATAGGTCGTTAAACACTCGTACTCAGATGCAGTTCCTTTTTCTTGGGTCTGGCAACGGAGAACATGGTTCAGGTATGTCTGTCATATATTCCTACCAATACGACCCCCTTGTCCAAATATATGCATCATGTAAGGTCATGATACCTCCTTGATGTCTATTCTGTAGCTGGAATTCTTGGCTCTTTTCAGGGGATGGAGCTCTCTCCATAGCAACTTCAGGGCTTCCTTGCTTCTAAAAGCCTCTCAACTGGGTCACAAATTCAAGCATGGTTTGCTAACACACACAGACATACTAAACCAAAACCAAAAATAAATAACCCCCAAATCATCTTAAATTGAAATCAAATTTCGACATTCTTAACTCTTAACATAATCCGTAATAGAGACAATTAAAACACAGTAGAATAGTAAATTTCTAATCAAGAGTCTTCCTCTTGAATCTGAGCTTTAGCTGTCAATTTACTCATTCTTATGGGAAGAAGAGGCCATGTCCTGAAGAAGCAATTCTCTCTGCTCTGCCAGTTGAAGTTCCACGCTGGTTTGTGATGGAGCTCCCTGCTGAAAGTACATCAGGGCGAGCCCTCGCCAGAAAAAGGCAGAACATTTTCTTTCCTACTAAATTAATTTGTTAACCATGTAGTAAACATTTTTGGAAAATATGAGAATTAAAAGTTCACAAAATAAAGTTTTGGAAGTTTTCATTTTATCTATTAAATAGAATAAAGAAATTTTACAATCATGAAATTATTACAGAACTTGGGCATCCAGCATGGACAGCACTAGATCAATGACAACTTTAGTTAAAAGTGCTATATGTGCATGATTCATGGTCAGCAAGGCTTGATGTTTGCATTTAATCAGATATGAAGACCAAAACTTGCAAAATTACTGGAGTAATCTCACCAAACATACATTTATTAATAAACCGTAACTCCTATAATTGATTTAATGGTTGACCATTATGAAATGAAATGAAAATTGCTTATTGTCACAAGTAGGCTTCAAATGAAGTTACTGTGAAAAGCCCCTAGTCGCCAGATTCCAGCGCCTGTTCAGGGAGGCTGGTACAGGAATTGAACCGTGCTGCTGGCCTGCCTTGGTCTGCTTTAAAAGCCAGCGATTTAGCCCAGTGCTAAAGGGCTAATTATGTACATTAGGATTGATAATACATTGATATTTTCAAATCATAACAAATCTAAATGCTATATATCTGTACTTGAACTGTTGCTACCAAACTACCTTACAGTAGAAATCAAAATTTCATGGGTTGCAATCCCAGCCATTACACAGGAATTATACTTGGCTGTTTCAGAATGGGCTGCGTCGGAAGATACAGGATTTTTCAGTGGGCATTACTATGGCCAAAACACCCATCTGTCAGGAAATTTAATCTGGGGATACCTGGCTTGTGGAAGGGTTTATGGTAACATGGATTATTACCCACACAATCTTTGTATGAATCCAGTTCATGCCAGCTGAATACACCAATGGCCAGTTTTTCCCCCTCATAAGTTTGTATCTCTTTCCAAGTACAAACCTTATGCTCAATCTTTATAAGATGACGAATATGGAAGGTTCCAGCAAAGCTCGTCACCCATCCTTAGCCCCAAAGCCCCTTGAGTAGCTTCTGCCTTGTGTTAGACTGCATGCAAATCCAAATATATCTTTGAATGTAAAGATTTAAATATAGCTGAAGGTCGACTCATCCTGATGCGCAGTAAAGCAATTATTTTTGTTTGGTGATTGGGGGAATTGCAACACTTACATTGATCTATCACCTTTAATGCAGAACATGTTCCAAGGCACTTCAAAGAGAAAGAAACAAATAGTTGGAGAAATAATTTACAGGATGGTACAATAGGGAGGGGACATGGATATTTTAAAAATCAAAAATCAATTTGGAGATGTAGGAAGAGCATTGCAGAAAATAATTCCTGAAAAACCAACAGCTTTGCCATCAATGATATGATTGCACAGGAGAGCAAAAGAGCATGAACCGCGAGATGGAGAGTTAAATGAATTTGTTTGCGCAATAAGCTTTAAGTGAGGGTGATGATTATGAATTTGATGCATTTGGGAGGCAGGGGGAACTGATCTATGAACAATAGGATTGATGAGGGTTAGAAGTGCTGTTTTGAACAGACTGGTGTTTGCATATGTGGGGCACAGTATACAAATGAGCAAAATATTAGGCAAGTTGAGTCTAGGAAACAAAACTTCAACAAGGGCGATGAGCTGAGAGTGGCAGGAGAAATACGACAGAGGAAGGCAGTTTTAATAATGGACGAGGTGTGGGAGTTTGAAACTTAGCTCAAAAGTCACAATGAAATTCCAAAAGCAGCTGGAATGTACTAACTATATTGGGATAAGTAAGAGTGAGGTGTGCAAGGATAGACCACAAGAGGAGGTTCAATGGAAAATGATGGCCTAGCTGACTATGTGAAATATAAAAAAGGTCAAGCGGGGTGATGTACATTTACAGTAACAAAAGATTCTATTGATGACTTTGAGCAGATTAGTCGCAATATCACGGTAGGTGAAAGGCAAGGCTAGAGGAATTTAAACAGATAAATATGGTTAAGGCGAGCATAAAAGTTGATAGCAATAATTCATTCAGGACCTAAATTGGTGAGAGATGGAACAACAGTTGGAAAGGAAAATGGGATTGACTTTTTGAGAAGGAGAGGGGATGAAGGCCGCAGATTTGATGGGGTTGGGAATGACACAGACTTTTTAAAAATAAAGACCCTTCTGCAATATTGCGAAATGTTTTCGCATTTTAAAAAAAATTCTGTTCTTAGTCCTTTTATGAAAATCTGAATCCCTACCTCATCACCATAAACATTTCAAACAATGAACACCTTGTGAGATTACAGTGCCAAATCGCAGTAATACAACATGCACCTAACATCTTGTTTATCTTAGCACTCCCAAACTGATTGCCCAGCAGTGCGAAGAACTCAGAGTATTGATTTTTCCACAGATAACACTAAGAAGTATTTACACCACATTCTGAGTGATACATGCAGTTTAGTGCCATGAACATAATTCAGACACTGAATATTTCACTAAACCAGCAGTCTGGTTATTTTAATATTGGTCCCTATGTCAGTTTCAATCTTAGAACAGATCATTAAATACCTACTCGTTCCTCCAAGTCACTAACTCTGAAAACTGTAAAAAATGCTAGTTTTCCACTGAACATTTTCAACCTTTTTGTTCATTCTATTAAATATAATCTCCGTATTGATTTATCTTAAACAACCTCAATACATGCAATATTTGATTAGCAAAAGGCTTAAAATGCTCGCAATGATTATGTTGCAAATAGATTGCATCTCTTAATCACTTACTTGTAATTTCAGATTTAATTATCTATTTTAAGCTTCAATTTTGTGAGTTTATTTATCCTCTGATCATTTTCAGAGTTGCTTTCATTAACAAAAATGTGGCACAAATGCTCTCCACACAGGAGAAAGTTGATATTGCTTGTTGAGGAGTTGTGTCCTTCATCGTCAGTTCAGAAAACATCAGCTGAAATCAGCTGCAAACAAATGAGGCGGGCTAAACAAAGTTTGATCCATTTTGTAAAACTAAAATAATACTACCCTATTTTAATACTGAGTAAATCAGGTCAAATATGTGCTAACAGGACATTGTGGTAAGTATTTCAGAGGTGCGTACTAATAGAAGAGAGCTCGAAGGATAATTATATAGCACATCAGCTACAGTTTTTAGTGCAGGCAATGTCAATCAAATGGCATATCTGATGGCCAAATGGAACCATCACCCTACAAGGTATTAATAAAATTAGTGTTATTTGACTGTAACCAAACGTTATTATTGATCGGAAATGTTTGAATATATTATCCTCTGTCAAAAATTAGCAAGAATACAATAAACTGCAGGGAGCGCTTGGGAAGAAAGCGTTCAATATTTCAGGCCATTATTGCAGAACTGCAACCCTTAAAAGGCAATTTACACTGTAGGGCATATATGTTAGCAAAAGCATGCTGCTACAACCATTGATTCTACAAGGTAACATGGAAATATTGTAGAAGAGATTACACCACAAAAATCACAGGGCCGATTCATATTAAAGTTCCAATACCACAAACAATCACATAAAAATGTTCCCCCATAAACCCTTTTGCAAAGAGAAAGAACTTTAGATTATCTGTTTAAAATTTTGAAGTGATTTGAGCAAAATGAGAAAATGAATGTGTGCATTTGGGACATGAAATACAAATAGAGATCATGAGAAACATTGACATTCAGTTTGTATGAGAGTGTACAGTTAACACTGCTACTTTCTCAGTTGAACTCCAGGAAAAAAGTTTAGAATGTTTTATCTGTTAAAAGATGGTAGCTAAATAATGGTTCCTGATGTTGAAGTTTAAGAGCATTGATTTAGGAAACAGTTCAGCTGTTGTTAGATTTCTCAATTTCCTGGCTACAGTAATTTGGTGTAAAACTGTTACGTGTTTATGTTGTTGGTTTTGTGCCTTTATTTGTCCTTTTTCATTTCCTTGTCCATCTTCACTTTATCACTGTACATCTGGAACTGTGAGTCTGTTCCAAACAGCTTGTCCCACCATGTGAAGGTTGACGAGTAGTTCCCAACAAAGTTCATGTGATGAAAGTCATGGAAACGGGAACCACCATAAAATGGAATCAAGTGCAGAGGGTTTAGGGGAACATCGTAACCACTGGGAAGACAGAATACAAAATAATTAGCAAGTGAGGAACTTCACTCAAACATGTGCATTTCATTTTTCATTATGGAATGCAGGGTGAAATAATATCGGAGTGAGGGGGGGCTGACAGCACCTCCCCTGGAAACCACGTCTGTGTGGAGTTGATATGCTCCACGCTGACTCGCCCCGCAGCCACAAAGCACTGTGGGTGGGTAGGAAGGACAGGGTACTTGGTTCAGTCCGAGGAGCCATCCCACAGTCAACCAAGGATAACCCCCGAAGAGCAACCACCTTCAAAGTAAAAATATATTGGTCTTCCCACTCCCACCCTGCTGCTCATGTATTCTGGCATGGACAGTGCAAGCCAAGCCTAATTGACATTTACCCTTTCCCCGCCCCGGTACGATGAGGGCACCCAGCCCATTTTAACTGCCCCCCACTTGACTGGGTTGGGGGGGGGGGTTTACACTCTTTAAAAAAAAATAAAAAAATTTAGAGTACCCAATTCATTTTTTCCAATTAAGGGGCAATTTAGCGTGGCCAATCCTGCACATCTTTGGGTTGTGGGGGCGAAACCCACGCAAACATGGGGAGAATGTGCAAACTCCACACGGACAGTGACCCAGAGCCAGGATCGAACCTGGGACCTCGGCGCCGTGAGGCAGCAGTGCTAACCCACTGCGCCACCGTGCTGCCCTAGGGTTACACTATTTACCGTAATATTGCTTCTGTGTTTTTAACATTTTCCTGTCTTATATCGTCTCATTTATTGGATTACTGAATTCTGGGTGCAGGAATGGGTGTTTAGCCCATCATGTCTGTGCCAGCTCCCCATCTATAGGTATTGCCGATGACCTGGCAGAGCGGGTTGCCTGCCCGATTTTCAAGCTACTGAAATCAACTGAATGAACCTCAGGTACATCGCCTTTAATATAGTGATCCTGCCACTGACTGGTGCAGATCCACACTGGGTTTCCTGGCAGCTGCCGTGGAGTGTTCATATTGCGCCAGTCCACCATACCACTGATTTCCCCAGCGAGGGCAACAAGAACAAGCAGAGCTCTCTGTGAATGTTTCATTGTCCAATGCTTCAGCTAATTTACTACAACCTTCAGCCTAGCCCCGACCACTGCATTGATACTCTTCAAATTCATCTGGTACCACCCTTTCCACCTTGCAGAAAAGAATCTTTGACCAATTTTCACACACATGACACCCAACCTGGCAGGTACTGATCTGGCAATTGAACCACACTGTTTGCAAAGTCAAAAGCATCCATTTGTTTTTACTGGCCAACATCAACCTTCTTGGAGCTTGGACCCAATAGGACCCTGTTGGCTTTATGCCACCACAGCAGGCATTGGCGAGGAACCAAATATACGGTCACCCTGAGGAGACAAGTGCCAATCTGATGGTGCACAACCGCTCCAATGGGTTGCAGCTCAAATCTGAGATTAATGTGATGAGGCTCCCAGTTCTCCAGATCCTTTAGTCTTTTGGGCCTAATTGAAGGGGAGGCAGTGGCATAGTGGTATTGTCACTGGACTAGTAAACCAGAAACCCAGGGCAATGGGGACCCGGGTTCGAATTACGCCATTGCAGATGGTGAAATTTGAAATCAATATGAAATTTGAATTCAATAAAAATCTGGAATTAAAAGTCTAATAATGGCCATGAAATAATTGCCGATGGTCGTAAAAACCCATCTGATTCACTAATATCCTTTAGGGAAGGAGATCTTCCATCCTGACCTGGTGACTCCAGACCCACAGCAATGTGGCTGACGCTTAACTAACCCCTCAAGGGCAATTAGGGATGGGCAATAAATGCTGGTCCAGCCAGCGACATCCACGTCCCGTGAACGAATAAAATAAAAAGCTCAAATATGTGCTGATTAAAGCTGAAAGGGTTTTAGACACAGAGTTCCAGAGAGCTGCAGCAACCATAAAGGTAACCACATTCCCAAAACTAGGCTGCAGAGCTCAAATGTCATTACTCCCAGACATCATGCAATAGCGTCTGGACAGGCTTTGTATTATACTGTTTAATGGCTGTGGGGAGCCAGATATTTTCAGTGCAGGAAGCACCTCAGTGTTTTGATTCAAGCAATGCAAATCTTTGCAATCTCCATTTCTTGCATTCCAACCTGGATTTAGCATCCCTCACTCCTCCTAATTCCCCCAGCACTCAGAATGACTCCCCAGAAATCACAAGGGACATTGTAGAAACTCTATTCATTCCAGTCACTTTACTCCGCATTGTTACTAAAACACTCAGATTTCTGTGTTTACCTGGTGCCAACTTTGAGTATTTCACTCCTTTTCTAACTACAGAAGAGCCTCTGGCTAGAATCATACCGATATAAAAATTAACGGAGTGGAGTTCATGTCCAGGTCTTAGCCCTACCTGTGTCAGAAGACTTCCCACTTATGCGATCTTATGGGAGGCCACCTCAATAAGGCACAATAGGTATCACACAGATGAGTGAGGGCCAGCTGACAGCCCCACTCAGACAGGTGAGCATTGCCCAGGCATGGGGAAACAGAGAGTGCCTCACAACACAATCCAAATGGCACATGAAAAATGACCTGGGGCTATCAGAACATAGAACATACAGTGCAGAAGGAGGCCATTCGGCCCATCGAGACTGCACCGACCCACTTAAGCCCTCACTTCCACTCTATCTCCCTAACCTTTTTTGGACACCAAGGACAATTTAGTATGCCCAGTCCACCTAACCCGCGCGTCTTTGGGCTGTGGGAGGAAACCGGAGCACCCGGAGGAAACCCACGCAGACACGGGGAGAACGTGCAGACTCCGCACAGACAGTGACCCAGAAGGGAATCGAACCTGGGACCCTGGCGCTGTAAAGCCTAGTGCTAACCACTATGCTACCGTGCTGCCGATCAGGGGCAACCTTGTGGAGGGGGGGGGGAAATCACCTGCAGGTGAATGCATTCAGTCGCAGATATACCGCATATAGCCTTTTTGATCCTTTATGTCTGTTTATTTGACAGGCTACGACAGAGCTATAGCCTCCAAGTTCCAAAGCGTTGGCTGGCTCTGGAGACACGGACACGAATGGAAATGTTGGAAAACCTGCCTCCCTCTCTGAAAATTGGCACCATTTGAGAAGAACCTTAATTGCATGCCTGTCTCTGGCAAGCTAGTTCCTAATTCTAGCGGCGGCAGCAAACCCCCCCCCCCCCCCCCCCCCCCACCCCTCAGAGGAGAGGCTCAGAGGACGGAAACCTCTCTTGATGGGATGTTCCCTTTTTTTCTCTGCTTCCCAACTCCCAAACTCAACTCCAGCAGAGACAGCTTGGGTGGAAAATTGGAAAGAAAACCTTGCTGACATAGGGCTGGAGAAGGTGCTCTTCTGGGATTAGGGCTACAATAAAGACCCTTGGAATTCTACAGTATGTTAAAGCCAAATTCTGTATTAAGCCCATCCATATAGTTACATAAAAATGTAGATTCTGTGACTAGACCGTTTATAAATTAAGGACATCACAGTATTATAATATGGAGTAGGCGTAAACAGAATGAGCCCAACAAGATGAAATACCCCATAATGTGGAGTCAAAATGATTAGGAAAAGCATTGTGTAGATATAAATATATTATGTAGGTAATAATTAATCATCTTTTCCCTGCGCCTTCAGGATGCCACAATTCACTTATTCAGTTCCAAGCTCCAAAAAGGTGAAATGGTGACATTTCTTTTACATTTTATGCAGCTTTAATTTGGGATTCCACAAGACAAGCATCTGAGAGTTAGTTCATTTCTCTTTGCCTGGTCCTGGTGTTATAGATCCACCTATTCCTGAAGCCCGTGTATCTGTTGCCAGAATGCGACTGAACAATGTCACCTTAAAAACGGCTGAAGTTCACCTCTCGATCCTGATACTGTAACATTCTATGTGGTTGTTTGCTAACACAATGATTTAATTAAACTCCATCCATAAAGGAACAAGCACTTGGAACTAAGTAGCTGTGTGTTAAAACGTGCTATTCAAATTTGTGGAATCAAGCAGTATTCAATATCCTGGCCTTTGGATGGTGATCCAATAGAGGATCAGGGCAATCGTTTTTTTAAACATTCCTCGGTGAAAAGCTAATGACAAATTCATTCTCAAACACTGAACAAATAAGTTTTATGGTGCTGCTTGAAGGGTATCTTTACCTGTGTACATCTATTGTTTCTAGGAGACGAAAGGTCACCCAAGCCCACAGGAGGATTACGTGATTACAGAAGATCATGATGCCAATGAAAAAACCCATTCCAAGGATGAGGGTCTCTGCTGGGTGGGCATATTCAGCTTGCATGCCAAATGGAGCCTAAATTACACAGAAATTTGAAGAAAAGCAAACTGAGTGACACTTGCACCAGGTAACATTTACGGAAAGAATTATGTAAAATGATAATAAAGTCACTAAAGTCCCAGGTGACCATAGGCTGCTTTCCCCTTTGAGGGGGAGAGCTGACTGGTGGTGATTTTGCCTGAGGATCACCGCACCTCAAGCGAGAGGCAAGGTTGAGAAGGTGGGGCCTTCATGAATAACCTCAGCCGGTAAAGGGGGGGGGGGGGGGGGGGGCTGAACCCTCACTGGTGGCCTTGCTTCACAAACTAGCTGTCCAACCAACTGAACTAAAATGATAGTAAAAAGGGCCAGTGAAAAGTGCAATGAAAAACCTCTACTATACTGTTAATAACAAAAATTAATATGAAGCCTTTAAAAGCAGAATTCAGAGGTTTAGCACAAACAGTTGCTGGAGAGAGCAACTCTTCAATAAACAAGCCAACTCCAGACTTAATGGTTTATTGGTCAGATCACAAGTATATTTTGTATGTTCAATTCCTAAAGCAAAAATAGGACAAGCAAATATCCACAATTTACAATTTCCTCTTTTAATGTGCATCATTTTAGGAACAACTCTGATTTTCATAGTCTAAAAAATGACACTTGGAATCAGAGTGTGATCTGAGTGTGAACACGGACAACGGTGAATGGAGTTTTGAACAATCTACAATACCAAAATCAGTGGGAAGGGTGGTTTTGAGAATGGGCAGCTGGGCGATTCACAACTGGCAAGTTTTCTCATTGTGCCAAAATGAAAAGAACCTTCGTCAGGTATGGATGACTCACCGTAAATTCGTGGTGAACTTTATGAATGTACTTGTATATTCTCTTGTGATGAAGCAGTCGATGTAGAAAGTAATGCCAAGTGTCTTCAACGACAGCACAACCCAGACATTGCATTGCAATCATCTGCCTGTATCAGAAAGAATATAGCGTTATTTAGGATCATTGCAATAGTAAAGAAACTCCATCGGACTTGAACTGAAGGAATTCCATTTTTAAACCACAGGAATACGTTTCTGCCTTATTGAGCCCTATTTCATCTGCAACACACTTCAGAAATTCTGCTGCAAACTGCTCAGGAATCTCTAACCATTTTAACTTTATGGTCAGGTAAAGAAGATTAACCTGTGCCTGAATTTCTGCTCTGCAGTGCCAGGAGGTGAACCTTCCCACCAGCAGCACAGAGCGAGGAATTTACCTCTCATTATTTTGCCTCGTTTTCCAGTGAAATTTAAACATTTCATTTTCTGTAACATAATCAAGATTATTTTCCATTAACAAATAACATTAAAAGCACGTACTTATTATATACTGGCTTCAAGACAGCAAGCTTTATCAGGGCACTGCAGGAGGAGTTGATCAGATAAGAAGCCAAAATTGGGGAGTTAGGGAAGATGGCTGGTTGAAGTGTTAGTTGTTAATGAAGCTTTTAACAGCAGGGCGAGATGTTAAAAGACGAGTGGTTTCAGAAGAGCACTGAGTGTGTAAAACTGGAATAGCTGAAGACTCAGAATGGCAAACTAAAAACAGGATTGAAGGAGGCTGCTGAGTGAGGTTGTGAATGAATACTCTGGACTAGTGGAGCCAGTGAAGATTGGTGGGGGCTGTGTTGATTAGGTGCCACATCACTTAGCAACAACAATGTCCAGATAGAGTACGGTAATAATCTGCACATATCAGATTTAAATGAATAATGCAGCAATATTCAGGACTTAATGTGGGATAGGATGAAAGCAATTGAACTCGGTATGAGTTTGAATTTGTATAGGGTGCCATTGGGAGGCTGGTTAAAGTTGGATACCTCAAGCCTGGAGGTAAAAAACCATGAACAAGGGCTTTATAGGTAGTGTGAAGTGAGGCAAGGATATCTTACCATCGTGGCATATTCTCCCAATTATAGGGAATGTTGAAGAATTCAGTGAAGTAATAAGTACCACAGATCAGTGGAAGCTGGATGCAGAAGTGGTTGAACAGCAAGACTTTGAAGCACTTCCATTGTTTCTCAATGCTCTCTGGCTTGTCCTACATTCAAAAAGGATGATGACAAAAGAACTGTTTCATTGTATGAACAACTTACTTTTCCTGTACAAAAGCAAATACAGGAAACAAATTAATAACATCTTTTCTCCTTTCTTGCTTTTTAAAAGACGCACAAATAACCCTGTGTATCTGATTATCACAATCCTGACAACTATTGTGGAATTCTACCCATTGCCCCAAACTTGTGGACTCTGCTACAATTTGCACAGTGTGAGTACTCTCGATTTGCAACTACCCTCTGGTGTTACAGGCATTGGTGCCTCCCACACCACATTTCCCATGGAGGTGTCCGGGCCTCTATCACGTGAATTCACGGTGTAGAAATGACTTGCCACTCGATCCAAGGCTTTTGGTGTTGTTTGTGGGCAGAGATTTCACCCCTTATGGAGGCCAATCAGGCATTCCCAGAAACCACCAAGACTTGCAAGTTGATGATTATGGTCTTTTGGTTCATTCTGCTGGACTCCCAGGGAAGCGCAAGGATAGATTTTATTTAAACAGCAACGAATGGTAACATCATTAAGGGAGCAGACTTGGGCAAGGTATGTTGGACAAACAATATCTGGAATTTCAGTTATATGACCACCTGGTCTAATTCAGATCCCTCTTTCTGCTCCATTCATTTTTTTTTAGTATTCATTCCCTGGATGTGGAGGTGGTGTTAATCCACCTTCTGGAATACAATCAAGTAGCTTGCTGGGTCATTTCAGCGGACAATTAAGAATCAAGCACATTGCTGTGGCTCTGGGGTCATGAGTGGGCAAAACCAGGTAAGGATGGCAGGTTTCTTTCCCTTTCCCTCGGATCCAGGTGGTTGCTTTTACAGAAACCATTTTAAAATCTAGAATTTATATTCCCAAGTTGCTACGGTGGAAGTTAAAGTCATGTCCCTGGATCATTTGTTCATGTCTATAGATTACTGGTCCAGTAGCATAACCACAATACTACGGTGCAGTTTAAAAACAAAATAGCCAAATACTGGTATTATTAACGTTTTCTATTTAAATCAAAACTAAACAAATGTTAAAGTTAAACATGCTGCTGTGAAGGAAACTTTGCTCACGGAACAGAAAGGAAGGCAGTTCTGCAATAATTGTCCCTTCTCCTCATGCAAAATGCAGTGTCACCGAGTGATCAACCGGTGCAGTACAACTTTGCGCAGAAAAGGCAATCAAATTCAAGTCCACTTCAAAGTTAACTTCATGGAACCAAGGGGAAGCACGGCGGCACAGTGGTTAGCACTGCTGCCTCACAGCGCTGAGGACCTGGATTTAATCCCAGGCCACTGTCCGTGTAGAGTGTGCACATTCTCCTTGTGTCTGCCTGGGTCTTACCCCCACAACCCAAAGATATGCAGTGTAAATGGATTGGCCACGCTAAATTGTCCCTTAATTGGAAAAAAAATGAACTGGGTATTTTAAAAAAAATTCATAAACCATGAGTTTAATACCGTTTAGATTAACATTCTTTACATTAATCTAAATTAACATCTTTGCTTCTACTTTTGGTAAACAGTAACTACAATAAGTGTTCCACAGAGTTTTACACTTTTACATAAAAAGCACGATGCCGAAATCGCGTTCAGCGACGGGATGGAGAATCTGTTTCGGCGCACAAACTCAGGATCGGCGCCGGTTTCGCAATTCTACACCCCCTCGAAAATCAGCGTACTCGTGGAGTGGCTGTGCCGAGTATCCACCGCCTCAGCCATTGCCTGAGGCCCACCCCGTGATACTCCATCCCCGATGGGGCCGAATTCCTGATGGCGTGGTACTAACATGGTCCCGCAGTCCACGATCCTCACGTTGCAGCTGCGTGTTGGGGAGAGGGAGGGCCTATTGGAGGGCAGGGTGGGGGGCTTCATTCGAGGCTGGGGGCAATGTATGTGGGCGGTCCGGGGCGCCGACGTGGGGCAATGTTTTGCCGGTCCAGGTGCATGGGCTGAGTCCGCCATGGAGCATGGCGCGGCCGCTGGAAGCCGAGCGCATGCATGGTCTCTGACCCGGAAGTGCGGGGCCGTATCGACAACTGGAGCTGCGAGCTATACAAAAGCTGCCTGCTAGCCCCCAGCAAAACGGGGAATTTGAGGCCTTTTGACACCAGTTTTCCTGCTGTAAAAGGACCACAGTTTTCCCGACAGCGTGGGGACATAGTCCCAAAAACAGAGAATGCAGCCCCATATATCTCGGAACATTTCTTGCAATTAATTTCCTATTCAGCTAATATTTATGCTGTTGTGAAATGTTATGATCACACTAGTACATTTGACTACCTTTGCCCAATATTTGCAGAGATAAGCAGCAATGGTATATCACAAGGGTGGATGATAGGACTGATACAAAATGCAGTAATGTAACTAGAACACCAATATGGCAGTGCTTCTTAAGGTATATGATTACTGCTGCATTAACATCCATGGACACTATAGTCAACCAAAGTCTAGGTCAAGAGCTTTATAAAAGCTGTGACTGTAGGTACATTCCCTGGTGGGAGGGTCATACCCACCTATATTTTTGGGGCATAAATTACATTGCTTATTTGGCTTGGGCACATAAAACTTTATTGAAATATTCCAACAGTAACCTTCAGTACAAGTAAGAGACAGGTATTTTCCGTTCCAAGTGTTGGACACACAGCTAGATGAATGCTCATTTTCTGCTGTGTTTGTCATAATTATATTTCACAACATTGAAAATGCATTAATCTATTTACCTAAACGAAGTTTTCTTAAGAGATTCCAGGCGCCTGTTACTACTTTTCTACTCGTTCTATATTTGGTCAATATGGGTCAATGTGTCACAATTTACATTGTATCAACATACGAGAATCATGAAGGCTGAATGAAACATTGGAAATACATACAGAACATGCACTCAAAATTATGGAAGTTTTTTTTTTCTGACACATTGTTCACTTGTATGATATTCTACATATGAACCTGAAGCCATCAAAAAGCATTAACTATCTTCCATTTAAACTCCCAAGAATAACGGATGGAATGAGTGGTCATTTGAGATGAGATACTTTCTTAGAACAGTACAGCACAGAACAGGCCCTTCGGCCCTCAATGTTGTGCCGAGCCATGATCACCCTACTCAAACTCACGTATCCACCCTATACCCGTAACCCAACAACCCCCCCTTAACCTTACTTTTTTTTTTTATTAGGACACTACGGGCAATTTAGCATGGCCAATCCACCTAACCCGCACATCTTTGGACTGTGGGAGGAAACCGGAGCACCCGGAGGAAACCCACGCACACAGGGGGAGGACGTGCAGACTCCACACAGACAGTGACCCAGCCGGGAATCGAACCTGGGACCCTGGAGCTGTGAAGCATTTATGCTAACCACCATGCTACCCTGCTGCCCAGAAATTGAAAAAGATCCATAGTAAATAACACACAGCATTCCCTTCCCCATATTAAATGTTCAGTTCAAACAGTCCTTACCTGTTGTATCTTATACTTCTGCATAGCTGGAATAAACTGGAAAATGAAACCTGGCAAACAGAAGAGGAAATAAACGCCTTCGTGAACGAGGAGAGAGCCCCAGGTAGCAATCTGAAACTTGGTAAAATTGTCCAGCATGTAATTCCATGCATTTTTGAAAGGCTCTTGTAAGGGATTTTGCGGGAGTAAAGAATCCATGTAATCAATGGCTAGGATGGCCGAAGTGATGATGCTGCTGTTTGCATCCATTCTCCAGGCTGGGCTGGGCTGAGCACTGGCTGCTCAAACAGGACAGCCCGGTAGAACCTGAGAGCGCTTGGCCATCGCCTCATCACCAGCGCCAGCTGGCGGTCTGATCGACAGGGCGAGGCACCAATGGGAGGAGGGTATCTCCCCTGAGCCCTGTTGCTCGCAGCCAATCGCCGCGCAGGGAGGAGGCGGGCCCATGGTCGCCGAGGTGAAAAAAACTCGACTCATGCGGGCCGGCGGGCGCTGATTGGAGGAGCCGGTGGACTGATGTTGCGCTGTGCGGGCAATCCAATATGGGGAGAATACGTCACGGGAACCACACTGGCTACACTGAGGGAGCTTTAATGATACCAACTCCCCTTCTCACTTACCTCCTTTATATCATTCCTCCCTGGCATAGGCAAGCTTCAAAACATGCTACATTCAGTTGTTATGCCCCATCCCTTGTTTTGCTCCCCATCTGGTACCTCATTCAATATTTCTGATCATAGGGCAAGACGGTGGCACAGTGGTTAGCTCTGCTGCTTCACAGCACCCAGGTTCGATCCAGCTCTGGGTTACTGTCCATGTGGAGTTTTCACATTCTCCCCGTGTTTGCATGGGTTTCGCCCCCACAACCCAAAGATGTGCAGGGGAGGTGGATTGGCCACGCTAAATTGCCCCTTAATTGGAAAAAATGAATTGGGCACTCCAAATTTGTTAAAAAAAAGATTTCTGATCATAGATTCATGGGTCCTGCCTCAATGTTTTGGAGGGGAAGGGGGTTTCAGACATTCTAGTGTTAGCCAGGTGAAGACGATACCAGAGCAAGTGCAAAAACCTTTTGGAAAGCTGAGGGGATCTGGGACTTTTTTGTTCTATTTGGGGTTGGTTATGAGGATGGGGGATAAGGGGAGTCAAAATGTTGTAATTGTTGTATGAGTATGGTTGTGAAGGTGTTATATTGGAAAAACATTTTAAAAAAGATGTGGAGTTATTAATGATGTACACAGAATACATGAGGACAACAAAACAAAATAGTCGAAGGAAAAATATTTTTTAATTGAAAGGCTGCAAGCACATGTAAAGGATTATTGGGCAGCACGGTAGCACAAGTGGCTCGCACTGTGGCTTCACAGCGCCAGGGTCCCAGGTTTGATTCCCCACTGGGTCGCTGTCTGTGCGGAGTCTGCACGTTCTCCCCACGTCTGCGTGGGTTTCCTCCGGGGGGCTCGGGTTTCCTCCCACAGTCCAAAGACGTGCAGGTTAGGTGGATTGGCCATGATAAATTGCCCCTTACTGTCCAAAAAGGTTACCAGGGGTTATTGGGTTACAGGGATAGGATGGAAGTAAGGACTTAAGTGGGTCGGTGTAGACTCGATGGGCCGAATGGCCTACTGCACTGTTGATTCTATCCCTCCTTAACCAACTGAGCCACACCAGCATTCCCCACGTCAGCATCCCTCCCCTCCCCCACCCCATAACCACACTAAAAACCAACCGATCCCCCACTCCCTACTCCGTTCAACCCCCCATTTCACTCATGTTAACTAGCCAACCAGCTAGCGTGGTGGCCCCCACTCGGGCCCTCCGTCTACCCCCTTTTCCCAAATCCACTCTTCACCCCCCACACCCCTCTCCCATCCTCATTAAATTCACCAATCCACCCATCCTGTGAACCCACACTCCCCTGTGGACCCACATTTCCCACAATTAACATCTCCAGAGTTCAATGTCCTCACACTCCTCCCAATCCATGGTCTCTCCTAAACTCACATGCCTCCTCGGGCGTATCAAAATAAAACTCCCCATTCTGATGCGTGACCCACAGACGAGCATGGTACAGCACCCCAATCTTTACCCCTTCCGTAGAGTGTAGCCTTGACCTGGTTGTAGCCAGCCCTTCGCTTGACCAACTCCACAGCTAGATCCTGGTATATTATCAGCTTGCTCCCGTCCCATCTGCAATTCTTCATCTGCCTCCCCTGTTTCATGATTTTCTCCTTATCGGGAAAGTGATGCAACCTCACCAACATCGTCCTTGACGGCTCCCCTGTATTTGACCTCCTCCTCAGCGTCTTGTGCATTCGATCCACCTTGAGGGGATGGTCGAAGACCCCTCCCCCGTCAGCTTCTCCAGCATTTTTGTCACGGAATTACCGGCCTGCACTCCTTCGATCCCCAGGCATCCCCACGATCCAGAGATTCTGCCTCCTGGAGCGATTCTCAAAGTCCTCCACCTTTCCCCTCAACCTCTTGTGGCTAACCGCCACCATCTCCACGTCCAACGAGGCCAACTGGTCCTTGTGCACCCCCATCGATTCCTCCACCTTCTGGAGTGCCAGGGCCTGCGCCTCCACCCTCTGCTCCACTCTCTCTCGAGCTCCACCACCGTAGCCAGGTCCTCTGACACCTCCTTCCTCTGCTGCTGGAACTTGTTGTTCAAAAGGTTCAGGAACTGTTCTGTAGACCAGTGGGCGGCCAAAGATGCCCCAGCACCTTCCGCTATCTTCTTTTGTGTCGCACCTTGATTAATCTCACGGTCAAGCCACTGCCTCTTCCTTGCTACACTCCTCGTCTGGTAAGCCATAAACCGACCTCACCAGAGGAGCATTGCAATCCTTCAATGCTTATGCATCAATCGCCAGCAAACAGCTCTCCAATCGGCTGAGGAAGGACGAGAAAATTCCACCTTGAGCGGGAGCCACCAAATGTGCGAAAGCTCACTCCATGGCCGCCACCGGAAATCCGGATTATTTATATGGTTAATGGAACAATTTTTTAAAATGGCTTTTAAGCGAGATCTAGATAGGTTCCTATAAATAAATAGGATTAAGGATTCTGTGGTTAAGTGATTACTGTGGAAAGGAGGGCAAAAATTAGATTTTTATTTTAATGCCAGTTACCAGTTATTGCAGAATTAGACCAATAGCTACTAGAAGCCAGGTTGAGATTGTCTAATTCAATAACTTGATTTTTCGTTGTATCTTAATGTGAGCAGACCAATCAGCTGCAGAAGAATAAGAGCTCAAAAGAAGTAACAAAGTAAAAAAAGTTGGGAAAGGAATGAAAACAATAGCCTGGATTTTGAGGTTATTGACGAATGAATGACATTCTTCATTCATTTTGCTTTCCACTAACCTCTCTACGGCGTTGGTGTAGGTACCTTCTCAGTGCTTCTAGAGAGGAAGTTGATGTTGAACCATTGACAATGAAGGAACGATGAGATATTTTTGAAGTCAGGAGGGTAACTTGAAACTTGGAGGGAAACCTTCAGATGGCAGTGTTCCGAATGCGTCCACGGGCCTTGCTTTTTCCAGGTGATAGAAGTGGCGAATTGGAAGGTTCAGCCAAAGAAACCTTGGCGAGTGGCTGGAGAGCCTCTTGCAGATAGTGCACACTGCAGCCACAGTACATCAGTGGTAGAGGGAATGCATGTTTAGCGTGGTGGGTGAGGTGCCAATCAAGTGGGCTGTTTTGTCTTGGATGGTGTTGGTCAATGGTAACCATTAGGATGTTGATGGTGGGGGTTTCAGTCCTGGTAATGCTCTTGAATGTCAAAAGGAGGTGTTTAGTATCTTTCTTGTTGGAGATGGTCTTTAACTAACACTTGCATGGCACAAATTTACTTGTTAGCTAAGCCTGAATGTTGTCCTTGCAAGGATGGACTGCTTCATTGCCTGAGCTGGAATAGAAATGAAAATTGTTCACTGATGATTTCACATTCTTATGACAAAGGGAAGGTCATTGATGAGGCAGCTGAAAATGGTTGGGCCTTGGACACAGTTCTGAGGAACTCCTGCAGCAATGTCCTGGGGTATGATAATTCGCCTCCTACAACCACACCCATTTTCTTTTGTACCATGTATGACCAGTTTTTGGAGTTTCCCCTCGATCCCTATTAGCTTCAGTTTTACTGGGATCCTGGATTCCATATGTCAAATGCTGCTTTGATATCAAGGACACTTTCACATCTCTGGAATTCAGCTCTTCTGTCCATATTTGGACCCAGTTTGTAATGAGGCCTGGACCCGAGTACACTTGGCAGAATTCAAACTGAACATCAGTGAGCAGGTTGTTGCTGGATAAGTGATGTTAATACCACGCTGTCAGCCACACCTTCCAGCCAATGATTGAGGGTAAACATATGAACTAGTTGTCGGCTGAATTGGATTTGTCCTGCTTATTGTGAACAGGACATACATGGGCAATCTTCCACTTTGTTAGGGATAGATGCCAGTATTGAGAGTTCTGGAACTGCTTGGCTAAAGGTGCAGCTACTCCAACAGCACAAGTCTTCAACATCACAACCAGGATGTTGTCATGACCCATAGCATCTGCTGTATCCAGTGCGCACAGTCGTTTCTTGATGTAACGTGGAATGAATCTATTTGGCTATGTTTGGCATCTGTGATTGATGGCAAGAATCTCAGGTAGAGGCTGAATGGAATCAGCCACTCAACATTACTGGCTGACAACGGTTGCAAATACCTCAACTTTGTCTGCTGGATTCAAATGCTGAAGTCCACCATTATTAAAGAGGAGATGATCATGGAAACTCCTCTCACTCGTGGTATAATTGTCCAACATTATTTCATGACTGGATATAGAAAGACTGCAGGGTTTTGATCAGATCCATTAGTTGTGAGATCACTTATCTTGTAGCCATATTGCAGCTTCAACAGATTGGCACTTCATTTCCAGATACACCTACTGTTCATCCTGGGATACTCACCTAGACTATGGGACCAGGGTTGATGCCCAAGCTTGATGGCAATGGTAGAGTGAGTGATATGCCAGTCCATGAGTTTACAGGTTGTGATAAAATAAAATTCATTTGCTGATGGCCGACAGCAGCCTTACAGATGCCCAGTTTTGAGCTGCTAGATCTTTTCTGAATCCGTCATATTTAGCATGGTGGTACAGTCGCACAAGATGAAAGGTTTCCACAAGGACAGTGCAGTGGTTATTCATGTCAATACTGTCACAGATAGATGCACCTGCAACAGGTGGATTTGCAAGGACAAGGTCAAGTATGTCTTTCCCTTGTGCCAACGTTCTCATCTCCAGCTACTGCAGGCTTAATCTGGCAGCTATATTCTTCAATTCTCAGCCAGCTCTGGTCAGTCAAGATGCTACTGATTCATTCTTGGTGATGGGCATTAAAGTCTACCATCCAGGCTACATCTTTCCAACTTGCTACCCTCAAAGCTCCTTCCAAGTGGTGTTCAACAAGGAAGAGTGTAGATTCATCACTTGAGGGCAGTAAGTGGTAATGTCAGATTTCCTTGCCTGATGTCATGGGACCTCATTGAGCCTGGAGACCTTGTTAAGCCACTCCCTCCTGGCAATATATCCTTCATCATACCTATTTTTTGGTTCACATGGTCCATCCGGTTTTATTCCTATTAGAATTTTGTTTGCAATGATTTAATAATAATAATAATCGCTTATTGTTACAAGTAGGCTTCAATGAAGTTACTGTGAAAAGCCCCTCGTCGCCACATTCCGGCGCCTGTTTGGGGAGGCCAGTACGGGAATTGAACCCACGCTGCAGGCATTGTTATGCATTACAAGCCAGTTGTTTAGCCCACTGCGCTAAACCAGATGCAACTGTGTGGCTTGCCGGGGGATTTAAGAATCACCCACATTGCTAGAGTTACCAGCAGGCCGGACGGGGTACATTAGGACAGCAGGTTTCCTTCTCAAAAAGATATTAGACTCTGGATGGGTTTTACAACAATCTGGTAGTTTCATGGCTACCTTTACTGATGCTAGGTTTTACTTTCAGATGTATTTAATTAACATAATTTAAATTCCCCAGCTGCCATGGTGATATTTGAACTTATGTTTCTAGGTCAATAATCCAGGCCTGTCTGGGCTATTCGTCTACTAACATAACCACGGCATGTACAAAGTTACTTGTTAAAAAGTCATGCACTTATTTACTGGAAAAATATGGCCGAGCAAAGAATATTTGAGAAAAGATGTCACAACGTTAGTGATTAAGATCTGAAAACGTCCCAATCAAGATGAAGCGAGGCATGGACAGCTTCTGGGGAAAGAGAAGTGTACAGCATAAGTACGAGTTAGTAAGTTGGCATGGGAGGAGGTGGCACAAGCTCTGAGCCAGACCTCTCAAGTCGTGAAATTAGAAAACACTTCTGCACACAAAGGAAGTGCTAGAAGTTTGGAACTCTCTTGCCTCTGATGTTTGTAGTGTACATAAACGATTTGGAGGAAAATGTAACTGGTCTGATTAATAAGTTTGCAGGTGTCATTGATGTACCGCCAATTACCACGAGACGAGAATGGTGAAACAATCGAGGCTTTATTGCACAAGATGTGCCTCCCGCAGCTGGAACCAGAATGGAAGCTGTGCGGGAGAGCATACACTTCAGAGAAATGGAAAATGGAGTTTAATTCAGACAAATGTGAGGTAATGCATTTTGGTAAGTCCAACATAGAGGGGAAATATTCCGTAAATGGTAAAACTCTTAGGAATATAGAAAGTCAGAGGGATCAGGGCGTGCAGGTCCACAGATCTTTAAAAGTGGCAACACAAGTGGACAAGGTAGTCAAGAAAGCATACGGAATGCTTGCCTTCATTGGACGGGGCATCGCATATAAAAACTGGCATGTCATGCTACAGTTGTATAGAACCTTGGTAAGGCCGCACTTGGAATATTGCGCACAATTCTGGCCGCCACACTACCAGAAGAATGTGGAGGCTATGGACAGGGTGCGGAGGAGGTTTACCAGGGTGTTGCCTGGTCTGGAGGGTGTTAGCTAAGCGGAGCGGCTGAATAGACTCTGACTGTTTTCATTAGAAAGACGGAGGGGTGACCTGATAGAGGTCTACAAGATTATGAGGGGCATGGATAGAGTGGATGGGCAGGCACTCTTTCCCTGGGTGGAGGGGTCAGTCACCAGGGGGCAAAGGTTTAAGGTCCATGGGGCAAAGTTTAGAGGAGATGTGTGAGGCAGGTCTTTTTACGTAGAAGGTGGCGAGTGCCTGGAACGCGTTGCCAGTGGAGGTAATGGAAGCAGCTACATTAACAGT